>NC_139687.1:51998604-52598604 GCF_964106915.1 Podarcis gaigeae | reverse complement strand
CTGTCAAAACAAAGGGGGAAGGAGATTGGGGAAGGCTCGGGAGTCACGGGCAGGCGGGAGTTTTAAAAAACTCTGCGCATTTATGTTTCACAGGGTGCGAAAGAAGGGCTTTGCACCTTTATACAATATGCATGTGTGCTTGGGCCCAGGGTCTTTTGCCTCACCATCCCCACTACTGACTCCCTGTTGCTACTCAGCTTCAAAAAAAAAGTTTCCCCAGATTCATTGAAAAAAATCTGGTAACCAGAACACAGGCATACACAGAGTGCCTCTGACCTTTGTTCCTCTTTTCCCATTTCTCACTCAAGCCTAACTGCATTTTTACTTCCTGCTCTGGCACAGCCCACATTTTGCTGTTAAGTGCAAAATAGGAGGAAGCTAAGTTCTAGAGAAATAAATTTATGGAACTCCTACACTTGAAGCCAGGACTATTTTTGAAACCAGCTGGACAAGGCCAAAAGAGGGCCCTTAAATCATTTCAAGGTAGATTTCCATTCACCGTTTATTAAATCAGTTTTCCGTGTCAGGCTAAAGGTGTTGAGTAAATGAAGTCCTTGATTTGATTTGATTTTATGTCGGCACCTAATTTAATTAGGTCAAGTAACAAAAGACCTTCATTTGCTTCTCCTGAAAGCTACAAGGTGGCTCTACATGCTATTAGCTGCTGCATACTTTATGAAATGGTTGTATTTCTCCAGTGGCCAGCACAAGGTCTCTGCAGAGTTTGGGTTGCCTATATACACAAAGTGTGTATATATACAAAGCCAGCTGTTTTCATAACGAAATTACTTTGGTGGTTATATAATTATACCAAAGTGCATTTCTGCATTTCTTTGCACTGGTTTCAGAGCGATTATATAATGAGGAATTAATTCCCTTAAGGAAAAAGAAAACTGTGCGCAGGATGAGGAGAAAGTTAAGCAACAGCAACTGTACAATAGGAAAAACTGGGAAATTAGAGAATTGTTTCTAGAGAAGCCCAAATGTATGTTAGATGGGACTCTTGGTTTGAAGGGGACCAGGGGTGGGGGAATAATCTGTTGTACACCTGAGCTGAAGCAAAGGGTGGTATCCAACTAAGTTTTACTCAGAGTAAACCGACTGAAGTTCTGCTTATTCATTTCAGTGGGTTTATTCTGAGTAAAACTTTGTTGAACGCTGTCCTAAGGGTTGTGTCCATTGCTAGTCCTACTCATTGAAAATAATGGATATGAAAATAATTATGAAAATAACAGATAAGTCCAAGTTAGGTCCATTAATTTCAGTGGGCCTACTCAGAGAAAAACTCATGACCCATAATGTTTAACTTTACAGTCTTGTTCAAGAACTGCAAACATGCAGTCTCCACTTTGGCTCAGTTTGGGGAGGCGCAACGTTTGCCCCTTGCACTGTCCAGCATGTTCCCTCCTCCAAGAAAACCACCCTGGTATTCATTTCTTTTCTGATCCTTTGCCAGCACAGTGATGGTGGCCATTTTGTCCCTTTCATCACTGTGCTGAAAGTACCAGGATGCAGGAAGAAGTCACTCAGTTTTCTAGGAAACCAACCATGCCTTCCAATTTGTTATTGCTATAATTTGGCTATTACTGTAGGAATACTGGAAATCTAAATTTAAAAAAAGATTTCCTGCGAAGTTGTTGAGCTTTTGTTTCGGGAGGGGCAAACCAAAGTTCCCCCATGGAGGAAAAAATGAGCCTACAATCGACAGCTATCACACAGGGACCTGTAGATCGTGGTCGACTGGTTGGACATCCCTGGTCTAGACAACCAGATGACTTTTTCCTCCATTGTGGGACTGTGCTCTGCAGGATGGCTCTGGAAAGTACAAAATGGATGTGAAGAGTCACAGAAAAGGGGAGAAATTTAAAGCAAATGGGGGAAGTGTAGGGAGATTCCTCAGAAACTCCCCAGTTTTGTCTTTCAGCGGCCTGCAGTGTGCATTAGAATCACAGAACCATAGAAATGTAGAGTTAGAAGGGACCTGCTGGAAAGAGACTCATAATCCTCCAGTTGACTGACACTACTGTGCAGGCCTTTCAGGCTGAAAACCAGAACCATATGCTTCAAACTTCAGAAATGGTTGCCTCCTCTGTTCCGTGGAAGGCAAACAGCAGAAACGTGAAACCCATCCTGTTGAGTTCAAAATGCCGAGCCTTCTCTGGCCGAGGAATTAATGTGTTGCGTTTGACAGGACACCTGCCATTTTACACCTCGCTGCTTTTAATCTCATGAATAAACAGAGTGCTAATTGTTTGAGTTTTCAAGGAAATAGCATTTGTAAGGCAGTTGAAGCGTTGCCTGGGTATTCCAATTTTTACTCTCTCTTTTTCCAAACAAAAATGTAATACAACCTGTGCTGTGTTTGGATTACAGCAGTTATGTTGCTGCTTGGCTGTTTGAAGCAGAAACTGCCTCTGCTCAACACTGTTTGGCCGAACACCAGAAATTGTCTGGTTTTGCTTGTTGCAGTGCTTTCTCCCAGCTGGTAAGATGTAACTGAAAGTTACATCTATTGCTTAATGCCAGCGTGCAGACAGACCCCTCTTTCAACGCTGTAATAGCAGAAAGATGCCTCATTTTTTATTTTCTTTTTTTTACCTTTCCCTGGATCACAGCTGCCGTGCAGTGAAGAGAAATTCAGATGGATTTCAAAGCCTTTTTTAAGAGTGAGAAAGCAAGAGTGAGAGATGATTTTGAACTGATACATATTTGCCTATTCTCTCAAAAGTGTTCCCCTCCTCCTGCTTCACCTCTGATTTTTATGAAACATTTTTCCTGTAGGGAGAATACTCAGCGGGATGTGGAGATAATAAGATATAATTGGATGTCAGTGGTCCAATTGTGGTCTTTTTTTTTTGGGGGGGGGACTTGCAGCAAGTGCCAGAAGATTCAGGAGATCAGAAGATTAATATAGCTTTAGGCTGCCATCCAGTGTACATTTATCTGTGAGTAAGCCTCATTGGCCATAGTGGGACTTACTACTGAGTAAAATATGCCAAGGCGTTGGTGCTGTTGGAATAATTTTTCAGTGCTTTTCATATGTCCAATCCTAACCTTGGAGGAATGTCACCTTGGAATTGTTTTCTGTCTTCATCTACTTGTCATTTTAAGATTTTCTAGCAAAGCAAGATTGGTGAGGAACTCTGGGATAGCTCAGTTGGTAAAGTCATGCGTTCAAGCCCAACTTTGGGCAAAAGGTTCCAGCATTACAGGGTTTTGACTCGATGACCCTTCAGGTTCCTTGCAGCCCTAGGATTCTCCTGGTTTTCAGTTTTAATTTAAAGTAATTTATATATTTAGAGCATCTGTTCCCCACTTTTCAGCTGAATGGGCTCCTGCAGTACCTGGCATAGAATCAATAAAAACAAGATAGTTTTTATCACAGTCTTGCGCTCTAAAAAATAAAACGTCATGACAATTAAAAGCAAGGAAGAGGAAAAATGCAAACATAGGTACCATCTCTTCAAATTAAATAGTAATCTAAAGTGTGTGAGGTTCTACTATATAAGGCAAACACAGACATCCTTCTGAATTTGCTTTTGAATCTGAAGTATTACTTTTCCATAGCAAAACTCAGAGGCTCCTTATGGTTACTGAAAAGCACACAAAAGCTCATACCAAGAACTGACTTAGTTGGTCTTTAAGGTCCTACTGGAAGGAATTTTTTTTGTTTTGACTATGGCAGACCAACACGGCTACCTATCTGTAACAGGGACAGTTGGAGAGAGCAATGATATATACATACACACACACACAAACAAACACAAACACACACACACACACACACAGAGAGAGAGAGAGAGAGAGAGAGAGAGAGAGAGAGAGAGACCCTCAAATACTGACCCCTCAAATAGGAACAGAACTACTGTCAATCAGTGCTCTCCATTCCCATCCATTTCAGGTAGTCAAGACGGATTGATTATCAAATTATCAAACGCTTCTGAGTGGTCTAGGATGAGCAGGATTACACTCCCTCTGGTGATCTTCAGGCTCTCTTTGCATGTCTAAGCAAAGTCTAAGCTGAGTAATAAAATTGCATCACCATAAATCCAATATGAGATATTGGTTGGATTAGTTTTGTTGAAATGCCATGCACTAGACTTGTTAAGGGCTATTTGATTTATAGCTCTGCTATCAGCCTAATTGCCACAAATCAAAAGCTCAGACCTTTTGCTTTCATGCATAAAACTAGAGTCTTTTGCTTCCCTAAGGAGAAAGTCTATTTTGAAAACACTTTAGAATATATTCTAAAGCTGGAGTGGGTCTTATTTGATAATTATAGGAGGTTTCAGTAGATTGGAATGAAATCACCAACTCATATATATTCGCACTCATTACATTATTTCCCAGCATAATTGGAGCTTAAAACTAACCACAGGTTTTATTTTGTAAAGCTAAAGGTCTGTGTCTCTCTCACCGCCCCTAGGAAAACAGCAAAAAGGTATGGTTGGGCAAGGATAGAATTTTGCTCAAATGGGATGGGATCCATTCTAATAACATCAACATCGCTGCTGCCTACTTCTTCCACATGTTCCAGCATTCCTTCTAAAATTTGTACAGTAAATACGTGACAATTTTTCAAGGGGTGCAAGTTCCAGCTGGTCTAAGATTTCTGACCACATGCACAAACAAACAAACAAACAAACAAATACCACATATCCTGCTCGTGGGTGCAAAATGACTAATTTGCTCTCCATTTCTAATGATTACGACTGAGCCGTTGTGCAACTTTACTCTGCTTCCGAGGATCAAATGCCAATGGCTCTGCAATTATCCTGATTGAGAAGTTGATTATGCTGAAAAGGCCCGTGATGATAATGACCTTACATTCCTAATTGGGCCTTTCAAACCAGAGCACTTCACACTGTTGATAGGCAAATCAGCAAAGAGGAATAATTTCAGGTGTACCTAAGCTCCAGGCGCCTCTCCTGCACAATGAAACAACTTCTCAGGTTAACCACCATCATTCTCGAAGCATATGTCAGGTCTCCCTGCGGGCTGCTGCAAAGCCTCTCCTAAACTCGTTTCACGGTGTGCACCTCCAAGGTAACATGGGCAAATCCATCAGTTGTATGCCTGACCACTCGGAGCCTGTGGGGCAGCCCTGTTATTTTTATGAGACTATAAACCCTGTAATTTTTACGAGTCTATAAAGTTTCCGTTGTAATTTAAGACCCTGAATTTGCTGCATGCGGGTAATCAGGATAACATATCTTGTAGTTCCCAACTCTGCTTTGATCTCTCTGCCCGGTTGTTGGTAGGTAGTCGTGTTGGTCTGCTGTATGCCATCAAATGCCAACAGTGCCCTTCAGCCCTCTATATTGGACAAACAGGCCAAACCCTACACCAAAGGATAAATGGACATAAATCTGATATCAGGAATCACAAGACAGAGAAACCAGTAGGAGAACACTTCAATCTCCCAGGACATTCTATACAAGATCTCAAAGTAGCTGTCTTATTACAAAAGAATTTCAGAAATAGACTGGAAAGAGAAGTTGCTGAGTTGCAACTTATTACCAAACTTAAAACCATGTAGAGACCTGGTCTGAATAGAGACATTGGATTCTTATCTCATTATACATGATTAAGCTATTTTTAGCCATCTCATCCCTTGCTTTTTCCTGTAAGACCTATTGCAGTCGTTAACAGTCGTCAACAAGTTCACCACATCTATCAGCCAATCACCTATTCCCACCACCCTTCTGAGTAATACTCCTCCCCACCCACTCACTATATATAAGGGTCTGGTGACTTCTGTTTCAGTGTATCTGAAGAAGTGTGCATGCACACGAAAGCTCATATCAATAACAAACTTAGTTGGTCTCTAAGGTGCTCCTGTAAGGAATTTTTTTTATTTTGTTTTGACACTTAAAAAGGTAAAGGACCCCTGACAGTTAAGTCCAGTCACAAACGACTCTGGGGTTGTGGCACTCATCTCGTTTTACTGGCCGAGGGAGCCAATGTTTGTCCGCAGACAGTTTTTCCAGGTCATGTGGCCAGCATGACTAAGCTGCTTCTGGTGAAACCGAAATGCTGTTTACCTTCCCGCCGGAGTGGTACCTATTTATCTACTTGCACTTTGACGTGCTTTCGAACTGGTAGGTTAGCAGGAGCTGGGACCGAGCAACGGGAGCTCACCCCCTCGCGATGATTCAAACCGCCGAGCTTCCAATCGGCAAGCCCTAGGCTCAGTGGTTTAGACCACAATGCCCCCCCCCCGGGTTTCTATATACACATATACATCCATAATAATCTTTTTAAGAAATGAAGCTGAAGTATATGAGTAAACTGCCTGGTTTAATCACTGTGGGCTAGAACTGGCACAGTTAGAAATTATCTGGAGTGCTTCTGACTCTTTTGAGAATATATCCTAGGACTGATATAGAACAAAGATAGCTAGAGGGCCTTTTTATGAGTCTGCAAAGGAATGGCAGTGCAGTGCAGCGCCACACTTGCTGAGTCATTCTTTTCTGTCAAGTCATGGAAAAATGTGACTTGCATAATAAGCATAGTGTCACTCAACATCATTAGTACCGGGAGGCAGTGAGGCAATTTGTGAACAGTTTGCAAATCCTGCTATTGTAAGAAACTGCTATAATTTCGTATAATTTTATATGTGTAATAGCCATGTGCCCTTAGAGGTTAGCTTATTATATGTGTCGTCCTTCAAACAGCTAATATATACTTCTAAAAATGAACTTCACTTTTTCAAAAATACTTCATATAGTAAAATAACCACTTTCCATTTGTATTTGACAAAGTCTACTCACATCCATTACTATGTTCTGGAATACGACGTCCAGAAGTTGTTATGCTGCTTGGTATAACAGAGTGTGAAAGGAGGCTATATATTTTACTTATTTACAAGATTTCTATACCATCTGTCAATATTATTTTTTTTTCATTCTGTGACATATTGTTAAATATTATACGAACAGTTAGGAACCAGCCAACACAAAGTGAAAACAGAATCGATCAATACAAGAGCAGGATTGTTATTATTTTATTTTTAAAAACACTTCAGCTTTTGGTAGCATATTCCTTTTGAGTGATTTGACTTTGCATGGAAGTCCGTCAGTCAACAGGAGACATATACACCAAGAAAGCATTTGGTCTAGTTCGTGATGCCCTTCCATCAGCCTTAGTTAGCATTGTTAAAGTCTGTTATTGGGCTCCCCATTGACTACTCCAGATGTGTGTGCCTTAAAGCAGTAATGGCCAAACTCAGCCCTCCAGCTGTTTTGGGACTACAATTCCCATCATCCCTGATCACTGGTCCTTTTAGCTAGGGATGATGGCAGTTGTAGTGCCAAAACAGCTGGAAGGCCAAGTTTGGCCATCACTGCCTTAGAGAGACATGATGTTACCTGGCAGAATAATACAGTTTCCATGCACAGAAATAAAATGTCAAAGGTGGAGCTTTGAGGGGGGAAATGGACCTCTGAGAAGTGAGCACATCTAGCACTAAACTTGTCTTAAGATGCATGAATATCTCTGCTGTCAGGTTTGTCATCTTCTGAGAGAGAATATTCTAGCTCATGCCACAATCCTCACCTTCTTTTGTCACTTTTAACTAGCAATTCTGAATAGCAGAGTAATGACAAGCTGCATGTGGCTGGGGAGCATCAAAGTGCTCAGAGATTTGGTTTAGAAAAGGCTGCTTTTATGGCAGATTTTTCTCAGGCAGCTGTTCAGTCACCTCCTCTTACAATATCTAATAGCTTAAACGTCAGATCAAGACTGTTTGAAGAACTGAGCCTGTCTTGACTCAGGTATATCAGCCATTCTGCACTGATGCTCATTTTCCTTTTCGCAGGTCGTCATGGCGATGGGGCCTACTGGCCAGTTGACACAAATCTGATCGACCGAAGCAGCCTTAATGGTAAATATGGACTAAAACCATTTTCCTCTGAATTGGCCTTCTTTGTTCAATACAATTAAACTCCAGAATGTCTTTGTTATCCGTGTCCCCCTCCTTGTCTCCACTTTCATCAAATCTTTCTGCATTCATCAGATGGAATAATACATTTTACTATGGCACAGTCAACTGCAGCTGTCGTAAACAGGCAACTTGGCCTAAGAAGACATAGCAAGATGCCTTATACTGAACCAGCCCTGCTGGTCCCTCTAACTCAGTATTGTCTAAACTGACTGGCAGCTGCTCTCCAGGGTTTCAGAGAGGCAGTCTCTCCCAGCCCTACCTGGAGATACCAGGAGTTGAACCTGAGTCCTGCATGTAAACAGATGCTCTGCTTCTGAGCCACAGCCCCTACCATAACAGTCAGAGTTTGTTGGTGAAATTATGAGAAATACGACTTTGGAGAATGCCCAGCTTTCCACAAGGCAGCACCACAAGGATTCTTAACACTTAACATTAGTACAGCATATTGACAGGTCATAGGAGCTAAAAGCTGAGATACGTGGCCCTGTGAGCCCCTTAATGGCTTCCATCAAGTCAGCAGCTCTGGGATTTGCAATGTCATCTGGCGCTAGATGTTTTGAACCACAGCTATCATCATCCCTGGCAATTGGCAACGCTGGCAGAGGCTGATAGGAATTGCATGTTAGTTTGCATTTCTTAGTGCAGAAAGTATGGATCTGATGTGTAGAGATCTTTCCTATTCTAATTACAGTGGTACTTCAGGTTACAAACACTTCAGGTTACAAACACTTTGGGTTATAAACTCTGCTAACCCGGAAGTAGTACCTCAGGTTGAGAACTTTGCCCCAGGATGAGAATGGAAATCGCGAACCGGCGGCACGGCGGCAGCAGGAGGCCTAATTAGCAAAAGCACACCTCAGGTTAAGAACTGTTTCGGGTTAAGAATGGACCTCCGGAATGAATTAAGTTCATAACCTGAGGTACCACTGTAATTCAAGAGGGTTTTGGAAGGCTTCTCTGTGTGAAAGAAACAAGCAGAAGGTTCGTGGTGTTTGGGTTATTCCTTCAGAGAAACTGAGTACAGCTGGCTTAAGCTGAAATGCTTTCTGGCTAGCCATCCCCAGATAGGCTTCCCATATTTCAAAAAGTGAAAATCCAGACACAAAAGTTCTTGAGGGTTTTTTTTTGGGGGGGGCACAGTTGTTGAGCTTTTTTTTAATCTTGCCCAAAGTTTTTGAGCTTTTCTTTTGCACAATCTCAAAAAAGAAGTTTCCCAGCTATTTTTAAGGGAAATCACCCAAATCTAGACTTCTGACATGGGTTGCCATACATCTGGATTTTCCAGACTTTGCAGCGATTTCCGCCCAGACACTGTTTCCGACTGCCATATTTAGGCTATGGCTGGGACATGCAGATGTATGGCAACCCTATCCCTAGATCTGCATGTTGTATTTCTGTCCAATCCCTTTTGGGCAAGCAGATTTGCATGGCGCTAATGCATTTCATCCTGTGAGAGTGTTGTTGATCAGTGTTTAAGCCAGGGGTCGTCAACCTGGTCCCTTCCACCCACTAGTGGGTGTTTCAGGATTCTAGGTGGGCGGTAGGGAGTTCTATGGCACAAGCTGAATCCTCCTTCCATCGAGCACTGGTGGGCGGCAAGGAAATTTTACCATCAAGAAAGATGCACTAGTGGGCAGTAGGTATAAAAAGGTTGACTACCCCTGGTGTAAGCTCTAGTGTCCACCGCTATGCTGCTGTCATGTCCCATGTATACATGGAATCACATTGTGACTTTTCACTGTCACCGCAGCTCCAGCTCCCCGGGGAAATCATTTATTTACCTTTACAACGGCTCAGCAGATCAGTTTAGATACATCTTTTTTCCCCAGCATCATGCTTTTGAGCTAGGTGAGCAAGCAAGGTCAGGAGAAGCTTGAACAAAGCTTTCAAAGAGTTGTGACCCAACACACAAGCTAGGAAAACAGATGACAGTGATAAGGTATTAAGCAGGATGGAAGCCTGCAATAAATTTACAGTCCTTTCCCATGTGAGGGTGCCATCAGAATCACTGGAGCAAAAGAGTCTCTATGAGAAAAGAAAGTTCAGGAGATTAAAGAGGGGAATGGAATAGATAATTGGGGGAAAATTCATTATTCCTTGGCTTCTCCTAGCCATGACAGAGCAGTCATTATATGCACTGTAGATTTAGCAGATATAAACTGCAGAGCCAGGGAATTGCACTGTGTTAAGAAGCAGGCCCTATTTTGTCTCAACACCACCCACCCACACAAATCTATATTAGTATTGCTTTAAATTGGCCAACGCAAATCCTTTGTTTCCTTTGGTACAATGCCAGCCATGAAAGTGTATGGGACACTCCATGTGTTGGAATCTGTGCCTCCATTCTGACACACCCCAAACAAACCTGTTACTCAGATCCCTAACAAAATACAAGGTGTGACCAGAAAGTTCGGTGAATGGTCATAGAAATCGAACAGCGAGAAATATTCAAACATACAATCGGCATCAGAAACCCACAAAATGCACACAATTGTGTATGGAGATGAAGCTGTAACTCGAAAGACAGTGTATGAATGGTTTAAGCATTTCTGTGAAGGGTGGCAAACCATTGAAGATGACTCTTATTCTGGCACACTGTTGACGAGCAGAACGGCAGCAAATGTTGACGGAGTTTGTGAGTTATTGATGCAGGGTCGATGTTTTCTGTCCGAATGGTGGTGGAAGCATTGCATATTCCACGTGAAATTGTTACTGAGGATATGAGTTGTTCTACCCTCCATATGAGGGATGCAGGTGGCACTGTGAGTTAAACCACAGAGCCTAGGACTTGCCGATCAGAAGGTCAGCGGTTTGAATCCCCACAACGGGGTGAGTGCCCATTGCTCGGTCTCTGCTCCTGCCAACCTAGCAGTTCGAAAGCATGAAGTGCAAGTAGATAAATAGGCGGGAAGGTAAACGGTGTTTCCGTGCGCTGCTCTGGTTTGCCAAAAGCAGCTTAGTCATGCTGGCCACATGACCTGGAAGCTGTACATCGGCTCCCTCAGCCAATAAAGTGAGATGAGCGCCGCAACCCCAGAGTTGGCCACGACTGGACCTAACGGTCATGGGTTCCTTTACCTTTACCTTACCCTCCATATGCTCTCGATCTGGCGCAACCAGATTTCTTTCTTTTTCCAAAACTGAAATCTGCACTGAAAGGGCACAGATTTCCCAACATTTCACACATCCAAGCTTCTGTGACGAGGGAACTGAAAGTAGTACGAAAAGAGGACTTCTCCGGAAGTTTACAACAGTTCTATGAATGTTGTCAATGATGCATTGTATTAGAGAAGGCCTACTTTGAAGACCTGTAAGGTATACATGTTCGAATATTTCTCGTTGTCCGATTTCTGTGACCATTCACTGAACTTTCAGGTCATACCTTGTAGGAGAGGCTCTGCAATACCCTGTGACCTTTCAGAAACCACAGGGTAGCACCCTAGGAAGAAGAGTGAGAGTTCATGGCAGACGAAGCACCACATCTGCTCTTGTGACAGCCAGGGATGAAGGGGAAACAAGTACGTCAGTTCCAGAGGCGCCATTGGAGCCCCTTGTTGGATGTCACCCCATTGCATTGAATGGGGCATACAGTTGTACAAGTCATATTTGCCTTTCAATAAGAAGAGCTTCCTGATGGATGATGTCTGAAATGGCTACTAAAATTGCTCTCACACGATAAAAATGATTTTCAGATAATTAGAAAAGAACATAAAATGCATGCCGTGAGGTTTGTTTCCATTTTGCTCGTAAAGGCTCCTGATGGGACATGTAATTTTAATTAAGCCTGACCTGATATTGCAAGTTGTGGAAGAAAAAACCCCTATGGTTTACAAAAGATTTATAACTTCTGATCATTATCAACTTCAGTTAAGGAATGCTACCAGCTTCTTTCCTTTACCACGCCATACCTAATGGGGATTCATGAATTTAAAAGAAGAAAATAAATGTAACCTGAAGGTTACATAAAGCCAGCCTCAAAAATGGAAAATTAGTACAAGACACATAGCTGATTAAATCAGATGGGCTGTTTTTTTCTTCCATACACAAGATGAGGAAGCAATTCTTGATTCTGTCTTCCTTTTTTTTAAAAAAAAAGTAGCTTATCAGTAGATAGATGACTTCTACTTTTTTGTATTTTAGGTAGCTAAGTCATAAATGGTATCAGTAAAACCTGTTTAATTAGGTCTCCATGATGTTTTGCACCTAATAATTTTCTTTATCAGAGCCTGGGTAAATCAGGGGTCTCGACTGTTGATGGCAATGTACATTGTCAGTGGTGGAAACCATATTGTGTGCATTAAACTTCACAGGAAGCCAAGGACTTCTGGGTTTGTTTCCCAGGATTTGAAATGTGAAAATCGTTTCCAAGTTGTTGGTTTTTAAAAAATAAAAAGACAGAAGATGTCTTGAACCCTCTGTTCACAGGTAATGGTGGGTACAAGATAAAGCTCCTATATGAGAAGCCCTGTAGACTTTGTGCTATGAGATCTCTGGTGTAAAGTCAGAAGTGCTCCGCAATCTCATTTGCATCACTATATCATGTGTGCAGAGCCAAGTAAGCTTGGATTAGCGCAAAGGGAAATCAGTTTATATCCAGCTAGTCATGTTGCACCCTTTGGATTCAGATGATTAATACCTGCAGCATCACTTGAGTCTGTGGGAAAGCAGCTTCTGGAAATATAGCATCAAATCAATCATTCTCTATCGGTTTTAAATATTAAAATCTTCTAGCTTTTCAAGCATTACATTTGTAGGGCGGGGGGCTTTACATTACAGTGGTAAACACATGAATGTCCTGTAAAGCCACAACAAACTGTATTTATTGGGAAAGCACACCAGATGGTTAGAAACAGTGTCATATGAAATGTCTGCCATGTGTCAGAAATGAAGCCATTGATGTGGAGGCTGGTCTATGGAGTGAGTCATTAATGTGTAGCAGCATCCCATGCAGACTGGATTCCACTTTGTGGTTTCTTTTCCTACTCTTGTGTGCATTAGTGGAGGTCAATGACAGCATGCACATGAATGCCTTGATTTAGATCAGGGACCCCCCAAACTTGGCCCTCCAGATGTTTTGAGACTACAGTTCCCACCATCCCTGACCACTGGTCCTGCTAGCTAGGGATCATGGGAGTTGTAGGCCAAAAACATCTGGAGGGCTGAGATTGAGAAAGCCTGATTTAGATAGAGTCATATTGGCATGGAAGCCGGCTGGCTGGCTGGCTGATTGGTTGGTTGAGTTTATTTATATGCTGCCTTTCCATATTAAGCTGTGCTCAAAGCAGCTTACAATTTTAAAAAAACAAAACTCCACAAAGCATGGGTTTTTTATTGTTATTTTTTACAAAATCAGTTTACAAAACATGTTTCAATGAATTCAAAGATCAACAGTTTAGCAAACATAGAATAAATCCAGTTATAACCTATAAATATTGATTTATTTATTGCATTTATATCCCACCTTTCCTCAAGGTTAGTGCACACAGGTCTGCTCCTCCCCATTTTAGCCTCACAACAACCCTGTGAGGTAGGTTAGGCTGAGAGTGAGCGACTGGCCCAAGGTCGCCCAGTGAACTAAATGGCTGAGTGGGGATTCAGAGTCTGGGCTCCCAAATTCCAGTCAGACATCCTAACCCAGCCTTTCTCAACTTTGGGACCCCAGATGTTGTTGGACTACAACTCCCTTCATTCCTATCCAGCATAGCCAGTGATCCAGGATGATGGGAATTATAGTTCAGCATGGAGCCTCAGCAGCCTGGCTTAACTGATGAGCTGAACTGAGCCAAGTGATCTCCTTTGGAAAGGACTGGAAGCCTTAAAATGAATTCTGGAGTAGGTGGTTTAGTATAATAAAGCAAAGAATATTAAACTTAACCAGCATGGAAATGACAACATTTTCTTGACATGCTTTAGCAGTGAGAAACATGTCATTATATAATATTAAGGTAATTACTCAAGGATTTCTTTTTTTAAGAAGTGTCTGAGTTGCAGCACATAATAAGAAGAGTTTATTTTTTCTATTTTACTTGTTCTTTCACCAGTATGGAAATAAGGTTGAGCGGCCAGTCAAAAAAAAAGAAGTATTGAGTTGGCCCCACCTGTAGAGTTTCAGCCATGGTAGTCCTCTGGATATTCTCCTGAGCCCATATAATGATCCAAATGATTCTCCTTAGAATAAAATAAGCACCAATACCAGGGTAGGTAGAGGTCTCACAGGGTGACAACGAAGCAGTCACAGCTCACACAGGTGTCCCTATTCTGCTCAGTTCTGCTCTGCCCTCCACACTCAGCACAGCAGCAAATACTTCGGGGACCTAAGTGCAGGGAAGAATGAAATTAGGTGCACAGTTCCTTGCCATGGTTTTGTTGGCACAAACAGAGAAAGCTCATCACACCGAGCTTGGTATATACATCAATGATTCCTGAGAGGAGAGCGATCATAATTTTGAATCAAGGGTGCTGTACCAATATATTAACATAATTTGTGACAGATTGTGAGCTGAGTGATAAAACAGGCACTCGGATTAGACAACAGATGAGGAGGTTCATTATACCATAAACACCACTGGGCAGGAAAATAAGAATCCATCTCTCCTGTTCTCCCATCTTCAAGGAGATAATGTTAATAAAATGATGGGCACCACCAATTGCTAACTAAATGGCTGCTAGTGTGAAGTAAATGAAATGGCTTCTTCCTTTCTGTGTTGTTATTTAAGACTTAGGAAGTGCCTGAAATTTCCCAAGAACTGTCAGGGGTCTAAAGATAAGATAATTGCTGCTTGTAGGCTAAGTATTCAATTGATGTGATACAAAGGAAAGAGGCAAGAAGGAAGCCTGTACCTTCACTGGTTAATGACTGGCATTAGGGTGCTGTAGGGTTCACTGGATTCACCTGAGCCCTGAGCCATATTGGGCCATTTTGGAGGAATCCAGGCATTGGTTGGGTCATGTTGAAACAGCCCCAGATTACTATGGGCCAAGTTGTGCATCCCAGAGCAATCCAGGGCTGTCATGGGGCATCAGAAGAGTTAGGATTTGATACCCCACTTTATCACTACCCGAAGGAGTCTCAAAGCGGCTAACATTCTGCTTTCCCTTCCTCCCCCACAACAAACATTCTGTGAGGTGAGTGGGGCTGAGAGACTTCAGAGAAGTGTGACTGGCCCAAGGTCACCCAACAGGGGCATGTGGAGGAGCGGAGACGTGAACCCGATTCCCCAGATTATGAATCTACCGCTCTTAACCACTACACCACACTGGCTCTCAGGGAGGAAGGAGAGGTAGGCATGAGTAGGAAGAAGGAGAAGCCACAAAAGGTGGAACCTACTGGACAATTGCATTATCACAAGGGAAGGTAGGATGGGAGCCTTTCCCACTCTGCCTGCCCTTCTTCCCACCAGGCCTCTCCTTCTTCCTGCCTCCTGAAGCAGCACCACACAAGATCTAACTCTCTGCAGTGCTGGTTGGTGCTCCATCGCAATGCTGAGAATCTTCATTCAATTGGGTAATACCCTGCAGGATCAAACCTGCCTGGTCTTGGTTGGAAGATGGGGATATCTCCTTCTCCCTCTACCTCCCTCCTCATCATAAGTAAGAAATTGGGTTTTAACAACCCTTAGCCTTACCTCTACTAAACAGCTTCAGGCATGGATCCAGGGTGGAGCAGGTAGCCTTGGGGATGACCCTGGACAGGTCAGGATGATTGGAAGGGAGCCACAAAGTGGATTGGGGAGGCTGTGCACAGTCATTCCTCCTAGGAGGCAGAATTCGAAGCCCTGGGGACGAGTGGCAGAAGCTAGAGTGTGCCTTCCTTCACCTCTGCTCCCCCAATTGGAGCAAAGTGTTCTACCAGAAAAGTTCTCCGCACCTGCTCCTTCTCTGACCAATGGATGGGTATCTCCCCTTTTCCATGATGTGTCAAAGCATAAATTCCCTGAGTTTTATGGCCCCTTTCCCAAGCAAGCCCTGTTCTTTAGAGCAAAATCCACATGCACTTGGCAGGTATTAAATTGTATCTGTTTTTTATAGGTGGGGATGGGGCATAAGGGGAGTAAATTTGTGCCAGTGGAGTATTATGTAGTTTGTCTTCCTACACATCAAAATACATCAGATATTTTTCATAAGCCATGATATTTCACTGCTCAGATCACAGGATGTGTTTCTGCAGTATAAAACATCTTACTGACGTGCAAAAAAGAATTGCTCCTCATAGAAATCCATAGAAATCTTTGCCAGCTCTCACTCTGCATAATAGTTATGTTTCAAGTGATGCCCACATGTGTCAACATACATATTTTGAGATCTTCAGCCCAAGCAAGAGGAACTTGGCCCAAATGTCTGGTTTTCTGTGGACGCTCCTAGAAAAAAAGCTTCAAGTTACAGACAACAAACTTTTCCAGTTTCTAAGTTCCACTTTTACAGTTTAAGACCCTAGGCTCTCAGATAAAAAGCCTATTCACACAATCTGTTTTCAAGATGTAGAAGTCGCTACAGAGTTGCAGATTTTTGCCTTTTATGTCTTCCTCCCTCCCTTCCTCGCAGTACAATTATCAACATGTAAGTTCTGCTGGGTTGTAAGATGAAAAGAAAACTGAATCCTAGAAAGTTCTCAAAAGCTAGTGGTAGCTAGTGATAAAAAGTCACCTGAAAAATGTTAATCGGAGTTGGCTTTCAATCAATTCCTATTAACATTTTCGGATGATTTTTTTTCTTTCATTCATTTATTCTCATCCTTAGGGAGATGACCAAAGGCCAATTCCTATTGTCCTCTTTCATGATTCTTTACAGCAGAAGGAGCTAACCTTTGGCCTTCCAGATGTTCTTGGACTCCAGCTCACATCACCTCCAGCCATTAGGACCAACTGTTGGGATGATGGGACTTGTATTCCAGCACTGGACCACAGCTTAGCCACCCAAGCTTTATAGTCAGGTTGACCTGGTCCTCCTTAACTTTTTAGCAGCTTAAAGGAATCAAAGAAGGCTTCAGTAGTCATTTGCTAAAGGTTCATGCTTCCTTATTTTTTCATTTGGAAAACTGTGAATGCTACATTATAGCTGTTTGCAGTCTTTCAGGACTTTTTATGTTCTTGCAGAACCCCCCATTGGGCAGATGCACCCTCCTCATGGAAGTGTAACACCCCAGAAGAACAGCAACCTTCTTGTCATCATCGTTGTCACCGTTGGGGTGGTTACTGTCGTGGTGGTGGTGATTGTGGCTGTGATTTGTACCAGGCGTTCATCAGCACAGCAGAGGAAGTAAGTAACTGGAAAATATCCCTGTCCATCAATCTTTCCATCCTGCTCTGGAGCAAGTCAATCAGAGCAAACCTGGTTTTTCCCCCACCCTAAAGTAGAGTCCGTGCAATGGTGAAATATGCTTAGGAATCCAGATTCTTCACACAGTCTCATCACTTTTGTGGAACAAGTAAATGTCAAATTCATTTGATTTAGCGGCCAGGAAAGACAGCCCCAACACTTTTTATATAACTCAGGCAGAAATCCAAGTTGTAAAGCATGCACACCCATAATGGCAAAAATACAATAACATAGGAAACAATGGGGCTTCTTTACCTGTTGGAACATAAGGAGTTGATAGAGATCTAGGGGGGATTTCGCACATGGGATGCATGCGCAAAGAGCACATCGTGGAGGATGCACTGTTAGAAGTTGGCTACAAGTGGAACTTTGTAGCTGACAGGCCATTCTGATATGGATGTGGTATATAAATTAAAAATAACAACTGAAGAGCTGCAAAGAATCTCCCAGAATCAAAAGCCAGAACCAGGCTAGAATCTGGGACCTTGAGATCAGTTATTTGGGTAGTATTCAACTACATTATGCTTATTAGGAGCGGATGGCGCTGTGGTCCAAACCACTGAGCCTCTTGGGCTTGCTGATCAGAAGATCGGTGGTTCGAATCCGCATGATGGGGTGAGCTCCCATTGCTCTGTCCCAGCTCCTGCCAACCTAGCAGTTCAAAAGCACACCAGTGCAAGTAGATAAATAGGTACCACTGCAGCAGGAAGGTAAATGGCATTTCTGTGCGCTCTGTTTTCTGTCAGGGTGTCCCATTGCACCAGAAGCAGTTTAGTCCTTCTGGCCACGTGACCCAGAAAGCTGTCTGTGGACAAATCCCTTGGCATGAAAGCAAGATGAGCGCCGCAACCCCATAGTCGCCTTTGACTGGGCTTAGCCATTCAGGGGTCCTTTACCTTTTACATCATCCTGAGATCCTGAAATCACTTGACATAAATCAACCAAGACTAACTAACTGATTTCAACAGGTCTACGCTGTGCATCTTAATCAGATGCCACCCTTTGTTTTTCCTTGGAGTGCATTCTGGACTGAAGGTTCCCAGGGTTCTGACATCCTCCCATGCTTTTTGGTGGGTCAACCCACCCAGACAACTCATAGGTTTCCCATAAGCTTGTAGAACTATAAAAGCTTCAGCATCAGAGTTGCCAGGGAAAGAGCATAGGCCTTGTCTGGATCCTCTCCCTGATTTTTGCATTCTCTGCTGCCCACTGAATTTCCCCCTTTGTACCTTCAGCTACTCATCCTGTCTTCTGCCCAACATCACAATGCCTAGGGACATCACAAATGAGGTGGGAGGAAGTAAAGCGAAACCAGAACAAATGCGAAGTGACTTTTGTATGCCTTATACTGCCAACTAGTAGCATTGAAGAATGCATTAGGAAACTTTAATAAGCTCTGTTAAGGATAAATTATGTAATTAGGGTGAGGAAGCAGTTTCAAATGGAGCACTTCGGCAAAAGATCATAAGCCTATCCAATACACATAAGAGACAAGTTATTGGCTTACATGGATTCTGAGTTTGTTATAAAATAAACTCCCAGAACCAGAAAGAACTCAAAAATCCATATGGCAACTTGATCATAGGAGAGTGGTCTTTCCTCCCATCCCTGAAAAAAAGCATCAATCTGTGACTATTATATTAGAAAGCTATCTGGAACAAAGACAGGCCTCACTAGTAATGGGAGGGAAACTAAGTATATGTTAAGAATGCCTTCTGGCACAGTTATAACTTATCACGACAAGCATCTATGGGCCTGGATCAGGCTTTGAAGCTAAGGTGATAAAAATGAGAATTAATATCCTGGCATTGAAAGAACGTAGCATCACTAGGAAGTCTGCCATTTCCCCCGTGGGATATTGTTCTTCTTTTCGCTTTGCACTATTTTTCCAGCACTCATTAGCTATGGCATTCTGCTTTAAAATCTTGACTCTTTTCTGCTAAGCGCAGACGTGGTTGGGCTGTGTATGACCATAGGAGAGCTTCACTTCCCGTCCAAGCCCTTCTGTGACAGCATGTAAAGCAAGAAGACACATTTGCACAACATTATTTCTTGTTTCTAAATACGATCTATTCCTTACTGCCTTGTGCATTGATATCAGTTGAGGCCCCTTTATGGAGCCATGCGAAACAAAAGGAGGCAAGTATTTCATACCACTGGCTTACATGCAGTTGGGACCAATGAGGCAAACTGAAATCGGTATCCTTTGGCTTCCTTTGTACCTGTTTACAGCTGTGTATGAGCAGAATCCCTACTGACGGGAGGACTGATATGGGGCAATAATGGCTTTAAATTGGCAAGACAAAAAACTGCATACCAGCCAGCTATTGAAAGACCTGATGGTAATGAATAATGAGCTCTTGTTTCACTTGTTATTTGCCATTACTGCGCAGCCTCAGAGTACAGCAATATGATTAGGAAAGCAACATTATGGCAAATTTGATACAAAACTCTGGCTGGAATCCAAAGAACCCGTGCATAAATAGAAAGTGCTTTCACATGTGGAGGGAAGCTTGACAGTTTATTGCTCTAGCTGTGAACCCTTGTGCTGGGTTGAATTCTACTCCAGCAGATGTCCCACTCGCTAACTAATCCAAGTTAAACAGCAGCAGCAGTATAGGGGGAAAGTTGTGCCACTAAGGCAGTAGCAAGGCTACACAATGGCACTGATCACAACCAGGGTGGAAGAAGAATATTTACTCAGTCTAAGTAGTTTTCTGCCTTACTGGAATCTCTGGTTTCTACTTGAAAACTGAAATTTTAGAACATTCAAGGCAGCACCACATAAAATGTGTTTGGCACAGTTCAAGGTGTACTTCTATTCATTTAGAAGATTCTTGAAAGCCTTTAGCTGTGCATACCAAACAAATGCAATCCTTCATTTGTTATGTTCATTCATTCATTCATTCATTTTATTTCCATACTGCTTTATAGTTTTCAGGGGGGAAATCTCAAAAGTGCTTTATAGCCTACATTAAAACATCAGACAAAACATTGCAAAAAAAAAAAAAAGGAATATGGAAGAAGGTCAAATATGCATTCAAAGAAACATAATTAACAAACAAAAAGTTATCTTAAAGCAATCAAATACAGAAGACAAGCAGTCCTGAGAAAAGGCTAGACTAGAACCCTTGTCCCTGACAGACTAGTATTTAATAAGCACTGAAAAGAGGGCAGTGAGGGCATCTGCTTGCTCTCAATAGATTCCCAAGTGTAAGCAATGCCACACTAAATTAAACTGTCATGTCCCCTTCATTTAGTCTGGGTTCTTAAAAAATAAAACAAAACAAAAATCTACCATATAAATTGTTGTATCACAGAATAAAGGCATTGCAAACTGGTCCAGATTCAGCAGAACAGATGAGGCTGCCTTATATTGAATTAGTCCATTGATCCCATCGCTGGTCAAAAATTTCATCCAAAGATCTCAGGGCGGTTCACAGTATAAAAATGCAAAATAAAGCCATAAAGTATATAATATAAACATTAACAAAAAACCAAACAAGCCAATAGCCCCTCCCACCACAAAAAAACCATTCTTCTCGCCATGCTGCCTGACATAAATAAATGGATTTGGCTCACTGACTCACTCAGAACAGAGCCAGGTTGACCTACATTTATATTGCAACAGGCTGACAAAATTCATTATAGAAAGTTTGCAGGGAGGTATTGCTTCCTGAGAAGTCCTGGAGCTTGACAATAATTGAGAACAAAACTCAAACCTGATGTTTATACAAGGAGAACATACATTTGGATGACTCATTCATTTTCATTTCTTTGTTATTGATGTCCTTTCATTCTATAGTCTTGTCTCAGATTTCTGTCACTGCTTATTATCAGTGAGACTGGTGGTAACGTGCAGAAATAAACAATGTACTGAATGCTAAATTTTCTCCTTTTAAAGTCTTTAGGCAGCAGTAGTGTCGCTGATGCAAGACCGAAGATCTGTCTGGAATGACACACTCATTATTTATAACCTCTTACTTACAGTTTCTGGGAACATTGCTGAAGTTTCTGTGGCGTAGCACAAATTAGGTTGAATGAATGGTCATTTGAAAAACCAATCAAATCCCCCCAAATAACAAAAGTTGACTTGACGTTTCAAATAGAGCTTGCACTGTACGTTTGTGGCATGGATGAGGAACCTCCAATTGTTGCTGGGCTACAGTTCCCATGATCCCTGCCCCCATTGGCCATGATGGCTGTGGCTGATGGGAACTCGAGTCCAACAATGTCTAGAGGGGAACAGATTCCCCACCCATGACCTACAGAACTAGAGTCATAGATAAACATAGACAAGACAATCCACATGTAGCTTCCATTTCCTGGACATGGTAATACTAGATGAATGACATGGTTTAGCTTTGCATGTAAAGGTAAAGGGACCCCTGACCATTAGGTCCAGTCGTGACCGACTCTGGGGTTGCAGCGCTCATCTCTCTTTATTGGCTGAGGGAGCCGGCGTACAGCTACCGGGTCATGTGGCCAACATGACTAAGCTGCTTCTGGCGAACCAGAGCAGCGCACGGAAACGCCGTTTACCTTCTCGCCGGAGCAGTACCTATTTATCTACTTGCACTTTGACATGCTTTCGAACTGCTAGGTTAGCAAGAGCTGGGACCAAGCAACAGGAGCTCACCCCATCACAGGGATTTGAACCGCCAACCTTCTGATCAGCAAGTCCTAGGCTCTGTGGTTTAACCCACAGCGCCACCCGCGTCCCCTTAGCTTTGCATGTAACCCCTTTTAAAAGAAATCAATTCCATATTCTATGTAAACAGCATCCTCAGTAATGTGCTATGCGGGTAAACTGCTTAAGAGCACTTGCTTTTTCTCATATGAAAAGCGAATTTTTTTAAAAAAATGTGAAGAGTGGTCAGTTGCACAGACATCCTAAGTCATACAGCAAGAGAACATATTGCGATTAATATTCATAAAGTGGTAAATGGGATCTGACACTGAATGCTTCCTTGGATAAAAAACACACACACATTTTAATGTATGTCAAAAATAAATGCAACATATGCTGCATAACAGAGGGGGAAGTGTAGATGCACAAGCCAGCTCTACTAATTAAAGGGTTGATGCTACTAATGGGTGGTTGTTGCATCATAAAGAACGCATTTCTAAAAGGGGAACTTCACACTATTCCCTCTGTTTCTGGAGGGAGCTGTTTTAACGGTTGCATATCATCTGGTTAACAAATGACTTGCTCTGTCAAGCTGCAGGCCTGCATCCCTTCAAACCACGATTGACATTTCCTCTCATTGGACTCCTTCCATGCATCCTCCAAACATATGCTGTCAGCGTGGGGCCTGATGTCTAGCTGGAAGGGGTTGGCAGGTAGCCTCAGCTGGAGCTAAAACTGGTGTCACTTTATGTAACAGAAGAAAGCATATGATATGACACAAGAAGAACCCTGCTGGGTCAGACTGGAGACCTATCTTCTCCAGGGTCCTGTTTCACAAACTGGCCAACCAGATGCAGCAGCCATCTATTGCTATTGCTTCCCAGCATATAAAGAGCCCAATCCATGTAGCCATCATGACTAGAAGTCATTGAGAGCCTTACTCTCCGTTTGTCTAATTCCCTTCTAAAACCATCTCACATGAGCACTTCTCTCTGGATCCAACTCTATAAAAAGCAACAGCAGCAGGTTATATTCAAACTTTTTTTTAAGTCCTCAAAAATAAATGCCTTATTTAAGTTCTTATGGACATCTGAAGGAACTCCTTCCAGTTATTCTAGTTGAATGTATTTACCTCTGCATTGCCATTGTCTAAAAAATGAATTGAGTAGTTTCTATTGACCATATATATATAAACATACATGAGCTACCTTCATACTGGGTGCAAAACCTGGTCAAGCTGAGTAAATCTCCCAATCTATGGCTATGAACTGGACCTCTTGACTCTCCCAAATGACTCAGGAGATGCTTTTTTGGTAGAAGACCTAACTATGGATGTATAAAGTCAGTTTAGTAAACCCACATAGGTTCACTTTCCTGTCTACTTAATGGCTTGCCTTAACTCTTTATTACAGGGACTGAAATCCTTTGTCAGCTGGGACTCCCATTACACTTTTAGACCAAGCAGAAACCAGGCATCTGACCCCATGCCCTTGGGAATTAAAGATGTCATCCTGGTCTCAAGAGGCATAAGAGCTTAAAAGGCAGGAGAGATAAATCACAGGAAGCTTTCACAGAAGACAGGATGATCAACAGATCAAGACATCTATCACTGTATACTATATTGGAACATTGCCCCAATGGCATCTTCTCCATGCCATTTCTATAATACAAAGCCTGATTTGTTGCATGAACAGTTATTTTGCACATTCCACTGTTTACTTTCTCTTTAAGAAAGGTCCACCTTAAAGGCTACCACTGCTACATGGGAGCTGAGTTGAAGCAAAGGAAATACGAATTGGCCCCACCCCATAGCTTGACCAATCATGGCTAGGAACAGCTAGGAACTAGGTGGAGTCATAGATTTTAAAAGTGTAAACTCACCCACACTGGCCAGATTTGAATAGGCTAAGAAAAAATGTTAGTGAATTTCACCCTTGCAACCCCCACCCCAGAATTTTCAACAAAATATTCCTCCCATTTCACTTCCTATTATTATTATTATTATTTATACCCCGCCCATCTGGCTGCGTTTCTACAGCCACTCTGGGCGGCTTCCAACAGAATATTAAAATATAATAACCTATTAAACATTAAAAGCTTCCCTAAACAAGGCTGCCTTCAGATGTCTTCTAAAAATCTGATAGTTGTTTTTCTCTTTGACATCTGGTGGGAGGGCGTTCTACAGGGTGGGTGACACTACCAAGAAGGCCCTCTGCCTGGTTCCCTGTAACTTGGCGTCTTGCAGCGAGGGAACCTCCAGACGGCCCTCGGCACTGGACCTCAGTGTCCAGGCAGAATGATGGGGATGGAGACACTCCTTCAGGTATACTGGACCAAGGCCATTTAGGGCTTTAAAGGTCAGCACCAACACTTTGAATTGTGCTCAGAAACATACTGGGAGCCAGTTTAGGTCTTTCAAGACTGGCGTTATATGGTCTCATCACAACTAGTCATGAGAATTTTGGGAGCCTGAAGACTGAAGCCCTGATGATGCAAATAGTATTATCTACTGGATGGAAAGTTACACAGCATTGAAGTACTTCAGGTGTTTTGACTTTCCACTCTTTTTCTCTTCCCCAACAGAAAACGTGCCACTCACAGTGCTGGCAAGAGGAAGGGCAGCCAGAAAGACCTACGGCCCCCAGATCTCTGGATACACCATGAAGAGATGGAGATGAAGAATATCGAAAAGCCAGCGGGTTCCGATCCAGTAGGAAGAGATTCCCCGATGCAGAGCTGCCAGGACATCACCCCAGGCAGCCACAGCCAATCTGAAACTCAGATGGGCAGCAAGAGTGCCTCACAGTCTGGTAATTATGCTACCCGTACGAAGGGCCAGTCAGCACATGCATAGAGATTGTTGATGCTCAATTACTAAACCCTCTATGACTCACAGATGAATGTGTGAATGGCCACCACTGTTGTGAATTTCTGTTTGGTTTGGTTTAATGAATGAAAGTGATAACCTGATCTTACAGTTATTTATATGATAAGTAAGGGTGTCTTGGAGGAAAGGTGGAATGTAAAAAGCAAAAATAAATAAAATCCCGCAGTGAATTTTGGCCCTTTGGCCCATGTCCCCTCCCCCTCCAAAAAAGTGCTGAGCTTAAGAGAAGTTTAAGATTTTTTGCTGTTGACTTTTCTTTCTTGATTTGCTTTGTATTGCTGATTTTTGTGTATTCTGAGCCTCCTTGGAAGAAAGGCTATACAGTGGACGCTCGGGTTGCGAACGTGATCCGTGTGGGATGCACGTTCGCAACCGGCAGCGTTTGCAATCCGCGTCTGTGCACGCACAGGTTGTGATTCAGCGCTTCTGTGCATGTGCAAAGTGCAATTTAGCACTTCTGCACATGCGCAACTGCGGAAACCTGGAAGTAACCCATTCCAGTACTTCCAGGTTTCGGCAGTCCACAACCCCAAAAAAGCAACCTGAAGCAGCTGTAACCCAAGGTATGTTACAGTTGTTTATAAATATATTGCATTGATCTGCTGCCCTTTCCCCCAAGGAGTTCAGGGTACAGTGGTACCTTGGGTTACAGACGCTTCAGGTTACAGACTCCACTAACCCAGAAATAGTACCTCAGGTTAAGAACTTTGCTTCAGGATGAGAATAGAAATCACGTGGTGGTGGCGGTGTGGTGGCAGCAGGAGGCCCTATTAGCTAAAGTGGTGTCTCAGGTTAAGAACAGTTTCAGGTTAAGAACGGACCTCCGGAACGAATTAAGTTCTTAACCAGAGGTACCGCTGTATTTTATTCTGACAACCACTCCATGAGGTAGGTTAGGCTGAAGCAGAAGGACTGGCTCTTGGTAACCCAGTGAGCTTCAGGGCTGAGTGGGATTTTGGTAGTTCACCACACCAGTTGGTAGTTCACCACACCTCAACCAGTAGAAGAAGAAGAAGAGTTTGGATTTGATATCCCGCCTTTCATTCCCTTTAAGGAGTCTCAAAGCGGCTAACATTCTCCTTTCCCTTCTTCCCCCACAACAAACACTCTGTGGGGTGAGTGGGGCTGAGAGACTTCAAAGAAGTCTGGCCCAAGGTCACCCAGCAGCTGCATGTGGAGGAGCGGAGACGCAAACCCAGTTCCCCAGATTACGAGTCTATTGCTCTTAACCACTACACCACTACAGTGTAATGTATCAACAGAGTAAGCACAGCCCCATCAGTCTTCAGAGATTTCCTGCTCCTAGACAGCTTCTTCCAGATTAAGGGGAAAGCCCTCCTACACAGATCATAGCAACAAAGTTTTTATTGTCTGCAGATGCAAGGCAAAGCTGAGCACTGCTAATTACTATATGCAGTTCTTTGGGTCCTTGAAGTAAAGATACATATGTACAGAGAGATCCACTAGCACTAGCACCATTCTAGCTAACACTGCTGTGTAAAACCCACAGCCTCTTCCCCTGACACTCACAAATTCAGAGTCAGACCCCAACAGCAAACAGTACAGCAACAGGACTTGACAAGACATAGTGAAAGCAGTGCCCTAGAGACTGTTATAACCTGTCTACACATAGCCATATTTCCTGAACCAATGGGAGGGCGAGCAGCTCAGCAAGTCATGCACTTGACCTCACTGGTGTTGCTACGGCAACCCCAGTGCGCCTCGCACCCTTATCTCAGAACATCCAGACATAGGGGATGTGCTCCTCAAGACATGAGCCCAAGCACTGGGTGATTTAACCCATTGTTCACATTATACCAACATGGTCACCCTAGTCCAACTGGTCCACCTAATCCCTGGTTCAGGCACCTGGTACGGTCACCAGCGCAGACCTATGTTTATGTACATGTATTGCATTATTTGCAAGGAGCTCATGGTTGATTGGCACAACATAGCCCAATGAGCTTCAGTGGGGCTGAGTGGGGATTCAAACCCTGGTCTCACCACTCATCACTCCAACCATTATACCACACTGCCTCCTTCATTAATATGGAGCAGAAAGTGTGGGCAAAGTCCATGATTGGTTATGCCAATACAATTTTTGCAAAATGCAGCCAGAGGACTTTCCTACTTGAGGCTGCGTGCTCTTTATTCATTTTGGTCCTTAGCTGGAAACTTTGCTAATTATATCCATGGCCCGATTTAATCGGTGATGCCGGTTGGGGGCAAAAATTGTTTATCCATGCATCAGTGTTTCGCTTAGCCAGCTCCACATTTAAATTGGGCCTCCAGCCCATTTGGATGCCAGGATAGCACCTGCTGGGGCCACAGATCCCTGGCACAATTAAGGGCCCAGTTTAAACATGAAGCCCACTGCATGGAATTCGTAATGATAAAGCAATTTTAGCCCAATCAGCATCGCATTTAAATCTGGCCTTGGACATTCCAAATATATCATTATTTCTGCAAAGCATGAGCAAAAAGCAGATCTGAAGTCAACATGGAGAAAAATGATATTTACATAGTTCAAAGGTCATTCGAAGCTTAATGAAGTGCTAACGAGCTTCAACTGATTTCATTTAGCAAACCTTCCACTGGCAAAACTACTAATTGATACTTTAGGATCTAGTTGGGTTATTTATGTCAGTATTTAATATAGCAAATGATGCATACGGCAAAAAAGATATCTGCCCAGCTTCCTTTACCTAACCACATTTAGAACTAAAACATTATCTCATTGCATTCATCATTAGCCTGCCAAATCTTCAAGAGCTTAATTTGGGGTAATATTAAACCATTTTTTATGCTCGTAACTCAGCTAAAACATTTAAATCTGGTGCCATTAAATAGAGAGCGAGACTTATTTTTGTTCCCAAATACACTGCATAGACTCTCATCTCTATAGCAAATGGCCCTGAGTAAATGGGTGATTATACGCCGCCTTTTAAACACTATGGCCAATCACACAGAAGGCAGAATGCTGATTTGAGCAAATAATTAGCATGTGGGAGTTTGGCCATCCCTGCAATGGAGTTTTGCCGTGAACTTGAAGGGAGGTCGGGAACAAACAACATTTTAGGATGACAGTCAGGGTCTCTTTCTCTCATTTTTGGCAGTGTGCATTTTACTGCAGCTACAAAAAGGCATGACCGCGAAGCTGCGATGAAATTTCATAGAAATGAACTAACATTAAAAGTCAATTGCAAAAAAAGGGGGAAGCAATTATTCCTGTTTCAAAGTGGTCTTTCAAATATTCTGTGGTACTAGGAGGAGGTGATGCTTACCAAGTGACCAGCATTTTCCATCTAGGAAGATATGGGGAAACTTCTATCTTGCACGCAGCCCTCTTGCGGGGGGGGGGGGATGAGGGTACCTACTCAGATTGATGTGCAGAGCCCTTGCTCATTTGACCTTTATATTTCAATCTCCCAGCTCCGGACACAGAAGAAGTGGGGAGCAGCATGTCCACGTTGGAGCGGTCACTGGCGGCCCGCAGAGCAACACGCACCAAGCTCATGATTCCAATGGACTCACAGCCCAGCAATCCTTGTAAGTTGTGTGTCTGCAGCCGGGGTGGGGAGCTTGTGGCCCTCCAGATGTTGGACTTCGCCTCCCATCAGTCCTGGCCAGCATGACCAATGTCAGGAATGATGTAGCAAAGCTACAGGTTCCTTGGCGTAAAGGATAAAGCCCAACCTAATTCTGGAAGGGACACAAGGGATGCATGTGGCGCTGTAGGTTAAATCACAGAGCCCAGGACTTGCTGATCAGAAGGTCGGCGGTTCGAATCCCCACGACGGGGTGAGCTCCCATTGCTCGGTCCCTGCTCCTGCCAACCTAGCAGTTCAAAAGCATGTCAAAGTGCAAGTAGATAAATAGGTGCCGCTCTGGCAGGAAGGTAAACAGCGTTTCCATGCGCTGCTCTGGTTCACCAGAAGTGGCTTAGTCATGCTGGCCACATGACCCAGCAGCTGTACGCAGGCTCCCTCAGCCAATAAAGCAAGATGAGCACCACAACCCCAGAGTTGGCCACAATTGGACCTAATGGTCAGGGGTACCTTTACCTTTACCTTTAATTCTGAAATACAAGTGCTATTGCATTTTGTCATATGAAAAGGTAACAATATCTCAATAGATAAAAATTTTGAGAGTGTTTTCTCCTATGAGGTCCTGTCCAGCAGCTCAGGACATCACTGTAGCCCCTGCTCCATGCCCCACTGGTGGGCATGAAGGATGGTGTCTTTTCAAACCAGGGATGCCAATAGGATTTCCTGGATCTAGTAAGCTGTACAGTGGTACCTTCCTGAATGGCTAGGCTCCCGACAGAGGTGAAGCTACAGTAGCTGTTCCAGCACCCAGAGTGGTGCACATGCACCCACGGGCGGAGCTAGTCACCCACGGCGAGTGGCAAGCATCCCGGGGGGGGTAGTGTGGCAATGTCACCCCCCTCAGGGATGGCACCCGGGGTGGACCGCACCCACCGCATCCTCCTTCCTCCGCCAGTGGCTCCTGAACACTGCAAACCAGAAGTAAGTCTTCTGGTTTGTGAATGTTCTTCGGAAGCTGAACATCCGGCGCAGCTTCCGATTGAGTGCAGGAAGCCTCACCTTGGTTTTTGGATGGTTTTGGGAGTCGAACAGACTCCTGGAATGGATTAAGTTCAAGAACCAAGGTACCACTACATATGAATTGCGGGGCTAGCATCCTTCCGATCACTGCAGATGGTGACAGCAGTCACGAAATTAAAAGATGCCATGGACCAGAGCACGCCAGGTACTCCTGGGAGCTGTGGTCCAGCAAAATCTGCAAGGCACACATTGGCTACATCTGATTTTAGATTCAAAGGTCAGTATCAATATCAACACCTTAAAATGGGCCAAGAAACAGATAGGCATGGTGCCAATGCAGCTGCCACAGCATAGATGCAACATAATTCAGCTGGCATTTCCAGACCCACCCAGGTCAATGTGAAATCACCAAGCATTCCAGGTGCTCTGTAACCCCACCCCTTGGGATTTTTATTTTATTTTTACTTTTTGGCGTTCCCAAGCTACAAGCAAAAATGGGAGGCTGATCAAGTGCCTGGAGAGTTCACCTGTATGTAGCTGAAGGGGAATAGTACCTGTCCTGGAACGTCAAAAGTTATGCAAGCTTAATGTAAATAAATTGCTGGGTAAGGGAGAAAGATGGGGAGTAACCTACAACAATAATTTGGAATACATGGCAGCACCAGATCATTTTAATCAGGGAGTAATTACTAGAAGCTAATAAGGATGTAATTGGTTTCTGAGCTGCAAGCAGACGCTGTTCAACAAACTGCACAGAATGAGTTTATAGAATTCTGGACTGGACTCCTTCAAAGTACAGGTTGAGGATCATGTTTTTCAGTGAAAGCCCATAAAAGGCAATGCCCTGCACATTTCATTTTTAAAAAGTATTAAATTCTGGTTGTTGTAAGATGAAAATAAGGGGCCTGCTGTATCAAGCCAAAAGTCTTTGGATAAATCTCAAAGGCAGCCCTAAAGAAAGTACAATATAGTAATCTATTCTTGGTATTATCAAGGTATTGATAGCTGTGGCCAGACCTAACTTGTCTAGGATAGACTGAAGTTGGCAGAACAGTCAAAGTTGGTTGAAGATGCTTCAAGCCACAAATGACATTTGAACACCTGTCTATAATGTTGGCTCTAAAAGGGCCCTGTCCACTCCCCCAAAAGTTGTGGACTTAATCTTTTAGGCTTTAACAAATTGGCAGATAACACTGCGGACTGCAAAAAGGTAGGGCGAACCGGTTCCCCATTTTCATAAAAAGCTAGTGCATCAAAGATGTTCCTACCTTGGTGTGTTATTTGAACACATGCAGTGATTTATTGTTATTGTTTGCATTGTATTCAAGCTGGTGCATTCAAAAAACATGACTCTCTACCATGACCTACAATCCAAAGTAGTACAGTTCAGAATTATGCTGTATCAGTGTGCCAGCTGCATCTGGAAAAATGGGTTGGTGTTAGTCTGAGTCAAGTAGTAGAAGATAGCATTGTCTTTTTGTTAGAACAGCTTTTGCTACTTCTTCCTGATTTGAATTTGGAAAATGCTAGCAACATCCCCTCTCTCTTTCACACACACACACAACTTCTAGAATCATAGAATCGTAGAGTTGGAAGAGACCACAAGGGCCATCGAGTCCAACCCCCTGCCAAGCAGGAAACTTTATCATGTATAATAAGCCATTGTTGTAAAATGTTCTTTCAGAAAACAACAATCTGTAGGTGTAATCTGTTTATCTGTGCTATAATTGCTTTGTAAAGCCATGCCTTTTATAATTGCACAAAATGAAATTGAATCTTCACTCACTTGTGCCAGCATAAATCTGTTGGGCTACCACAGAGCTTGTTGCGATAGAGGATTCTGGCATGACATGGATGCAAACTTATTTATCCATTTGTCAGGTGGAAGGCTGGGAAGAAGGAGGGGGCAGGAGAGAGACAGCTGCCACTTTTTTCTAATGATGGTCTTGTTCTCTCTCTCTCTCTCTCTCTCTCTCTCTCTCTCTCTCTCTCTCTCTCCCCCACCCCACCCCCTGCCCACCAGTCCTCAACTCACAAATAGTGTTTAATCTTCTTGTTTAATCCTCAACAGCATTTATGTTCCACCGTTTCAAAGGCCGCAAATGTGAAAATTCTTTATCTGCTTTGCTTTTGTGCCACTGCCTTTCAAAAAGAGGTTACCTATCGGATAGCTATGGGCAATTTGTGTTTGAATCCAGCAGCAGGGAGAAACTTCAAGTCTTCATTTTCCTTTGAAAGCACAGGTGGCAAGGAGGACAGAGAAAGCCAAACAGCCAGTAATTTATTCACAGGCTAGTGGTTGGTAGCTGGCCTGCGGTTTTCTATTCCCAGTACAAAAAGTGCCCATTCACTTTTGCAAAGGAGCATCTCAAACATATATATGGGGTTGAGGGGAAAGCAATGAAGCACAATTAAATCCATGGAGATTATAAATAATAGGCTTCACATTCACAATACTTACTTTATTATAACAGCAATCTAATCAGAACAAAATAAGATCAGGTCATGATATAAATTGAATGCCGGATAAAAATTCTTGCCTGTGAATTGCAGTAGCAGGCTAACATCCTATCAATGTCGGGCAGCTATGAACCTGGGGCCAGAATGTCAACCATGCCAGCTCCAGCTCTTCTTACCCAACAGTTTTACTACTGAATAAGGCCTTCCTGTTGTGGTGTTTATTTTGCCCTTACTATGTTGCTGTTATATTTTACTTAGATGCTTTTGTATCTTTTGTAAATTGATTTTTAATATAAGTTTGGAGACGCCTAGGGAAGGACTCATTTGAGAAATGTGGTTACTGTGTAGAAATACAAAGGAACACGTTGATAACTCTCACAATCTCTGCAGTCTTCTGAGCGTATTCTGCTTGCCATCAGAGATGTATTATTGCATACTTTAATGATACTTTTGTTTTTATTATTACAGTCACCTCAAAAAAAAGCTTTTAGAGAAACAAATTACCAGTTTGAATTGGCGCTGATCATTGTGACTGTAAAATTTAGTTATAATAATGATTGCAGTAGATTTATGATTCTGACCTTGAGATCCTCGAGTGATGTATTCAAAATAAACTCCCTTTACCCTCATGCTTATTCAAGGAACAAAATGATCAAGATGGATTCCCCTCTCCCCAGCCCTTCTTTCCCATCTGCTCTCTATGGTGTGCATTAAATATGTTATTCTCTAATTTTTCAGACCACTATAGGCAAATCAGGGGAAAAAAAGAAATGAACTATGATAAATTCTTTTTCTTCTTTAAAACAAAATTAATTTCACATTTTAATTCTACCTTCCTGCAGCTCGCATGGATTTGACAGCAGTGGGCATCTTCCAATTACTCACTGCCATTAAATCCTGCCTCGCTCTTAATTTGGAGGCTGTGCTGAACTTTAAATAAGCGCTAATTGATCAGTTTTTATTATGAATAGCATCAACTTGATTTGTAATTTAATTCATCATGTGCCTTCTTTCCTTTGAGCAGCTGATTTTGACATGATTGAGCAGTTTTGCTTTTATTTTCTCCTAGCCAGCAATGAGGCTCCAATATTACAATGGAGTCTTTGCCAAACATCATGTTTCCCACCTCTCAGAAAGAGTCTCCCTTGCCCAGACAGCCATGATAATAATCACCACCCCATTCCTTTGAATTAATTCTGGGCCCAAACATCCCTCGTGAGTCTTCTATGGGAATCCACAGCACTAAGACTATTTTGTCCCTTTTTTTATTTCCAGCTGTGGTGAGTGCCATCCCAGTGCCAACGCTAGAAAGTGCTCAGTACCCAGGAATCCTGCCATCCCCCACATGTGGATACCCACACCCTCAGTTCACACTCCGACCTGTACCATTCCCAACGCTCTCGGTTGACCGGACATTTGGAACAGGAAGAAGTAAGTAAAGTGTTTTCTCTTTCCCCCCTCATCTTCAGGACACTGAAATACATAAGACACAAAATGGATGCTACAAGTGTTATCCCACCAGTAACAATGCATTTTTAAAGCAAAATGACCCATAGAGCCAGATAAATTGGGTTGACAGGTGGAAGTAATGGAATAATCCAATTCATTGTTTCATGAAAGCACATCTAAAAGCTTAGGTAACAGTAAAGGGACCCCTGACCATTAGGTCCAGTTGCGGACGACTCTGGAGTTGCGGCACTCATTTTGCTTTATTGGCTGAGGGAGCCAGCGTACAGCTTCTAGGTCATGTGGCCAGCATGACTAAGCAGCTTCTGGCAAACCAGAGCAGCGCACGGAAACGCCGTTTACCTTCCCGCTGCAGCGCTACCTATTTATCTACTTGCACTTTGATGTGCTTTCGAACTGCTAGGTTGGCAGGAGCAGGGACCGAGCAACGGGAGCTCACCCTGTCGCGGGGATTCGAACCGCCGACCTTCTGATCGGCAAGCCCTAGGCTCTGTGGTTTAACGCACAGCGCCACCCATGCCCCAAGCTCCACCTGCCTCCCATCTAAAAGCTTATTTTCCCCCATTTACGCTTGGACCTAGAGGTCCTGTTGGTGTGTTCACGCCACAACAACCTCATTGCTGACTCGCCCCCTACCCTCCTGGTACACTAAAGCAATGGTGCTGATGGGAAGTTAGGGAAGCATTGCACCCTGCCAACCAGTGCTGCTGACCCCTATAAATGTCATGTTTTCTTTCTGTCCTGACCTGCATTTGCCACCTGCTTATTTCCCTTTGCCTTGCTCCCCTTCTGCCTTTTTCCTTTACCTTGCTTGCACACGAGTTTAGTCTGACACCTCAGCCATCCTCCTGCTGGCTCAAACAATGGGGGCATGGCAGCAAAAGCTGATGGGGAGAGAGTTTTCTCAAAGCACCAAGGGTTCTCCCATTCTCCTTCTGTCTCTAGCAAAGCTTCTGCCTGCTGGGATAGGAACCGTGCAACTTAAGTATCCTTATACATCCCTGATTGATCGTGATCTTTACCTTGTTTGCCTTCACAACTACCCAAGGAAGGCCACCCACCCCCTCCCATTTAGCAGACCGGGAACTAAAGCTGAAAAAGGGAGTGCCTACTCTCAAGATTGCATTCTTTTTCCCATTGTTGCCGCTGGTATGCCTAGTATCCGCACTCCTCTGGCTGTCAAAGCAAGAGGCATTCATAGGCAACCAGATGAAAACATGACACTCTGTACACATTGCCACTGACATGAGACACCAGCCAAGTAGTTGTTTTTCTTTGCAGTATCCTCATGCCTAGTTAGCTCTACAGTAGTACCTCAGGTTAAGAACTTAATTCGTTCTGGAGGTCCGTTCTTAACCTGAAACTGTTCTTAACCTGAGGTACCACTTTAGCTAATGGGGCCTCCTGCTGCCACCGCACCGCCGCCACGCGATTTCCGTTATCATCTTGAGGTAAAGTTCTTAACCCGAGGTACTATTTCTGGGTTAGTGGAGTCTGTAGCCTGAAGCGTCTGTAACCTGAGGTACCACTGTACTTTTCGGAAGGGCCCACACAGAATTTGAATGCGACACCTGAACTTTTCACAGCCATCTCTTGCCAATAGCAGCAAAATGGGAAACGTCAGCTATCTCAACGAAAGAGTTGTTCTGTAAATAAAGGATATAGTAACTTTAAACGAGGGATAGCAAACTTAATGCCTTCCAGGTGTTAGTTGACTACAACTCCTATGACCATTTGCTGTGCTGGCAGGGGCTGGTTGCAAATGTAGGTGTCAGGACTGGTTCAGCTGCAGTTCAGCACAGAAACTCAAAGATGAGCAGTAAGGCTGATTTTTCATTCAGAAAGGCAAAGCCCAACAGAGAACACCATGGGCAGAACTAGCCTGATGAAGCAGTTGCCAGAACTGAGGATCTGAGCCTCCTCCTTCTCAGCTGCCTCATTCTCACAATTGCTTGCTCAGCCGCCAACTCATCTGCCCCCTTCTTCCTCTGACATGTCTTCTGTATCCCACCACCATTCGGCTTCCCACTCTGATGCTGTCTTGGGAAGTTCTTCAGCTGTAGCCTCCTACCATTCCTCCTTGTCTAGCCAGTCCCTGACAGTTGGTTACCTCGACACTATACATCTCAATCACTCTTACACAGCCATGGCTTCCTCCAACAAATCCTGGGACTAGTAGTTTCTTAAGGGTGTTGGGAATTGTAGCTCTTTGAGGGGACTGGGGATCTCATAACAGTACTGAGCTGAATGTTCCCATGGTTTTACCCGGTGTAGGATAACTTCATGAGTTCATAAATGAGATAGAGTAAGAAGTCGGATATGTGCACCAGGAGTATTTAACTTGAGCCATGAGATCCATGCTCAAATGTAGACAAGTACAAACTGTGCACTGCAGTAACTCATTTCAGAGTCACAGTCCCTACATTATTACATGACTGCACATACTATTGATTGGAGAGAGGCACCCTTCAAATTCATCATATGCAATGGCACTATGGACGGTGCAGCCATTCATCCTGCCAAATGGGCCGTGATTGAATCCCTCTTTTCTGTTCTTGAAACCCATTTCTAATGAACTAGAAAGAAGCCAATGCTAAAAAAAACCAGCCTTAGCAAAAAAAAAAGAAAAGAAGAAAAAGCCAATATTCACCCTCAGCCATCTGCTGAAAGAGAAACTGAAGAAAATGAAGGGGAAAGGCAGACTTCAGTCATGCCTGCCTCCATTGGATGATAAACCTGTCTGCCATTTTGTCTGCTGTCAAAGCGGGTGGTAGCAATTGACCAGAATAATGAGTTTGCACTGGCTTCTTTCTTCTTTTTCTTTCTGCCAGAAAATAAAGGTGCATATCTTGTCAGAGTGATCTCAACCCATGGCGCTGTTTCAGTTTCAGTGTGTGTGTGTGTGTGTGTGTGTGTGATGGAAACACCTAAGCTGCATATTCTAGGCTACCGACCCTGGATTTTGTTCTGGACTACAACTCCCATCTTCCTTGACCATTGGCCTTTCTGGTGGGAGCCCAACAACGTCTGGAGGGCCACAGGTCCCCCCGTTAATGCTCCAACCTCAAACCATAAGTACTTTATTGCACCCTGTGTATGATAGCATTGAATTAGAGTACTGAAGCTGGTCCAGGCCCATGGAAAACTGTTCCAGGCATGATGAGCACCTTGTCTAGATCAGGGTCCATGAAATCAGTGGTATGACCTTGATGCTAGGGCATCCACCACAGCAAGCATGTAGTGGACTACATGGTCTCAAAAGGAAATGCCCCCAGTGGGCCACTAGTGAATGTGTCCTTGCTACATGCAATCAGAAACATAAAAGAAACTGTGGTTTCGGTTAGAAATGTGCAGAAGGGGACCAGGGTTGTTAGCTCTCTCTCCCCCAACCTGCTGAACTTCATGCAGAGCAGAGTACAGTGGTATCTTGGGTTACAAACACCTCTGGTTGCAAACACTTCGGGTTACAGACTCTGCTAACCCGGAAGTAGTACCTCAGGTTGAGAACTTTGCCCCAGGATGAGAAGGGAAATTGCTCGCCAGTGGCATGGTGGCAGCAGGAGGCCCCATTAGCTAAAGTGGTACCTCGGGTTAAGAACAGTTTCAGGTTAAGTACAGACCTCCGGAACGAATTAAGTTCATAACCAGAGGTACCACTGTACCTCAATGGAGGGCAGGGAGTGTTTTGAACAGCCAGGGGGAGCCAGGCACCATCTTATCAGATTAGAACAGACCCACCCACCCACACTAACAAAACCCATGTTTGCTATCTCAGCATTCCTGCAAAGATAGTTAGTCTCACACATGAGTACACTACACCTAATCTTTAAAGGCTTGCCTGGCAGGTGGGATGCGAGAACTTGTTGGGATGTCTTTGTTGGTCTTGTCCAATTCTGAAAATTTTGCCCCACTCCTGAACTCCTGAAACGTGATTTCTGAGTCCTGTGTCTGGTGCTGAGCATGTACGATTACTTACCTGACTAAAGATCTGTCATTCTTTTATGAGTAAAAGCCGCTGCTTGAGTGTTGTGGGTTGGGAGCCAGGGCACATGTAGGCTGTATCCCAGACCCTTACAATCTACTCTTCTTATGTTAGGTCTTTTATGTAATTTGTGGTTTGTGTTTTTTTGTAGTTTGCACAGAGGGTTGTTTGTGCCGCCACCAAAAGCTTTATTAACGTTTCTCTATCTTCAGATAGAGCTACGTCCTTTATATAGCCGAGCAATGTGACTAATGGATCTAATGGCAGTTTATATCTCATTACTGTATTAATTTCATTTCATCTGCTTGTCCACAGCCGTGTCTTTTAACCATTTTGTAATATTGTAGCCATGCAGAGACAGTTTGTGGAATGAAGAGCAAAGAGTATTTAAGGCAAAAGGCAAATTTTTAACAACTTCAAGCCAGTTTGGCTTACAGGCTTTTGTGGATAATAACAGTATTTATATAGTGTCTGCTTGTGTGTGTGTGTGTTTTAGTGCTTAATGCACATACATTAACTCAGTAATAACTCTGTTGTAAGGGGGAAATTGGTATTATTATCCCCTATGGCAGGGTGGGGGGAGTCTGAGTCTAAGAATCAGCAGCTTGCCTTGCAACAGAAATCTAGGCATGTCTACTCAAAAGTAAACCCTATTGGGTCAAATGAGACTTAATCCCCAGTAAGTGTGGAAAGGGTTGCTGCCTTAATTTACATGTGGCTGAAGAGAGATTTCTGCAAGAGACCCTTCTGGCTCACACCTCACAAGCTTAACCCAGTTCATCCAGACCAGCTTCCAGAGACGTCTTGGCAAGGATGGTGCCAGGCCAAATTACATCCCAGGCAAGCTCCCTTCAGCACTGCTCCCTTTATTTGTTCGACTTCTGAACACCCTTTTCTTGCAATTGTGCGACTTTGCATTTCACAATTGCACTGTACAGTTTGCATGTGTGGTTTATCCCTTGTCATATAAGATGAGAATTCTACACACATGGATCCAATCACAGTGACTGCCTTTTGAATGGGCACCAGTGTTGTAAGTTTCTGCTTTTTTCATTTGTTTTGTTTGTTTTAATTAATGCAAGGTTGCCTTCACACACCAGTGCTTACAGCTTTCCAAGATGAACGAGTAGTTGACTGGGCACCTTTAACCAGTGCCCCATCCCCGGCCATGACCAAGGCCCTCCCACCTAGCCCCCCAGGCAGTTTCCTGTCAGCTGCCCCTAAATTGGATCCTGTTTCTTAGCATATCTAGTTACCCTTTCTACTTCCTTGTTTGCATTCCATATTCTGCACCTCTCTCAAATTCTCAGATCCACCAGCATTTTCCTAGATGAACCCATTTGTAAAAATTTGCAAGTCAGGCCAGCTTCCCCTAAATCCTGATAGAACAAACCCACTGTTCTCTTTTGTAGCAGCTAGGGTGGGTGGAGGAGTCTTACTTCATCAAACCTTCATATGGCAAATCCAGATGTCTCTCTGCATGTGTGTCAGTGCATGACACTTGGGTTTCCTTCCAATGTCAACTTTCATTTTGAATTTTTAGCTCCTGCGGCTTTAGAAAGGCTTTCAAGAACGACAGTGCATGTCGAACGGTCCATCAGGCTGATTGCCAACCTGCGTAATGAAGCCCTTGGTATCAGCCCAAGGAGCGTTAAATATCACCAAAGGATAGCAGCTCCCAAAAGGGGTGGAGGGAGTCAATGGAGCTTAGTAAGACATCTCTGTTCATTCTTATCTATGCTCAACCATCCACCACCTTCTGTTATGAATCTAGTTCCCACGGAGCTGTCTGGTTTTACCATGGTGTAACTTTTAACTCCAATACCTCCAATACTTTGGCTACCTCATGAGAAGAGAAGACTCCCTGGAAAACACCCTGATGTTGGGAAAGATGGAGGGCACAAGGAGAAGGGAATGACAGAGGACGAGATGGTTGGATAGTGTTCTCGAAGCTACCAGCATGAGTTTGACCAAACTGCGGGAGGCAGTGGAAGACAGTAGTGCCTGGTGTGCTCTGGTCCATGGGGTCACGAAGAGTCGAACATGACTAAACAACAAACTTTTAACAGCCTGCATGACATGTTGGTTGGAATCCTGGACTAGGGCCACATGCACACCACATGTTTAAACCACTAGGATACCAACCATGGCTTCTCCCAGAGAACCCTAGGAACTGGAGTTTATTAAAGGTGGCAAGAGTTGTTAGGAGACCCTATTCCCCTCACAGAGCTACAGTTGTCAGAGTCATCAAACCCTCTTTCCAGGGCATACTGGGAACTGTGGCTCTGTGAGGGAAACAGGGACTCTCCTAACAACTCTCAGCACCTATAATGCAGAGCGACTAGGTGCCTATGGGTGAAGACGTCCAAAGCTTGAATAATATGACATTTGGGAAATGTTTCAGCAAATGAGGACAAAGCAGTACCAGAATGGATGCAAAGAATGGTTAGGTTCAATAGCTGCTGTCTTGGTGGTGCTCCAGTTAGGTATTTCATGGCAACCCTAGATGGGGAGACAGCTGGACAAAATATATAGTCGAGGTAGGTATTTGAAGATGGTTATTGTATCTCCTCTCCGTCTCCTGGGAGAGCCAGTGTGGTGTTGTGGTTAAGAGCAGTAGACTCGTAATCTGGTGAACCGGGTTCGCCTCTCCGCTCCTCCACATGCAGCTGCTGGGTGCCCTTGGGCTAGTCACACTTCTCTGAAGTCTCTCAGCCCCACTCACCTCACAGAGTGTTTGTTGTGGGGGAGGAAGGGAAAGGAGAATGTTAGCCATTTTGAGACTCCTTCGGGTGGTGATAAAGCGGGATATCAAATCTAAACTCTCCTCCTCCTCCTTCTCAGACTAAACATACCCAGCTCCTTCAACCGTTCCTCATAAGGCCTGGTTTCCAGACCCTTGATCATCATAGCCAGATAAGCTCAGGGGTTGTACGCCTTCTTTGTCCCATGGGCTTTCTGGACTTTTTCTAGATTTACACAGAACCTTAAAAAATACGCATTTGTGTTCATTTGCTTAGATCTATCTGAGCTGGAACTATTGTCTGAGACTCTGACAAACAAAAAAAGAAGATTTAAACTGAAAATGCACTGTGTGTGTGTGTGTGTGCGCGCGCGCACACACACGCAGAACCCTTTTTTACATCCCAAGCTAATCTGTATTGCATTTCAGCCTTACAAGCCAAGCAAATTTGTATTTTGAACGAGATAATTATGAGCTCTGGCAACATCAATACCAATTGTTTATTGCTGAAGGACTGCAGTGACCAAGAGAAGCAGCAGAAGGAAATGAGCACAAACTCGCTTGTTCTCTAGTCATTAGGAGAAACTGGGGGAACTTAACTATACACAGGAAAGCTTTTTGCAAATGGCACTGACCTCTGCTTTCCCTTGTAGCTTTCAGCTAGTCTCCAGTGTCTGCAGTTCATTATGACAAAATTCTCCCCGGTATTTCCCAGGAATTGGATAATCTGATTCTGGGAAAACATAGTAATGATGCATTTCAGTCCAGCATTTCCTACTTAGTTAGTATCTCATTTGGTGCCTATAGAGAAATATATGCACACCCCAAGGCATTCTTCATTATAATGTGCCTGGAGAGTTCACCTGGCTATGCTCTTTTTTAGTTTTCTGCTGCTGGTCCTTCTGGGCCACATCAGCTTTTGCAAGCAATGGCACTAGAGTGCAACGGTCTGCTCTCATCATGCAGAGAGGCTGTTACCTCCAGCAAAAAACAATGAAATGCTTGGGTCTTGGGGGCTCTTGATGAATGTTGCATGACTGACTGCTAAGCCCTAGGTGTTCCCACTGGCATAGATATTAAGAGGCTTTTGTACCTGCAGTGGATTAAACCACTGTGTTTTAGATTAAGACATGCCTTTCATTTGCAGGGCTTTGTGCAGCCCAGGCCCCTGAGATCAGAGCATACAAGCACAGAATGAGGGATCTGGTTTGGAATTCAACATCCTGACAATCACATCTTTCTTTAAAGAAGCACTAACACACACAGGTTTGGCCTCCAACAGTATAATAATAATTTTCTGCCATTTATGGTCAAAAGAGACCTGAGGTGGGAAATTCATGATCAGACATCCCAATGTCTTTTTCTTTCATTAAAACAAAAAAAATTCCTTCCATTAGCACCTTAAAGACCAACTAAGTTAGTTCTTGGTATGAGCTTTCGTGTGCATACACACTTCTTCAGATATCTGAAGAAGTGTGCATGCACACGAAATCTCATACCAAGAACTAACTTAGTTGGTCTTTAAGGTGCTACTGGAAGGAATTTTTTTTGTTTTGACTATGGCAGACCAACACGGCTACCTATCTTTCATTAAAAATAGCCAAGATGGAGGTCCAGTTTGGGCTGAGAATATGGTACTGAAGGACAAAGGTTGTTATCCCTTTATTCCACTCCATTTCCAAAGCTTAAATTGCTTTATTTAAGTTGCTGTTATCTACAGTGGGGCGTAGTAAAGGTAAAGAGACCCCTGAACATTAGGTCCAGTCACAGCTTCCGGGTCATGTGGCCAGCATGACTATGCCGCTTCTGCCGAACCAGAGCAGCACACGGAAACACCGTTTACCTTCCCGCCAGAGCGGTACCTATTTATCTACTTGCACTTTGACATGCTTTCGAACTGCTAGGTTGGCAGGAGCAGGGACCGAGCAATGGGAGCTCACCCCGTCGCGGGGATTCAAACCACCGACCTTCTGATCGGCAAGTCCTAGGCTCTGTGGTTTAACCCACAGCGCCACCCACGTCCCCACAGTGGGGCGTAGGGAGGATCAAATATCCATGTTGCACCTGACATTCCCCTCTATAGCCAGTAACAACTAGGGGAGAGGCTAATTCAGTTGGAGAAATAGGACATAGGGAAGTGGTTAACAAAGCCTTCCGTGGTGTCACGGCCATGATCCAAATGGAAACTTCCTCACAGCTAGAGATTTCAGGAGGAATCATGCTCCATTTATTAGAGGTGATAATGGGATGGTGGAGAAGACTCGGTTCAAACCAAGAGAAGTGCAAGATTCACAAAGGCCTTTGCTACTCCAGGGATGTTTTATGGGAACCACAACTGCCAAGCCCCATTGCCAAGATGTATATGAAACATGTGACTTCTCTAGTATGGATCGGTTCCTCTCTGCCATCTTTCCTCATATGTGAAAGGTTTAGCCTCCCATGATGCAGAAATGTTCAAGATACGTAAAGCCTCCATGAAGTCTACATCTCCTCAGCCAAAATTGGGGTCTTCTCTCTAGCACAGGCATGTCCAAACTTGGCCCTCCAGCTGTTTTGGGACTACAATTCCTATCATCCCTGACCACTGGTCCTCTTAGCTAGGGATGGTAGGAGTTGTAGTACCAAAACAGCTGGAGGGCCAAGTTTGGCCATGCCTGCTCTAGCAGATGCCTCTAGTATTACATATATCAGGAATTGGGGGACTTACGGCATTCCAGATGTTGTTGAACTCCAGCTCCCATCAGCCCCATCCAGTATGGACCATGATCGGGGATGCTGAGAGTTGGAGTCCAACAACATCTGGAGAGCAGCAGGTTCTCCATCCCTGATGTACATGGAGGCAGATGTTGGGAGTAGCCAGACTGATGAAAGTACAGGTTTCACAGAGAGGTCAAATACCTGACACACAACTGGAGATATATTTTCAGCTGCATGTCAAGATCTAGAGACATCGACCACCTTCTCAAACCCCATTGTTTTAGTGTTTCCTTCATTCATTCAGATTTTATCTTAAATGTTTTATGAAATGGGCCAAAAGCAGTTAGCCCACTTCTGACTTATTTTGTTAATACTGTGACATTTTTATGACATTCTGTTTTGTGTCTTTGTGTTGTCTGTAATAAAAGGTGTGGCATTTATGAATAGCCCTCGTAGTGGGTGTTTTTTTACCAATTTGATGTGATTACTCATTATCAGGCCCTCAACTTCCCACAGTGCTGGTACTTCAGGTGCAGTCCCTTTGCGTTTAACTTTATGCTCTTTGGGAAAATGAAACACTCGTTGATGTGAATAAACGCATGGGAGCAATAATTTAACATCCTTGCCAGACTTGTAACCAAGCAACAAATGGACATGAAAATTGAGTTGAACTCTCGTTCCTCTCCAGGTGGCCCTCTGAAGTTATGGCTGCCTCATGTTAGCAGAGCAGTTTGGGCCACATTCATTAGGATGCCCTGAGCTGTAATAATCAGCCTGTAATTACTAGCCTGCGTACAAAGTGGCTAGAGAAGAGGGAGGGAAATTATGTTGTGTAGAACAACCTTTTCCTATTGGATTATCTTTCACTTTCACTCCTGCCTCCAACTTTTACATTATGGCTTCATTCCAGGGATGTTTGTTGCATGCCTTTGAGAGATAGAATCAGAGAATTGTAGCGTTGGAAGGGATCCCAAGGGCCATCAAGTCTAATCACCTGCAATGCAGGAATCTCAACTAAAGCGTCCATGACAGATGGCCATCCAACTTCTGCTTAAAAAATCTCCAAGGAAGGAGAGATCACTGCCTTTTGAGGGAGTCCATTCCACTGCCAAACAGCTCTTACTATCAGAAAGCTCTTTCCGATGTCTAATCAGAATCTCCTTCCTTGTAACTTGAAGCCATTGGGTTGAATCCTGCCCTCCAGAGCAGGAGAAAACAAGCTTGCTCCTTCTTCCATGTGACAGTCCTTTAGATATTTGAAGATGACTATCATATCTCCTCAAAGTCTTCTCTTTCCTACGCTAAACATACCTAACTCCCTCAAAGATTTTGATTTGAGTTTCTACTGAAATGAGGTTGCATTTTAATGTTGTATTTTAATCTTGCTTTTAAGTTGTATTTTAATCAATTGTTTTTATACCTGGTGTTAGTCGCCCTGAGCCCGGTCTTGGCTGGGGAGGGCGGGGTATAAATAACAAATTTATTATTATTATTATTATTATTATTATTATTATTAACTGTTCCTCATAAGGCTTAGTTTCCAGACCCTTGATCATCTTGGTCACTGTCTTCTGCACACATTACATGAGTCCTGAATGCTTGTGACAGCCCTGGATCATATCAGTGTTCACTGTATCCCAATACTCTCTTGCTGACTAGAAACAACATTCCAAGCTGTCAAGCAAGGATCTTCATGGTCCTAATTACCAGGACTCCTTTAATTGAGAAAAGGGGCACCAAACTTCTCATGCATACATGTACAGCACACACTCTTATCTCCAAGCACCATGGTCTCTCAGCTGCTAAGGTTTGGGGGGGGGGGTAAGAAGAAATGGCTTTGTTCTTGGATTCAAAGTGAAGTTCCACTAAAAGCTGGGGCAAAATTCACATTTGAATAAGGGGTTTGCATTGGGGGAGGATATAGTCCCTACCCAGCTGAGACTGATCCTGTGCAGCCCTAATGGCATCGCCAATAGCATCACATGTGAAATAGTCACCCCATTGACTTTGTGTCCAGGATAGAGGGGTGAGTTGGGTTCATATCTCTATTTTGGTATCCATGCTACTATCGAGGGCTGAAAGCACACAGGCTGTTTTTCTTCTCTTTTCTTTTCTTTTCTTTTCTTTTCTTTTCTTTTCTTATTCCTCATCTATAAGCAATACTCCAGACCAGGGGTCTGCAACCCGCGGCTCCGGAGCCGCATGTGGCTCTTTTACACCTTTGCTGCGGCTCCGGGGCGGATACTAGCGAGGGGAGGAGGCGCATTGTGCGCCCCAACACTCCCCACTGTGGTGGGCGCTATACTGGCTGTGACGTCGCATGGGGGCCGTGCGTGCGTTAGTCACACACCGTCCAGACGTCACCTGCCCGCCCGCCCGCTACATTGTAAGCTGGTCACTGCATTGAAAGGGGGCATGTACGCTGGTCACTGTTTTGAAGGGGAGTGAAGAACACACACACACAAAAAGGTAACTTGTTAATTTAACGTTTATTTCTATGAGGAGGAGTAATTCTGAGGGGTCAAACAAAGAAATAATAATAAAAAGTGACAAAAAAGTTATTTTTATAATGACGAGTTTTGCGGCTCCCAGTTTTTTTTTCCTTCGGAAATGGGTCCAAGTGGCTCTTTTTGTCTTAAAGGTTGCAGACCCCTGCTCCAGACAATGGGAGAGCCCAATTTAAATGCGAAGGTTTGAAGTGGCATATTCAAATCAGAGAAAAATTGACTCTCAATACAGGATAATAAAGCATAAAGCAACAGCTCTGGCAATATTGCAGCTGTCTCAAGGAAGGATATGGCATTTGGTTTAAATAGAAATTAATTAAGCAACCTCTTTGTCTACAGTCTTTGTCAGAAGGTGTAGATATCATAATGCCATAGGCTTCTACACAAAGGATCCTGTATGCAGCAATTTGTGTCACTGTCTTCCTTACTTTCCAAATCCTGAAATCACAGTAGAAAAGTTAAGAAGTACAGTCCCCAGGTGTGTGTGTGTGTGTGTGTGTGTGTGTGTGTTCCTCCCTTAAAAATTCATGCATAGACAGCCAATTACTGGGCTCTGTGCAAATTCAGCAGTGCACGGTAACAGGAGTAAGTAGATAGACTAAGGTTGATGCTAGCAATGGGAATATAGTCAGACCTCGGGTTACAGACGCTTCAGGTTGCATTTTTTCGGGTGATGGACCCACCGGAATGGGTTACTTCTGGGTTTCGGGGGTCATGCATGAGCAGAAGCTCTAAATCGTGTGTTGCCCATGCGCAGAAGCACCGAATTGCATCCATGCATGCACAGACGAGATGGGACGCAGGTGGCACTGTGGGTTAAAGCCTCAGTGCCTAGGACTTGCCGATTGAAAGGTCGGCGGTTCGAATCCCTGCGGCGGGGTGCGCTCCCGCTGCTCGGTCCCAGCGCCTGCCAACCTAGCAGTTCGAAAGCACCTCCGGGTGCAAGTAGATAAATAGGGACCGCTTACCAGCGGGAAGATAAACGGCGTTTCCGTGTGCGGCTCTGGCTCACCAGAGCAGCGATGTCACGCTGGCCACGTGACCCGGAAGTGTCTCCGGACAGCGCTGGCCCCTGGCCTCTTGAGTGAGATGGGCGCACAACCCCAGAGTCTGTCAAGACTGGCCCGTACGGGCAGGGGTACCTTTACCTTTACCTATGCACAGACGAGTCACTGTGGGTTGCGAACACTGCAGGTTGCGAACGTGCATCCCGCACAGATCACGTTCACAACCCAAGAGTCCCCTTTATTGCTCTGAGTTCAATTCAGAAACAGATCACCAATTGTATTTTTAGAAAACTTTCAGACCTGCCCCCCCCCCAAAGCTCACAAAGACTCTCCTCCCTGAAAGAGAGGGGAGTGGTTGTGGACGGGAGCCCGAACACCGCTCCTAGCAGGGGGCGTTGCCCCCTGCCTCCAGCTCACCTGGCTGGCACTCACGCCCCCCCCCCGGTGGCCGTCCAACCAGGTGCCATGGGGGGGGCGTGTCCAGCAGCCTTTATGCTGCAGTGCCAGCCTTTCCCCGGCCTCATTTCTCTTTGTCATCCTGTGCGAGTCACCCACCCTCCACTCCCTTTGAGTTAGGGCTTAGGTCATTGGCCTTGCTATGGACCTTAGGTTGGTCGCCCCGTTTGCCCGGGGGGCCTGGTAGGAGTTTTTCCATTTGGCAATTTCCATTAGGCTTTTTGGTTTTTTCGCCTACCTCGTAGCAATCGTCACAACTTTTTGCTGGTATTGGTGGGTAGGTTAGGCATTGGAATAATGTGTTGTGGTGTGTCGAAGTGCTAGGTGTGGCCATCGCCTATGCCTTCAATTTCTAGGGGTATTCCGTTAAAGGAATCTGGCGGTCGTGTATTCCGTCCAAAGCCTGCTTGGCGGGAGGCCATGGCACGACCCTCGGTGACATCAGGGGTGAGCCTATAGTTGGATTAGCATCAACAGGTGATGAACCCCTGGTGAATAAACCCACTTGTTTCGCGATCCAATGCCTAAGCCAATACCTTTTCATTGCTGTAATCAATCAAGTTGTGGCCTTTTCTAGCCCATTAACCTTATATCACGTGTCCCTGTGTCTTCATTTTACTTCGCGGGGGTCGGGTCCTCGAACCAAAACTTAATGTTAGATGCACTATATTTGATTTGCTGAAAATGTCAACTCTTCCTCCTTCCCAAAGGCTCAAGAGCATCACTGGGCTTAACTACTTTCCTCTACTTGAGCATTAATTGGTGTCTGGCACTAAATTAGAACCAAGTGTGTAAGATATACCTGTGCATGTGCAGAATCTCATTTTCTGTATTTGTACTTATAAGCTGTTGATTTGTATTGTACCTGAACAATATGAGCTAGGCAAATAGATATTCTTAAAAAGGTAGCCACAGTATGAAATGACTTCATTAGTTGGCTCTGTTCTCAGAAGCTTTCATTAAGTTCTATGATCCTGCTTATTTATTAAGATCGGGGGCGGGGGAGAACTTTATCTCCTTTTCTTATAATACTAGGATTTATGGACATTCCATGAAGCTGAATGTTGGAAGATTTAAGACCGACAAAATGAAGTACTTCTCACAGTGAATCGTTAAACTATGGAGTCTGATCCCACTAGATGTGGTGATGGCCACCAAACTAGACAGCTTTAAAAAAATGCTTAAACAAATTCATGGAGGATAAAGCTACCAGTGGTTACTAGCCATAATGGCTATGTTCCACATCTATTGTCTCAGGAAGTATTTCTCTGAATGTCAGTTGCTTGCAATTGCTGATGGGGGGGCACACTTGCACTCAAGTCCAGAGGCATCTTGTTGGCCACTGTGAGAACAGGATTCCGTACCAGATGGGCCTTTGATTTGAAGATCCAGCAGGGATCTTCTTATGTTCTTCTCAGCTCCACAGACCCTGCGTGAATGCCTACAAGCTTGGCCAATTAGGGTTGGCTGGCAAAAGGAATAGGATCTTCTTTGTAGTGGCCCCATGGTTAGAGAACTCCATTCCTATGGAACCATGGAAGGCCCCTTACATGTACTTTAAAGACTTATTTGTTCCAGGCTGAAATCTGTTGATGTGGTGGTGGGACCTGCCTTTCACCAAAGGCCAGATAATAGGTTGCGCCTCCACCCCAGTCATATTTTCAAATACAGCCTTTTTCTTGCTTGTGGTTAAGGTATCATATGCCACTCACTTTATGGTCTTCCTAATAGTCTTCCTATTAAGTGCTAAGGCGGCTAAGGACTGTTTCTGCAACGTGGAAGAAAACCTTCTCCAATCTCTACTGGTATGGCTCAAGCAGGGAGTGCAAGGTGTATCTGCAAGCTCAGAGATCTATCCAACTGCTACACATCCCCACCCATGATGATCCCAAGGCTTTCGCTCCTAAGAAAGAATGCCCAGCTCCTTTTAAATATAGGAACAGGAACAGACCCAGTAAATTGTTGTTGTGGTGGTGCTGGATTAACAATATTTATACTTATTACTTATAAATGACCTTACGGTTCAGGTTGATGTTCAAGCTGGTGACATCTTCTTCCATCTTCCCTCTTGCAGCAGTGACTGAAGGACCAGCCCTGCAGCAGACATCCATGTTACCGCAGACGCAGCCTGAACACTCCAGCAGCGAAGATGCCCCAAGCAGGACAATTCCCACAGCATGTGTCCGGCCTACACATCCACTGCGCAGCTTCGCCAACCCCTTGCTACCTCCGCCAATGAGTGCAATAGAACCGAAAGTCCCTTATACACCCCTTTTATCTCAAACAGGTAAGTGATCTCTGGGGGAAAATAGAGTGTCCACGACAGAACGAAGGCCCTTCACCCCATGGTAGAACCTCTGATTTGCTTGCAGAAGGTCCTAGTTTCAAACTCCAGGTAGGACCAAAGTTGTTGATGGGCACTCTGGGCCACTGAGGACTCTAGTGACCTGGACCTATACCTGCAGTGGAAATATGCATGTCTTATTTCGCCCTGTGGTTGTGCAGTACAGAGATGGAGCTAAGTGTGGAGGCTTACAGCACAAAACAAAATATGTCTCTGATTTACACGCTATAGGTTTTAGCATGTAAATATTACATCACACACAGTATCGTGTCTTCTCTCTAATGAGTGGTATTGGCAAACTGGCTGAATTCCCACTCCCTGGACTAACATGTGGATCAGAATGCAGTTATTGTTTAGAATGCACACTTGTCCAGATTTTGCAATGCAGTTCTTCATTCAGTATTAGGAGGAAAATGCATGCAGAAAAATATGCATTTAAAAGGAAATATTTACCGAAACGCCCATTTTGCCTTGATACATTAATATAATAATAATAATATGGACATATGATTGAAAACGTGCAACATTAACATGGACAAGAAATACATTAACCTAGACATTAGTGGGGAAAGTATTTGATCCCCTGCTAAATTTGCCCGTTTGCCCTCTGACGAAGAAATGACCAGTCCATAATTTTAACGTTAGGTTTGTTGTAGCTGTGAGAGACAGAATAACAACAGGAAAACCCCCAGAAACCCAGCAGACAAAAGTCAGAGATTGATGTGCATTATAATGAGTGAAATAAGTATTTGATCCCTTTGCAAAAAGATGACTTACGGTAGTACTTGGTAGCAAAACCCTTGTTGGCAATTACAGAGGTCAGATGTTTCTTGTAGGTGGCCACCAGGTTTGCACACATCTCAGGAGGTATTTTGTCCCACTCCTCTTTGCAGATCCTCTTCAAGTCAGTAAGATTTCGAGGCTGATTTCAAGGCAAATTTAGCAGGGGATCAAATACTTCCCCCCCTCACTGTAGATGTTCTAAATTCCCATGCTCATGGCAGCTTTTGATAGATCTGTCTGCCAAGAGCATGCCTGCTGTAGTCTGTTTGTCTTGCCACTGGCTAATAGATCTGTGGAATGATCAATTGTTAGCCAAACCAAACAGCAGGACTCAAAATGGCAAGCTACAAGTGGATCTTGTGAAATTGTGACGTGAATATCTCAAAGAAATGAAAGGTGCCATCACACAATGTTTTCTTGCAGTTTATGTACTGCACAATGGAGATCGTTTGAAGTGTCCGGAATCGGATTACTCCCCGCTGCTCAGTCTTCCAGGTTTTCTTAATCCCTGACAGATAAGAATTACACAACAGTTGAAACCCACACCATGTTTCCCCCCCCCCACTTCAAACACCTGCTGCCCATCAATAAATAATCCACTTCTGACAACAAACAGAAGGTTTGAAAATCCTGCACATCAAGGGGACCGCCAATGTTGTCTTTTCCCTAACTAATGCCTGCAATAAATCTTGGAATCCAGTGGATGAGATGTATTCAGCCCTGCTCGCCCTATTTCTTTGGGATATTTATTTATTTATATACAGTGGTACCTTGGGTTAAGTACTTAATTCATTCCGGAGGTCCGTACTTAACCTGAAACTGTTCTTAACCTGAAGCACCACTTTAGCTAGTGGGGCCTCCTGCTGCCGCCATGCCAGCATCAGGAGCCTGATTTCTATTCTCATCCTGAAGCAAAGTTCTTAACCTGAAGCACTATTTCTGGCTTAGTGGAGTGTGTAACCTGAAGCATATGTAACCTGAAGCGTATGTAACCCGAGGTACCACTGTACCTCTTTTTAGGTGGACCTCACAAAGCAGCTTAAATAAGATTATTACAACAATAAACTTCAGTTTAAAAAATAATGTTGCCACAAAAGCAAAAGACAAGTGTTTGTTTAAAACAAGGATGGGGATTCTTTCACTCTCCTGGTGTTGCTGTACAACAACTCTCACCATCCCTTACCACTGAGTATGCTGACTGGTGCTGATGGGAGTATAGAAACAAATGTAGAATACCTTTGTACAGTAGGCTTGTTTCCACACACACACATGCAACCCCCTCAATCCTCCATCGCAACAAGCAAGAGGCATTATGGGAGTTTAAGGACCCATCCCAGAGATCATTTCCCTGGAGAGAGCCAGAGCCTGAACCTGGTAGACCTTACAAATACAAACCATAGCATTAATCAAGACGATAGCATCAAATATTAGCTCCGTAGTCGTACTGCCAAGTGGCGCATATAGCTCTGATTTATGACAGCACAGGTGTTTGGCACCTGGATATTTTGTAGATGCCAAAATATGCATAAACAACATTGTAAAAGGACGACCATTTTGAGGCATCGAGGCTATGGAAGGAGTGGGAAATGTCACATCTGTTAAGGTCTCTTTTGTTTGTGCACCGATATGAAATGCTGCCGAACTATTAAAGCAAGCTTCAGCTAATATGTTCAAGGAGGCCTTCCGGTAATAATAAGCTAGCCAGTATTTGCACCTGGCAGACATATATCGTCAAACTAATGAGCTAATGAAATGTTTAATAACCCTATGGAGGAAATAAAATTTTCCTACAGTCAATTCCTGCTGTGGTTCTGCACAGCAGCAGCTGATCAGCATCACTCTCTCTTTGCTTTCCAACCTGTGCCGGGCTCCTCCCCCCTTTTATTTTTCTTTCATGTTTCTAGATTTTGCTGGCACTTTGAGATGCCCTACTGGATTGGCATGCGTTAGGACCCAAGTGCCATTTGTTTGATTAATTTTATAATTAGCTGAATTCAGTTTACTTACAGTTCCAACCTCCCATGCGCCGGATTTTGTTTTGCTGTCGTTCTGTTGAGTCAGTTTTTGCATCCAAAGAAAAGAACCCTTCTTGGACATTTTAATCGATTGCAATGAGTGAGCACAGCTAGCTGCAGAGACCCAGGAATGGGGCTAGCCCACCACGGCATGTTGAGTGAGCCACTTGGATGATGGAAAACCGTGCAGTTTGGCCAAAGTTTTGCAAGGCTCTGGTGGAATCTCATGAGACTTTTTGGTCACATCTTGCGAGGAAAGTGAGACTGTAACACAAGCATGAGGAACCTTTTCCAGCCAGAGGGCCATGTTGCCTCCTGGGAAATCTTCTGAGGGCCACATGCCTGGTGGGGCCAGAGGAAAAAACTGTGTGGAGCAACAAAACCAGGACAGGGGCTGTGTAAGAGCCAGGGGCTACCAGTCAAGGCCAGCTCAATCACGAGACAGGTTGAGGCAGCTGCCTCAAGTGGCAGTATGCATAGTATCTCTGTTCTGTCTCCATGGCCAGAGGCAATAATACTTCTGAAAAGCAGCTGCTGGGAACCACTGGAGGGGAGGGTGCTCTTTTGCTTGGGGCTTCCTCCGGGTTTCCCATGGGCAGCTGATTGGCCACTGTGAAAACACGTTGATGGACCTGGCTGATCCAGCAGCCTCTGGTGGAGGGAGCAATTTGGTGTCTCCATGGACTCCTTCTCTCTTGCCTTAGTGTTGGTCTCACATGGGTGGGAGCAATCCTGCTGCACATGCAAGGCTTCTGCAGGCTTCTGCAGGCCAATCCCTTTCCACTCCTTCCATAGAGCACAATGTATTTAGGTTGAGGTGGCTGGGAGACCACCTGTCCCTCTGCTGCCTTGCTGCAAGGCCTAGGAGCGCTGCTTGAACTTAGGTAAAAATGCAGAGCACTTCCAATGCTTTGCTCTAAGGAAGAACCCCAACAGACAGACAGACAGACACACACACACACACACACCCTTTGGGCCCTTTCTCAGAACAAGGCAACGTGAGAGGACAAAGAGAGCTAGCTGCCGATGCAATGGCAACAAAAGTAAGAGCAAGTTTGGTAGGAAGGAAGGAAGGAAGGAAGGAAGGAAGGAAGGAAGGAAGGAGGAGAAGGAGAAGAGTTTGGATTTGATATCCTGCTTTATCACTACCTGAAGGAGTCTCAAAGCGGCTAACATTCTCCTTTCCCTTCCTCCCCCATAACAAACACTCTGTGAGGTGAGTGGGGCTGAGAGACTTCAAAGAAGTGTGACTGGCCCAAGGTCACCCAGTAGCTGCATGTGGAGGAGTGGAGACGCGAACCCGGTTCACCAGATTACGAGTCTACCGCTCTTAACCACTACACCACAAGGAAAGGAAGGGTGATCAGTAATCAGTGGCAGCAGAGAGAGGATGAGTAGAAGGTAGCAGAGAATGAAATTCAGGAAGAGTTGGTGTAGGGATGAAGATTCAGCACAGACTTCTGAGCTGACCCTACTACCAGTTGCTTATTCCTCACTCTTACAACATTGATTAAGAGGATATCCCAACATTTGCTTCTTCTTTATTTATCCCTCTGTGTGTGATTTTTTTTTTTTTACTTTAAATTTTGAGCTTTAATTGCTACCTGTTGCTAATCCCAAACCAAAGACAGAGGAGGGGAAACTTAATTGCCATTTTGGTTTCTCATTAGCAATGCCCAAACGGAGCCATCTGCCTTTGTGCAGAGAAGCAGCTCTTTAAGGCCCAGTGACATCAATTAATGAGTTACATGTGAATAACATGACTTCACCATCCCCCTTCCTTACCACCTCCCTGCCGTAGCAGGCTCACAGGTGCAAATATTCCATGTGCCAGGCATATATTAGCGAACTTTATTCTGCTATATAGTTTGTGTGCCAGGCCTAATGGATTTTGAATGACTGGCTTGTTCCAGGAGAGAGAGCAGAAGTCCTGTAATTTATTTGGCAATAATTTTAATTAGCATTGCTGTGCAAATGTGAAGAACAAACTGAAATGAAAGAAATTAGCATAAGCTTTGAAAGACTTGTGTCAGCTGTGCCTCCTATGCTATTTATTTATTTACTTTTAAGTCCTGAATACACATGCAGTTACTGGCTGCTCAGCATACAGGTGCTGTCTCTAAAAAGTCCTATTCTGCAACTGGTCCACAGATTCCATAGTTTACCTGCAAGATCATCTTACTCAGTGCATGCACTCTCGACTACTTCGATCACTTACACTCTGGAACTCCCTGCCTATTGATGTGAGGCAGGTGCCTTCACTATCCTCTTTTTGGCACCTACTAAAAACATTTTAGGGACGCGGGTGGTGCTGTGGGTTAAACCACAGAGCCTAGGACTTGCTGATCAGAAGGTCGGTGGTTCGAATCCCCATGACAGAGTGAGCTCCCGTTGCTCGGTCCCTGCTCCTGCCAACCTAGCAGTTCAAAAGCCCGTCAAAGTGCAAGTAGATAAATAGGTACTGCTCCGGCGGGAAGGTAAATGGCGTTTCCGTGTGCTGCTCTGGTTTGCCAGAAGTGGCTTAGTCATGCTGGCCACATGACCTGGAAGCTGTACGCCGGCTCCCTCGGCCAGTAAAGCGAGATGAGCGCCGCAACCCCAGAGTCGGTCATGACTGGACCTAATGGTCAGGGGTCCCTTTACCTTTACCTTTAAAAACATTTTAGTTTAGACATGCCTACTCAGTTGTGTAGAATGTGGACGTACCCTTTAATCTGTTTTTAGTTTATTGTTGATTTTATGTTTTGAAAGATTTTAAAAGCTGGGGTTTTTTTATTTGTTTGTTTGTTTGTTTGTTTGTTTTTGGCAAAGTAACAATCATAAATAAATAAGAATAAAAATGTGTACCCCATCACCAAGACCATTCCCTTGTAACTTTCCAAGCTCCAAAACTTCAAGACCTCTTGCGATGGTTTGACCCCTTTCCACTTTTAAGGACTTAAAAAAAATAATCTCAAACTGATGTGGAAGGTATGAAGCACTAAACATAAGACTGAATAAAATGAGAAACTGAAAGAACCTGAAAATGGCAGATTTTCCCTTCCCTATCTCACACCATATAGAGGAGCAACTGAGAGTATCAAAATGCCTTCAAGCAGTTGTGCCTAAAATCATTTTCTTCCCTTTACTCTTTCCCCTCTTGGATCATATTATTTTAAAACACACACCCGTTATCTTCTGTGGATGGCTATATCGCCTGTTCTTTCTTTGAGATTCTGGGAAGTTCAGCAAAACTAGTTATTGAGGAACTCATTTATTACAGTGAAGATAGGGTCTGATTGTTATCTTTTGAAGAATTTATTTAACTTTCTTTCTTAGCTTTCCCTTTTTCATTTCAGCTAAACTTGGATTATCAAAGAGATTCAGGCATGCAGAAAATATCTGGCTCTCTTTTTGTCTAATGCTTCCTAGCAGAAAGATATTTATAAGTGGCAAAGTTCAACGTGACACTCTAATTTGGGAGAGCTTTGCTTTGAATATTCTTCAGCATTTAGCAATGCAAGCCTCGCTCACCCTGTGCTTTAACATTTGATTAAAATTAATGTTTGGGTTTTTGAAAAGGGGGAAAAATCAGTTCTAAAGAAAAGAAAATCAAAATGCATTTTTAAACATTCTCTCTGTAGCCTGTTGTTGGTGTTGGATTACACTTCTTAAGTATAGCCAAATATATATCTATAAAACCAGATGTTTAGAAATATTTCCACTGCAAACTAGAGCAGAATATGAATGGCCCACCCCATTTCATCACCCTATTTTGGGGAGGTGGACATTTTTTGGGGGGGGGGGAGCTGTGTTGAATTGTTAAAGGAGAAGTGGTAGTTGTGTCCAATTGGCCTGGAAGGGTGAAAAGCAGGGAGACCAACAGTTGATAGAGCTACAGTCAATAATGGGCAGAGTCAAGTAATTTTAGTTTTGCCCCCCATCTTCCTCTCTACTGAGTCTTACAAAGGCAACACTTGAAACTAAGGAGGAAGCTGGCAGTCCAAGGGCAGACTGAGGTTGGTAGGGCAGTGTCCCAATGGCGAACTGATACCAGTGTACTGGAAGAAGCAAAGATCTCCAGTGTTGAAGCAATGAATCTGTAACATCAACTTCACTGGACTGGTCATGTTGTGTGGATGCCTGATTATCGTCTTCCAAAGCAACTACAGTGGTACCTCAGGTTACATATGCTTCAGGTTACATACTCTTCAGGTTACAGACTCTGCTAACCCAGAAATAGTGCTTCAGGTTAAGAACTTTGCTTCAGGATGAGAACATAAATCGTGCTCCGGTGGCGTGGCGGCAGCAGGAGGCCCCATTAGTGGTGCTTCAGGTTAAGAACAGTTTCAGGTTAAGAACGGACCTCCAGAACGAATTAAGTACTTAACCCGAGGTACCACTGTACTCTATTCCGAACTTAAAAATGGAAAGTGTAATGCTGGTGGTCAACAAAAGAGGTTTAAAGACTGTCTCAAGACAAATCTCAAAACATGTAGTATAAACACCGACAATTGAGAAACACTTGCCTGTGAGTGCTCCAATTGGAGAACAGACTTTACCAAAGGTGTCATGGGCTTTGAGGACACTCAAACTCAGGACACAAGGGAGAAACGTGCTAAGAGGAGGGCACGCTTGGCAAATCCACACCGTGATCAACTCCTGCCTGGAAACCAATGTCCCCACTGTGGAAGGATCAAGAATTGGCCTCCACAGTCACTTATGGACTCATTGTTAAAACCATGTTTATGGAAGACAATCTTACTTGGCTACGAGTGATTGTGAAAGAGGAAAGTCCTAATGGACCAGCATCTCTTTTAAGGGAGTACTTTCAAAACACTCATTATTTAGCTCTAGGTGTTCTACAAATCCAGATACACAAGAGGGGGACAGGAGTGAGGATGGCAATTTTGCCCAACACCACTGTGCCTGTCACCCTCCATGAGCTGAAGATCAAATATCCAAAAGAGGGAGCCTGCCATGGTCATGGAGACTCTTCACATGATGCAGACTCATGGAATTCAGGGTTCTATATTGCATGGGGTGCCTACAACAGCAGAAACACATGGCCTACTTTGAAAAGTCACCCTCCAATGTGTGGGGTAGCAGGGGTGAAGGTAGTACTCTCCTCCCTGATCACACATATTACGGTTTCTCAAGACTGGATAGCCCCTGCTCTCTTTTTCACACATGTACACACATGCCCAAACACAATGGAGTAGAGAAAAGTCTTCAGGACATCAGCATTATTTTTCTCTCGGAAGGTCCAAGCAGTAGCACTGGTTCTTGTGTTGAGACCAAACTACTTGTCTGTAGTGGCACCAGCCCTCTGGCCCACACTTCCTCATGCAGTTTAGGAAGCACCCACTGTGGCCAGATTTAAGCAGCTCCTGAAAACCTACTAGTTTCCATAGACTTTCCCTGCCTCTGGTCACACTGCTCAGTGTTTCTGTTTTGATGCTTTGCTTTGCTTAACTTTTTTCTTTTTTTAATGTATTTACTTTTTGCTTGTGATTTCACGGTTGATGTGAACTGCTTCAAGATTTTGTTATATTTACTGGTGTATCAGTTATTTTAAAGAAATCCAATAAATATTTGCCTCATCCCAGCACCTTATGGGAGGAGAACGGTGGTAGTTGAAACCAATTGACCTGCCAACTGACCAAGAAATTATCTCTCGCTGCGTAAGGAGAGAAAGAGTAGCTGCTTTCAAGGCTGCAGAGAAAGAAAGCCATAACAGATAAGCATCCCTGGGATTGTTCCCACTCTGCAAGAATTTCCTCTCATTTTTGGCATTTTGGCTCTGCTCAGTCCAGCTACAAATGCAGCTTTTTTATACCAATTGAACTGTGATAGCTTCCCCTTAGTGTAGTTGTGGTTTTGTGAGGGTGCAGAAAAGTCTCTTAGCCCTCTCCACCTCTCTTTACTCAAGGTCAACCACTCTTAGTATACATACTTGAGCTGGCCCCCAAATCCTTCCTTCTGCCTGCCAGTCCCTCAGGTCAATATTTCAAACCCCTATTCTTTTCTGTGCCTGAAGTTGCTTTGATGTTCTGCCAAGCGCTCTGATATATTTTATTTCTCCACCATCAAAAACCTTCCCAATGTTTTTAAAAAATAATTTTATTAGGTTTTACAGTTTTATATTTATCACAATAATATTATTCCCACAACTTCCCTCAACTTCCTGCTCTGGTTTTTTACACATTAACTTCTCCTGCTTGTTATGTTATACCTTAACATTGCAACCTTTATATTAAATGTTATTATAGTCTCCTCCTTTTTATACCATACTTAGTTTCAAATTACCTCTTACGTACATTTTGATATTTTCCTGTTATTACATCTTGATCTCTCTATTTTGTTGATTGTAAGTGTTTAGTCAAACCCAACTAGTCAGTCTACTTCTATACAATATTTCTGTAGATGCAACATAAATGGTTCCCAGTCTTTTTAAAAGTCTCTATTGTCCTTGTGTCTTGAGTTTTCCAGTTAGCTTTGCCATTTCAGCATACACCATCAGTTTTTCTTGCCCTTTTTCTTTAGTTGGTATTTTGTCGTCTTTCCATTTGGGGGCTAGTAATATCCTAGCCACTGTTGTGGCATACATGAATAGTCTTCTATGCTTTTTTGGCAAGTCTTGGCCTGTAATTCCTAGCAAAAAGTCGTCTGGTCTTTTAACAAACCTTCCCAATTTTTGAAGCCCATTTTTACTTAGTACTACTCTGGAGCACAAAGCACAAAGACCCATGGTAACTTTCAGATCTAGGGGAGGTGCCACCATGGTTCTTGGTGGATTACACCCTTTTGGGAGGAAATCAACATAGGAATTGCTATATATGAAGTCCTATATAGACAGTAGGAGGCCTTCTCATCCCTTATGTCCTATCATGATCTCTTCAGTCACCCAAGGGATAATTCAGTTTATGTCCCAACTTTTCTTCTGGCTTTTCTTCTGGCTTCCCCGTAGCTGGAAAAGCCTCTCCCTTGGAGACTTACAGAAGTCAGAGCCTGAGCATATTTTGAAAGCCCTGCAAGACCAGCAGTTTGAAGAAGGATTCGGGATTAAGAGATTTAGGTAGGGCTAGGGGCGCTGTGGTAGGACGCAGGTAGGACGCAGGTGGCGCTGTGGGTTAAAGCCTCAGCGCCTAGGACTTGCCGATCGAAAGGTCGGCGGTTCGAATCCCTGCGGCGGGGTGCGCTCCCGCTGCTCGGTCCCAGCGCCTGCCAACCTAGCAGTTCGAAAGCACCTCCGGGTGCAAGTAGATAAATAGGGACCGCTTACCAGCGGGAAGGTAAACGGCGTTTCCGTGTGCAGCTCTGGCTCGCCAGAGCAGCGATGTCACGCTGGCCACGTGACCCGGAAGTGTCTCCGGACAGCGCTGGCCCCTGGCCTCTTGAGTGAGATGGGCGCACAACCCCAGAGTCTGTCAAGACTGGCCCGTACGGGCAGGGCTACCTTTACCTTTACCTTTACCTTTAGGGGAGAAATTAGACTCAGTTAGCATATAAAGGCCAATTTACCTAATTCACACACAGACAAAACAATGCAAACTGGAGCACATCCATGCTTTGAAATTCACATTTCTCTGGCTTATGCAATGTAGCTCTCCAGTGAAGTAATGAGTGCAAAAATGCATATACTAGGGTGAAGTGGGCATAAAAATGCATATATTAATTAAACTAATATAATTCTATGCATCAAATGTGGATATTAAGCAAAACTACATACAAAATTGCAGCTGTATGGAGAAATTCACACTAAAATGCTGCTGAATTTTCATGAGGACTTTTTTAAAAAAAATTGCAAACAGATGTGGAAATGTGAACTGAACTTAAGATCAGAAAAATGAGAAACCGAGAGAGACCAAAATTGAGATTCATCCATCCTTTGACTGGGAGGATTTAATATTTTGCACTCATTGATTGCAGTGGGAAAGGCTTGAGCATGTGGTTGGGTAGCCCATCGAAATCCATGAAAAATTTAAAAGTGTTTATTACCTAGATATCACCTCTAATTGACTTGGAAATGGTTGTGGTTCATTTCTGTGAAACATACTTCCAGGTAAGTATGCTTAACACTGTAGCATTAATCTAACTGGGTTTTATTTTAAGATTCCTATTTGGATCCTGGGCTGTTTAGATTCAATATGCTGTTGTGGTTTCATTCTTTTTAAAAATGTGTGCTACACGTTTTAGGTAATAACAGATTATAAATGTAAGGAAGGGCCTGGGCAAAATACGGCTGATTTCATGTGTATTCTCATGTTGCTTCTGCTTTCTTCAGGGCATGATTCATGTGCTAATATAGTCCTAACTTCTCCATTTATATTGCAGCACCCAACCTTCCCAAGGCTCAGGTTAAGACAGCATCGCTTGGACTAGCTGGCAAAGCAAGATCCCCTCTGCTTCCTGTTTCAGTGCCAACAGCCCCAGAAGCCTCAGAAGAGGGTCACAAACAAACAGAGGATGCTGCAAATGTAAGCGCAAGTCCATGGCTCTCTTGTAGTCCGGAAGCACTAGCTGAAATGTTTTGTAGATCCAGTCCCATATCAGTTGGATTGATGGGACTGCCAAAGGCAGGTGTTACTGGAGAAGCAAGGCTGGCACTGAAAATAACTGTCCCATTTCCTCCTCCTCTTCCTCTTCCTCTTCCTCCCCTACCGTATAGCGGTTTGCACTTCCCTGGTTTAGAATACAAGAGATAATACTCATTTCTCCCACATTTCATCCCCATTTTTTTTTCTTCCAAAGCTTACCCGCAGTCAATTGGAGCCTTAACATTTACTTTTCAGGTTCAATATATTACAGAATCTGTGTCAAGTTCAAATGTACTCTCAAGTTCAGGTCTGTTGTTCAAATTCAAATTCAATTTTTCAAAAAAAAAAAAAAAAAAAAGATCTGTAAAGTATCCAGATTGGTATTCAAAGAGCTTTGTAAAATCCTTGTCAGTCATTAGCTGTTTTAACTTCCAAGGCTAGTCTGCAACTTTTTCAATTGTAAAGTTTTTCATGCAGTTTAAATACCCAGGGACGGGAGTGGACTTCCTTTTTATCCTCCCGTTTTGCTAAATTAATAATTAATAGTTAATTTCCTTCTCACCTTGCAAATCAGTTTGAAGTTAGTTGGAATGGTAAGCGCTGCTGGCTGGTTCAGAGGCTTCACTCTGCAGAGTACCTAATTCGCTGGCTTTTCCTCAGCTCCTCCCCTCCCCCACTCTCCGCACCTTTTGGAGCAGAGGCATAGACCCCTCAGCACCTCAAATTTTCATTTGAGGCTTTTGGGGGCTACGCCTTGCCTTGGCTCTTCCCCCGTGGACCTCTGCAGTGTCGGACCTGACGGAGCAGTCAAACCGCAGTCTATCCGCCATTCACACCGACCCAGATTTGTTGAGAAAGCTTATCAACCCCCGAGGAAGTTCAAAATCTTTCTGAGATGAATCAGGGAAAGACAATAGCATATCAACAAACATGGGGAGTAGATCACGGGAACCACAGTTTTCCACAAGGATACTATGTACCTTCACATCTTTGTTGGCCAACTTGTGTGGGTGACAGTGGGAAGTCTTCTCGCAATGCAAGTTTCAGCTTCACAGAAGAGGATTCTCTTGTCACAATGGCAGGGCAGGAAAGAGTTAAACTTCTCCTCCCCAACCACCATGGTTCCAAGTTTATTCAGGTTTCCCTGAGACTTCTACAAAAAGATGTGCACTTTGATTGCAATACTGCAAGTAATGCCGAGTCTAGTTTGGCTCTGGTTGGATGGAAACCATTCCCTCCATGTAAAAAGCTAGATCACAAAGAGCTGTTGGGGCAGAACTTTGGAGTGGGTGACCATGGCCCCAGTCAGGTGAAACAGCAGGAGAGCCCCAAACACAGCAGGGCTGGCTCACATTTTGAAATAAGTAACGCCTGTTGCCATCTAAAGAGTTGGCCCTCTGTAAGCCCATTAAGTCCAGAGTCAAAAATTACCTGACTGCATCACACACCAGGGAGAAAGTTCTTAGCTTAGCTGGCCTGCTAGTTTTCTGTGTGCAATGATTTTATCATTATTGTTTTGAATGGAAGAGCATAGACTCCTGTGCTCTCCCTATTTGCATTCTAGAACAGATTCGGTCCAGATGGGGGCTGCATCATTTGAAATGTACTTGCCATATAGATGGCTCCGACTCTACTCTACATTCTTGGCAGCTACCAGCTTCCACAAAATGGGGGACCCTGATACAGTAATCTATATAGTTTCAACCTTTGCCCCTGAATGTAAAGCTCTGCCACATGGAAGTGTGTTCAGCCACTTCTACAAGCAGAATTTAATAATAATAATAATAATAATAATAATAATAATAATAATAATAATAATATAACAACAACAACAATAATATTCATACTCCGCACATCTGACTGGGTTGCCTCAGCCACTCTGGGTGGCTCCCAACGGCATATTAAAAATACAATAAAACATCAAACATTAAAAACTTCCCTAAACAGGGCTGCCTTCAGATGTCTTCTAAAAGTCAAATAGTTGTTTATTTCCTTGACATCTGGTGGAAGGGCGTTCCACAGGGTGGGTGCCACTACCAAGAAGGTCCTCTGCCTGAAATTAATGGACTATGCAGAATTCAATAAAATGTCAGGAAGGATTTGAAACCTGTGGGATCAGAGATTCTCACAGGACTGGAGTAAATATGTGAATTATTTGAAAAGTAATTGTAATCAACAGGTTACACTGGTAGGACTGCAAGAAGTTTTGTAAGGAGGACTATGTGAAATATTGCAGAGAAAAGCATGAAGAGAATTATTAGCGAAGGACTATTAAAAGTAATATTGAAACTAATGAAATGCAGATTAAGTGATAAAGACTGAAAATTCTTCAGATGTGGTTGATGGAAGGCCAAAATGTTGTATAAGATAAGAAAACATGTTGTATGTTTTTTTGGAAATTTTATGTAAATATATACGTATATATAGAGAAAGAGAAGGTCCTCCGCCCAGTTCCATGTAATTTCACTTCTCACAGTAGGGGAACCGCTGGAAGACCCTCGGAGCTGGACATCAGTGTCCGGGCTGAACAATGGGGGTGGAGACACTCCTTCAGCTATATAGGGTCAATGTCATTTAGGTCTTTAAAGATCAGCACCAACAATTTGAATTGTGCTTGGGAACATACTGGGAGCCAGTGGAGAAGGATTTTAAATCTGCCTCCCTTATTATCCTCACACCCTAAAAGGAAGAATCTTTCCAGTGATTTTTTTTTCTTTCTGGTGTTTTGCGGTTCTATTTCCCTTTCTGGATCCTGTCCAGGGCTTTTGCTCCACTAGTGCAATTAAAGCACCATGATTTAGAGGCCATCCCCTGCAAGTAGCAGCAGCAACTGAAACAAATGGTAATTGAAGTGAGCGGAAACACAATAGGCAGCCTAACTGGTGGGCAAAAGCCATCGCTGCACAATGCCATCCCAGGGCAGCTCTTGGATTATTGCACAGCTTTTTTTTGCCTCTGAATGGTTTCCAAGCCTTGACGGCCACTCTGTGTACAGGAGATAAGGCAGCCTGGCGCCATGCAATTGGGAAGGGAGTGAAGAAATGAAAACGACCACTTTGGTTGAAATGACTGGTATAAGGAGCTGTCGAGTGTGGAACATTTCAGCTCTAAATATCTTATTTTTCGTAATGGCTGGACAAATTATTTCCCAAGGGAAGTCTCTGCAGAAGTGGGAGCACTTAGAGGAGATAATGGAAGAGGAGCCTATAGGGAGCAAAGTTCAGGCTCTCAGTCCCACTCAACCTCTAAAGACAATGACCTTTTATTAACACTTGAGTTTCCTCCCAACTTACTTTCAAATAATGCCATTCCCTTTCAAACACATATAAATAAAGATGTCTTTTATAGGACATTCCCTTCAACCTCTTCCATTTTACATGCGTGATGTACTGATACTGAATCAGGATAGTCATGCTGAAAATATCCGCCGAAAGACTGCTTTTAAAACTGGCAAGACAGGAGAAGGTCAGGGTTGGATCCAGGGTAGGGATGGATGGATCTGTCCCTTTCTATTTTTTCCCAATCTTAAATGCAGTTTTCCATGTTTCTGCAGTGACTGGTCGTAATTGTTATCCATGCTGATTATCTTGGATAGATGCAGACACAACCTTAAAGAAACTGCATTAACTAGCTGCTTGCTTTCTCCACAGGTATATGAACAGGATGATCTTAGTGAACAGATGGCTAGTTTGGAGGGGCTAATGAAGCAGCTTAATGCCATCACAGGCTCGGCCTTCTGAAAGCTTTGGGTGAACAGAAGAATGGAGTAACCCGGGAACATTGCAGCATACCAGCGTTTCACACACACAACACCACCAAACACCCGCGTCTACCATAAAGCCAACCGATGCGCCATCAAACCCCGTTCTATGGAGAGATCTCACAGTCTTGAAATGGCATCGTGCATTCCTATTGGTCAAGCAACAGTCTGAAGCAGTGATGAAAGAGCAGCCCTGAGAAGCAAGAAACAAGATGTCTCCATGACCCACCCCCAGTGCCTCCTGTTGGCCTATTTTGTTCTGCTGATCTTCGCAGTGTGTGCAGGGTGGGATCTTACTTAAGGTCTGCTTCACACATTATCATGTGGCTGGTAACCTGACCTAGGTTGGCCTCTCTCCTCATGAGGGAAGCCACCAATTTTGTCCCCAGTGAAATTCAAAATGAATTGGGTGGTTCTTCCTCAGGTGAAACTCCTGAGATCTTTTGAGGGAAGTCAAAGAGACTCCTGGCATTTCTTGGTGGGTGGTAGAGTGAGTGCCCATCCACAGATTGTCAGAAGTGATTCTGCTGCCAAAATTTATAATTTGGAAACTTGTAAAGACACTTTATAAGTCATTCCCGTTCCCACTGAAGCCCATTCCAAGCCAAGCCTGCAGTTCCACCGAGCATGTAATGGACTCATCTTGCTGGCAACATTCCCTGCTGCTAGCAAGCCATCACTTCCTCCAGCCCTTCTCCTTTCCCAAAACTGATTGTTGCCAGAGAGCCTGTGCAAACAAGTTTCTAATATCTCTCACTTTCCCAGCATTAACCAATTCTCCACATGAGCATCCAGGTTGGAGTGCCTAGGTATTAAAGAAGGACCTTTATGACTGCTTATGCTCCCTACCAGCCCTTCTCACCGCTGGCCTCCTTATGGGAAGGGTAGTAGAGAACACAGACAGGAAGCCCCCCCAGATGCTCATTACCAATTCTACAGACATTTGCAAAAATAAACACCCTTAGTTTTTGCTAAGTCCAAGTGAGGAACCTGTTGAACTACATGTGTTGCGGAACTACAACTCCCAGCAGCCCTGACCATTGGCCATGCTAGTTGGGGCTGATAAGAGCTGGAGTCTAGCAAGATATGGAGAACTTACAAGCTTCCCCATCCCTACTCCAAGAGATCTCTGAGTAAGTGAGAAATAAATAATGAGATGAGTTGGAGGGGAGCTTATCCATTGCTCTCTGTCCCTGGATTGTTCATAATATGAAATGAGAAGCAAAACTAGATTTTTCTTCTCAGGCAGAAGCACTGTAGGAATTTCTAAGGAAGCCAAAAGAGTTTTTGATACCGCTAGCAAAATTTACCCATGTTTCGCATACCCATCGCTCATGTGGCTTGGCGTTTTGGGAAGGGAGCCTTCTTGTGCTTTGTGATAGTTTTATTCATAATGATTTAATTCCAGTGTTGTTGAAATTGGCGTATCCAACTGTGAGGAAGCACCCATGTGTGTCAGGTTCCCCGCCAAAATTACACCACCAGGATAATATGTGTAGCAGGCCCAACAAATTTTTTTAACTTGCTAAAGAGGGTTCTAGGAGAGTTTTTTTGTGTGTAGATCTTCCAGGTGCATTGCGATGCACATTGTAGGCCACTGTGATATCATATAAAATATGTAGATCCTCTTACTTTTCATCGTTTCGACGCAAAAGCATCATCGCATAGCACCAAAGGGTTGGAAGTATTCTCAACAGCACAAAACATAAAGAAAAATAACAATAACACTCATTTTTTTAAAAAAAAATGAAGCCAAGAAATATTATTTTAAGCACTCAACTTGCACAAGCGGTGGAGCCATTTATGGAGAGAAATCGCCCACATAGCAAGTATTTGCAAATCTCCCCATAGTTAAACGTATGCCTAAACATAAGATATGAGTAGAGGGGGAAGTTAATTGGCAACAGAGCCATGCTGTCAACCTATATATACATCTGAAATGAGCTCTGATATGCAGTTGTTCTGCTCCTAAGCTAGGAATTGAGGCACGTCTAAAGCTATGCAGGTTTTGTGCCACCCTGAGCCACCTTTTTAGCAGCACCACAGTGGGAAAAGATGCTCACTCTAACCCTCTCTCTGCTTCATCCTGACGCCCCCAAAGACTGCTTGGTTTCATAACTCCGCAACACAACTATCCAAGAAGAAAACATCTAACGTATGGGAAACGCTGAGCTTTGTCGACATCAAGCAAATCCTAGGTGCAGACAGTGAGTTGAAGAACCAGTGGCTAGATCTGTGCGCTGGCGAAGAAATTCCTAGAACAGGATGGTAAATAGGATGTTGTGTCACAAGGTATGACATTTTGCCAGCACTACTGGGGGTAACACCCCCCGGTGCAAATGTTTACAAACAAGGTGCCAGAAAGTTTTTAAAAAAGGAAGTCCTTCTACAACAGTTTCCATATTGGCAGCAGCCAGCGAATGGTCTGCACCATTACAGCAGGATACTGGCTATGAACCGAAATGATGCCTTCTAAGTGTTACCTACCACTCCCATTCCAGTATTCTGGCTTTTTGTTGCAGTGTTTATTGACATCCATAAGTGGTAACATGAACAAAATGTTGTGTGCATACTTCCCAGTGCTGAACTTTCCGCATTCATTCAGAGTTAATCCCTGTTTTCGCAGGCAAATCACCAAAAGGGAGCTAAATTTGCATATTTATCAGTTATGAGGCTGCAAAAGCCCAATGAGAAGGTTTCGGCTGAGTTATTGCATTCAGCACTGCCTTTGATTTCAAGCTTGAGTAGGTCATAATTTTAAAAGAGCATGGAAGGGAGAGAGGATCTTTACATCCTAATAGCTCTTTTTATTAGGAAGGTAATTATATGTGAAGTCCTGAATAAAATATTTGGAATAAAATGGCACAGTATCAGAAGTAATAATTCGGAAAACGTACACACACACACACACAACCTTATGGTGGGTAGGAGAAGAGAGAATTCAAATGCTTCATTAGAAGTGCTAGTTTCTTTGTGAAAGTGTTCTCCCAAAATAATGCTTCTTATTCAATTTAGCCTGGAATGCTAATGCAACATTTCCTAATGACTAGGCAGTCTAATTTAGTATGGGAGGTTGAGTTTTTAATGTTCTGACCAATTTGGGATGGCATCCAGCTGCATCCAGTTGCATTGATGCTGTGGAACTCAATGTCTTGTTTCAACAAAAGCAGGAATGACAAGATTGCTTCTCCAACTGGGAGAGAACAAAAAGAAAGAAGAGGGAAACATCTATGAATTTTTAGCAGACTGATAAGGCCTACTGCTAAATTCCTAAAAGCAAATCTGACTCTGCATTTAAAACACTATCAGCTGAAAAGATAGTTCTGCAAGAATGTGAAAATGAGAATGCACTTTGTTCTTCATTGTGAAGGCCTCTAATGGGTTCTACACTTGTATCTTCAGAACTTTCTTGAACACTAGTCAGAGGGCAAGTGCACCTACCCATGGTTAAGCAGGATGTGTTCATCTACGTCCTGAAGATGCAACAGATCCCCTCCCAGTCAGTTAAAGTCTGACTTCCATGGAATCAGGATCACTACAGTGTCCGCCGTCCCCCATAAATTTCCTTATGAAACCCCACATTTCCTTCTTCCCCTTCTCTCACTTGTTGCCATTGCAGGGGAGGAGAGATGTGATTTGTCTTAGATATGGTGAATTCTGCTTCCCATGAATTACTCTTCCTTATTCAGCAACTTGTGTGTCTGTGGAACAGCAAAGGCACGTTTTTAACAATGCAACAAGCTTAGGCTGGTGAGGAGTTCCTATTTCAGAGGGCCTGATCTATGCTGGTGGAGAGTACAACATTGACACCAAACACAGCATAAAGAAATCATTCTCTTGGATTTATTTTTATTCGGTGCCCTGATGTGGGAATAGACCCAATGAGGGAACTCATTTACAGAGATAGGGTTGCCATATTTTGAAGAGCAACAAAGAGGACACATTTACCACTTCGACTTTTACCGATGGATCGCTGTGACAACTCTCATTTTACATACCCATGAAAAAGAGGACGTATCCTGGGGTGGAGAGAGGACATATGGCAACCCTACTAGCACATCTGCTCAAACAACTTCCTTGCTGAGCAATGATACCAGTTCTCAACAGGCTTCTACAATATTAGTATCCCCCCTCAAAGGACAAACTTTCTATCCCACTGGTTTCAAAGCAGTTGGATGGGTGTGCTTAAAATCGGATGGTTTATTTAGTGCACAATCTGATGGTGCTCTTGAATATTTCTAGTTATATATCTGAGAGGTGCCACCTCGTTCTGTTAGCACAAACAACACTACAGTTGCTTAACCCCAAAGCCCCTGAGACATCTCCCAGCTAAGAAAAGATACTCTTCCAAAAGGAAGTATCAGAAGCCAAAGGGTGAACTTCCTGAGATTTAGACAAATTCTACATATAGTCATCAATTTTTCCATGCTAAGACATCCATTTCATTCTCTAGTTTACATTCAAAGATGGATTTGGACAGTTGGGTGTTTGCCATTGTGAGATTAAGTTATTCCACAGAACTTCACTTCTACAGTATCTGTCCTTGTCTAGTATTGATTTGGAAGGAGAACCCTGTTGTAAACAAAGGACCTATTGAATCTGTTCCCTTACATAGACATCAATATGGTTTCTACTTTTATTACTTCACTGTCCTGAAGAAAGATAGTTGATTGGGTCCGTCTGTAACTTCAGTACCATTGATTCCTTCACTTTGCTGCCAGGGACAAATCCTTCCAGTATTGAGTCCTGCCCATCGAACTGCCCATGGCACTGAGAGTTTGGCAGACATAAGTGTGTGTTTTTTTTTGGCAGACATAAGTGTCTTTCAAGAACCTGTTGATCTTCCCTACCAATCCTATCGTCGTTATCAATCTATAGCAAAGCACTGTACAGAAACCTCTTCATTTCACCCTTGATGTTTTTGTCTGCATCAATATGGACAAATAATTTGATGAATTGGGTCCATTTTGCATATGCTTCACAGATGTGCCTTTTCCCATCAGGACAGTGTCTATGATAATAGCTGTTACATCCTAATTGTGTCTGCATCTGGTACCAAGGGCTATACTTAGATTCATCACACCTCATTATTTCTATGACCTTCATGGTTGTGTATATGCATCTCCCCAAGAGGCAACTTCAGACAATACCAAGTGCTGAATTCTCTGGTTCAAGATAACCAGGTATTGGGGTTCTCTGAGATTTTGGTCACATTGGATGGGGCTTCTTAGGTATATATTCTCACTATCCACAAGTACTTCCCAAAACTGTATTTTCATAATCCCATGGTGGCCACAACCTTGGCTCACAAACCTTCTTTAACTGTCCAGAAATTATTTTACACATCTCTCTATAGTGCCACACTTTCCTTCTTTGCATCCTAATAGGAAACTTCAAGGTGTGGCGAATGGATCCATACTAGACCTGACTTTTGAAATGTATTATTGAATACATATGAATCCCCTATTAGAATATCTTTCTGAAGATACTGGGAAAGATGAGTTCATATGTCAGCAATTTATGAACATCATTCCTGTGTCTTCTCTTGATTTCACCCATCTGCTCTGGAAGGGGTTGGCTCCCATGTACTTGCCTGCCAGAATTCCTCTTTCAATCTGAAGCCTCTCCCTAGTTCTGATGCAACTCATGGATGATCCCTGAAGCTGTGATGCCCTGTGATTTATGCCTTCTTTGCTTTAAGATCGAATTTAGAGCTCAATCTACGCTGCACATAGAGCAATTGAGCTGTTGGTCCTCCATACTAAACCAGCATTCCTACTTTAGCCTGATGCTTACCATTCTCCATGAGTTGGCATGTCCATTCCACTTGTGCCAGGATATTAGCATCACTGCTTTTTATTTGGAGCTTAAGAAAGATAGACTTTACATACCCCAGATTTCCTGACTTTCCATCTTCATACATCTGTGGATACAATATGTGTGGTAATTACATTGCTTCCCAGAAGTTGTTCCATTGGGTTGGTTTGTTTCCATTATTCTATTACTCCTGGTTACTTAATGGTGAAGCCATCCTTTCCTCTACTCTTAAGTGTCAAAGTACCAGAGGCTACATTATCAGCTTTCCTCTGGGGTGTTCCTTTCCATGCTTGGCCTTTTCAACTTTAATATTAATCAAGCACTGTGCTCTATGCAAAATGCTGCATTTCGTAGAACAATCCGCAAGAACCTTATACGGACATCACCAGAATTCACTTTAAAATTTCCCAATTTTGAGACTGCACAAAGTTCATGACAAAAGGCAGTTATTATTAACCTCTAATGGGTTTTATTCACATGGGCATTTCTGCAGTCACAGATTAAGAAAGTTCCAAAATTGCTCTGCACAAGCTGGAACGTGTGCACAGGAGGGTGACCAAGATGATAAAGAAACAGTTGAGTGAGTTGGAAAAGAGGAGACTGAGAGGTGATATGATAGCCATCCTCAAATATCTCAAGGGATTTCACATGGAAGATGGAGCAAGCTTGTTTTCTCCTGCTCTGGAGGATAGGACTCGAACCAATGGCTTCAAGTTACAAGAAAGGAGATTCTGAGTAAACATCAGGAAGACCTTTCTGACAGTAAGAGCTGTTTGACAGTGGAACAGTCTCCCTAGGGAGGTGGTGGACTCTCCTTCCTTGGAGGTTTTTAAGCAGAGGTTGGATGGCCATCTGCCATGGACACTTTTGTCAATATTCCTGCATTGCAGGGGACTGGATTAGATGACCCTTCCAGCTCTACAGTTCTATGCTTTTGTGATTCTAGATGCAGATTCAAATTAATCATTTACAGATCACCATTCAAAGAATACCAGCCACGGGTAAGCATCTTGTCAATCCTGATCATAGAAAACAAATGCAAAGGATGTAATTGTACATTTAGTTCCCATCCAGAGTATCTTTACACCGAGGGAATATTAATACACCGAGGGAAGTAATATTATTCAGATTATTCTCCCATCACACTAATAAACAGGAATGCACTAAATTACTGCACTAGCATTATGAGTCTAATGCAGCATAAATGACCGTGGAGCTGAAGTTCAAAATAGGTGAGATTTAGAAACAATCCCATCTCATAAACCCTGAGCTTAAATCTTTCTAACCTTCTCGTTCCCTCTACTCCCAGGTCCCACCAAACAAATTCCTCCTCCTATGATCAGCTCATTCCAAGTAGTGGCCATAATTCATTGGCTCCAATGTGTATTCCAGTCCCTGACAGAACAGAAAGGGAAGCCCTGGCAGTTGTTGGCTCCTCACAAGGTCCCGTGTTTTTAGGGTTGCAGAGCACTCAGCATCTTGTTCATCTCAACCTTGCCTATTTCCTCTCCAATTTGTCTACGCCATTCACATCTATAACAGCAGCACCTACTCACTGTGGCATGGATATTGCTCAGCAGAGTGGTGCCTGCCATATTGCACACTGTGCTCCAATAAAATGCATTCCCATTTAAACTTTCCATTTGATATCATTGGTTTTGATTAATGTGCCATCTTAACTGCAAGTCCTCAGATCTGATCGCCCAAATCCATTCCCCCTAAAATTATGGAAAGCAAGGAGTGGAGGGATATCTCTGACCATAAGCATAGTGATAACTCTGAATCAACGAAGAAAAGAGAGCACTGTTCTGAATTCTCTTTAAAAATACCCTGCTGAGGCTGTATATTGGTGAAGCCACAGTTTTTCGTGCTTTATTGTATATGGGAATTGCTGTGGATGCTACTTGAATTCTAGTTCATGACTAGAGAAGGGAGCAAACCATGTATGAATGAGTATCTGGTGCCTGAAAGAGAGATGACAAACTAGTTTACACCAGTCTGGAGAACTATTGCAGTGACTTCCCATGTGCATTTTAAACGATCAGTGTTTTGTCATATCTTTGCAAATTTGAGTCTTCAAAAAAAATTCCACCTCCCATTCTAACTTGTGTCTTTTAAGATGTGATTAGAAAAGACTAATCTTCATAACGACTCTTTGCTCACCCCTATTAGCCAATTCTATGCCTTCTCTGATTCAAAAAAATGATAATAATACTCTGAGGTTATGTATCTTCCTTGTTAGCTATGTTAGCAGACATTTTGCAAATGTTCAATCATCCCCCCCTCCTCCTCCTTTGGTTTTCTCCTTGAGACCAGTAATAACAACATGGTAAAAATAACATGCTATGAAGTCACCCAGGCCAGTGATATCTCACTGCTATGCTGTAAATGTCTTTTGACGAAGAGTGAGGGAACGATGCTGGTAGGTAGAAGGAACAATGCTGTTTTTATTATTGTAAAATAGACCTGGCAATTCTTACCTTTGTGAATTGTCATCATGTTTGGGACGGGGAGGGGAGGGAGGGAAGAAGGGTACAATTTTTTATAAGTAATATTTAATTTATTATTTAGAGTGGTTTCTTTGGGATAATTTATGATCGGGGTGGGTGGGGAGAAAAGGGACATCTGGTTGGAGACCTAGAGCAGGGTGTTAAAGCTGTGGTGTATCTCATCTCACTGTATGTTGCGCTCCCCTTATCTCAGCCTCTGCCTTTGGCACAGTCTTCTCCAGGCAGATCTTCCTAGGCATCTAAAAGGAAGTTTGGATTTCAGGTAATCAGTATGGCAAAATATGCCACTGGGACCTAGATCCCTTTTAATTTCCGTGTATTGCAATGGGAGAGGCGTATGCAAATACATAATCCTTTAGTTGAAATAAATGAGATTTCAAAGTGCTTTAAAAAAAGGAAAAAGTTCTACAGTAAGGATGGCATTCTTCTTACGTCTAGGATGAGATTGCAAAAGGTGACCACTTAATTAAATTAGCTCAAGGAGCAGCCTTGGGAACCAGGAGTACTTAGAAAGCTGGATGATATTTATTCATCGTAATGCGCAAACAGTTGCTATGTGTTCATTTCCCTGGGGTGAAAAGACCGAGCCAGGAGGTGGTTTTTGTGTCTGTAACCCAAGTCAGATTCTCAATGGGGTAGTCAACTTCATTGAGCTATGTTTCTTCGAAGTGCAGGTGAGGCATGCAGAAACATTCCACACAGAACCACCTCCCCACACAGTTGCCATTCTCCTACCAGGCTAGTTTTCTATGTAGAAATTTCTGAAATTTGTTCACCTTCCACAGGTGGGTGGGAAAACCTGGCTGTTCATCACCTGACATCATATGAGTCAGGTGGATCTGACCCACAGCACACTTGCCTTCAGCACCAAATTTAAATGGAACCAAATGCAAGATGTGCTCACAAATCAACATTTGGGAGCACCCTCCAAGACCTCCAGTTGTTCCTTAATAGCCATGGTGTTTACCTGTCCCACATCATTTGATGTCAATTGGATGATAGGTGGCATGTTAGGGTGTGTGCAGGTCAAATTAGTCCTCATTTGGAGGTTCCCCATGAGCAGCATGTCACACTGGCTCTCTTGAGTGCTTAAGTATACATTGACATAAACACACACGGGAAGCAATGTTTTAATATGCTGATGTGACCCTCTTCTTCATGAGGGCCAGAGACATAGGACACAATCCAGAGAAAGGTATGCCTTGAAATAACTGGACTTCAGTTATTTCTCTATAGCAAGCATCGCCAAATTGGTGCCCATCCGAATGCTCTTCGACTCTAACTCCCATCAGCCCCAGTTAGCATGGCCAGTGGTCAGGGATGATGGGAACTGCAGTCCAGTGACAGTAAAGGCTGTATAGCCTTGAGTTCCCTTCTCTCTATTTCTCTTATAGTCTCATGACCCTACCCTACCACACATTGTTTCCCAGTTTCTATCTAAAGACTCTCAACGCAAACTGATTCAGAGCCTTCCCATATGTGGCAGGAAGCCAGAGTTGGTGACCAAGAGTACGTTTGGCTCAGCCAATCTGGCTCTCTACAAGTGCATGCTTCTATGATACATGTGTTTGTCTCCTTCATACATTCTATTTGTAAGTTTACATTAAAAAAGAAAAGAAAAAAAGATTGGTGTTCACCTGCAAAATGCAATGTGTATATCAGTCCTCTAAGGTTCAGGAAATCTGCAGTTCTACACATTTTGTTAAAATGCAGACCAATAGAAAGCTGCATAGTTTCTCTCAATGTGCAAAAGCGATTCCAGTGGCAGATTTTAGCCTCCTGATCTTAGCATTTGGTTTCACAGCTGCCCAATTTGGGGATTTGTTTTTGACTTGCTTTCCAGAGCTCCTGACTATATTGGAGAATTCTTTTGAGTTTCCTATTTATATTGGTTGCAACCAATTGTCTGCCTTAAGCACATACATTGTATTTGGTGTGCACTGTATTTAGTGATTTGCAGGGACTGGGGATATTCAGAAACATTGGACATGATCTGCTGGGAAATTCTCCTCCTGAAAGAAATGGAAGCAACAAACCAAAAACCTTTCATCAGTGTAAAAAATAATAATATGAGGATGTAACATACTAAGCACTGTTCCTTCTCAATTCTTATTGAAAAGGTGTGTGGGTATGCAGAGGAGGTTTCTTTCTTCTTATCCTTTTAAGGATTGTATCCTAAAGCATGGCTTCCAAGGTTTCATCCTCTGGCTAATTCATAGTTATTAGGTTCTGCCACTGCCCAGTCTTCAAGAGAGAATCCATACAAGTCATTAACCTGTGTCTGGAGGCATTTATCAAACAGGAGTGACTTACACCACAGTTTTAACTAGCCTTAGGGGGAGAAAAAGAATCTTGTTGTTACAAAAAGCCTAAAAAATTGGGCATTTTGAGCCTACAAAAGTTTTCTTTGAATTGTTGGACTCTAGCATTGTTAACCAAATTAGATTAGTGACTGCAATATTTAAGTGTAAATCTTGTTCTACGAGGAAGGGAACTTGCTTAGGGTTTGGAAATAAATGACTGTTTCTACACACGATCTTGTATACTACTACATGAGGAAAAAAGGGGGGTTTTGTAATGTACTGTAGAACAGTCTCATATTCATTTTTTTATAGAAATGTTATTCCAATGGTGCATTTTTTTGTTTAATAAATAAAAGTTTTGATACAAAATTTAACCTCTGTCGGCCTCATGCATCAGGTGTGAAAGAGATGTTTGGGTGAATTGGGATATTCATTCTCAATCCAGAAGCACAACAAGCTCAGTCCCCTGTTGTACAGACTTGATTTGTTTATTTGCATCTATTCCTGCATTCAGGCCAGGGGTCCTGCCACACATCTTCCTGCTGCCTGAAATGCTGTGGGTGTCCATGGAAAGCAGGGTCATCTCAGTGGTGGAACCTAGACTATGTCGCTGTCTTCTCCCAAAGGGCTTTCGTTGCTGCTTTACTACCACGACTCAGAGGACACATTAAATCAGGGTTGGGGGATGTTTTGCAGGCCAGGGGCCTCATTTCTTCATGACTAGCCTTTCAGGGGTCACCTTCAAGGTGTGGGCAGGGTCAGGGGCAAAAGTGGCCAGGGCAATGGCTGTGATTCCCCTTTCCAGAGGTTCCCAACCTTTGCACTGAATACTGTCATCAGATGTGGCTTGCCAGCTTCATGGCAGGTGGCTTGCTGTTGTTTACCAGGCTGAAGAGGAGGCAGGTGAGTCAGCATGGTGCAAAAGCACCAGCTGAGTCAATCTAGTGCTCATGCCAGCATATTTACACCCCCCTGACTTCCCTGCCACCTCTTCCCTCCCAGTAAGCAACAGTGATTCACCTGGCAGGAGGCTAGCCTAGTGGCTGCACCCCTCTTGGTGAACTGCACTGTCAAACATCTAATACCATCTTGCCTCCCTTCCCATTCTTTTCTGTGAAGGTGGTGCTTTTAACTCAACCTTCCCACAGTACTTTTGAAGCAGAGAAGCTTGCGCTTTGGAGAAAAAGGCAGCCACTCACCATGGGCGCCTTAAGAGGAAACTGCTTTGGTTCTGCCAGCTGCAAACTTGATGGCTTTTCTTTCCATCTCTGGCAGGTTTCTTGCTTTTGGTTTTCCTTTCCTTTTAATTCCTCAAAAGATGCTTTTAGAAGCCTCGCTGAAAAAGAGAAAGCAATAATAACCCAAGGTGTTGGATGCAAATCCAGTAGTCCTTTCTCCCCCACACAATGCGGATTTCTTCTGATAAGGCAACGCTTTGCGATAGCTGAAAGAGTCAGCTGGAGTGGGAGAATGCTGCTCCTCTCACCTATCCTTTAACTCCAGATTTGCTTGGGATTCTTAAGGAGCAGGGGTGGGGAAATTGGATCTGCTCTATGGGCCACAGGAGGATGGTCTATTACAGTGAATGTGGCAGGACCTCACCAACTACAGTCCCCCCCCCCCAACTACAGTCCCCCCCCATACATGCTTTCTTACTTACAATTACTCCAGAAAGTGGCACTGCCTATCGACTCCCCCCTGCCCCTTAGTCTTGGTGTTGCCTTCACAGAACTGGGCAGGGAGGAGGGTGGACTCTACCTGTCCTCTGGTTCCACTTGCTGTTGCTCTCTGTGCCTTCTCATGCCCCACCAGTTCCAATGAGCAGCAGCAAGTCAAAATGTTATCTCCTCCCTAAAAGAGGAGGAGGTGAAAGATGCCATGATACGTTGGGCCCAAGATATTGGACACAATATATACATGAATGAATGAATGAGAAAGGCTGTGGAAAGAGGACATCAGATTCACTGCATGTTACAATCTTAGGGGAAATGTGATGAAGATGTTATAAAGGTGGTACCTAACCCTGGCCAAACTGGCCAAGATGTTTAAGAACAGTTCAGAGGTTTGCTGGAGGTGTAAAAACGGGGTAGCTACATTTATGCACATGTGGTGGGAGTGTAAGAGAATAATAGACTTTTGGGACAGTCTATATAATGAACTTAAAAAGATACTCAAACTCTCATTTACACACAAAAATGGAGGCCTTCCTATTAGGAATTATGTCCATGGAAATCAAGAGACATCTTAGACCTCTTTTCATGTACACAACCACAGAGGCTAGGATTTTAAGAGCAAAGAACTGGAAAAGTGATAACATCCCCACAAAAACTGGCAAGCAAAAATGATAGAATATTTACAACTTGCAAGGATGACAGGGAGATTAAGAGGAAATTCAGTACAGAAAGTTAATAAAGATTGGATAATTTTTAAAGACTATCTTAAAAACTATTGAGATAACGGTAAACTGGCAGACTTAGAATGAATCTTGAAATACAAAGACAGTATATAAAAGAACATTCTGGATAAGAAACAGGAAAGTTAATAATAATGAACTGTGTACAGATTAACAAAATGTAAAATAGTACAATGAGAATAAATGGAAATTAGTGTCTAAGGTGTGTTTATGTTGTAAAGTGTGTAATGTGTATTGTTTGTATTATATGTAATGTCCCAGTTTGATGTAAATTGATGTATAATAAAGGTTTTTTTAAAAAAAAAATGTCCCCCCGTCCCTTCCACACCACGTTTGACAGGTGGGTGGGGGCCACCCACCAGCCAATCACCTGACCAGTGGGTGGCACCACCTACCTGTCAAACTTGGTGGGTCAGTGATGTCAGGTGACCTTTTTGCCCACATGTGCCTGGCAAAGTGCTCTGCAAAGAAGCTTCTTGACCTGACAACCAGCTATCTCATGGGTGCTTTGCAGAGGGGTGCCAGCAAATGCACTTTCAACAGAGCCAGATTTCTACTAGCCCAACACCTGACATCATATATATAACATCAGGTGTAGAGCAAGTGGCTTCAGGGACCAGGCCTGTCGGCAGACCAACTCTGTTTTACAAAAATGTCTGCAAATGTGACACAAAGGCTGGCAACTTCAACCCCACCACTGAAGCCACATGGCCACTGTGTTTGGTTACTCCACCAGCTCCTCATGACATCCTGACGTCACACATGAGATGCTGGGACGCCGCATCGTGTGTTGCATCACACACATGATGTTGGCCTTCCCAACGCCCTCGCAAGCTGGCAGCTCTGCTGACCAAAGGGCGTACAAGAGACGAACAGGTCAAATCAGTGATGATACACTGGGCAAAAGACTTGGGACATAATATACAAATGATAGATTGGGAGAGGCTATGGAAAACAGGTTTGAAATTCACGGCATATTGTGCATTGGAAGAAAACTATATGAAAATGACATACCGGTGGTATTTGACTCCTGTTAAATTAGCAAAAATGTACAGAACGGGTACAAATACCTGCTTGAAATGTAAAGAAAAAGAAGGTACCTTTTATCATATGTGGTGGACATGTAAAGTAGTTAAAAATTTCTGGAAAATGATATATAATGAAATGAAAAAAAAATGTTTAAAATAACCTTTGTTTAAAAAAAACCAGAAACTTTTTTATTAGGAATTTAGGTACCAACATTCCAAACGACCAGAAAAGACTGTTTATGTATATGACAACAGCTGTACGGATTCTACTAGTCCAGAGATGGAAGGAAGAGACAACCCTGACCAGAGAAGAATGGCAAACCAAGATGATGGACTATGCCAAAATGGCAAAATTAACTGAAAAGCTCAGAAATCAAGAAGACAAGAACTTCAAAAAAGAATGTGAAAAGTTTATAATGTATTTACGAGACCATTCCAAGCAGGTCAAAAAATTGGCAGGATTTAAACCACACTTGTAAAGTGTGTAAAGTAACAAAAAGTATAGATAAATTAGGAGGATATTTTATTTTTTTCTTATAAATACTGATATGCAGTTGTAAATATTATCATTAGGACCCATGGAATGGAGTGGGGAAAGTCAGGAGATTCAGAGTAATCTTGATATTCAGATTCTGAATTATTGTTTGCTGTTGTTTATACTTTTTAAAATAAAAAAGGATTTCACCATAGATGGGCCTTTGCTGTGATCTAGCAGGGCCATGGATTCCTATTGTCTGGGAAAGCTTCACTTGTTAGCAAGGCTGGTAATAAAGTATCAACCACACTCATTTGGCTTCTTCCTGGAGGGATTGGGATGGCCAAGACTCATCACATGTGTTCATCAGTATGTTCCAACTTTACCCATCCCAGAACCAGCCTGAAATTGGGCAGCTCAGTTAGTTAAAGTGTGGTGCTGACAATGCCAAGGTTGTAGGTTCGCTCCCTGTATGGGACAGCTGCATATTCCTGCATTGCAAGGGGTGGACCAGATGATCCTTGGCATCCTTTCCAATGCTACAATTCTATGATTCCAGCAAAGAGAGCTTCTTTAGCAGTAGTAGTGGGCTTGTGGTCCTCTAGGATGCCTTTATTACAAATTGGGTTGTTTGTTTGCTGCTTCAAAGATGCTCTGTTCAATAAATGCAGATCAACAAACAGAAAAATGAATTCATCCTTGCATTGAAAAAACCTCTCTGCTTCCTTTAAATGTTTTCATCCAAAACATCCTTTGCATACGGTGAGGTCTTGGAATGAAACAACTGTATTTTTCTTTCAAGATATTTTTAATGAAGTTTAATTAAGATACACACACACACACGCACACACACACACGATAATACTACAGTATTGTGCAGACCCTGTGAACTTGGAAGTAAATATACTCATGAAAATTCATCAGTATCCTATTGCAAATTTCTCCTAATACTGTATGCACATTTGTGTGCACTTTTGCTTAATATACAAACATTTGCAAAGCAATTTCCTGCATTTTCTCTGTTGTTTTCACTCATAGTTTGCATGCACACTTTACCCTAGTATGTGCATTATTGTACACTCTACTTGGCTGGAGAAATGAATTGTAAAATTCAGAGGAGTGTGAAGTATGACTTTCCAAAGCTGCTGTTTCAGTTTACATATCACTTTAGAAAGGAGCCTGCTAAACAGCCACTTTCCATTCATACTCAAGGTGCTGAAGCTCCAAAACTCCTGTTTGAATCTGCTGCCAACAAAAAGAGCTGTCTCCTAAAGGGTTAGCTTTTGGTGAATCGTCTAGCCAATGTGTTGAGGAGCCTGTCACTGGAAATATAACTCAGTTTGATGAAGTTTGTGAGTCAGCGGAAATTTCTTTGGCAAAGTCTGGTGAGAATACCCTCCTTCACATGATAATGACTTTAAGAAAGAACTGCTTAAGGACCCAACTTTAGAAGTATGTAGAAGTGCATGGGATCCCTAGGGCTGGCATTGAACCAAGAGTTAGTCTCATCTGAGAAGAAGGTTGATTTTTAGACAATTTTTTCCAAAGAAATCTGCCCCAGAACGTGAGCCAAGAACATGGTTGGTAGTGACCCAGACATACAAAAAGACTGTTTTACATCTGGTTCATGAAGCTGCCTTTTGGGGTTTAAGCTACATTAGAAAAGGTCACTAGAGAATTTTATTAGCCTGATGTGTTTCAAGATGTTAAGTCAGATATTATGTCTTGTGATGCGTGCCAATGAATGGGACATGATGGAGATCATAAGCGTTTTCCGTTACAACCCAGTGAGATCATTGGGGAACCATTCACTAAAATTGCAATAGATGTTATTGACCCAATTCCACAAGCAACAAAATCTGGCAGTATTGTAACTGTTACTGATTATTGTAGCCGCTTTTGCAAAATGATTCCAATGATTCCACCGCTGCCTTCATGTCAAGAAGGGGGTCGTTTTCCTGAGTCCTCCCTCCAACTTACTAATCAATCACACACAGGGATGGAATGGGTTACCAAGCCTTATTGGCTTCTTCTCTGGCACCAGCTACAGAACATCAAACAGCAACTCTAAAATAGATGGGTTCTCTCCCTTTCCCGGCAGGTTAACTCGAAGATTGATAGGGGTTGGGGAATGATGGCAAACAGCCAGACCCATCTCATGCTCCCACTTTGGGGACTAATTGTTACCACCTGCCTGAGGGGCCCCACCCAGCAGTACTTGCTCACAGGATCACTACTTCATGATATGAATTAGGTAGGTTTGTTTCTAAATGTGAACTGAACCAAATTCCTTCACCATTCTGCTGTCACCTGGTATGGCATGGTCTGGTATCTAGTGATACTAGTAAAAATAGCTGAAAGGGTTGTGCTACAGAATCTTGTTCTTCAATAAGTTGATAAGAAGGAATACACCTCCTTCTACGAAGGCTCTTCCTTTCCCCCCATGGTATAGACAACAGGTGAAAATTAATTATATTTGAATGATGACCCAAATGGCAGACCTGAGGGTTACGTTCTGTCCCTCTTCTTTCTCTATCTGTGCTGCAGAGTCCTTGAAAAATTCTATTTGGAATTGTCAGTAGGGATTAATGGGTGCCTATTCCATTATATTACATTTAAGCACAGAGAAATATGACTGTAGGGTAAACCAACCTGTGATGTATGGTATTTGTTGAGGTTTTCATTTTGAATTGAAAATGGCGGGGCTCTAATAAATTTATCATGGTTCAGTATATTATCAGGCAAGTGGGAATATTTTACTCCATGCACAAAAAGATTCTGTCCTCCTTCGGGCCTCATAAATTAAATCCCCTTTGAGTTTCTCAGGTAACAAAATAACATTAGGCCTCATAATAAATCAGCCGGGATTTTGTAAGGAGGAGGGGGGAATTGCTACAAGGTGTTTTTGCTTTAGAAAGTCAAGCTGACAGTTTAAGCGATATGCTCTACTTGGCTGACCTTTGTCTTTAATATTTCTTGCACTGTGCATTATTTAAACGGATGCAGGTTATAGCCCAGATTCTTACCTTTGATCCATAAATTTTCTGCCTCCTTGAATGCTCTCGGCTCCAGATGCTCAAGGGGTGAGTCTGGATTTCCTTCTGTCCCTTTGCGGAATGTCAACATCGCCAAAAACAGACAAGATACAAATACTGGCACTATTATTTGTTTGTTAACATAAAAGTGCTGATCGTCATGATGAGCAGGATATGTGTGGAGGAAGTCATGTACGTTGCATGAGGTGCAATATGTATCTGACCACAACAGACTGGAACCCCATGGAAATCCTATCAGGGGAGCCAAGACCACCAAGGGTCAGACAGGGCTAGCATCTTTCAGCACTGCCAGGGCCCCGGTTCTTTGGCATGGTCCGCCACTGATTCCTACCTGGACCTCCATTCAACTTTTTATGATGCTCTAATCCAGTGGAGAGGGGACGCAGGTGGCGCTGTGAGTTAAACCACAGAGCCTAGGGCTTGCCGATCAGAAAGTTGGCGGTTCGAATCCCCGCAATGGGGTGAGCTCTCGTTGCTCGGTCCCAGCTCCTGCCAACCTAGCAGTTCGAAAGCATGTCAAAGTGCAAGTAGATAAATAGGTACCGCTCCAGCGGGAAGGTAAATGGCATTTCTGTGTGCTGCTCTGGTTCGCCAGAAGCGGCTTAGTCATGCTGGCCACATGACCCGGAAGCTCTACGCTGGCTCCCTCGGCCAATAAAGTGAGATGAGCGCCGCAACCCCAGAGTCAGACATGATTGGACCTAATGGTCAGGGGTCCCTTTACCTTTACCTAATCCAGTGGAGGGGGGCAGACCTCAGGCCCAGGATCACTCCCTCTCACAGGGAGGCATTAAACACTTCCCTGGCCCAGCCAGCTGACCTCCCTGCTAGTTTTTATCAGCCAAGAGGGGCGATGGTCCAGAGTTCAAGTGGTCACCTAACTTAACTGTCAGGGTTCCTTTACCTTTTTAAGGCTCAAGGAGGTAGACAAGTTTGTCTACCTCCTTGAGCCTTAAAAAGGTAAAGGAACCCTGACAGTTAAGTCCAGTCGCGTACGACTCTGGGGTTGTGGCGCTCATCTCGTTTTACAGGCTGAGGGAGCTGACGTTTGTCCATAGAAGGTTTTTCCGGGTCATGTGGCCAGCATGACTAAGCCGCTTCTGGCGAAACCAGAGCAGCGTACAGAAACGCCGTTTACCTTCCCGCTGGAGTGGTACCTATGTATCTACTTGCACTTTGACGTGCTTTCGAACTGCTAGGTTGGCAGGAGCAGGGACCAAGCAATGGGAGCTCACCCCGTCGTGGGGATTTGATCCGCCGACCTTCCGATTGGCAAGCCCAGAGGCTTAGTGGTTTAGACCACAGTGCCACCCCTGTCCCTCTTAAGCCTTACCAGCTGAAAAGCATACAATGCAACAGAACTAGAAAACTGCTCTGGACACCCCTTGAGACAAGAGCCTGGTGAATGTAAGCAGTTTTATCCTCAGAATGCCTTGCAAACAAGTCACAGAACCTTCGGTTCTGCCACCTCCTTCAAACAAGACTGTAAGAAGCCCTAGTGCCACACCAACTACCCAGGTGGTCACAGCTAGTTAAAACAAACTCTTTCCCGCTTTCCCATCCAGGTGTTAGTGATACAAGCAAGATCACTTCCCCACTAATAATAATAATAATAATAGTAATAATAATAGTAATATATTTATACCCTGCCCATCTGGCTGGGCTTCCCCAGCCACTCTGGGCAGCTCCCAACAGAATATTAAAATACAGTGGTCTGTTAAACATTAAAAGCTTCCCTAAACAGGGCTGCCTTCAGATGTCTTCTAAAAGTCTGATAGTTGTTCTCTTTGACATCTGGTGGGAGGGTGTTCCACAGGGCGGTGGAACGCCCTCCACCGAGAAGGCCCTCTGCCTGGTTCCCTGTAACTTGGCTTCTCGCAGTGAGGGAACTGTCAGAAGGCCCTCAGTGCTGGACCTCAGTGTCCGGGCAGAACGATGGGGGTGGAGATGCTCCTTCAGGTATACTGGACTGAGGCCATTTAGGGTTTTAAAGGTCAGCACCAACACTTTGAATTGTGCTCCGAAACATACTGGGAGCCAATGTAGGTCCTATAATCAGATTATGGATGAGGGAGGTCTTACTCAGAGCTGACCTGGCATTCAGCAACAGCATCCACAGACCCAAGTGCTGGCTGATATGACAACTGCAATTCCCCAGTTTAGAGGAGGGTCTGGTACACAGCACCATCACTAACTCTATAGTGTTACCTCTTTGTCTGCATAGCTGCATCCTTGCTTCTGTTTCTTAGGAACATGGAAGTTGCCTTATAATGAGTCAGACCTCTTGTTCCATCTAGCTCAGCATTGTCTACACTGATTGGAAGTAGTTTATTAGAGTTTCAGGCAGGGAATTTTTCCCAGTCCTACCTGGAGAACCCAGGGATAGATCCTGGGACCTTCTGCATGTAAGATACAGTGGTACCTTGGTTCTCAAACACCTCAAATTGGAACCCAAACACTGTGAACCTGGAAGTAAGTGTTCTGGTTTGCAAACTTTTGTCGGAAGCCGGGCATGCTCCGTTTTGAGTGCCACACTTCCATTTTGAGTGTTACGCTGAGGTCTGTCTGTTTTTGCTATTTATTTTGCGTTTTTGTTTTTGTGGCTTTTTTGTTTTCTTTTTGTGATTGTGTGGAACCCAGTTCAGCTACTGATTGACTGATTGTGTGACTGCAGTACATGGTTTATTGCTTTCATTTTATGGATCAACGATCTCGTTAGATAATAAAATCCATTTTAAATTGCTGTTTTAAGGGTTGATTTTAAAAGTCTGGAATGGATTAATCCATTTTGCATTACTTTCTATGGGAAAGCGCACCTTGGTTTGGACGCTTGGGTGTTGGAACAGACTTCCAGAATGGATTAAGTTTGAGAACCAAGGTACCACTGTAGATGCTTCACCACTGAGCTACATCTCTTTCTCATATATTTTTTACACTCGTCAGGGTGGGCTACAACTTCAGAACTAGTATTATACATCAGGCAGCCTGTAAATATTTATTTCAAAACTCTGTCTCTGCTATTTCGCACACATTGATTGCATGTTCTCTCCATCTATATCCTTCTCAAGGTCGTTTTTGTGGGAATATCGAGGGGTATAATAACCAGGACTTCTTTGCTCCCTGAAGCATCTCTCCTTACTAGAGAAATGAGTCTCTTGCCGATTTGGACACGACTGATGTGCTGGAATTGTTTGGTTGTTGCGTGACTGATAAATGGCTATAGATCTGAATGTTGCTCAAGGACAGAACATCAAGCATTCAATTGGCCATATATCCCTCTATGCCGCAAAAGTCTTCATTATTAATGTGCTCAGAAAATAATGACTTAAACATTTAGCTGGCATATTTTTGGAGGGGAGGAGCAGGGCAACTGGAGCATGAAAAATTAGCACCAAATTATCTTTCATCAATTTTATATATGTACATTTCAGGGGAAATGCTGCTATTTACATGCCCCGCTCTGCCGGTTATAACTGCTGGAGTCATCCCAGTCCATGAGCTAGCTAAGCCGGTGTACGTGGCTCTAAGTCAATTTAGCCGTATTGAAGACAAGGGGACCTCTGTCGGCTTCAGTCAAAAGTATTCTCGTGTACTTGGTGTGTGGAAGGAGCTAACGGAAGTTATTAACTTATGAACGACGTTGGCTCAGTTCGCCCCCGTTAATGAAGAAATTAATGTAAAAGAATAATGTGAGCAGAATAATGAGGATAGAATCTTCAAACAAGGACACTGACTTCACTGAGAAATGTTTCAACAGGTACTTTTCTTCAGCAGGTAGAAGATGGTCAGAGGTCAGCCTCTGAAGAAGTTGAGGAGCACACATGACACCAGTAGCACAGTCTTGTGTTGTGGCCAGCAGAGGCTGATCTTACTTTTCCACACAGTGCCTCTACAACCAAGCTCCGTCATGATACGGCACCTGTCAGGGAACTGCCATCAGAGCAAGAAACGGAGGCAGGGCTCCCGAGCGATGCCGGAGAGGGGACTAGCAGGGGGGAAGGATTTCAGCGTAACACCCATAGAGAAGAGAGGGGGATGGAGGAATTGGTGACAGGGCTCCAAGACCCTTCGCCCGAAACTAGTGGAGAGAGCGCTGGGACACCCCTGCCTTCCCCTTACTTGCGCAGACGCGTTCCGCGCAGGGAACATAGGAGGAGACTCGGGGTCAAACAGCTTTTATGCTGGAAGAGGTTCAAGAGACGCCCACTCTCGGATTCTGCAAGTGACTAACAGGTCACGGAGGGCGAGCTCTGACCCTAAGCATGGTTGGGCGAGCAAACTAACTAAACTGAAGGCAATTTACGCACAAGTAACCCCTCACAACCATTACAGGCACCATTCCAACAGCAGCATTTTGGGGACATGTGGAAGATGGGAAGGGATGGATCGATCAATCTCATCATCTGAAGATCCAGTATCAGGGAAGGGTAGAGGACATGCTTTCTGTGCAAATGGTCCCAATCCCCAGCTGAGGATGGGGGAAGACCCCTTCTGAAATTCTGGAGAGCCATGTAGGCAATACTGAGGGAGTTACTCAGTTTGAAGCAGCTGTATTTGTTCTTATGAACTTATCTGTGGCCTATTTTGCAGGTGTTTGTTCAGAAGTCTGTTCTTCTGTTTCAATTCCGCATTAATCTGTGATTAGTATTTCTTTTTAAGGCCATACAGAAATTTGTATTTAAATTCATATTTAATGGTGCGTGTTATCATCAATAGATATTTAAATATCATCATCATCAATCTTTATTACGGTCCAGAGACCCAACAAATTGTTACAAAGCAATACACAATTCATACAACCTACCTCCAGTTTAAACAAGCATTTTGTTCAGAATATAGGGATCATTGGTTCTCGCAACCACCGATAAAAACTTTGCCACTGCTAATGTTCTAGCATTTGTCCGGTCTTCCAATAGGAACCTGACATAGTAAACCTTTAAATATGTACTTCATCTCAAAATACACATTTCTAAATGTTGTTGTTTAGTCACTTAGTCGTGTCTGACTCTTCGTGACCCCATGGAGCAGAGCACGCCAGGCACTCCTGCCTTCCACTGTCTCCCACAGTTTGGCCAAACTCAGGTTAGTAGCTTCTCGAACACTGTCCAACCATCTTGTCCTCTGTCGTCCCCTTCTCCTTGTGCCCTCAACCTTTCCCAACATCAGGGTCTTTTCCAGGGAGTCTTTTCTTCTCATGAGGTGGCCAAAGTATTGGAGCCTCAGCTTCATTATCTGTCCTTCCAGTGAGTACTCAGGGCTGATTTCCTAAAGAATGGATAGGTTTGATCTTCTAAATGTATTTTATCTTAAAATATTCTTTCCCTCCCATGCATTTTGGTATATATTGTGAGCCAAGAACTGTATCACAAAATCTGGAGAATGTGAGATCAGGAGGACAATTACTTTAAATTTGTCTGGATGGTACCTTCTCCATGGCAAGGTCTGACTCTGGAATGATCTCCCCTGAGAGGTATGTGTGTCCCTCATACTTGATCTTCAGGCATCAATCAATTGAAGACATTTTCATTTACCAAGACTTGGGTAGCTTGATAATGGGGTGTTCAATCCTCACAGCAATATTTGAATGAGTGTTTTAATGGCATTTATTTTTAGCATTATGGGTGATATCCAACCAACATGTCCCATCTGTGCAAGGATTTGACCCTCTCTCCTTCTCCTCTTGTGTGCCCCACATGCCTTCCCCAAATCTGATCTACAGGGCTGGGGAATCCCCTACAACAGTTTGGGGAAGTGTTTAAGGGGAGGGTGGAGTAGCAACATTGGAAACAAACCCTTGCATATTTTAATTATGGATATTTGAATGTTTGCACCCTTGTTTTTTATACTTAGAAGCCTAATTTGGCATATAATTTGGTATATAAATTAATATAATAATACAGATGTCTTTCTTTCTTTCAGAGAGAAAAGCACCTGAGGTCAATTTTGATTGGAGAAATAGCCCAAAGGGAAAAACTTTAGCACCTCATCTCCTCAGCTGCTGCTGCTGCTGCTTTCCTTGAATTCAGAGCCCACCAGGACTCCATCCCCCCCCCCCCAAAATCTGGTGGGGAGACACTCCCTGTATCTCACACATAATATCTAGTTCAGTTCTCAAATGGGCAGGATCTACCCCTCTTCCCATTACACTTGGCATCAAAGCAAGTCAATATCCCTCGACTTCTCAAATATGTAAATATAAACGTTTTACTTTCCAGATCACAGAGTTTCAATAAAAATGTGCGTCAGATTAACCCGAGGCAATTTTGTTCAGACTCTGATGGAACTGAATGGGGTAATTGGGTCTCATCAGAAACACTGCACTCCTCATCTAGAAACTCATTTTTCCTCTGTTTGACTAGGCGAGATTTTCATATCCTAGAAAAAGGTTCATTTGTGCCTCCTAAACTAGGGAGGGGCCCGGGAGGGGAAATCTTAGCAAAAGAAAGGACCAGAAAAAGGAGCATCTGATGATATATAGTACTCTTCTTGCAGCAGGAGAAATTACTTTCACTCTACTTAGGCGAGCCTGCATATAGATGACAACAATATGCATTTATTTACCATGAATCAAGAATGGGAGAGATTAAGCCAGCATTTTTCACTCTTAACAGGCAAAGCTCAAACTCCAGAGCGGATGAACCCACCTTGCACTTTGACTTCTTGAACTATTTGGAGGGCAAAGCCAAAATGTAACTAGCTTAGGCTAGTTAGGTTCAGTGGCATAGCGTGGGTTGCCAGCACCCAGGGCAAGGTGCAAAAGGGGCAGCAGCATCGCCATAGGAAAGGGGGACAGCATGTCACTGTGGGTCCTCCACCCCTGTTTTTTAGTGCAACCTCTGAAATGCAGACTCTCCTGGGAGCTGCTAAGATGCAGACTGTCCTGGGAGCTGCTGGACGCAGACTCCAATCGCCCAACTGGAGCCCCTCTGGCTCATCGGATCACCCTGTACCAGCTGCCACAGCTCTTCGTAGTGCGCCTAAAGGCAGCTCAATCCATGTGGCCCAGGAACCAGTGTTCTGCCAGCCAAGGCTGGCATGGCTACCTCTTCATACACAACGGGTGCTCCGGTGGCACCCCGCTCTGCCTCGGGGCTCTGCGGTGCCGGGGGGGGGGGGGCCCTGGCCACCTCCATCCCAAATTACCTCAACTTTCTAAGCATCCTTGCCTAAACAAGAATGTTCTTAGCAGGTCTGAAAAGTATACAGCAAAGACATCTGCTTAATCTCAACAGGCAGGGAGTTCTAAAGTGCAGGCGCTGCCGCACCAAACAACTGAGTTCTTACAAATGCAGAATACATCAATACGATACCATAATCTTTATTATTGTTATTGTCTCATACAGAACAATGAAATTGAAAAATATCTACATCAGACATTCAAAAACCAACAAGCCTTCTATCCCAGCTATCCCAGCCTGGTTAGCCCCCTAAAAACTCTGATACACCATAATTAAATACAATATACTCCCGTAGAGACTACCTTACACTACGATTAAAACCAAAATCACATTTGAATAGAAACTGTTTCTCAGGCAGCTAGTCCTAGTCTTTATAACCCTGCCAGAAGGCAGAAGCTGGAAGAGATCATTTCCAGGGTGCGCACTATCCTGCACTATCTCTGCAGCTTTCATATGGCACCTGAAAGCATAGATTTGATCCAAGGTGGGAAGAGTGCACCCAATTATTCTCTCCGCAGTCTTCACAACCCTGGACAGCATTGTTTTTTCACTGACGGTGCAGCTCCCAATCCACACACACAGACCATAAGTTAATACACTCTCAACAGTACAATGGTAAAATGCCATCAGCAGGTCCTTTGAGAGATTGTTTTTCCAGAGGATTCTCAGAAAATATAACCTCTGCTGTGTTCTCTTCATCTCATCATATGTGACAACTGTAGTAGTACCGATTCCACCACTTGAAGTGGCCAGGTGGGCACATGTAGCTGTCAGGGACTGGACTGGACTGGGGAGGAGGAATGGTGGCAACTGTTCCCTCCCCCCTTCTGCATTTCCCAGAGAAGAGGGAGACAGTATAGCTTTAGAACAGTGGTCTGCAAAAGGTCATAGTTCAGAGGCTGCAGAGGGGAGAAGATGGAAAATATTAGGAGGAGAGCAGGAGGAAGAAGCAGCAGCAGGCGAGAGACAATTGATGGACTCAGTGTCTCTAGAAAGCATTCTAGCATTTTCCCAGAACCTGGCAGGCATTGAGAGCAGGAGAATAGAAAGTTCAGAGGCAGAAAGCACAGATCAGCTGACGCAGTGATGACGTATAATAGGAGAGACGGAGGGCTGGGACTTTTCTCGGAGCAACACCATTATCCAAGAGACAGCATTCTATGTCTCTCTGTGTGAATATTGAATAAAATAGCTTGGTAAGAGCTTATTGGCTTTCTATTACTGGCAGCCTGCTGTGAGGGAGGGGGGTAGAATTCCCTGAAGCCTGACAGTAGCATCAACTGGTCCCATGTTGTTAAGAGTGCATTGTATTTTAATATTTTTCTGGAAGCTGCCCAGAGTAGCTGGGGAAACCCAGCCAGATAGGCAGGGTATAAATAAATAAATTATTATTATTATTCCAGTTACAGATAGGTAGCCGTGTTGGTCTGCCATAGTCAAAACAAAAAAATTCCTTCCAGTAGCACCTTAAAGACCAACTAAGTTAGTTCTTGGTATGAGCTTTCGTGTGCATGCACACTTCTTCAGATGTGTATGTGTATGTGTTCTTCAGATACACATCTGAAGAAGTGTGCATGCACACGAAAGCTCATACCAAGAACTAACTTAGTTGGTCTTTAAGGTGCTACTGGAAGGAATTTTGTTGTTGTCATTATTATTATTATTATTATTATTATTATTATTATTATTAGCTAATAGAAACACCTTGAACTTAGCCTGGTAGCAAATTGGTAACCAGTGCAGATCTCTGAGTGCAGTGTTTATGCTGGCAAAGCTTCACTCCTGTCAGCAATTGTGCTGCAGCATTCTGCATCAACTGCAGCCTTGAGCCAAGGGAAGCCCCACACAGAGCGCATTGCAGTAATCCAGTCTTGAAGTAACCAATGCATGAGCTACTGTGGCAAGGCTTTACCAGTCCAGGAATGGCTGTAGCTCTTGAACCAGTCACTATCTGAGCCTCCAGGGACAGAGATGGACTCAGAAGCACCCCTAAACTGCGAACTTGCTCCTTCAGGGGGAGTGCAGCCCCAACTGACCAATTTGTTGTTAAATGTACTATAAGAGGGCTGTTTGATTTTATTGTACATTTCTTAATGAAATGTTTCCACTAACTTATTGTTTGGTTATTTGAATTTCCTTGTATTTTGCAACTTGGTGAATCATATATATATATATAGAAAATCCTAAGTTCCAAGTGGCATTGGGCATGGATTCCTATGGCAGCATACAAATAACAGTTGTTGATGGTTGTGAATGTAATAAATAATTTCAAGAAACAAATTATGCCACAATCCTACACATCTCTGCTCAGAAGGATATCCTACTGAATTCTGCATGGCTTACTCTGCAGTAAGTGGGGTAAGAACGCAACCTTACTGATTTATTTATTCATTACATTACATACCCCACTTTTCCTTCAAGAAGCTCCAGGGGTCAGCAACCTTTTTCAGCCGTGGGCCGGACCACGGTCCCTCAGACCATGTGGTGGGCTGGACTATATTTTTTTTGGGGGGGGGGGGGAATGAACAAATTCCTATGCCCCACAGATAACCCAGAGATGCATTTTAAATAAAAGAACACATTCTACTCATGTAAAAACACCAGGCAGGCCCCACAAATAATCCAGAGGTGCATTTTAAATAAAAGGACACATTCTACTCATGTAAAAACAAGCTGATTTCTGGACCGTCCGTGGGCCGGATTGAGAAGGCAATTGGGCCGTATCCGGCCTCCGGGCCTCAGTTTGCCTACCCCTGGTGTACACAGAGCTTTTTTCTGGGGGGACGCTGGGGTACACATACCCCTAAACATTTTGTGAATCTAAAGGGAGAAGAAACTATTTTTTTTAAAGTTTCTTCTCTAGCACGGTGAATTGCCAGTTCCATTGCTACCCCCGATGGCAGCCTCATCTGCTGTCATAGTGTTTTCCAGTCTCAGATGGAATGTGAGTACCCTAAGCATTTATTTTTTTAGGCAAAAAAAGCACTGGGTGTACATATGTCTCCTCCTCTCCATTCTGTCCTCAAAACAGCCCTGTGAGGAAGGCAAGGGAGAGAGCGAGTGACTGGCTCAAGGTCACCCAGTGAGTTTCATAGCTGAATGTTTAGGGAAGTTTTTAATGTTTGATGTATTACAGTATTTTAATATTTTTTAGAAGCCGCCCAGAGTGGCTGGGGAAGCCAAGCCAGAAGGGCGGGGTATAAATAATAAATGATGATGGTGATGATGATGAATGGGGATTCGAACCCTGCTCTACCAAGTCTTAATCTAACATGCTAACCACTACACTGACTCATATATATTTTTCTCTTTCTGATTCTGAGTTCTCCTCTTAGGTGGGCAGAATGCACAAGCCTTTTTTGTTTCTGTGGGACCTTATTTACAATATGAAGCCAAACCGAGCCACCTTTCCCAAGCACCCCACTCCTTGCTACTAGAAAAGGGAGAGGGAAGGGAGGCGGAATTGTGGCTAGCTGAGCTAACACAGAGACATTACCGGGAGCGTATGCTCATTCACATAATGTTTCTCCTGCTGCGCCTGTATCTGTTTTGTTCTTGTTCACACTTCCAGGCTGTAAAGGGAAATTCACAACAACAATGCTCCTAGTTGTTGTTGCTTTTTGTATTTTGGCAAGCATCGGATGATTGCTTTGCTATGGGAAATGAGGAGGGGCTGGCCGATTGGCTTTCACTGCCTTCCTTTGCAGAAAAGGGGGAAAAACTCACCCCAAAACACTCAGCAGATGGGCACTTTGTCTGCACAACGCCGAGTGTGTAATTCATACTCCCACCTAGCACAAATCACACTCACAGAACCATAAGGTGAATGTCACTCTTCTGGACGGGCTGAGCCCAAGGGAGGAGATGCAGCCCAGATTCTGGCCTGGACCCAAGCGAAAGGAGATTAAAATCCGATCATCTCGTCCTGGCCTACTGATGACACAGCCATCTGCAGTCCCCGCTCGGAGTGAAAGATACGTATTAGCAAAGGCATCAATCCTGGGATGAATCAACCTTGTGTCTTGTGCATCTTGAATGCCAGTTTTGAACTTCACCTGCCTCAATGTGTTTCTAAAATGTACGGGGGAATCAAGGTAGAAGGACAGTTGCAAAATCAGTGTAGAAGCTGATACATGGCTGTCGTACCCGTCAACTGCCCCAGAAAAACAGAGACATCCTGTTTCTCCCTGTGAGAGTATGGTGGCCATTTTGGGTGTCTCACTCTCGTGTGACTTCAGGCCAAGATCTCACCCCCCCCCCAAAAAAAAGTAATTCTCCCCCAGGTCTGTGATTTCACACAGGTCATGTGACTCACACGTGATCTCGTAGCAGGAGGTTGGTGTCTTGGATTTGGCCTACATCGTTTTGGAGGGTATGGGTTGTAATGTTGCTTTAAAACCTCCATGGAAGGAGAGTCCACCACCCTCCAAGTGAGTCTATCCCACTGCCAAACAGCTCTTTCTGTCAGAAAGTTCTTCCTGATGTTTAGACTGTTATGTACTGAAGTTCTCACCCTGGGCCAGCAGGGGGATACTGTGGATAGTTTTCACTCAGGTCCACATATGCAAATAAGGAATTGAAAGTGACGTTCAATGATTGGATTGTTACAGAAAGTTGTTACTGTTGCTTTGTAGTTGAGCTCTATATAAGCAGGTTGGCTGAACCCCTCAGCCCAGTTCTGTTCTGGGCCTGTGAATAAACAAGAGCTGTTTGAAGAATCGCTGTGTCGTCTGATATGTTCACCCACAACTTAACATAGACAGTATCTCCTTTCTTGTAACTTGAATCCATTGGTTTGGCTTCTACCCTCCAGAGCAGGCGAAAACAAGCTTGCTCAATCTTCCATGGGACAGCCCTTTATATATTGGAAGATGGCTGTCTTATCTCTACATGCGAAGGATATGTAACGCATGACCTCAGAGAAAACCCTTCAAAATATTCAGTAAAAAGTACGATTTTCTGTTTGTTGCTTGGTCTTCTCACATTGGGTTTTTGTTTTGGCAGCACCATTCGTTTCAGATTCCATTGTTTCATGTCACTTCCCTTTCATTTTTCATTTTAACGTTGATTACAGTGGAGACTCAGTCCGTCTTCTGATGCCTATAACTTTTGTCCACCCCCCGCCCAAGAGCATGAAGTTTTCAGGTGCTGTTATTATTCCTCTAAGGCATAATGCCTGCCACGTTTTGGACAGATTGGACAAAGCATGACTATCTTGTAAACAATTAAGCAGGGGCGATACTCTCTAAGCTTTCTATGCTTTGTGCTTCATGTTACAGTGCTGACATCTTGTCACTTTCAGAGCACTCCTAGATCACTACAGAACTGTCCTGGAATGTAACAATTTGCTAAGCAATGCAATGCCTCAGAGACATTTGCAGACATTGAAATGCACTGTGTGTGATACAGATTGAATAGTGTACATTTCTTTTCGTTTTCAAAGTGTTCCAATATCCCTTCTCCCTACAAAATGATCCAGGAACATATCAATTCATATTGATTTGCTAACTAAAGTGATACAATGCTTCTTGTCAGTTTGGGGAATGCTTCCTAAGAGAATTAAATGAACATTTCTATTGTTTCTATTATTATTTTTATAGGCATGAATTAGAAACAAAATGGGAACCTACTTGCTTTGTTCTCCTTACATTTCAGAAAGAGATACAGTGGTACCTCGGGTTACGTACTTAATTTGTTCCGGAGGTCCATTCTTAACCTGAAACTGTTCTTAACCTGAAGCACCACTTTAGCTAATGGGGCCTCCTGCTGCCACTGCGCCGCAGGAGCATGATTTCTGTTCTCATCCTGAAGCAAAGTTCTTAACCCGAGGTACTATTTCTGGGTTAGCGGAGTCTGTAACCTGAAGCATCTGTAACCTGAAGCGTATGTAACCCGAGGTATCACTGTACAGTGGAACCTCAGGTTACATACCATCCCCTTTACGAATGCTTCTGGTAACGAGGTCCGCTAACCTGGAAGTAGATGTTCCTGGTACTGAACTTTGCCCCGGGATGCGAGCAGAAGTCGCGTGGCAGCGGGAGGCCCCGTTAGCGAAAGCGAGCCTCAGGATAAGAACGGTTTCAGGTTAAGAACGGATCTCCGGAACAAATTTCATGTAAGTTCGTAAGCGGAGGTACCGCTGTACACCTCACCCACTTTTCATTTTGTGCTTGTCTTCCCAAGTCTGAGAGGTTCCTCAAGCCTCTTGTGTTCTACTGAATCGTGAGAAAGATGCCGGTTCTCACTAAATGGGTACCTGGGAAGCAGAGATAAGACAGTCCCACTGGAACTGGGCCAGATCCATGGTTCGTGGCTGGGGCAGAAGCATTTCCAGAGTGCGTCCGAGCCCTGCTAATTTCCAACAGGTTCCAATATTCCCATTCTGAAATATTTGATACCAGTGTCAGCTGCAGGTCTGTGAGGGTCTTTGGCCAAGACGCCCTCCACGAACTCTCTCCCTCGGTACATCAGACCAATAGCCCATCTAGGTTCAGCATCCTGTTCTCACAGAAGCCAATCAGATGCTTTAGCAAAGCCCATCAGCAGGGCCTGAGTGCAACCAATCTCCACACTTCCGTTTTCTAATATTTTATTGGATTTTTACAGTTTTTACAACACAATGTAACATTTGTATGTCAAGACCCCGTAGCCACCCCTCGTTGGGAAAATAACTCACACAAGGACACGGATATTAGGTTAATGTTATTGGGCAAATTTGGCCACAACTTTATTGATTACAGAATGTGAGCGGTATTGGCTTAGGCATTGATTGGACCCAACTATATTTGACTCCTGCTTGATGCACAGGAAGTCTGGTAAGGGTAAACCACTAGAAGGGGGAGCCCTGTCAATGCATACCAACTCGAGCTCCCCCTGGTGTTCCCGTCGGGGTCGTGTCATGGCCCTAGCCCCAAACTCGGGTTTCAGGCAAGATCAACACACACACCCCGATTCCTTTAACGGAATACCCTTAAGCTTGGAGGACAGATGATGGCCACACCTCCTCTCCCCCATCACAAGATCAAACAATGCCTAACCACCATAAGAGTGGTTCCGGAGCCCAGTTTGCAACATGAGCAGAACACAACCTGCGTCTGCGGATCGGGATTCGCCACTTCTGCGCATGCGCACGATATCATTTTGCATGTCTGCGCATGCGCAAGCAGCGAAATCCGGAAGTAACCCTTTCTGGTACTTCCAGGTCACTGTGGGATGCAACCTGAAGACACGCAACCTAAAGCAAACATAACAAGAGGTCTAACTGTATTACACATCCCACAGCGGGTGGCATGTAACGTTGTGACTATCCTCGTAGTGGTGCAGCAATAAAACTGCAAGCATGTTTACAAAGCTAAGCAGGGTCCGGTATGGTTTCAAATTGGATGGGGACCTGCTTGTTGAGATTTCTGCAATGTAGAGGGTTGGACTAGATGATCACCCCTCCCAACTCTATGGATACAATTCTATGAGATCCAGAAACATAATGCAAAGTCCATTTTAGGCTCTAAACTCCGACCAGAGTTATACACAATCTTTCTTGCTTTTTTGAGGACCTGGGACAGCTCAGTTGGTAAAGCATGAGACTCTTAATCTCTGAGTCATGGGTTCAAGCCCCAAGTTGGGCAAAGAATTCCTGCATTGCAGGGAGTTGGACTAGATGACCCTTGGGGTCCCTTCCAACTCTACAATTCAATGATTCTAATATGATCATTGCATTGGCAAAAGCAGTGTTCTGGGGGTTCTTGTGGGCCAATTTGTGTGGATGCTAGTGGGACTGGTTGCACTGGGTCCCTCAATGGCTAGGAGATCTCTTTCCTACATATGGCTGGTTCACCAGCTATGGCTGTTTTGGATACAAATGAGTTGGACACTGTATTCCATGCTTTGGTGATTTCCAGATTGTATTATTGCAATACACTCCTCTTTGGGGTGCTCTTGAAGACAACTTGGAAACTTCAAATGGTTCAAAATGCAGCGGAAAGTGTTACATTTAGACAGGGGTCAGCAAACTTTTTCACCAGGGGCCCAGTCCACTGTTCCTCAGACCTTGTGGGGGGCTGGACTATTTTTTTTGGGGGGGGGGGTGAACGAATTCCTATGCCCCACAAATAACCCAGAGATGCATTTTAAATAAAAGCACACATTCTACTCCTGTAAAAACACACTGGTTCCCGGACCGTCCACCAATCGGATTTAGAAGGCCATTGGGCCAGATCCAGCCCCCGGGCCTTAGTTTGCCTACCCATGCATTTAGATCACATATAGCCCCAGTTTTAAAACAACCACACTTGTTTCGAGTTCATTTCCAGGACCAATTCAAGGTGCTCACATTAGTATTTAAAGCCCTGATTGACCCAAGCCCCACATATCTGAAAGACCACCTTCTTCCCTACAGACTCCCTTTGGGTATTAAGACTGGCAGAGGCTATTCTATTGTTGGCCCAGAAGAGGACATTCTCTATGGCAGCCCCTAAGTTGAAGAACTCCCTCCCCACACAGATGTTTCTGACAACTTCATTATATAATTTTTGGTGCCAAAGCCGCACCTCTTTGACACCTGTGATGTACACTTTCAAGATCCACCCTAACTTTTGTGATTCCATTTTTAAATTATCAGTTTTCAAACTGCCTTAAATTTTTGTAACTCATCCTGGGACCTTAGGGTGAAGGGTGGCTAATAAATTTAAATTATTATGATTGCTAACCTTTTTTTTTAAGTTGAAGCTGGCCCAAGATATTGCTTAAAAGTCCTGGGGCACGATTTGCAGAACAGATGCCAGATTTCCTGTCATGAAAAGAGTGTTTCCAAAGTGCTCTCACCTATTTTTGCAATAGATGATAAGCCAAGAGGAGCACTGTGATACGTGCTAATTATATGGGTACGAATGTGCGACACTTTTCTCTGCAAGTAGAGAGAATATTTTACATTGCAGAAACGATGTGTGTACAACTGTTGGTTCTTTTGTACTTTTCACTGGATGCTATTGAGCTTGCAGAACTCAGATAAAAGGAATGTCACATGGAAACATCAGTCTTCTAATATATTTATACCATACACATTTTGACATCTCTTACACTTGGAGGGAAAGCCTTTTAAAATGAAGATCAGATAAGGAAAGATAGTATTAAGCAGAGTATTACAGCAGCCAAATGAATGCATTCACTCCACGCTAATGTATTTATGCTGCTAAGTCGATGGAATTTCCAAACACAATATCAATATGGGGGAGGAAGGAAGAGAAAATAAAGCTATTAGAATGTCTCAGGTCTCAAATTATTTGTACATTTATCAGAAAGATTGCTTTTGCACTGAAGTTACCGTTTTGTTTGCAGGTAAAGTAATTAGAAGTACGCATTCTGCTTACAGGGAAGCTCTTTCAGTCCCCAGGACCTTTTAAAAAGTGTGGTGGTGTAGTCAGAGTGTCAAAATCATAGGAAGGCACCTTATACTGATTCAGACCAGTGGCAAAGCTACCTGCTCAGGCACCGGGAGCGGCGTACATCCGGGGGTGTGGCTGGTACACGTCCCAGGGGGCGTGGTGAACTGCCTGCGAGGGCATTGCATGCGTCGGGGGTACACGGCAAGTGGCAAGCATCCCAGGGGTGCATGGAGAGCAGAGAGCATCCCAGAGGGCAGGGGTGGCCCCCCACTTTGTCCACCAGTGATTCAGACCATTCCTCCATCCAATGCAGTCTTGTTGACACTGGCTAGCTGTGTTTCTCCTGAGTCCCAGAAAGGGAACATTCACAGACCTACCTGGACATGTCTAGGATTGAACCCACAATCTTCTGCAGGCAAAACAGATGCTTTAGCCAGTTTACATCAAGGAACAACCTGAAACAAGAGGGAACATTTAGCTGTTCTCACCCAAATAGCCTTTATTGCATGGAAGGAAATAGATCTCACCATCTTTCTGGCTGAACATGACAGATACATGCATAATATGCCATGTTATGATATATTTGGCCGTTAGGTGTAGTTTAGCATCGGGGCCAAACTACATGTTACACTAAATTAAGGTTACCAGAATTTTTTTCAATGAATCCGGGGACACTTTTCAACTTCAGTGGATTTTGTATGGGGACTGATTTGAAAATCCAGGGACTATCCCCAGGAAACGGGGATGTCTGGTAACATTACACTAAATCAGTAGTTTGGCATTGTTTTTTAAAACTGAAAAAAGCAGCCATGGGGGAGGAGGAATCAGGATAACGATCACTGTGAAGGCTGGGAGGAAATTTTCTGCCTTTCCCTGCCCTAAGGTAAAGGTAAAGGGACCCCTGACCATTAGGTCCAGTCATGGCCGACTCTGGGGTTGTGGCGCTCATCTCGCTTTATTGGCTGAGGGAGCCGGCGTACAGCCTCCAGGTCATGTGGCCAGCATGACTAAGTCGCTTCTGGTGAACCAGAGCAGCGCACGGAAATGCCGTTTACCTTCCTGCCAAAGCAGTACCTATTTATCTACTTGCACTTTGACGTGCTTTCGAACTGCTAGATTGGCAGGAGTAGGGACCGAGCAACGGGAGCTCACCCCGTCACAGGGATTTGAACTGCCGGCCTTCTGATCGGCAAGTCCTAGGCTCTGTGGTTTAATCCACAGCGCCACCTGCGTCCCCTTTTCCCTGTCATACTGTGGTCCAAATGAAAATTGCCATCTTCCCAAAGCTGTTGCGAGCAATCACCTGAACAAAGACCCACTTGCAACCTGATGCAAATAGCAACCAGGGAGGTACTTTTCTCTTTTTGGGGTGTAGGGGGCAGGATCACAGTCCCTAACCACCAATTTCCACATTCTTTTTGAGCTTTCACATGATGTAGAAGTGGCATACAGCAAAATTACAGTGGAATATATAGCTTAAGTTCAGCACTCATTTCTGCATTATTTGAAAATGGGAAAGGAACATTCAACTTGCACTATGTTCTACAATAGCCCCAGAAATGGCTCTTACATTGTGTGAAGGCTCAAGTATAACGCAGAGTTTAACAGTTAGGGGGAAATTGAAAAAATGGAATAAGCTGCCATATGAATGCAGCTTTAGAAACCCTTTCCTGCATTGTGGTCCTGATCCCAAGCCCTGGCTGCTCTCTAATGCAAGAACTGAATAAGCAAACACCCAGCATTCTCAGACTATGAGATATTTCAGTTCATGACCAGAATTTCTCATCCTACTTAATTTGAGTTCTTCCTCTCCTATAAGGGGATTTCTTTTGAATTCACATTCCTTTTCAGGAGAGTATGCTCTCTTCTCTCCCTGCTTTCTCCTGATATGCAGCTCAGAAATTAATAGCCTGGGGAGAATTTGCTTTAACACCATTATGCCTATGAGTTAGTCCTGGTCCCTTTTACAGTCGGAATCCCATAAAGCCATTCAGCTGCTTATTTAGGATGTTGTCTCCCAGGCAGGAGGCACATTCTTCCCAAATCTGAAGCAAGGATAAGCTCATTAGAGCCAATCCCATTTGCTGAAAACCCGACGTTGCAGGGGCCAGGAGTCAAATCCACTGGTAAGAACAGCAGCTGGAGCCCCGCCGGGAAATTTTCTTAAAACATAAAAGTAAATCTAAGCAGTGCTACTTGAGCTGCCTATGAGACTTCCTCTAAAAGCTGCCTGACATTCAAAAAACCAAACAACAACAACAAAAAACCAGCTAAAGTAAACTTTTGGGTACATTGTGTGTGGCGGTTGGTTGAACTATAATAACAGGCTCAGTGTTTATTATTAATAAAAGAGGGAGCATCATTGCAATTCAACACTGTTGCAAGAAAGATATGATGTCCTATCTTGCCCACATGCTACTAGCCATGAGCAAATATTAATCAGAGTTATTCACTGGAGCAAGCAGGCAAAGAATTTATGGACTCTTGTCAAGCATCTTTGCAGGTTTCTGACTATGGCCACAATCCAATACAGAGGTAGCCATGTGGGATTACTCTTATCATGTCACAACATGGTAACCTTTGGTGGTGTGTGTTAATCTGGCAATCCTATTATTATTATTATTATTATTATTATTATTATTATTATTATTTAGCATCAGACAGTATCAAATGCTATTCCATGATGGCCACCATTTGCCCATTCTCCTTTCCTGTTTTCCTGTTTTGTTTTTATAACCTGTCCAACATCTGGAGCACAAACTGAAATTATATCTACTACATCTTGTTCGGCAAGTGACTATGACCCCACACAAAACTAGACAATTTGTGTAAATTATCAGCATCCAAAGATCGTTACACCTTCCCCAAAACTTGCTTTTCAGGCTCAGTCAACTATCTAGGGCTAGGCAGTCTGCACTTTTTTTTTTACTCGTGTTTCACTCTAGAATATTTATTCGTTTATTTATTTATACCTACCCCACCCATCTGGCTGGGTTTACACAGCCACTCTGGGCAGCTCCCAACAGATTATTAAAAACATGATCAAACATTAAAAACTTCCCTAAACAGGGCTGCCTTCAGATGTCTTCTAAAAGTCAGGTAGTTTTTTATGTCCTTGACATGTGATGGGAGGGCATTCTACAAGGTTGGCCGCCACTACCGAGAAGGCCCTCTGCCTGGTTCCCTGTAACTTCACTTCTCACAGCGAAGGAACCACCAGAAGGCCCTCAGCGTTGGACCTCAGTGTCCAGGCTGAACGATGGGGGTGGAGATGCTCCTTCAGGTATACTGGGCCAAGGCTATGATCTCTTCCTCAAAAGTCTCCTCTAACTCCTTGGTTCTTCTCCACCCTCAAGCTCAGAAGGAGCTAGAGTTCACCTCAACTTTACCTTTTTCTTATAGGGTGCAGCACCATTAGTAGTACTGATAACAAAATCTGGTATTGCAGAATCCAGCTCATATTTATTTCCACTATGCAAAACAATATTGACCTCCTTGGGAACCTTCGTCACTGGTGAAGCTGAGGGAATAACCTACTCCCTGCTGTTGCACTCTTGCTTCCATTCTCATCCCCAAATATCAATATTATTATCCAGAAAAGTTCCTCCAAATAGTTTGCTGAGCACAGAGACTGTGTATATGTGCTCATTTCCATTAAACTTTTCTCCATTGCTCTGCAGTCACTTTGCCTGCCAGAGCTTCCTGATCTGAAAATGCCCAGGGGTGCTTCCTTGTGATGCCTTCCCCTGAGCTTTAATTAAAGTGCAGGAAGGTACATTTGCAGAGTTTGTTATTGAAAGGGAAGTCCTTTTGCCTTGTTTAAAAGATCTCTCCCCACTTATTTCTTTAAGAGTAAAAAGACTTCACTTTTTCTAAAACAAACAAAAAACAAAAAAAGCTGCCAAGTGCAGAGTAGGCCCACCTTCTTGTTCAGCTGTTGACATCATGAGTTTTGTGGAAGTACAGTGGTACCTCGGGTTAAGTACTTAATTCGTTCCGGAGGTCTGTACTTAACCTGAAACAGTTCTAAACCTGAAGCACCACTTTAGCTAATGGGGCTTCCTGCTGCAGCCACGCCGTTGGAGCACGATTTCTGTTCTCATCCTGAAGCAAAGTTCTTAACCTGAGGTACTATTTCTGGGTTAGTGGAGTCCGTAACCTGAAGCGTCTGTAACCTGAAACGTATGTAACCCGAGGTACCACTGTACAGGAAACCAGGAATGCTGCTGAGCATAGACCTCTATAGAATGGATTTGTAGAATGAAAGGACACTCAGAAGAGTCACAAACACCTCTCAGTCTTTTCCAAAGGAAGCAAAGGACAGCAGAAACCCTGCACCCCGCCGATAAAAATTCTAGTCAAATTTTCTCTCCCCTTTGATAATTTTCAAATGTCATTTCCATTCATTGATGGAATGGTCAAAACAAAGAAATGTTCAGCACAGCACTAATGTGGGTGAATAGTACCTGGAAAGTCGGAAATGGGAGACACAATAGCTTTCCAGAGCCAGTGTGCTGTAGTGGTTGAGAGCAGTAGTCTTGTAATCTGGTGAACCGGGTTCGCGTCTCTGCTCCTCCACATGCAGCTTGCTGGGTGACCTTGGGCCAGTCAGACTTCTCTGAAGTCTCTCAGCCCCACTCACCTCACAGAGTGTTTGTTGTGGGGGAGGAAGGGAAAGGAGAATGTTAGCCGCTTTGAGACTCCTTAGGGTAGTGATAAAGGGGGATATCAAATCCAAACTCTTCTTCTTCTTCTTCTTCTTCTTCTTCTTCTTCTTCTTCTTCTTCTTCTTCTTCTTCTTCTTCTTCTTCCCTGACACTTGTTGCACATGGCATTTCTTAAACCATTGTTCCACAGTGACTCCAGTTTGAAGCCACAGGAAGTGGGAAAACACCAGAGAGACAGTGAGAGAGATACCTTGATTTATCTTTTATCAAGGGACATGACTACAGAGGGAGATCTTAGCATGGAAATGTACTTGGCCAAAGGCAGAGAATCCCTCTCCCGGGTCTGTGACTTGGGTAGTTTCCAAAGGTCCTTTCATATGCTAGCTTAGCAAGTGATAAGCTTTATCACATGCTAGCATGCTCCTCTTCTTCACGTGATAAGAAGTCTGTAGTCATGATTCAAATGTTATCTTGATAAACTGGAGAGCTGAGATATTACTAGCAAATGAAAAAATAATAATAATGTAAACTATTACACAAAATAAAGATCAACCAACACATAAAGGTACAACTGGAGATAACTGGATAAACAACACTGAGGGATGGATGTTCCCTGAGATACGACTGCTGACCTTTAAAGCCCTAAACAGCCTCGGTCCAGTATACCTGCAGGAGCATCCCCCCTCCAGTGAGGTCCAGCTCCGAGGGCCTTCTGGCGGTTCCCTCACTCCGAGAAGCCAAGTTACAGGGAACTAGGCAGAGGGCCTTTTTCGTAGTGGCACCCGCCCTGTGGAACTCCCTCCCACCAGATGTCAAAGAGAAGAACAACTACCAGACTTTTAGAAGACATCTGAAGGCAGCCTTGTTTAGGGAAGCTTTTAATGTTTAACAGACTACTGTATTTTATTATTTTGTTGGAAGCCGCACAGAGTGGCTGGGGAAACCCAGCCAGATGGGCGGGGTATAAATAAATTATTATTATTATTATTATTATTATTATTATTATTATTATTATTATTATTATTGCTACTACTACTACTATTAGCAAAATGAGGTACATCACTACTCCCAGATAAATGGGCATTAGAAATCTAGAAGAGTCATAAGCTATGGGTTTGTCTGGGTTTTTTCCTGCTATGCATCCTTGGATTTAAAAAAATAAATAAATCTGGTCATCCTGAACACCAGCTTGTTTGCAGGAAGATGACAACTGTAAGGACCTAGCTGGGGTGTCACTTCTTTTGACTTTGATAGAAAACATGAATAAAAACACAACTTTTTTTAGCAATGTTCAGTGGGATTCCACTTTACAAAGTCTGTGATGTCTGAAAAGAGAAAGCTAGAAGCATTTCCATGTTTTAGCTCCTCAGTAGGGAATTATTTTAAAGGCCAACAAAGAAGGTTCTCAGAAAAATGGCACTGAAGCCTGCCGTCCCCTGTGATGGAAGCAGAAATCAAAGGTGCTCCTGAATTCTTTTTAGGCAAGTGGGATGAAGTGCTGCAGCCTCCTCTGTTGCTGCTCGCCCTCCTCTGAGTTCCTAGGTGTATGCCTGTCCCATCAGTCATACATACTTGACCTGATCCTATAGAATCATAGAATTGTAAAGTTGGAAGGGACCTCAAGGGTCATGTAGTCCAACCCCCTGCAATGAATCCATGACAGATGTGTTGATATTTTCACCCCTCCCATTGCAAGAATCTCCTGATCTGATGTTTTGAGAAAGGAGGGGGCAGAAACTGCTCTTTTACTCTTCCGCTAACTGACTGCCTGACTCTGGGTGTGGAGAGAGCCTTCTCTATGTAGTGACTAGATAGCTGAGTGGGAGATGTAACACTCAAGCAAGCCAGTAGTTCTTTAGTTTGTAGTTGTTGTTTAGTCGTTTAGTCGAGTCCGACTCTTCGTGACCCCATGGACCAGAGCACGCCAGGCACTCCTGACTTCCGCTGCCTCCCGCAGTTTGGTCAAACTCATGCTGGTAGCTTCGAGAACACTGTCCAACCATCTCATCCTCTGTCGTCCCCCTTCTCCTTGTGTCCTCCATCTTTCCCAACATCAGGGTCTTTTCCAGGGAGTCTTCTCTTCTCATGAGGTGGCCAAAGTATTGGAGCCTCAGCTTCAGGATCTGTCCTTTCAGTGAGCACTCAGGACTGATTTCCTTCAGAATGGATAGGTTTGATCTTCTTGCAGTCCACGGGACTCTCAAGAGTCTTTTCCAGCACCATAATTCAAAAGCATCAATTCTTCAGCAATCAGCCTTCTTTATGGTCCAGCTCTCACTTCCATACCTCACTACTGGGAAAATCATAGCTTTAACTATATGGACCTTTACAGTCAGCTCCGGGTCTTGTTTTTTAGTTTGTAGTAGCTATTAGAAATAAAAGGAGTTATGCTTCACAGCTAGCTTCCGCGTTATTTATACTCTGCTGAGTCTGGTGCTCACAATGCACAGTTGTGGGTCCAGTGCACTGGGACCTGTTTTCCAGGATTGGAAGGTCTCTGAAAGTGCTCCAGTCACCTAGCCCAGTCGGGGCAGAACCAGTTATTGAGCCCCGTCGCTGCACATCATTTGAAAGGCGTACTGACAAGATGGCCATCCAACCTCTGCTTAATAACCTCCAAGGAAGGAGAGTCCAAAACCTCCCAAGGGAGACCATTCCACTGTCAAACAGATCATACTGTCAGAAATGCTTTATTTTCAAAAGAACTCTTATGCATCCAGTCATTTCATGCTGCATAATACAGTGGTACCTCGGGTTACATACGCTTCAGGTTACATGCGCTTCAGGTTACAGACTCCGCTAACCCAGAAATAGTACCTTGGGTTAAGAACTTTGCTTCAGGGTGAGAACAGAAATCGTGCTCCGGTGGCGCGGCAGCAGCAGGAGGCCCCATTAGCTAAATTGTGCTTCAGGTTAAGAACAGTTTCAGGTTAAGTACAGACCTCCGGAACGAATTAAGTACTTAACCTGAGGTACCACTGTATTCATATCTGCAATCTACCACACCATATGTATTTAATGGTATAATGCCTAGAAGACCAGTAGATATTGAAAACCCACAGAAAAAGGGCGGTGGGAACCACAATCAATATATCACTATAATGCTTCTGCATTTAACAGATCCCAGACATTTTATAGCCAAGGAATCTGTGCAACTTAATTATGTATTTTCAGGATTTGTGTTATCCAAGGATGAAACAATAACAGAACTTTGGTCTATTAAGAAGCTTTCTGTCCTGCATTTCCGTCTGCAAATTCGCATATAAAAATGACATAAAGCTGCTCGGCTATGATGCAAATGGACCACAAGATAAAAATACAAGCCGCTCGTCTCAAAGTTTTCCATCAACAATAATGTACTTAACATTTGCATACAGCTATTGGCCTGCACTTCAGCAATCAAAATGCTCTGGTGATGGATTCATTCAAACTTGTGTTTGCACATTCTTCTCAGCGCCTTATGCATTGCCAATGGCCTTTCTGCTTGAAGGTAAAATGAGGGCATTTCACAAGTGAAACAAGTCAGAGAGGCAGAGGCCTAATCAGAGGCGAGACAACTGCATGCAGAACATCTAGAAAGAGACAGGCAGATATCACAAAGCCAGCCAAGCAAGCTATACACTGCCCAATTTATTTTAGCTGTTTTAGAGGAAGGCGTGCCTCTGCAGCCACAAGTTCAATCTGAACTGCACTTGCAATTGAATTTCAGGAGGGGCTCTCTAGCAACGCCCCTCCACTGATTAGCACTGACAGCACACCTACAAATGAGCTCACCCTCAACTGGCACTAAGACTGAACCCCTTTGAAGCCATCATCTGACATCATAATGATGTAGCACCCTGCTTGTGGTTAACGCTTAGCTGGAATGAAATATTCAACGCAGCAATAGAGAAATTAAAATAATAATTTATTTGTCAGACAAATAAATGAGAGGCTCAGTGGTATATGGTTACCAAGCTCTGGCCTGGCCTCTTGCCATCCTGGCCAGCACTTATATTCCCTTAATCCAGCCCCCTTTGCTCCTCCTGTGGCTGCCTCTGTCCAATCAGCCTGGTTGAAATTCCTATTGGCTGTTTGGTAGAACCAATCACAAAAGATACACCCACAAAAGATACACCCACTTCCTTGCCCTTATAAGGGAGACAAAGAGCTATATATAAATGACAAATAAGTAATAATATATCTTACATGGAATCTTAATTACCAGCTCACCTCTTGCCCTCCTTGCCCTATTGCCTTCTAAAACAAATGTTTAATCTTACATTTTTATGTTCAACAGATGTCAAGGATCTTGAGTTTCACATCAATATTGAAAGATTTCCTTCATTTGAAAGTTTCTAAACAAATGCCTGACAACCATATATATCAAGAGTGCTTGGATGGCGTCTTCTGTCTAGCAGGGGGGCTAGGCTGGTGGCTGACTTAATTTCAGGATAAATACAACTCTTACAACCATATGAAATAAGAATCTAGCATTCCTTAAATCCTTTGCATAATTACATTTAAGCCAATATATTTAAGCTAATATATTTCATTCACTTATCATAGGTAGCCTTTTAAAAGAATAAAGCCTTTGTAAAGTAAAAAGGAACTCAGTAAAAAACAGCTTTTAAAAAGAAGCCTCTTCAGTTTACACCTCCCCCCTTTCCCCCTCCTTTCCCAGCCAGCTAGATGCTTCTCCCATTAGCTCTTCCCAACAGCTTTAGAAAATTTCCCAAAAATGCTCTCTTTTCTTCTAGCCAAGCCAGTTGCCTTTTTCACTGCTCTTGGCCTTTCAACCTTGGAAAGAAGATCTGGCTCATTTTACTGAGAGGCACATTGGTATTATTTTACTATTTACCCTTGCCTTTAATTGTGTTTTTTCAGCCTTGGGGCAGCATATGTAATTCTCCCTTTTTTATGACTTTGAGAATTGTTTTTCTACTATAAATCAATGGGGCCCCCTTGTCTTAGGAGAAAAACCTCTTGCCAAGGTTCTTTCTGCCTGGCATGAAACATTTGAAAATCCTTTTTTTTTTTTTTTAAGCTCATTTTTAAATACAAGCCTTGATTGCAATATATAAGCTTTGATAAAAAATGCAGGCTTATGATTAGATGCCTCATTCCCCCCTTTCAAGCTCAAGGACCTTCATCCCAAGTGTCCTTGATAGCTTGACCTTCATCATATTCCTGAGGTAAAGCTCTGTATAGGGCCATGATATGAGGTAGAGTTTCATTTGAAACCATCTTGCTAATTGTACTTCTAAAACATGAAATGATACATGGCATCATACACAAAACCATTACCACTACTGTCAAGAAAAACAAGCAAGACAATAGTATCCCTTTGAGTCCTGTGACATTAGGTAACCAATTGGTGAGCCATCCCATATCCCATCCTTCCCATGTTTGTACTGGGACATGTGCTATATTCTCCATCTTTGTGGCCAACACACGGATTGCCTCACCATTATCTGAAATGTTAAAGCAACAGGCATTCCCTGTCAAGTTCAAGACTCCACATAGGCCTCCCTGCCTGGCAAGTACATAATCCATTCCCATTTTCAGCTGCAAAATGGCGGCTCTACTTTCATCCAACTGTTGTGCAATAAGTCTCAAACTCTGGGCCGTTGCATTGGTTACAAGTTCCACTACTGCTTGCAATCGAATTATTCTGTTTAGATTATAAATAGGATCCCGTGCCCCTTGTATGAGCTCACCAGGATTCCAGGAGGCAGGATCATAATAGGCTATAATGCGCTCTGGCGGCCAATCATCAGTACCGCTCCAACTTTGGGTACTTCCTCCTGCTATATGAGAAATATCAGCATTCCTTCGTGTTCGCCTGGCCGAACTAGTGGGCATAATCCACATTGGTGGTAATACCCAACCCAAGAAACAAGTCCCACTCCATTTGGAAGGGAGCTTTTTGTATGCCCATTCTCCACATATCCACCACAACCATCGGGTCTGAGGTTTTTGGTACGTGGAGTACAGAAGGCGAAATACCAAAAGAGGTAGAGAGTTCACAGTGCAGTATGTTAGATTGCCTTTTTCTGTCACAGTTATGTTCCACACCACTTTCCATGCGTGAATAAAAGGAGGTGCACAGGGCAAGGTATTCCGAGTTCGATAGGTAGTACCGTGTGCCCAGGTATGACTATTCTTAATATAATCCCAAGTATAGTGACAATGAGAAGAGCCTATCATGGGAGAATCAGCTGCATCTGATGATTTATGTACACAGAATTCCCCTTGTACAGGTATAACTCGTAATGGTTTAGTTGAGTTCCATCCGGGGAAATTCTGTATTTCTGTTTGGTGTGGCATTTCGCTTACCATACCAATGGCATCTAATGGTATCGGTAATAAGGGCATACCTCCCTCTGAATCATCTGGCCCAAGAGAGCAAACAAGGCAATTGGTCCTATTTGCAACATTGGCTACCATCTCAGCTAAGCCTACCCACATATTGTGGTCATGGCTGAATCCATATTTAGCCAATTTGGTCAGATTCAAGGACCCTTCCCCTTCCCAAGGGATCAGGATTAATAATAAAATCATGTTGATGTCTAGTATATGCATTCCTTCCATAAAAGATTACCTTATTGTGATAGCAAATAATTATTAGCCCCAATATAATTCCCCCAGTGACAGAAATGGGGAACCACCAAGACCAAAACATATATCCCGAGGATCCCCAATGAGTAATATCTCTGATAATTGTTCCACAAGGGGGCAGTCAATCAATTGTATTAGAGAATCTTTCCGTTCACAGTCGCTGGTTCAGACGCTCCTCAAGCTTCAGGTGTGCGCAGGTCAGCCAGCTTCCAGGTTGTGGCTGCAGCAGGCCAGTCGTCAAATGTTGCCTGTGACCTAGCCCGTTCCCGGTAGGGCTAGATACAGGGGTTTTTGGAGAGAGTTAGTTTTAAAGGATTAGAGGGGTCACCTTTGCACGTCCAACTGCCTTCGGACTTCTTCAAACGAGAGTGATGAATCCAGGGGGTCACCTCAGCTACCTTCACCGCTGTTGGAGTAGAGAGCAAGACGGTGTAAGGTCCACGCCACTTTGGTGCAAGTGGATCACGTTTCCACTCTTTCACCCATACGCTATCGCCAGCCTGGAACTGATGAATCGGCTCGGCAATGCTGCACGGCGTGCGTTCGAGGGCCCACCTGTTAAGAGAAACAAAAACACGGGAGAGAGATTGCACTTGTCCCTGTGTCACATGATCTCCTATTTGTTTAAGGTCAGCTGGAATATCCTGAACAAAGGAGGGCGGTCTCCCATACAGGAGCTCAAAAGGTGACAACTTAAGTCTTTTTGTGGGTGCACACCGAACACGAAACAGTGTTATGGGTAACACATCTACCCATCCCAATCCCGTTTCCTGGGTTAATTTTGCCAATTGGGTTTTCAGAGTCCGATTCATTCTTTCAGTTTTCCCTGAACTCTGAGGCCTATATGCTGCATGCAGTCTCCATTTTACTTGTAGGACTCGACATACATCTTGTACTACTTGATCAATGAACGCTGGCCCATTATCACTTCCAATGCATCTAGGTAATCCAAACCTTGGGATCAATTCAGTGAGGAGTCTCTTAGTTACCTCTCGTGCCTTTTCAGTTCGGGTGGGAAAAGCTTCAACCCATCCGGTAAGAGTATCTACAAACACAAGGAGATACTTGAATCCCTTAGAAGGGACCAGCTCTGTGAAGTCCACAATTAGACTTTCCATGGGGACATATCCCACATGTTGAATTCCAGGAGGTTGTACCGGTCCCTGCCTGGGATTGTTTTTAGCACAAAGAACACATTTCTGTGAAATGCAAGTTGCTAATTGTGATAGATTAATAATATACAACTTCCGACTGAGACTCTCTCTGGTTGCAGTACCGCCAAGGTGAGTAGATTCATGATAATTTCTTACAATTGTGCCTGCTAGATGATGAGGTACATAAATCCTATTGTCCGGCAGGATCATCCAACCGTCCTTCATAACCGCTCCTTCCTGTTCAGCCCACTTCCTCTCTTCTGGGGTATAGTGAGGTTTAACTTCTTCTGGAACTACCTCTGGTATGAGGGCTGCTATAAATCCTCCCACAGGCTTTTGGGCTGCCTCTCGGGCTGCTTTGTCAGCAGCATGATTTCCTCTGGTTATTGGATCCCTTCCTCGTCCATGACCTTTGCAGTGCATTACAGCAATCTGTTCTGGAGCCCATACTGCTTCTAACAGGATTTCTACTTCAGGTCCATATTTCAAGGCCTTCCCGTGGGCTCCTATTAGACCTCTTTCTTTCCATAGAGCTCCATGTGCATGCAGGGTTAAGAAGGCATATTTAGAATCAGTATAGATGTTTGCCTTACATCCAGCTGCCAATTGCAGAGCTCTAGTTAAGCCTATAAGTTCAGCCTTTTGTGCTGATGTGCCAGCAGGCAAAGCTTCAGCTTCCACAACTTCCTCATTGGTGACCACAGCATATCCTGCTCGTCTGGCACCTTCATGAAGGTAACTGCTACCATCCGTATAATATACAACATCTGGATTTTTCAATGGTTCATCTTTCAGATCAGGTCTACTGGAATAAACTTCATCCATTACTTGGAGACAATCATGTGATTCCTCATCATCTACCTCTGGTAGGGGCAGCAAAGTCGCTGGATTGAGCATATTCACTACTCGTAGATGAATCCTGGGATTTTCACACAATAGGCCTTGGTATCTAGCCATCCTTGGGTTCGTTAGCCAATAACTACCCTTATATTCCATGAGTGTCAGAACAGCATGAGGTAAATTCACATACATCGTCTGGCCGAAGGTAAATTTATCAGCTTCTTTGACAAGGCTTGCAGTGGCCGCTACTGCCCTTAGGCATGGAGGCCATCCTTTTGCTACTGAGTCCAATTGTTTAGACAAATAAGCTACTGGGCGGTTCCAACTTCCTAATCTCTGGGTCAGGACTGCAGCTGCAATCCCATTCTGTTCATGTACATACAGCTGAAAGGGTTTTTCCGAATTAGGCAATCCAAGGGCTGGGGCCTCCATAAGTCGTTGTTTGATAACTAAAAAGGCTTGTTTCTGCTCAGGTCCCCATACGAATGGGTCCTTTTCTGCACCTCGAGTGCTTTCATGTAAGGGCTTGGCCAGACTGCTGAAATCAGGTATCCATAGTCTACAAAACCCTGCTGTTCCCAGGAATCCTCTAAGTTGTTTTCTTGTGGTAGGTTCCTTGATAAGGCAAATAGCTTCTTTCCTCTCTGGTCTCAATGCTCGTTGTTGGTGTGAGATGTCAAAGCCCAAATATTTGACCTTTTCTAAACATAACTGTGCCTTTTTCTGGGAAACTCGGTAGCCAGCTTCCCAGAGCAAGTGGAGCAGTTCCTCTGTCCCTTCTTTACAGGTATTAAAATCCTTTGCCGCTAATATAAGGTCATCTACATATTGCAGAACCACCTTTTCTCCCGGTATTGAGGGGTAACTTGTTAGATCCCTCGCCAAGGCAGTGCCAAATAAAGTTGGGGAATTTTTAAATCCCTGGGGCAATCTTGTCCAGGTTAGCTGGCCTTTTGTTCCTGTCAAAGGGTCTTCCCACTGGAAGGCAAATATAGGTTGGCTCTGTGGTGCCAGCCGGCAACAGAAGAATGCATCTTTCAAGTCCAATACAGTAAAAAATGTTGCTTCTGGTGGGATCAAACTCAACAAGGTATATGGGTTTGGTACATTTGGGTGCAAGGTCTCGATAGCCTGGTTTACGAGCCTCAAGTCCTGCACTGGCCTGTATTCATCTGTCCCAGGTTTTCGAACAGGCAAAAGGGGTGTGTTCCATTCTGATTGGCAAGGCTTAAGCAGACCATATTTTAATAGGCGGTCCAAATGTTTCTGGATGCCCTCTGCTGCTCGCCGGGGTAAGGGATATTGCTTTACAGATACGGGGGTAGCCATAGGTTTTAGGGTTACTACAATTGGAGCTATATTCTTAGCCATTCCTGGTGGGCTATTTTCGGCCCATACTCCTGGTGGCACCTGTAGAGTTCGGAGGAGCTTGTTTAATTCTGTATCCAATGTGGGTTGGACTTGCAGGGCTGACATTAGGCGCCATGATTGTTCCTTAGGTACTGAGAGGGTAATTATTCCTGCTGCTTTTGATGGCAGTTTCATTTCTGGACCTCGAGGAGTGAAGGTGATTTGGGCCTGCAATTTGGACAGCATATCTCTGCCTAAGAGAGGTATTGGACACTCAGGTATATACAAAAACTGATGGGTTAAACGATGTCCCCCAATCTGGCATTCCAAAGGTTGGAGGAAAGACCTCTTAGCTGACTGTCCAGTGGCACTTTTAATGACTACACTTTTGGATGCCTTTTTCTGCAATAGTTCTGGGAGTACTGAGTATTCAGCCCCAGTATCAATCATAAAGTCTATTAAATGGCTCCCTAATTGAATCGTGACCGTGGGCTCCTGGAAGCCTAACTTTATGGAGTCCGGTCGTTCCTAGTCTTGAGTAAAATCCTCTTCTGCCAGTCCAATGAAATTGTCTCTATTCTGTCCTTGTCCTGGTCTCTGATATCTTCCATTTCGGATCATTCCCCGTCCCCGTCCCTGGTTTCTTGGGCCGGAGCCTGGGCCTGGGCCTGGGCCTGGGCCTGGGCGTACTTCTTCCAACCTCAGGGGTTCAGGACACTCCCGCTTCCAATGACCCTCCTTCTTGCAATTTGCACATTGATTCCTTCCCAGTGGTGGATTCCTTCCTCGCCCTCTCCCTCCATTTAAGGGGCGGTGGTCTTGCTTCACTGCTGTGGCTAGCATTACCATCTTTTCCTTCTGCCACTTCTTCTTCTCTTGCTTCTCAGCCTCATCCCTATTCCGATAAACTCGGCGTGCAATGGCCATAATTTGGCTCATCAGCATCCCTTCCCATCCTTCTGATTTCTGAATTTTCTTACGAATATCAGAAGCGCACTGGGCCACAAATGTAGCAGTAATCATTCTGCTGTTTTCAGGGGCTTCAGGGTCAAAAGGAGTCCATATACGATAGGCTTCTTGCAGCCTCTCTAAAAAGTCTCCTGGACTCTCATTTGGTTTCTGTTCTACTTCTGAGACTTTAGACATATTAGTGGGCTTCTGGCATGCCCTGCGGATACCTTGCACAAGCGTCTGGCGGTAGGTGGTAAGTCTGGCCAGATGAATTCCATTGTTTGGATCCCAATTAGGATCTTCCAAGGGAAAGTTATCTTGGAGATGACGGTCAATATTAAAAATATTTCCCACTCTGGCCTGCTCACGCAAATATATCTGTGCCTTTTCAATTATGTCTCTCCTTTCCTCAGTGGTGAAAAGAGTATTTAGGAGCTGGCGACAATCTGTCCAAGTAGGGCTATGAGTATTTACTATTGAAGTCACCAAGTCCATCATAGCCTGAGGTTTTTCTGCAAAAGATGGGGTGTGTGTTTTCCAATTCATCAAATCTGTAGTTGTGAATGGAATATATTGCAGGGTCGAAGTTCGAGGTGGCCGTGGTCCGGGTTGCCCGTTAACCAGCGCAGGCTCCTCAAGTGCATCAAATACTCTTCTAAGAGGGGCTACTACGTGATCTTTCTCTTCGCTTTGCTCTAGGGGCCTCAAATCATAGGGGATGGTATTTGTCCCAAGGCGTTCTTTTAGCAGCTTTATACGCCTGGCTGTATTGCTTGCTGACCGATTAAGGTCTCCCTGTAACTTCTGTAATAATTCTCTAGGACTTGGATGTACAGGGGTTTGGGGTGGGCAATCAGTTGTTCCACTAAAGGAGACTGTAGATGCAGGTCTATTAGGAGTCACAGGTGGAATAACCACTTCTGCTTGGGCTTTATTATAGGACTCCAATGCCTCCTGAAGATATTTATCATAATCTATCAAGGAATCAAGCTCTGTGACTCCACTCCCATTATTCATTCCACTTTCTTGCCTTGGGGTTACAACTGGCGGAGTGTTTGAATTAAGCTCCCTTCGATGTGGAGCATAGGGTGGAGGTGGAAGCACCTCTTCCTCTGGTCCCTCAAAAATGGGTTTGAGTTTATTTGGCAAGATTCCTTTCCTAGCTTCAGCTTTTACAGCCAATAATTTGCATCGTTTGACTTTGCATTCCCTTATCCATGGAGGATTTTTATTTAATGTGCTCAGCCAGGAATCTATATATGGAAATTGTTCTGGGCACCCTCCAGTTTCTTTGGCGATATTAGACCAAAGTTTGCTTACTAAATTTATATCAAAAGTTCCCTGAGATGGCCATTCAGTATTTTGTTTCGGCCATTCTAGTTCACATAACGTTCTCAAGCGCTCTGGCGTCATTTTGACTCCATATGCCCCTGAGAAGGCTTTCTTAAAATTATTTAACATACACTCAAGAGGTGTATTTTCCCCCTTTGAACCCCCAACTCCCATTGTATGGCCCTGTGAAGTATCCACTCAGTCACTCACACACACGCTTTGTGGGTTTCCTTGCCTAGTGAAGTCGCCTTACTAGGAACCGAAGTACTGCCCACTCCACACTCAGGTCAGCTACAGATTGCTCTGTACTTTCTCACACATACAATGCGCTAGATACTTCACCACACTCTACCTCCCAATTTTCCCTTTTCCTCCACCAGACCAACATCTGATGTACCCAACCACCTAGCGTACTCAGTTTCCCCTTACTGAGACGCAGAAGTTTGATCAAGACTTCTCTTCCTCCCAATTAATTGGAGGGCCAAAAATCCCTTTGTGCACTTACCCTTGGTTGGTTCCCTGTTTCCCCCGGTCCGTCGCCGCCAGTGAGCAGGGTATCAGACAGACGAGTCTTCTGCGTTCCCCCTGGAAAAATTTACCAGTGCGCGCTGGGTAAGCAGTGGTCCTCTCTCTTGTACCCTGCCCAGTAGGGCGAAGGGGCTGCGTTCCAGCAGACCACTTATCCGAGTCACAGTGGCACCATAAAATGTAGCACCCTGCTTGTGGTTAACGCTTAGCTGGAATGAAATATTCAACGCAGCAATAGAGAAATTAAAATAATAATTTATTTGTCAGACAAATAAATGAGAGGCTCAGTGGTATATGGTTACCAAGCTCTGGCCTGGCCTCTTGCCATCCTGGCCAGCACTTATATTCCCTTAATCCAGCCCCCTTTGCTCCTCCTGTGGCTGCCTCTGTCCAATCAGCCTGGTTGAAATTCCTATTGGCTGTTTGGTAGAACCAATCACAAAAGATACACCCACAAAAGATACACCCACTTCCTTGCCCTTATAAGGGAGACAAAGAGCTATATATAAATGACAAATAAGTAATAATATATCTTACATGGAATCTTAATTACCAGCTCACCTCTTGCCCTCCTTGCCCTATTGCCTTCTAAAACAAATGTTTAATCTTACATTTTTATGTTCAACAGATGTCAAGGATCTTGAGTTTCACATCAATATTGAAAGATTTCCTTCATTTGAAAGTTTCTAAACAAATGCCTGACAACCATATATATCAAGAGTGCTTGGATGGCGTCTTCTGTCTAGCAGGGGGGCTAGGCTGGTGGCTGACTTAATTTCAGGATAAATACAACTCTTACAACCATATGAAATAAGAATCTAGCATTCCTTAAATCCTTTGCATAATTACATTTAAGCCAATATATTTAAGCTAATATATTTCATTCACTTATCATAGGTAGCCTTTTAAAAGAATAAAGCCTTTGTAAAGTAAAAAGGAACTCAGTAAAAAACAGCTTTTAAAAAGAAGCCTCTTCAGTTTACACCTCCCCCCTTTCCCCCTCCTTTCCCAGCCAGCTAGATGCTTCTCCCATTAGCTCTTCCCAACAGCTTTAGAAAATTTCCCAAAAATGCTCTCTTTTCTTCTAGCCAAGCCAGTTGCCTTTTTCACTGCTCTTGGCCTTTCAACCTTGGAAAGAAGATCTGGCTCATTTTACTGAGAGGCACATTGGTATTATTTTACTATTTACCCTTGCCTTTAATTGTGTTTTTTCAGCCTTGGGGCAGCATATGTAATTCTCCCTTTTTTATGACTTTGAGAATTGTTTTTCTACTATAAATCAATGGGGCCCCCTTGTCTTAGGAGAAAAACCTCTTGCCAAGGTTCTTTCTGCCTGGCATGAAACATTTGAAAATCCTTTTTTTTTTTTTAAGCTCATTTTTAAATACAAGCCTTGATTGCAATATATAAGCTTTGATAAAAAATGCAGGCTTATGATTAGATGCCTCAATGACAGCATGAGATGGACAGGTTGGTTGCCCTGTGGAATACCTCCCCCCTCCAAAATGAGGTCCACAAGACTCATTCCAATGGATTCTTTGTGAGATGAAATATAACAGTTTTAATTCTACCAAGAGCTCTTTTGGAACATGGTTGAGTTTATTACACAGATCATTTTTATTCTGTCAAAGACCTGCTCCACCCCCATCATGGAGGTGGAGACTGGGGACACTGAGGTCCAGCCCCGAGGGTCTTCTGGCTGTTCCCTCACTGAGAGAAGTGAAGTCACAGGGGACCAGGCAGAGGGCCTTCTTAGCAGTGGCGCCCTCCCTTCAGATGTTAGGGAAATAAACAACTATCCGACTTTTAAAAGACACATGAAGGCAGCCTTGCATAGGGAAGTTTTTTTAATGTTTGATGTTTTATTTTGTTTTTATATGTGTTGGAAGTTGCCCAGAGTGCCTGATGCAACTCAGGCAGATGGGTGGGATATAACTATTACTACTACTACTACTACTACTACTGGAACTTCAGGATCTGCATGCGAAAGTTGCTTGTGGGGATCTGGTCAGTGTTACAGAGTGGAGGTCAAAGGGGACTGTGCTGGTTTTCAGGCTCCCACCCCACCCCCCACTCCACCTCTTTCCCCCTTTTCTTCCTAATGTCTCAACAAATGAAACCGATTTGTAAAAAAATGTTACAGGGGGGGGGGGAATATGAGAGAGAGACATTGCGCATACCTTTGTAAATCAAGAAAATCTTTAATAAAAATACATTTTAAAAAAGAGAGAGTCTGTTGATTTTCCCTGATCGTGCCATCATCATCCCCATCAGGGCTGGATTTAGATTTGATGAGGCCCTAAGCTACTGAAGGTAATGGGGCCCTTTATATGTCCAGCTGTCCTTTGTCAACAACAAATTGTCGGTTTTTTGTGTTGAATATGTGCTATATGGTAATTTATGGACCTAAAGATAAAGGGACCCCTAGCCGTTAGGTTCAGTCGTGGATGACTCTGGGGTTGCAGCGTTCATCTCACTTTACTGGCCGAGGGAGCCGGTGTACAGCTTCCGGGTCATGTGGCCAGCATGACTAAGCAGCTTCTGGCGAACCAGAGCAGCGCATGGAAACGCCGTTTACCTTCCCGCCGGAACAGTACCTATTTATCTACTTGCACTTTGACATGCTTTCAAACTGCTAGGTTGGCAGCAGCAGGAACAGAGCAGTAGGAGCTCACACCGTCACGGGTATTCAAACCGCCGACCTTCTGATCAGCAAGCCCTAGGCTCTGTGGTTTAGACCACAGCACCACCCGCGTCCCATAATAATTTATGGACCTAATAGGTATCTAAAGCCATTTGCACATAACAAAATATGTATTTTATCAAAGTGATATTTTAGGGAGCAGGCTAACAGGCTTACACCATAGGAGCCGACACAACACAAAACACTGTTGATGTATGTAGGTTTTATTTGATCTGTTTTTTTATCATATATTTTGGAAATGTACATCCAGGGTTTTTTCCTTTAAATTTTTTTTGGGGGCCCCAAGAGAGTGGGGCCCTAAGCTATAGCTTGTTTAGCTTATACGTAAATCCGGCACTGATCCCCATTGATTATCTGTAAGTCACCCATCCATGGTTAAACCATGCTCAAGTTGCCAGAGGAAGAACGGATAGGCACATTGATGCCAACAGGTGCTATGCTGTTGAACCCTGCGACTGACATGCAGATGGCTAAGAGGAAGAGAGAGAAACTGTGGAACAACAGTGTTACTTGCTGACACGCTGAGGAAAAGAGAGTGGCATTTATCAAGAACCTTTTCAGCTTGGAAAGTTGCAGGGATCTTTAGCTGCCCAAAGTACCGAGAAAAGTAGGCCAAAGGCACTGGTGCACTTCGACAATGAGCCCATCCCTGCTCCCCGATTGCTCACTCGCTTAACCAAAAGTAATCGCTGCATCACAGCAATGTTCCAAAAGAACTTCCTCACAGTAGCTTCAAGGTCTCGTTCAATGAAACGGAGACTCCTTATTATATGCTCCATTGTTTTTATGGCCCAAACTACAAATGACCATATAAAACACCTTGACTGCAGTGGACGAGAAGCAGAGAACGCCACTCTCCTCTGAGTCCTCCATTTTGCCTGCTCCCTTGCTGGCTACTGATGGCAATAGGACTGCAGAAAGGAGGGGGGCAGCCGATATCACTGTTTCTCTTAGTCATTTCCAAAGTAATAGGATCAGAAAATCTGCCAGGGGCTGAAATAATAACAGGTAATGTGCAGTTCACAAAGAGATGCGCAGTGGTGCATGCGCTTATGCTTAAAGCTGTCTTCTTGGTTCTTGATGAACACAGTGGGATGGGGGGTGTCATAAGGCTCAAAGCCAGGGGTTGGTGTTGAGTGCTCAGAGGAAGAAGAGGGATCAGACTGGGAGAAGGAGGTGTTTGAAAAGGGAACAGGGCTTAGTGAGCAGGAAGAGGCTGTGGCAGAGAGCAGTCCAGAAGCAGAGGCTGGAGAGGAGGGGTGCAAGAGGCAGAGATGAAGCAGGATGCTGAAGAAGTCAGGGAGTCTTCCCTCCTGCTGTGACCAGCTCCCCTCCACCCTGGTCTCCCAGAACCAGAAGAGGTAGGCAGAGGACAGAGCAGAAACAGACAAGGGGGCAGAGTCTCAGATTGCTTGGCAAGGACCTGGGGGAGGAGACTTAGGCAGCTGTGGAATGGACCTTCAGTCCTTGCAACTGTCTCTACTGGGAAGAGTTGCTGAGCTCACTAGGCCTGAGCTGTATTGTTTCTTGGAATAAATAATTAACCTCACTGTCACCTTGTGCCTTATTGTTTCTCTGCTTCCGACACCCACTCTGACTGGTGGGGGGAATACAAATGTATCTCTATATTTGTGCTGGCTTTGGAAGGGTGAGGGATCTGGGGAGAATCCTCAGAACATGGATTCCAAAGCAGGTGCACCTGATTCAATCCAGGTGGATCATAACTCCACTGCAGAATCCTGGGACCTTTGGATCCCTTCACAGGGGAAGGGGGAGGAAAAGGAGGCAGGGTTAAGCAGGGAAGTGGTTTGTGAGTTTTTGCTGCATGTGTTTAGACTGAGTTGCAGGTTACATTGCGATTCAGGACAGACAAAGGGAAGTGCTTCTTCACAGTGTACAAATTTATGGAATTCATCCCTACAAGAGGCAGTTATGACCATTAACTTGGAAGTCTTAAAAAGACTATGGATTTAAGACTAATCAGTGGCTACTGTTGGGTATATTCTACCTACCCAGGCAGAGGCAGCATGCTTCTCTGAAAACCAATTGTCGGAAACTGCAGGAAAGGAATTACTTCTTACGGACACCTGGTTGGCCACTGAGAGAACAGGATGCTGGCCACTTTCTTTATGTGTTCTTATGCTCTTAATTCAGTAGTGTGTTTCCAAGTTCTAACATTATCAGAGAGGGAGAAAAACATCTCTTACCTCCTCACTCTGCACCTTTCAGCTTGCTAGATAGTGGACTTTTCGGCATCTGGTATATAAGTGACTCATTACAATGACCAGCTTTGTTTTCTGCTTCTTAGACTTGTTCCACATTGGGTTTTTAATTATTCTTATATTGTTTTGGTGTAATTGGCTTGGCAGGCAGCTAACATCCTATCTGAAATTGGAATTGGGGGTGTCCTTCTCCTTGCAATCAAAATGCCTAAGCATCTCTGTAATATTTATTTTCTTTTTAAAATATATATGTGTGGCATTTGTCTTTGCAGCAGGAGATCATCATTATCGAGTGACAATGATCATTTCCAATGAAATTATCACATGCTATTTTTGTATTTTTAAAGGGCACCCCTGCACAGGAAGGAGGAAGAAGTCAAATATTTAATTAACTACAAGCAGTCTTCTGATGGTTTTGTAGGCATCCTCCTGGTATGACTCTGCATTCCAGCAAAGCTTCCACATTCCAGGGTAAGAAGGTCACATTCAATCTTGGCATCTCCAGCTAAAGGTTCTCATGAAGCTTGGCTAGGCAGGAAGCAGGGCTAAGAAAAACCTCTGTCTTACATTGTGAAGATTCACTGTTCTTCAGATTCCTGGTTTGCGTGTAATGCTCAGCTGTGGTTTGTTTAAGAAACCATGAGTTGCCCCATAGACAATCAGACAAACCATGCCTTGTTTATCCAAAGTCTGGATTTGTTTCCAGCCTTTGCTATTTCATAGTTTGGTAAGGGTTTGGGGTGGGCCACTCATACAACCAAAAGGAAGGGTGCTGGATTCACATGTAATGCCAAACCAATACTAGGGATCAAACTAGAGTTGAGCCTTAGATTCTCAACTTTGATTAGAAAAAGAAAGAAAGAAAGAAAGAAAGAAAGAAAGAAAGAAAGAAAGAGAGGGAGGGAGGGAGGGAGGGAGGGAGGGAGGGAGGGAGGGAAGAAGATGTCACCATTACCAGGAAGAGGAGTGGCCAGAGGCTAGAGAAAGAACTGTGAACTGAGGGGTGTTCTATTTGCCACTCTTGGGACCCCTTGGGAAACTCACCAGACCTGCTGTAGCTTGGAAGTGGGTACCAAAATGATTAATTGCTAGTGCCAAGGGAGATTCCTATAGAAGGCTATTCCATAAAAGTTGTCTGGATTCTTATGGTTTGTCTGGCATTCTGCAAGGGCAGGGCATTCTGCAAAAGTCGTCCAGATGGGAGACTACTTGAGATAAGCATAAGATGCTTTGAGTTCCTTGGGAGGAAAATGTGAGAGTCAGAGTGATAAATCACTGTGCAGCACAGTTCAATTTGCTTTTTCTTTTTCTTTTACCTTGGCCAGCTCATCAGACTGTTTATACACATCCCTTTTCCTGTTTACCTCTTTAACTCCTTCCCAACCAACTGTCTCCTCAGAATCACAGAACAGGCTGTTAAAGCAGCCTGCATTCTTAACACAAACCTTAAGCGGTGGTCTGTGGACGAAATAAGGACCAGAGTTAGAAACTGGAGAGAATGAATGGGGAATCATAAAGCATGATAAGAAATAGTGGAGGCTGCAACTTCCTTTTGCCTTTCATTTTTCTGTTGTTCCTGACAGCCTTTTTAACACTGTCTAATTTCTAGTGATGGAAATGCACTGTGGGAAGTTAATCGGAGCAACAGATAAAGATCTGACCATTAACATTAACGGTCCAGAACTATAATATCTCACCTCTTTGTTACAGAGAGAGGTGATCTGAGAACAGAATTCGCTGGACTGCCAACAAATTTACCTGGAGATTGAACCTTTTTGTTCTATCAGTTGGGGAGGGAGGTGGGGAGGAGAGACGAGTTAAAGACTCCTATATTTCCGAGATGTACCAAATGCTACCAGGGATGTCCATGTGGACCATAAGGCTACTCCTGATAAAGATCTGGCCTGTGGCGTCACAAAGATTCCCCACCCCAGGTACAGAGAATGCTCTGAATAACTGAATGCTCGCCTTCATGTATCCTGGTCCCAAAGTTGTTTATGGTTTTATATGTCTACACCAAAACCTTAAGCCTGGAAGCCTGGCCTGGGAGCTTATTGGCGGACAGCGCAACTGGTCATGTAATATCCACACGGATAGACTGTCCCACTGCTGCTTACCACCGTTCCATGAAAAGATTTGCGTGCAAGTTTCTCCATTTTTAACCACTGCTAAAGGCAAACCTAAAGAAGAACATTTGGCAAACCTACAGGAGTTAAAAGCAGAAGCAGAGTCACTGTGCTAGCTTCCTGGTAGGTGGGTCACTGTTGTTTACCGGGAGAAGAGGAGGTGGTAGGGAGGTAAGCGCTGTGCAACACAACAGCAGAGCTAATTTGGCATTCCTGCCAGCCCCTTTGCACTGTGCCAAGCTCCCTGCCACCTTGCCTCTCCTTCGCTCCCTTCCAGTAAGTGACAATAACCCACCTGCTGGGAAGCTAGCCTAGCCAAGTTCCTTCTTGAGGGAATTGAGATGTTTCTATTTGGCCTGGCTTTGGAGGGGACCTGGAAGACCTGGAGCCAAACCCTGGAGTCTTCAGCCTTCCAAACATTTCTGTTTAGATACCAACATATTCCAAAAGACGCCTGCTTCTTGGGAGAAAAGCGATGACAAACCTAGACAGCATCTTAAAAATCAGAGACATCACCTTGCCGACAAAAGTCCTTATAGTTAAAGCTATGGTTTCCCCAGTAGTGATGTATGGAAGTGAGAGCTGGACCATAAAGAAGGTTGAATGCTGAAGAATTGATGCTTTTGAATTATGGTGCTGGAAAAGACTCTTGAGAGTCCCATGGACTGCAAGAAGATCAAACCTCTCCATTCTGAAGGAAATCAGCCCTGAGTGCTCACTGGAAGGACAGATCCTGAAGCTGAGGCTTCAATACATTGGCCACCTCATGAGAAGAGAAGACTCCCTGGAAAAGACCCTGATGTTGGGAAAGATGGAGGGCCCAAGAAGAAGGGGATGACAGAGGACAAGATGGACAATGTTCTCGAAGCTACTAGCATGAGTTTGACCAAACTGTGGGAGACAGTGGAAGACAGGAGTGCCTGGCGTGCTCTGGTCCATGGGGTCACGAAGAGTCGGACACGACTAAACAACAACAACAACGTGTGTGTCCCTGACTGTGTGTGGACAGTGTTCTCGAAGCTACTAGCATGAGTTTGACCAAACTGCGGGAGGCAGTGGAAGACAGGAGTGCCTGGCGTGCTCTGGTCCATGGGGTCACAAAGAGTCGGACATGACTAAACGACGAAACAACAACAACATATTTCAATTTGTGTTTTTTCAAGCAATTCCTTTTTTATCCTTTATACTCTGTAACATACACATTGATGGTTCCTTTGAGCCATTCTGGTTTCCCATGAGAAGAAATCCAAAATCAGCATGAATCCTGTTCAGTGGAAGGGCCATAGCTCAGCTGGTGGAGGATCTGCTTTGCATGCAGAAGGTCTCAGGTTCGATCCCTGGATTGGGAATGTTCCCTGTCTTAAATCAAGCAGAGCTGTTCCCAGTCAATGTAAACAACATGTAGCTAGATGGACCCAATGATCTGACTAGGCATGTTCATTTTAATGTCTTTACTGGATTTCCCTTCCCTCTCTCCCATTTTCCTGCAGTTCTTCCCTGCCGCTCCCTCACTTCACAGCATTATTCCTTGCTAGCTACTAGAAGATGATCATCCATAGAACCCTTTGTTCTTTATTCCTTACATGTCTTGTCTGTAATTTAGATAATTCCTCATGCTTGGCTTCGTAATTACCAAGTTGTGTACACTACCTCCCTGCAGCACCAGCGCCCCCCTCCCGACAGCCCTGCAAGCGAGACTGAAAGAGAAAATGAATAAAGTATTCTCCTTAGCTTAATTCAATTTTTTTTTAAAGAATGCAGGCTGCATATCTGTTGAATCGCTCATTTAAATCAATCCTCTGCTTTGCAGAGCAGAAGGCAGAAATGTGGGGTTCACGTTTATTATAATAATTGCCAACTTTCCAAAAGGACTGCTTATGTAGAGGGAGATTGGTGGGAGGGGAGAGAAGTATTTATTTAGGCTACCTGCTGGGTACGGATGGGAAACTTCAGAGCCAGGGACAAATGTAGCCCCCAGGTCACCTCCCAAGGGGTCACAGGTCACAGGATCTTAACTGTAAGTGACTTTAAGAGCAAGGAAAGAGGAATATAAAATGACGAGGAGGAGGGTGATTTATTAAATTTCTGTACCATCCTTCATCTGAGGATCATAAAGTGGTTTATAATATAAGAACACAAAAATACATAACATAGTTGCAAACATAAATAATACCACCCCCAGTTTAAAAAGTCATACATTGTTTAATTAGCCAACAGCCTGGGAGAAGAGGACTGTTTTTGCCTGATGCCTAATGGTATGTAACCAAAGCACCAGGTGAGCATTTCACAAATGGGAAGCCACTGCAGAAAAGGCCTTTTCTCCTGTTGCCACCGTCTGGACCTCTTGTGGAGGAGGCACATGAACAAGGACCTCAGATGATGATTGCAGAATCCAGGTCAGTTCCTGTTGAGATAACTGGTTGATTGATTGAGCCTGAACACTCTTTTGGGAGGCTAAGGGTGAAAGTGATAGAGAACAGTTGGGGTTAATGAAAAAAGAAGTGGGTGAGAGTAAGTTGTGACAGTTCCAGAAGGTCTTCATAAAAGAGGTGAGCTTTGAGGAGCTTCATAGGGGACTGTGCTATACCAAGTCACACCATTGACCCACCTAGTTCAAAACTGTTTGCACCAGCCTTCCCCAACCTGATTTTCTCCAGATGTTTTGGACCACAGTTCCCATTATCCACAGCAGCATGGCCAGTGGTTACAGGAGTTGTAGACCAGTGCCAGACCAAGGAAGGCTGGTCTACAATAAGTAGCAGCAATTATCCAGGATTTCAGACACGATCCTTTCTGTGTTCTTCCTGGAGATGCCAGGGATTAAACTGTCCCAGTCATTAATTTCAACTGGTCTACTCTGCGTAGGACTTAGCTGAATACAATTCATTGCCTTTGCACATGGAAGTTCCACTGTAGCCTTCACCACCACACATCTGTTGACTCCCTTTGTAAAAATGATTGAAGCCTGCGGCCAGGAATTCCATCCGCTAATTATGCACTGGGGACAGGGGTCATAAAGAAAGAGAGAAATAAATTGTTTCAGACTGGGGGGAATGGGTTGCAAGGAGCAGCTGTGAGCCCATGAATCAATTCTTTACCCCAGAAGTTCTTACTCCATTGAAGAGGAAGGTTGTGGAAACAAGCCATCGGATTGCTTTGTCAATAAAGGGCAACGGGAGCTAACATGCATTAGCAGGAAGCTTATTATATTATTTCCTGGTTTGTTTGTTTTTTGTTTTTTGCCTCGACCATTCTAGAATCTATTTACTTGGGTACTTTGCACCTGGGGTTTTTTTTATTAGTTGTTAGCACCACTGGTGAGAATAAATAGAGAGAGAGAAAGAGAGAGAGAGAGAGACCAGGCATCTGGCGTCCATACAGGGCTATTTGTGGATTGATGGTTTGCTTTGTAGCATGCTGTCTTCTAAACCTCTGCAGGGTCCCTGGTTTCCCTCACCCCCCTCTGACTATTTCTCTCTTTCATTCCCTGTTTTGTTTTAATCAGGCTCCCTCTTTGCTTCCCTTCGCAGCTATTCATCACCAGTTGTTTTGTTGGCGTTCTCCGGCATTTCTCTTCTACCAAGGAAGGAGCAGCACATTATTCTGCAGTGCACATCTCCCCATTACAAGAAAAAGAAGAAGCCAAGAAACCGTTATGTTTGCTGGCTATTGCAGAAGCAAGGGAGAATTTGCAGGAGGAGTCAGTAGCGGGGGCGTGCTTAACCCTACCACCAATCGCCAGCTGTCCCCATAGCCTACTCTCATAGCTGTTTCATCTCTTAGGTCAGGCTTGGTTCCAGTCTTAAATAATAATAATAAATAAATAATATTTTTTTATTTATACCCCGCCCTTCCCTGTTCAGAAATCCAGGCTCAGGGCGGCTAACAACAAATTTAAAACAATTGATGCAACAAAAAAACAGCATAAAATACAGTATAAAACATGAATAACAATAAATTCAGAATTCAAAAATCAATTTAGGGGGGAAATCCATCTAATAAACATTAGATGATCACCAGGGTTAGCTGGCTAAATTAGTCCTATTTGGGCCAGCAAGGAAACCAGGGGAGAATTAGCTGTGGGATCCCAGAGCGGGTAATCTTCATAAAAAGGGGAGGGGGAGGGAAGAAAGGGGAATAAAAGAACAGGCTAAATTCATATTGAAAGCCAGGTGGAATAGTTCTGTCTTACAGGCGCTGCGGAAGGAAGTTAAAGCCTGACTGGGGGAGGAAATAGCTGGTGGAGGGAGTGTTTGGCATTGCAGGACATGGCTAATCACCACCCTCCTTGTCCATTCTCCTGCATTGTATAAATTTAATAAATAATAATAATAATAAAATAATTGCCATTAAGTACATATTTATTTTTGTTGTTGGAATCCATTTGTCTGGAGTGGCAATGGAGTGCACCTCCGGAGGTGAAGTCAAACCACTGCGTTAGCAGCACTGAAATTACCTTCCATGATGCGCAGGACTGGACAGTGTGCATAGAGCTCCTGGACTGCCCAGACGACCATTGACCTCGCTGATGTGGTCCAAAGGAAAGGAAAGCAATACATTTGACTCCAGGTTGGCTGTAGGAGTTGCCAGAAGGAGGAATACAAGGCACCATCCATCTTAGGGACTTCACTCCAGATTTGTATAGGATTTACTCCTTAGCCTTTTCTTCTCCTGCAGATACAGGTTGTTCCTCAGGGTTTACTCCTGAAGGCTTTCTCTTGTATGGTTAAAGCTACAAAGCAGTGGAGGTTTAGGAACAGAGTTTTACTTCTCCTAGATGGAGAACACTTCCTTTCAGGTCTTTGTCTGGTGCATATGGATATCTGTGGATATTTGGAGGGCCTTGGGCCTTAGATCACTGAGAAGGAACCTTCCTAGATATTGTAAGATGGAATTCTACTGATCAGGGTGTAGCCATCATGGCTTTCTCTGAAGATCTGAGCTGCCAGCTCCATATTTTGATCACAACATGTTTAGAGCCTTGTGTACCAATGGCAAAACCTTGAACATGGCTTGATAGCTTATAGGTAACCAGTACAGTTATTTCAACACCATATTTGTGTCCCTAAACACCCTAGCAGTAGTTTATGAACCAAGCACAGAGAAGCTCCACATTGAATATATTCCAGTAGTCAAATTGAAGGGTTACAATGGACCACAGTAGCCAGGTTCTCTCTGTTCAGAAATGGGTGTAGATGTCACTGCATCCAAAGTTAGTGATGGGCAGGGGCCATGCTAATCTTCTCTGTATCGTTCCAATTTTAGTATATGTGCTGCCGATATTATATATGAAAGAACACTGTAAGCATCTGAAGACGTTTGTAGGTTTGAGTTGAAATGTTTTGTAATCTGAATATAAGGAACTGATTTACATTTAATGAGGGAAAATACAAAAAGAGAGAGAGAAGGTAAAAAAGTGGCTATAGAAATGCTAAGAATTAAGTAGTTATGTTTGGGAAGTCAGAAAAGGGGACGGGGGAGGTCAGTGCTCAGTTTGAGCAATGCTTTGGGTTATGGAATTATGTAATTGGAATTGTGATTCTGATAAAATTGAAAATTTAATAAAAACTAAACAAAAAACAAAGTTGGTGATGGGCACTCTGTGCCACCAAGGCCACTCGGACCTCCAGGGACCAAGATGGCTCAAGGAACAGCCCCAAGCTACATACTTGCTCCTTCAGTGAGTGTGTACCCTTATCCAGAACTATTGTATTTCTATTGCTTCTTTTATTTTTTATTATTGGGTGGAATTTAACATAGTGCTAACTGGACAACATGGTCACCTTGTGAAAAGGGACTCCCTTCCCCATACACCCATGCACATCGCTAAATCTGTTCTGGGGCTTCTCCCAATCCTCCGGAGCTGATTTGGGGACATTGGGACACACATGGGTAAGAGAGGGGAGAATCATCTGACTCTGGTCAAGGCAACTCTAGATGCCACTGAATTCAAAATTGTTAGGGAGGCACAGAATTGAATTATGTGGCATCTCTGTATGGATATGCTTTTCATATTAAACTCCATTTTTACCAAAACAAAACAAAAATCCTTCCAGTAGCACCTTAAAGACCAACTAAGTCAGTTCTTGGTATGAGCTTTCGTGTGCATGCACACTTCTTCAGATACTTCTTCCATTTTTACCAGCTATGTTTTATCTTTTTATCTTTGGATGTGTATAAATTATGCCATGCAAATACTCCTGGCCCCAGACCCGTGCAGTAAACATTGTGAAAACAGCTGGCAAATCTTGCTTCTGGCTCGAGGGGGGTTTGTTTTTATTTAAGCATAGCATCAGCTGAAACCTGGCAGACAAAAGCACAGTTTACCATGTTGCATCTACGGGGTCCATAAAACCACAACCTGGATTTGAAAGCTGGTGCTTGGAGCATTGGGGAGAAACAGTTTGCATTGTCTTTATAATGCCCATATGGGTCCCATCAAGAAATACAGCTGCACTTTACAGAGATGGAATGGCAAGACATCAGCTGCGATCCTGTTTTTTGAGTGATCAAATGTTCCAGGGAAGGGAGTATCTTTCACATTTAAAGCCTGACCTTGGGATTCTTTTGTGCAAATAAAAGCCCCATAAAGATGTCAAGGAAGAGCTTCTCGGGGAAGATGATGAGGCTAGGGAGGAAAGCGATTTGTAGTTAATAAGCTCAAGGCTGCAACACATGTGACAATTTTCTGCCTGGATATATTTTCCATGCAGTGGGACAGAGGTGAGGAACCCCAGACCCATGGGCCAAATGCAGCCCTGAAAGCCTCCCTATCTGGCTCTCTGAACTCACCCTAGATAGCTCAGTTGGTGGAGCATGAGACTCTTAATCTCAAGGTCATGGATTTGAGCCCCACAGCGGGCAAAATCTTCCTGCATTGCAGGGGGTTGAACTAGATCAGGGGTCAGCAAGGTTTACCTTGCCTGGGCCAGATCAGTCCTGCAGAGCCCCCTCAGTGGGCTGGATAGCGAGTGCGTGTGGGCGCCATTGATTTCTGGAGTCTGCATGAGTCTGCACATGCCCAGACGCAATTTCCAGCATCTAGACGTGATTTCCGATGGCATGGAAGCGAGTCCCCACGCCGCGCCGGTTAGCGGCATGGCACAGGGACTCGCCAAACGGCTGGCTCGGTTCTGGGGCAGCTCATGGATCGATTAAACTGCCTGTGTGGGGCACTTCTGCCCCATGGGCCGCAGGTTGATGATGCCTAAACTAGATTATCCTCATGGTCCCTTCCAACTCTATGATTCTAGTTGATACCTCCTCTCTCCAGGCAACACCAATCACCCTGTTTGGGTGTCTCTTCATTGAACTTCCTACAACTCACCTCATTCTCTGTGCCCACAAAGTTCCGTGTGGGAAAATAGCAGTTCCCTATGTTTCTAGTTTTCCTCCTCAGACACAAGCACATACTGATGCAAAGAACAAATCTGTAAAACTCAGTGCTTCAATCAAGCTCCAAAGTTTGCCCTCACCATCTAACAGGATTGTGCCACATTCTTTGCACATATTCTCTTCCAAAATCCATTCACCAGCATTACCACAGTGGGTTAGCAATTGCCTCACTGCAGTTCCCAGGTGCAACTCTGCCTTTTTCTTATGTGCTACGATTTCCCCTTCTAAAGTAGTCTCATGTGAAAGCATGCATCTCCCTTCCTGCCAGCCTAAGCAGACGCTGTTATCTCTATCCCCTTCTGCAAAGGTAAAAGACCCCCACCACAACCATCTATAAGATGCTTTTGACTGCAAATCCTGGCAAATTCCATATTCTTAGGTAGGTCCAGTCACTGACAACTCTGGGGTTGCGGCACTCATCTTGCTTTACTGGCCAAGGGAGCTAGCATACAGCTTCCCAGTCATGTGGCCAGCACAGAAATGCTGGTTACCTTCCCTCTGGAGCAGTACCTATTTGTCTACTTGCAGTTCGTGCTTTCAAACTGCTAGGTTGACAGGAGGAGGGACAGAGCAACGGGAGCTCACCCCATCATGGGGATTCGAACTGCCGACCTTCTAATAGGCAAGCCCTAGGCTCTGTGGTTTAACCCACAGCACCACCCACGTCCCTACATTCTTAGGTACAGGTCTGCTAATTTAAATGCAGAAAAGGAGTAACAAACATTGGTAGTTCAGCTCCTTTCTCCTACTAAAGGCACATAATAATAATGATGATGATGATGATGTTACAGTCAGATCAGGGGTCTAACCTGTGACCATATTCATTGAAAGCAGACACTCCACCACTGAGCAATGGCCCTTGCCCAATAAGTTAGTTTATCACATCTTAGATAGCTAGATATGGATAGCTAGATATGGAGTGAGATAGATGTACTGTTGGCCACATTTGGACACTCCAAGAGCCAAACAAGGCATTATCTCCAGAAAATCTGTTTTAGGCAACACAAAGCAAGCTGAATATCCTTGTTCGCTCAAGCAGTATCCAATTTGGTTTTCTGCAGAAGACTTACTGCTTTCATCTGAAAACTTTCCCGTTGACATGAAATAGCACCTCCTCATTTGTCTTTCGGTCTTGTCAGGATCAGCCTTAATTACCTCTCCCTTTTCAGTGCTCTAAAAGTTACCTGCCCCTTGGCTTTGCATAGCAATTTCTCTGGCATGGCTGCCCAGCCCATAACTCCAAAGGGTATATTGATCTCACAACTCGTCCAAGCCGTAAATTCACTTTCCAAATGGTATCAAGCCTAATCGACATTCAGAAATTACAGCCCCTCAAGTTAGTTTCTAGGCCTAGCTGCTACCCAGTGCCAAGTTGGGAACTGGGAAGCAAATAGCCGGCATGTTTTAATGGCTCGCTTGTTCTTTATGGAGCTGATCTTAAAAGGCTGATTGATAATCATCATCATCATAATAGAATGAGTAGCAAACTTCCTTGCATTGTTAAGATTCTGACAGATTCCCCTCTTATCTTTCATTATGTTTGGAAGTTCAAGAAGATCATTTAGCACCTCAGTTAGGGAAATTTCCTTAAGAAGCAGACTGTTTATGTGAACATTTGGGGGTGGTTGTTAAAGGCCTGGTTTGCACCAAGCACTAAGCCATGTGTTGTTGCTGTTTTAATTTGTGTTTTACTGATTTTCAGTTACAAATGAATTAGATATAAAGAAGGAGAGACGAGAACAAAGAATAATATCAACAGTCACAACAACAGGTCCAGGTACAGAGCCATCACAACAAAGGGGAAATATAACAGAAGCAAACCCAGTCGTGGGCTGCATCTACACAGCTATAAAAAACGCTCTGAAAAAAAAAAGTTTTAAAGCTCACAATGCTAAATTTCATAGAGCTCTGATTTCAGCTCTACAGCACCATCTGGTGTCACAGTGTTACAACACATTTATAACGTTTAATTTTTACTAACGTAGCTGAGTCCGTGGTACAGTAATCAGATGAAAGCAGTTGGATGAAAGCGTCATCCAAACCTTTCCACCAACTTAATGGTTGTTTGTTCACAATCTGAAGCCACAGTTTCTTGTTGGGTTTTGAATTTGCTTTATATTACTTCCATCCCTACTTAAAGTCTTCTTCTCTGAACAAGGGCTGTGGCAGATCTCACGTAAAATCCCCAACCTCTCCAGGGAGTGCCTGAAACCCCAGAAAGCTGCTGCCAGTCTGTGTAGGCAGTACTGTACTAGATTAACTAGCAGCCTGAATTGGCACAAGCTTCTGGTGACCCCACAGTCACGGACACGGGTGGCGCTGTGGGTTAAACCACAGAGCCTAGAACTTGCCGATCAGAAGGTCGGCAGTTCAAATCCCTGCGACAGGGTGAGCTCTCGTTGCTCGGTCCCTGCTCCTGCCAACCTAGCAGTTCGGAAGCACGTCAAACTGCAAGTAGATCAATAGGTACCACTCCAGCGGGAAGGTAAACGACGTTTCCGTGCACTGCTCTGGTTCACCAGAAGCGGCTTAGTCATGCTGGCCACATGACCCAGAAGCTGTACGCTGGCTCCCTCGGCCAATAAAGTGAGATGAGCGCCGCAACCCAGAGTCGGTCACGACTGGACCTAATGGTCAGGGGTCCCTTTACCTTTACCTTTACTTCTGGTGACCCCAATAACACAGGAAATCAGGGCAAGGCCCACAAGTCTTGCTCCTGGTCTGAGATGCTTTTCCATGGACAAAGTGCCACTGGAAAGCCAGGCTTTGCATGCTAAAGTGAATTCTGCAAGTCCGATGACTTTGCTGCGGACCACAAAACTTGAGAAAGTCCACATCTTCCCTGTTGAATGTGTGGTGCTGGTTTTCAAGCAGCAAAACCTTCCATGTGCAGTACCTTTGGGAACTTATCGGTACAAATCAGATATGCATTGTTAAAGAAACAAATATTCTGACCCAAAGGTCAGTCCTGCAGTCCTCTAGCTGGAACATCCAGAGCGTCTGATTCACCAAAACCTTTTGATAAGCTCACTGACGTTATAATTAACCAAAGAATAGTCCCTCGCAAGATAACCATGGAAACTAAGCTACGGCAATTTATTGTAGTGTCAAATGTTTTAACTGTTTATTTTTTTTGTTCCTTAGAAAAACTTGAAAAATAAGAGTGGGACCCAGCCAATGTTAGTCACTTTTTAGTATCATTGACTTCAAAGGACATCTTGCAGCAGTGGAGGCTGCTTCAGTAAGGAGAAGGGGGCACTGCCCCACCAACTTCAGTCTCCTGTCAACCAGCCTCCAGTTGTCTGCCTTCTTTCTTACTAGTCCAGGGGTCGGCACTGCAGATCAGCTTCCTTCTCTTTAGCCTCTGTGTTGCCCTTGCAGAACTCAGCAGAGTGGGGATGGAACTAGAGTTACTTGGCTCTGCCTATAACTGGCTCTGGCGCCACCTACTGTTGGGCTCCTTGCTTGCTGTCCTAGAGATAAACAACTACCTGACATTTAGAAGACATCTGAAGGCAGCCCTGTTCAGGGAAGTTTTTAATGTGTGCCATTTTAATGTATTTTTATTTTTTGTTGGAAGCCACCCAGAGTGGCTGGGGAAACCCAGCCAGATGGTGGGGTACAATTATTATTATTATTATTATTACTACTACTACTACTACTACTACTACTACTACTACCCTACCGGTTCTAGTGTGCAGCCGCCGCCACTGTCTTGCCTGTGTGCTGAAGATTCCCACCCTCATATCTAGAGGACTTGCTTTGGTTTGATAGTGTTATTTTTATTATCGTTGTTTTAATGAAGTTTGCTTGAATTAAAGGCAAAGTAGTAGGATCAGGAGGACTTTTGCTTGGTGGTAGAACACAGAGTTTGCAGACAGAAGGTCTCAGATTCAGTCCCTGGTATCTCCAGTTAAACTGGTCAAGTGATGGGGAGGTCCTCTAATCTGGCTAGTCCAACTTAGTTGTTAGGTTGATCAGTAAGTAGCTGGACTACCGGTCCCATCACCATCTATTATTATTATTATTATTATTATTATTATTATTTGCCTTCCAACAAATTAAACACATTAGCCCAGTAAAACATCAAACATTTAAAACTTCCCTATACAGGGCTGCCTTCAGATAGATGTTCTCCGAAAGTCTGGTAGTTGTTTATTTCTTTGACATATGATGGGAGGGCAATCTACAGGGCAGGCACCACTACCAAGAAGGCCCTCTGCCTGGTTCCCTGTAACCTCACTTCTCACAGTGAGAGAACCACCAGAAAGCCATTGGAGCTGGACCTCAGTGTCTGGGCTGAACGATGGGGATGGAGATGCTCCTTCAGGTATATAAGGCTGAAGCCATTAAGGGCTTTAAAAGTCAGCACCAACACTTTGAATTGTGCTCAGAAACTTACTGGGAGCCAATGCAGATATTTTAGGACCGGTGTTATATGGTCCAGGTGGCCAGTCCCAGTCCCCAGTCTGAGTTGGAGCATTACCATCTTCAACAGGAAGCCTGCTCTACTAAAGTAGGATCTTTGTGTGATGTGGAACCCTTGAAAATCAGGTTCCTGCATTACTTGAGGGATGTCTCCAAAGGAATAGTGAAAGCTGCCTTGTTCTTAGTCAGACCATTGGTCCACCTAGCTTAGTATTCTGACTGGTAGATGCTCTCCAAAAGAAGCTGTGGGGATGGGTTTGGACCTGGGACCTTCTGCATGCAAAATAGATGCTCTACCACAGAGCTATATCTCTTGCCCTTCAAGCACAGCTGGCTCCCCACTGCAGATGGTCACCCTCCAAGTAGTGGAAGGGGAGATGGCAACTAGGGGGCAAAACTAGGACACTCATCCCCACTCCTTCCTGCTCATCTATTCTACTTACTCATGGGCACAATGTCTGACCATAGTGTCAGATAACCATGGAAAAAAACACTCTAGTCAAATTATAATACAGGACCTGATGGACAAGTAGCTTGAGGCAGCTTTATATGAGAGAAAATTTCTCTCTCTATTCAGAGCCAAGACAGACATGGTGTGGAAGATGTGTCATAATATTGCTGAACTTAAACTAATGAATGTATGAATTATGACAAATTTGCACTAAAATGCTGGTGAAATTTCATGAGGACTATTTTTCAAAAATGCACACTGGCATAGAAATGTGGAGAACTGAAATTTGAGACTGGAAAATGGAGAAACTGGGAGCAATCACAATTGACATATTCAATAATATGTGCGTAGAGATGAGCAAGGCTAGAGCTAAGGTGCTGCCCTCAGTAACTTGAACACTGTTTTGCATTTGCTATGCTGTGGATCAGAGGTTAGCTTTAGGCTCATAACATCTTCGTTTAAAAGCCCCTCTTGACTTTCTATTAGAGAAATTGTTCTTGGTTCAGATCGGTCATACGAAGCAGAAAGTTGCCTAGGTGGCTGGGCTGAATTCAAACATGCTGTTCTATTTTAGTTTGAATAAAGAACGTGTCTCATTCAATGAGTTTAAATTCCCAAGCTGCACAATTTGGGTGTTTTTTTTTGTAAAATAGTAATAATAACAATTTCAGTGCAGGAAAGTACATACAAATAATCTAGCTGTATATCCAATGGTGCATATTGATTGATTGGGGTTATTTATAAGCTAGCTTTGCAGAGTGCCTAAAGCTGCTTACAGCAAACATCCACTTAATATCAAAATGCAAGAAACTGGGCAAGGGGTGGAGGGAGAAAGCTGCTTACAAAACATATCAATACCTTCAAATCATACAAAAACTTACAACTGAGCCAACACAGAATAAAATAAATATTGCAAAATAGTAATAATATAGCTTTAAATGCATAAGCACGGAGCAAAATAGAAAGTTACTGGCCAATAAATAAAGTTCCTGGTGGTAGTGCATGGGTAGGCAAACTAAGGCCCGGGGGCTGGATCTGGCCCTATCGCCTTCTCAATCTGGCCTGCGGACGGTCCAGGAATCAGCGTGTTTTTACATGAGTAGAATGTGTCCATTTATTTAAAATGCATCTCTGGGTCTCTGTGGGGCATTGGAATTTGTCCATTCCCCCCCCCCCAAGATATAGTCTGCCCCCCCCACAAGGTCTGAAGGACAGTGGCACAGCCCCCTGCTGAAAAAGTTTGATGACCCCTGTCTAGTGCATGCAAAGGAGCTTCAGTACAATTGAAGGGGCCTTCTCACCAAGCTAGATGGCTCTCTCCCATAGCTGGCTCTCTCATCTCTCCTCCAGAGTCTGAAAGCAGCAAAAGGGGAGCCCTAGGAAGGTGAGTTCTTTTTGCCAGCCTTCTAGATGTTCCTGGTGCTGGTGCTGGACTTATTGCCCTATATACAAAATCCATTCTGATCTCAAATGAACATGCAGAATGAATACATTATTTTGCTCCTATAAAAGAAATTAAACACGCACACACTGATACATCTTTTTACTCTGCTGTTTGATACCAATAGGGTGGAATTCAATGTCATGCTAATCGGATTGTTCTGTCAGCCAGGGAGAACGCGGGTGGCGCTGTGGTCTAAACCACTGAGCCTCTTGGGCTTGCCGATTGGAAGGTCAGAGGTTTGAATCCCCGCGATGGAGTGAGCTCCCATTGCTCTGTCCCAGTTTCTGCCAACTTAGCAATTTGAAAGCATACCAGTGCAAGTAGATAAATAGATACCGCTGTGGCGGAAAGGTAAATGGTGATTCTGTGCACTCTGGTTTCTGTCACGGTGTCCCGTTGCACCAGAAGTGGTTTAGTCATGCTGGCCACATGACCTGGAAAGTTGTCTGTGGACAAACGCCGGCTCCCTTGGCCTGAAAGTGGAGATGATTGCAGAGATGACTATTCAACCCCATAGTGACATAGTCAAATTTGACTGGACTTAACCGTCCAGGTGTCCTTTAGCTTTACTTTACCATCAGCACAAACATTTCTGCTTGCATGGTGGAATGATCTCCTCTTCCTCTGCAAACTGTTCTGGGTTCTCTTGAGTCTCCTCAAGCCAATTTGGGAGGGTTGTGGGGGATGGTGGGAAACCCTGTTGTGTTAGCAGGACATGATTCCTGCATTGTAGGGGGTTGGACTTGATGATCTTTGGGTCCCTTCCAGCTCTGCACTTAATTTGTGGAATGCTCTCTCCCAGGTAACCTTGCCTGGTGCCTTAATTACATAGCTTTAGGTGCCCAGCGAAAATATTCTTCTTCTCCTAGTTGTTTGGCTAATTAAACAGTTTAAGGGGAGTGTTATTGTTTTGTTTGTTATTATGCATTTTGTGGGGTGTTTTCTTTTCCACAGTAAACCATGCTGTGATCCTCAGGTTGAGGATGGTATATAAATCTAATTGTAAAAATGATTCTATTATTCATTGCACTGGCTCCTGCTTGCATAACTATTTTGCTAGACCCAACCCTATATTTTTTAACCAGACACTGCAGATGAGTCACATTTAAATGCTGCAAAACAACAGTTTTGCAAACCTGAAGCCAAGCAACTGGCCAAACCAATTTGCCAAAGGTGTCCTCCTTCTCTCGTCATTCAGATACTGTTTACCCCTCCGCCTCCCGTTCTGCACATAAACGCTGTGGCAGGCATGAACATTCAGGCAAAACCAATCCATTGCAAATTGCTCGTTGACCAAAGTGGTCTGGAAATTAATTTCCTGTAGGACAAGAGGAGCAGAGATAATGTGCTCTCGTTTGACAAGAGGCATTTGTACCGTCTCATGTGTTCACCTGAGTCCTCTGATGTTTAAGAGTTTGCATTATATTTTTTTTTTTAATAAAATTTTTATTAGGGGTTTTTACAGAATAGAGTACAAAGACAATAAACAACCTTACTTTTATCTCAACAGAGTTTCATAACTTCTTTGGACTTCCTCACATCTCCCGCTGCCATTTTCATCATCATAAATTTTTTCCATGCAATTTATCATCTAGTTTGCAAATTTTATAACCGCTTATTTAAATATAGTCCTCTGCAAATTTATTTCTCTTAATCTCGCTTTACATCCCATTCCAATCCGATTTTGTGGTGGCCAATTATTTATGATCAAACATCCTACTTAACTTTCCACCAAATCACAATATTTTTGTAAATAAGTCTTAAATTTCCTCCAATCTTCTTCAACCCTCTCTTCTCCCAGGTCTCGAATTCTGCCAGTCATCTCAGCCAGTTGCATATAGTCCATCAGCTGCATCTGCCATTCTTCCAGCGTGGGTAGATCTTGAGTTTTCCACTTCTTAGCGATAAGTATCCTTGCTGCTGCTGTTGCGTACAAAAAGAATGTTCGATCCTTCTTTGGCACCATCTGGCCGACAATGCCCAAGAGGAAGGCCTCTGGTTTCTTAAGGAAGGTATACTTAAATACCTTTTTCAGCTCATTATATATCATTTCCCAGAAGGCCTTCACCCTGGGACAAGTCCACCAGAGGTGAAAGAATGTTCCTTCATTTTCCTTACATTTCCAACATTTATTGTCTGGCAAAGAGTTTGCATTATATAACAGATCAATCTTCTGCTTCATCGGCTGAAACTGGTGTGTTCCTTCTATATTTAGATGCTCTAGAGGCTCTTGGAGGAAAAGACATGAATCAGCACTCACTGACCAAAAGACAGAGTAGGAAGACATGGGTGGGTTTTTCAGATGATTGGAGCAACAGGGGAAGAAGAGTGACTGGCAGATTCAGTGTGAGTGAAATGTACCTTCAATGGAAGAAACAGCTGGAGCCAAGCTGGTGCCAAACATATTGCTCTGCTTTCTTTTGGACCACATCAGCAAGGCTGAGAAGTGGGTCTTGTCATCGGGGCAAGGACCTCCATAACCACTGCCCAGGCTTGCGCCCCAGGGAGGTCACTTCAGTGCAGCAAACACTGCAGTTTGACTTCACCCCTGGAGGTGCATTCCATTGTCTCTCAAGACAGAAGGATGCTGGAATTCTGCATAGTGCTTTTTATAGGGTAGGGGGCACTGGGGAGCAGTTCATGAAACAAAGTGGGTGGTGACATGAAAAGTTTGGGGAGCCCTGCTTTAAACTATATGTGCGGGTGGGTGTTAATAAATTTTAAATATGTAATTGTTTTAACTGTATTTTATATTTGTCGTGTCTGACCCTTCGTGACCCCATGGACCAGAGCACACCAGGCACTCCTGTCTTCCACTGCCTCCCACAGTTTGGTCAAACTCATGTTAGTAGCTTCAAGAACACTGTTCAACCATCTCATCCTCTGTCGTCCCCTTCTTGTGCCCTCAATCTTTCCCAACATCAGGGTCTTTTCCAGGGAGTCTTCTCTTTTCACGAGGTAGCCAAAGTGGAGAGTTTTGACTAAACATGATCCACCTGGAGCAGGAACTGGCAAGCCACTCCAGTATCCCTGCCAAAAAAAACTCCATGGACAAAAACAACAGGCATATAGAAGTTTTCTCCTTCACTGCCTTGTCATGGTGAAGGGGCTTGAATAACTCAGAGAAGCTATGAGCTATGCCATGCAGGGCCACCCAAGATGGACAGGTCATAGTGGAGAGTTTTGACCAAACGTGATCCACCTGGAGCAGGAACCAGCAAGCCACTCCAGTATCCCTGCCAAAAAAACTCCATGGACAAAAACAACAGGTATATAGAAGTTTTTTGTATAGGTAACTGCTTTTCCATGTGTTTTTATTATACAGTGGTAAGTCAGGTTAAGTACTTAATTCGTTCTGGAGGTCCGTTCTTAACCTGAAACTGTTCTTAACCTGAAGCACCACTTTAGCTAATGGGGCCTCCTGCTGCCACTGTGCCGCCGCTGCATGATTTCTGTTCTCATCCTGAAGCAAAGTTCTTAACCCGAGGTAATATTTCTGGGTTAGCAGAGTCTGTAACCTGAAGCGTCTGTAACCCAAGGTACCACTGTATTTATATTGTAATTCACTTCAGGGTGCTGTGTGGGAAGCTACTCCTAAATAAAATAACTAAATAAACAGTCCCAAACATCTGGAGGACGATAGGTTGACAAAGGCTGACCTGAGCACTGGGTGACTCAGGTGATATTAGATGTGAGCTCAGTCAGTACCACCATGCTGAGATCATCCAATTAACCTTGATAAGATGTGCAGCCAACTCTACCTGCTCAATGACCTCACATTTTTATCTCCTCCCCTCCCCTGTGCATTCTCCGCCACTCATCACTTCTGACTCTGGCATATCCCCTTTTGTCTCTCATTAATCGGCAGATCTGTTTGCTTAATCATTTCCTGCCTGTTAGGGGAAAGCGGGGGGGGGGGGGAGAGAATGACATTTCTGATGGTTGTTTTAGGCTCATTTCTAACAGTACGCCTAATGGGCAAATTCAGGATCATGATGAAGAGCACGCCTGGTGACAAATGGCAGACAACTCATGAACTTTAACGAGTCGGTTTGCAATACTGATGAACAATTAGCCACAGCTCTCGTTTAAATCAAGCAGAGGAAGGGCAATTTCCAGCAAGACTAATAGGGACCTTCCGGCAAAAGTGAGACAAGTTTTTTTGTGGGGTTTTTGCCAAGGAGAGCACTAAGAAAAGCAGGAGGCCTGAATGTGAACTTCAGTTTAAGTATTCAGGGACTGATTTGGGGGCAAGCACCCCTGGAACTGGCTTGGGGCACCAGGGTTGAAGGGGGCTCACCAAGATATTTTTTTAAAGAATAGAGAGATTAGAGGGACCTTGCAGTCACCCCTGCTCAGTGCATGAATGTTTCAGCAACTACAGCAGCCCTGAAAGCCTCTGTTCAAGCACCTGTGGTGAAGGAGAGATCAGCAATTCCCAGTGCTCTCTCTTCTACTCTCCCTTAAGGATTAGCCAAACTCGACTTTTCTGCAATGCCGAAGCTCTAATCCTGCACTCTGGAACACCAGAGGACAAGCCACCTTCTCTCTGACAGCTGCTGCCCCCCTCTTTTCCACCCTTAATAACCTCTTCTCCTGGCTAAGCATAACCAGCTCTGCCAATTATTCCTCATTGGACTTGGTTTCCAGGCTCTTCAAGCATCCTGGTTTTCTTTCAAGGCTTCGGCAAAGCTCTTCCTCCCCCGGTTGCAGCAAGAGCAGAGAAAACAAGGTAGAGTCCTTTTTAATGAGTTTATTCATTCATAATAGCGAGAGACAAAAGAACGCAGCAAGCCCGGACCATGGTGTCACTCCAACTGAGCTTCTCTTTCCTTCCTTCCTTCCTTCCTTCCTTCCTTCCTTCCTTCCTTCCTTCCTTCCTTCCTAGCAACAGCATCTCCCCTTATGGTGGCCACTCATGGCCAAGGCCAATTGTCTCTGAGTCCTTTGTTCCTGTGCTCTTAACGAACACCAAGTTCTGGGAGAAGGGGGATCACAAATACTCTCCAGTGGCAATGTGTCAGCTGGCTGCCCTGCTTCTGTCTCTTGCCCTCTTATTCTAACACTTCCCAACTCTTCTGTTTGTCTATCTCTGAGCTGTGACCTTCCTCAAACCCGTCAAACCCCTGCTGTAAATCAATGCTGCATTCCTCTTCTCCAATTGCCTCATTACGTAAAACATGTTCAGAATACCACAACACACATGTAACTGGCTGTAAAGTAACATAACATTACAGTGGTACCTCGGGTTACATATGCTTCAGGTTACATACGCTTCAGGTTATAGACTCCGCTAACCCAGAAATAGTGCTTCAAGTTAAGAACTTTGCTTCAGGATGAGAACAAAAATTGTGCTCTGGCGATGCAGCGGCAGCGGGAGGCCCCATTAGCTAAAGTGGTGCTTCAGGTTAAGTACAGACCTCCGGAACGAATTAAGTTCTTAACCCGAGGTACCACTTTATATATAATAAAACTGTAATCTAACTGTCATATCAAAAATTTGCAAAGTCCAAAGATTGCAGAAGGCAAGTTTGTTTGCTACACTTTTAAGACATAGGACGATGCAGAAGGAAGATATCAGTATGAAATGGCATTGCCAACAGGAACTGTACGTTGTAATTGTTGGACTTGACAATCTTTGGACTTGACTATCCTTGGACTTTATGGCAATGAAAACATACAGAAGGTTAATAGTAACATGATATGTTATTGCCATCAGGAATAGTGCTTTGCAATTTTTTGATATGATGATCAGACTACAGTTTTATTATATATAATGTTGTGTTACTTTACTTACATGTGTGTTGTGGCATTCCTCTTCTCCTGCAGCATCAGGGGAACAGGGCAGGGGGTGATCACCATTCCTCTTCTATCTCATCCCTTTGAGTCCAATCCCTGAGATTTTCTATTTTAGGGCACACTCTGTGTGCCTCCGAGAGGGAAGAGGGGCAAGGGGGTGGTCATCTCATTACTATTTATTTAATTCATTGAAATCTTGCTCTTTATTCTAGTGTGACCAACCACCATTTATACCTGGATCCTCCATAAGTTTGTCAAATCCTTTTTAAAAAAAAGCCATCCAAATTGTTGGCCGTCACTGCCTCTTGTGGCAGCGAGTTCCAAAGTTTAACTATGTGGCGTGTAAAGAAGTTCTTTCTTTCTTTCTTTCTTTCTTTCTTTCTTTCTTTCTTTCTTTCTTTCTTTCTTTCTAAAAGTTTTTTATTAACAGTTTTCACATAACAAATTATTCAAACAAATCATCTTCATTATTTTACCCCCATTTCCTCCTCCCACCTCCCCGACAAGCCCTCCCTCCCTCCCCCCTATGACTTCCCTCATCTCCTCTCTCTGATTTCTCAACCAATTTTAACTTCTGCATATTATAAAATTGTATACATCCTTATATTATCTATCTACTATATTAACCCTCAGTAAATTTGTGTATGTTTATTCAAAACCTGCCAAGGAGTCATTCTTCCCATTCTTCTTTAAAGTCACAGTTGTCCTTGTCTTGTAGTCTGCATGTCAGTTTCGCCAGTTCTCCATAGTTCATTAGTTTCTCTTGCCACTGTTCTTTTGTCGGGGTTTCTTCATTCTTCTATCCTTGTGCAATCAAGACTCTTGCCGCTATTGTTGCATACATAAATAAGTTCTTTCTTTCTTTTTTTTATAGAATATTTATTGAGATTTTACAAAGACATAGGTTTACAAAATACAAAGAAAAAAAACCATATGAAAAGAAAAAATAGAAAAAGAAAACATACAAAATACATGAAAAAAGAAAAAGAAAAATACAAAATACAAAAAACAAATAGATAAAAAGAATTAAAAACAAATCCATTTTTTATAGCTTTAAACTTATTAGCTTGTTTCCTTGACCTCCTCACACCTCCCCTTTTTGTATTCCCCTTTACATAACCAAATCAGCAAATCCTTGCCCTCTTTCATTTATCTTAACTCTATATCTTAACATATTATAACTCTATATTTTCATCCATTATCAATTCATTTTTGCATATTCTTATTAACTTATTAAATAAGTTCTTTCTTTTCCTTGGCAGGTCGTGTCCTACAATCCCTAACAAAAATGCCTCCAGTTTTTTTATAAATGTTATTTTGAACAACTTCTTCAACTCATTATATATCATTTCCCTGAATTTTTAAATTTCTCTGCATTCCCACCACATATGATAAAAAGTCCCTTCCTTTTCTTTACATTTCCAACATGTGTTTGACCCCATTTTATACATTTTTTGCTATCTGTACTGGTGTTATATATCATCTATGCATTATTTTTGTATAATTTTCTTTCAGAAGAGAACAAAAGAAGTACTTTCTTTTCTCTGTCCCAAATGTCCACGTGTTCGAATATTTTGAGAGAGGGAGAAGAAGAAAAAATCCCTATTCACTTTCTCCACATTTGACCACCTTCATTTGCCACCTGCTTGTTCATAAAGTGGGTAAAAATCACACACATTTTATTTCATTTACAGTACCTTCCAGTCACCACCACAGAATGTTCAAATATGAAAGCTATTTGTTGTTATTTTGCACAGGACTTTGTACCAAAGAGCAGCCAACTTGACATGGGAAGATCAAACTTTACACGATATAGGAATGTGCGGGTTTTGCCTTTTCTATGCTTGACAGAAAGGCTGCAGCACTGCTTGGATTTAATTTTGAATAAAGACCCCGAGATACCTTTAAATATAGCAAAAACAGCTTTTAGTTGCTCAGCAACTTGTCAGAGAGGGGAGATGTACTGCTTGAGGGCTTTCTCGCAGCTAGAAGCTTGAACATCGGTTTCAAAAAAAGCATAAGAAACCCCAAAATGGGGCAGGAAAAAAACAAAAGAGGAAGTTGGGGGCTATTCTTTTATTTCTGGTGAATTTTAGCACGTGCATTTGCCCATGGTGGAAAGTAGACTGAGACCCCAAATAGAGATGGTAATGGCAATTGGAGTTGCCCCTGGAGATGAAAAAATAACAACCCATTGTTTGTGTGTGTTTGTGTTTGTGTGTGTGTGTGTGTGTGTGTGTGTGTGTGTGTGTGTGTGCTTTTTAGCCAGTTGCAGGGAACACCACCTGCCTGGGCCAGTTTAAAATCCTAGAGGCTGTGTCGCTTTGCAATCTGTGCTGCCAGCAGCAGACAGGAGGAGACTGCCTCCATTGGCCACCCTTGCTGCTGGTGCAGAGAAGGCTGCAGTCTTGTAGAAAGGGCCACGATTCAGCAATATAGCATCTGGGTTGCATGCAGAAGGTCCCAGATTCAACCTCTGGCATCTCCAGGTAGATATGACCCTTCTCTGAAACCCCAAGAGCCCCTGGGTCAGGCTTTGGGGAATCAGCTTCCTCCCCCATTAAAGCCCAGTTAGATGCTTTAATAATCACAGTGAGAGACAAAAGAACACTTCTACTGAGAAATGGCGGTGCTCCCAATTAAGGCTTACTCTCCCGCCATTCCTGTTAATCTACGTCACTCCTACATCTTGTAATCTGAGTTTGTGCCCTCTGCGTTTTCTGTTCTAACACTTTCCGAGCTCTCTGTGACTTTGGAGAAGGGGGGTGAATACTATCCACAAACTGTGAATCTGATAACTCTCTCTCTTCCAGTGTTTCTTCTCCTAGCTGTTCCCCATCCAGTGTTTCCCAGCTTCTGCCTTCTGAACTATGCCCCTCTGCAAACCACTCTTCCAAATCTATACTGTCCTCCTGCTCCTGGGAAGATTCAGGATCAGGATCAAGAGGAGGGGGTAGCTCCCACCACTCTTCCTCAGTGCAGCCATCCTCAGCACAGTCCCTGACACCCTGCCAGTTGGTGTAGACTATATTGAGCTAGATGGATGAGTGGTCTGGCTCTGCATAAAGCAGTTGCATATGCTTTTAGGCACTTTCAGAGACAAAGCTGACTCATACTACTACTGCAGTGGCATGTGTGCTGTTCTTCTTCTGAATTGCAAGAGTGCTGAGCTCTTTAAGCTGGGGCTGCATGAAAACTATACCTTGAACAACCCCCCACTCCAAGAATTTTAGGCACTGTGGTTTGTTAAGGATTTCTGAGACCTGCAACTCTCTTAGCCTGTCACCAATCTGATAACAAAGTTGGCTACTGCAGAAAAGCTCTGTTCTCTCTTCCCTGCCCCCTCTGAATCTCCCTCAAATAAGGGATCTCAGGGTTTGGGCAGATGGGGAAAAGGCTCACCAGTGAATAAACACCATTGAACAAAGTGGAACTTGTTTCCAAGTAAATGCACATAGCATCGTGCTGTAATTTTAGGGGTTTTTTTGGGGGGGTGAACACGGGGGCATTATTAATTGAAGGGTAGTGTATAAATTTATATAAAAGAGAGATAAAATTCTACAGATCCATAAGCCTTGGTATCAGTGCATTTTAAATATAGCTAGGACATAAAATGCTAGAAGATTAGAAGATCTTGCTTGTTAACATGTTGTGCAAAGCAACTGCAAGGAGACTTGGATCCCGGAGGGAATGAGTTGTACTGTGTGATAACTTTATTTTGCTGTACTCTTTTGACAAATGTTCTGGCGGTGAACTCTTAACACTAAATGTGATTATTCAGCTGGAGCTCACACTTTAGTGAAGGATAATGCGCCATGCGCAGCTTCAAACTTGTGGTTGTCTCCACAAATCCAAAGCGAATGCAATAGTACATTTCGTAATAAACAGTTCTGGCAAAGACTATGGACAGTTCTTTGGCTATATAATAGCCTAATTTTCTGCTTAGCTTGTTCTTCAAGATACTTGAGTCAAGGATTTAAAAAGTCGAATTAAAACTACTGAGTGAAGCTCAATAGTTTTTCGTTCACAAAATCTAACTTCTTTTTATGCAGCATAGAAATTCTTGCTACTACTTTGACATTACTTACGGGGCTGCCAATCAAGTAACAGCACAATCTTTTCTCACTGAACCTCACTGAATTCTGCACTTATCAATTAAACATTAATGGAGGCACCAGGGACACATGTGGCACTGTGGTCTAAACCACTGAGCCTCTTGGGCTTGCCGATCAGAAGGTCGGCAGTTTGAATCCCCACAACGGGGTGAGCTCCTGTTGCTCTATCCCAGCTCTTGCCAACCTAGTAGTTCAAAAGTACGCCAGTGGAAGTAGATGAATAGGTACAACTATGGCGGGAAGATAAACGTTTCCATGCACTCTGGTTTCCATCATGGTGTCCTGTTGCACCTGAAGCAGTTTAGTCATGCTGGCCACATGACCTGGAAAGCTGTCTGTGGACAAACACTTGGCTCCCTCAACCCAAAAGCGAGATGATCGCCGCAACCCCATAGTCGCCTTTGACTGGACTTAACCATCCAGGGGTCCTTTACCTTTCCTTTTATTATTATTATTATTATTATTATTATTATTATTATTATTACTCCCATCATTCCCGATCCTTGGCTTTGTCAGCAGGGACTGATGGGAGCTGTAGTTCAGTAACAGCTGGAAGGCACCATGTTGAAGGTCTACCCATGGTTTGACTCAGTATATGTCAGTTTCTTTGGGGTGTAACATTTGAACAGGGGCTATTTCCACCCACTCGAACACGTGTTCCTGGGTTGCACAGTTGGAATTGCAAATAAAATTACAGGATTGACAGGGCATGTGTTAGATTTTGTGCAGGCAGGCATTGTGAAAATGTTATCCTCTCATGTGGCAGTCTGTGGAAGGGTTGATGTGCTGCCATATTTTGGGGGGAGGGGAAGCATGGTGCACTCTAGCTCCTCGCCATGTATGTGCTCTGGAAGGTAGGACTTGAACCAATGGCTTCAAGTTACAAGAAAGGAAATTCCGACTAAACATCAGGAGGAACTTTCTGACAGTAAGAGCTGTTCGAATTCCCTTGGAAGGTGGTGGGTTCTCCTTCCTTGGAGGTTTGTAAGCAGAGGTTGGATGGCCATCTGCCATGGATGCTTTAGCTGAGATTCCTGCATTGCAGGAGGTTGGACTGCAGAACTCTACAATTCTATGATTCTATGAACCAGATAGATTGTAGGTATCATTCAATTAGGGATGGGTGACCCTGTCCATTTCAGTTTCTCTCAGGGCGGAACCACAGCATACTTTAAAAGCATACCCATTACACATTTAATTACCATACATCCCCCCAAAATCCTGGGAGATGTGATTGGTTAAGGGTTCCGGATATTTGTAGCTCTGTGAAAGGGGAGCTACAGTTTCCAGGATTCTTTGGGGAAAGTCAAGTATTTCAAATGTTGGATGTGCTTTAAGTGCATGGTGTAGATCACTTAATTTCTCATCCCCCCCCCCAATCTTAAGTTCCATTCTACATATTTCCACATTGAGATGCAATTTTTTTTACTCCTCACAAGAATTCAACATTTTTCATGCAAATGTATCATAATGTACACATTTTTTTCCTATCTAATTTCCAAAATGCGATGCACTCTGTATGTTATTTTCATTGATACATTATCATTGTATAAGCATTTTTCTACACATTAAACAGTGGGAGAATTGCATTGCAAAATTCGGAGAAGTGAAAATTTCAAAAGATGGCGGTGTTTTGGTTCACCCATTGTTTTAGAAAGTGTGAATTAGGGGAGTTCATGTTTAAAGGCTAACCAGATTGCATTTATTCCCCATCACTACATGCACTTCAGCTCAGCTTTTCCAGACATGTTTCACAGAACCCTACATTTTTGTTACATCTTATCAATAATTGCTGGCCGACTTTCCTGGAGGACAGCTGATGCACCAGTGAAAACACCTTGGCTGAAGGATTAGGTTAAAATGTCACCATCACTGCAGCTACCATCAATTAATTAATAATCACAACTACTGCTCTCTATCCACTTTAAATGCAAGACACAGGGATCTCAGAATGCTTCTAAGTGTCTAGCAAAACTATGTGAGATGTTTTGCTCCAGCAGTGAAAGGGAAGAAATTTATTTATTTGCTATTTGCAGTCTAGCTGAAATATATACTACCAATTGGGGTAGTTTCACAGAGCATGCCATAAAACAACTTATTTTGCCATCTAAAGACTGCTTTATGCTTCCTGAAATCATAGCCGGAAAATTCACACAGCCGACTCAGAGAGGAGGTTATATGAAATATAGTCTGCTGCATCACTCAGTCTTGTTCAGAAACCTATAACTTACAGAATCACCAAAGATCAGTCTTGAGATGCAAGAAAGCAAAGGTTATGATATGAGGGTTATGGGATGATACAATTGCTGAGCTGAACCGGCTATTTATTTGACAGCAAATTAACCCTGAAGTTCCAGTGCTCAGATTAGAGACAGGCTCTGTGTGTTTCATGACAGTGCGCAGGTACGCAATCTTGTATAGGACATATAATTCGACATCTTTATTCTCAGCAAGTTTCTAGTCCCTATAGATGCAAAAATAGACTTGAGTTGAAAATACCCAGTTGAAGCTCAGAATGGTGAAGAAAGGAGTTGCAATGGATTTCAACTTTTCAGGGGCTGATGTTACAGTGCCATTTCCTATGACCATCATAATAATAATAAATTTAGCAAATATATGCACATGTGTTCAAATAGCATGTGCTCACTCTATACAGATCAAATGTCTTAAGCAGAACAATGTAGGGATCTCTTAAGCTTCCCTGGGGATAACATTCCATAGCTGTGGAGCCATGACTAAAAAGTTCCTTTCCAGATTGTGGAGAGAAGACACAGAGAAGAACCTCCACAGGTGATTTCAAGGTGCTAGTACAGTGGTACCTCGGGTTAAGTACTTAATTCATTCTGGAGGTCTGTACTTAACCTGAAACTGTTCTTAACCTGAAGCACCACTTTAGCTAATGGGGCCTCCTGCTGCCGCCGTGCCGCCAGAGCATGATTTCTGTTCTCATCCTGAAGCAAAGTACTTAACCTGAAGCACTGTTTCTGGGTTAGCAGACTCTGTAACCTGAAGCGTATGTAACCTGAAGCGTATGTAACCCGAGGTACCACTGTAGGTATCTACTGGAGGGTTCATTCCATCACATATTGAGACCCCAAGCTGCATAGAGTTGTACAGGTCAAAACCAGCACTTACGAGACTTGTTACAATGACCACGCGTACACAAAAGGTTGGGCTGCACAAATCAACAAGTGTGTCCTCTTTCACAAAAGCGGTTTTGTGTAGAGCAGTTTTTACCTGTGTTCAGTGTAACATGAGAATAAGCCTCCTTCCTGCGATGGAAGCTACAAGCATGGGCAGAAGCCTTCCTTCCAAAAAGTTGGAAACTTAGGAAGAACTTAGCAGATGGATTCAGCTGTCGTTTTCTGCCCCCACCACTTAGACCTAGATCCAAGGATGCCAAATAAAAGGGTTAAAAATGGGCCCAATCAAATTGATATGGGGAACCTGCTGTTTTTCAAATGTTGTTGGACTCCAATTCCCATCAGCCCCAGCCAGCATCATGGATGATGGGAGTTACAGTCCAGGAACTGTGCAGGGAGTGGGGCACAGGCCCCCACATCTCTGTCACAAGCCCACAGAAGCCACTAATATGGTTGTGGGGCAGAGGGGAAGGGAGCTTAGAGACAAAACTTATACAATATTTAGTTTGGTGCTGAGACAAGGAAGAAGTGGAGAGAAATAAATTCAGCTGAAAAGATGACAAAATAAACAGGCAAAAACAACTATTGCCATGCAAGTCGCTTTCAATCAAATGGCTGTAAAGTTGTGTGTTACATTCAAGGCAAATTTTCAGAGGCAAGGACAAATAGCAAATCTTTGATGTCTTCTTGTCATCTATAATTTGATTTAAGTGTAAGTTCTTTTCAAAAATTAGATTATCAAAATGAAAATACTGCAGTTATTTTGAGTGCTACAGAAATGTCTACATTTCGAAGTGCCTGTTATATGCAATCATTTAGAACCTCAACAATTCAGCGCATGCCTAATGAACTCAGATCAGAAAATGTATCCAAAATAGTTCACTTTCAGAAGTAATATCGCCTTGTTTGTCTTTGTGCTTGATATTTTCTTTAACATATTGGGTTGCCAGACCCTTAGATAACGTATTTTTGAAACAGTGCCACGCAGGTCCAGAAGCCAGAAATGCAACGCTAGTTTGAATAGCAACCCAAACTTCCAACAGACATATGAGGATGTAGAGAATCATGCATTCATAAATAAAAGTGCCGTTCCTTGCCTACGATATGCAGATATGGAGGTAGATGGCACACTCCAAACTGTGGGTACCACAGTGAATAGTTTCTGCCCTGTACCCTTGCACATACAAGCCAAGTGTGTAACGAGCCATTTCTGTGCTAATTAATTGCCCTCCCATAAACTTGTACCATGGATCATGAGGTGCTGTTCTGTGAGGAACCACAGGAACTTCAACTAGGAAGCAATTTCTGTAACCACTAAGAATCCAGGCTAGATTTTAACTCAGACAGTAAAAGGTTCCTAGGTTCCAGATGATTTTGCCCACTTGATTCCCGTGACCTGGAAGGAGTAGAAATACTTCAAGGTCTGTCTAGGACTTCACCAAAGCAACATTATCATTCTCTGTGTTTGGGTCTCCAGCTGTCTCCGTCCCTGTCTACAGATCACCACATACAACCTTTATGCTTTAAAGTTTCAGGGGACCGCTTCAGAAACACTGAGATCTCACTGCTCAGTTTGATTGCTCCTGCCCAAAGGCTGCCGCATCTCATTATTACAGTATGATTATTATTTTCTGGCTGCTGCTCTCTAGTTATGCATACCTCTCTTCTCATGCCACTGCCAGCAATGGCTGAATGTGATTTGTAGTGTTAGGCTGTAGGCACTAGGCCAATGAGAAACTGCAGTGGTGAGGGACTATCTCTCTGCCTGCCTGGCCAGCTGCCCCAACTAATCCTCTGAGGAAGGTGACACTTGGTTTTTCATCTAGCATATTAAAAATGTGCTTAATTATTCTAAGCTGAAAACAAAATACTAACAGATTTAACATGATGTATGATGCCTGAGCATCACTTTTCTGTCTAAGGCAGGTGTTCCTAACATCCGACCACAGCTGCCATAGTTTACACTCTGCTCTCTAACGCAGATGAAGAGGAACATAATATCTAAATATGTGCAGTCTATCAGTTAAGCTCAGAAAGGTTGTGGGACTATTTTTAAATTAAATAAATGAGCCTATCTCAACTGCAATGCAAGGCAGTTAAACTGCATTGTTTTTATACCACCAGAGGAGTGAGCTCGTTTAAAGTCATGTATGCTATTAACATAGCAGTAGTCTTCTTGATATTTGTGTGTGTGTGTGTGCCTGCGCGCATGAAATGCTTCAGCTCTAATTTAATTTTGTGTTCTCATTGGAATGTTGATCAGAATTAATTGCTTTTTAGTTCTGTTGCCGGAATAAAGTTAATAGAGATATTGAATAAAGTAAATGCATTCTTTCCAGCACTGAACTTTGGAAGTATATGGCAAAGCCTCTTGTGCTCCCACAGATTTACTGCTCCGGGTAGAATGTGTAACTTGCATTTCTTCATATGAATGTCGAAAGCCCCGGTAATACTCAAGATAACTTGCAATTTAATTGTTTAGATAATTTGCAGTTTAATAAACAACTAACAACGACTTGTTATTAGGAGGGCAGACCTTTGAAAATACTTTGTCCCCTTTTTCATTCCCTAATATAGCAGAATCAAAACAGTGTTTGTTATCATTCAGTGCGGCTGTTAATTAATTCCAGGTTTACATGCAGACAGACCTGGCTAGTGATTTCATCCCATGACAGGCTACTGCTAATACTAGCATAAGAAAAGCAGACCAAAGGCCAACTAGTCCATCATCCACGGTGGCCACCCACTTCCTGGAGATGTCCACAAGTAGGACATGAGGGTGATAACACTCTCCCACTTGCGTTCTGCAGCAACTGGAATGCCACCATGACTTAGAATCATAGAATCGTGGACTTGCAGGTCTAGGCGTCGGGCTCCCCATACCCCAACCCATGCAAATAAGAGACCAATAAGACTAGTTTTGGGTCAAAACAAGCCACAACTTTATTGAATACAGATGAAAGAGGTTTGGCTTGGGCATGGGGCAATCCAAATACTTCTGGCGGGGGTTCCTAAGACTTATATCAAATAGGGTGACCCCTGCCCGCAGGGCCCTGCCCCCCCCCATGGGCACATGGACATGGCCACTCCCCCCAGATCACTTTAACAGGATACCCAGAGTTTGGAGGGGCAAGCAGAGACTACAACACCCCCCGTCCAAAACACAGGATTGCCACAATGCCCAACCAGTTGTGACGATTGCTATGAGGTAGGCAAAACCACTGGATCAGTGCCAATTAGCCCAGTGGGCAAATTCCTACCTGGCCCCATAAAGAGTGGTGACCACCATAGCCACAGCAAAGTCATTGACTGTCAGCTTAAACCTGGTGAAGGAACAAACAGGTAGTGCCCCAGGTGTGGGCAGCTTCAATGGGGCAAGGGGTGGATCCGAGGGAAGCCTACCAGCTCTGTTGGCTCTGCCCCCTGGCACAGCCAGAGTCCCCAGCCTGCATCCCCATTCACCAAAGCAGGGTGCAGGCTAGGATACGGTTCCCAATAGGGAGGGGGCTTAAGCCCCCACCACCTACCAGGAAGGGCACCACTATTCCAGTTCCCTCGTTGGGGCACCAGTACCATCCTGCAACTCCACCACACCAAGAGGGGTGAGCAGACTTGTAGAGTGGAAGGGGATGTGGCATTTGCTCATTCCTTGTGATTATGTTTGTACAGGGGGGTGGAAATAGTTAATGTAGATTGACCAATGAGAAAGCTCAGAGGCGGAGCCTACCTGGTTTTGAGGATCAGCCCAGGGATTTACCATGGGGAGACAGAGGAGTGAGGGTCAGACAGAGGCAGAAAAAGTCAGCCATAGTGGTTGTGAAAGTTAGAGTGAGAGACAGGGATAGAACTGAGAGAGAAGAGTGTGACAGTGTGAGATAGTGCCACATCTAGTTAAGGGCACGCATTTGAGAAACCGTTCTGAACATCTTTAAAACTTGTTTGTTCTTCAACAAACTTTAATCTTTGTTGTTGACTTTACAACCTGACCGAGACTCAGTATTTCACCTGAAGAAACCTGGTTGGTGGCAGCGGAAGAATAAAGCAGTGGTGTACAGGTTAATAGTCTGTGAAACGACTGGGGGCTCTGTATGGACGCCACAGGGACCATAAGGGAATCTTTTGCCCAATATGGAGCTTGAACCCACAACCATAAGAGCCTCATGTGGTATCAACTGAGCTATCCCAGAGTATACTTGTAGCCATTGATAATCTTATCCTCCATTAATTTATTTGACCGCCTTTGAAAGCTATCTGAGTTGGTGACTGTCAGGCTTCTTTCCCAAAGCACAATGACAGTGACTCTTACTCGAAAGTAAAGGAAGAGATCTTTATTCAGACTAACAGAGATACAGGCTCAGCATCAAGCAGTAGGTCCAGAAATCAAAATTCCAAGCACTGAACTGGCAGCGTTGCGTCCTTCTTGACACTGTTGCTTTAATTTGGAGGAAAGCTTCCAAACCTAAAGCCCATTGCAAGCAGCTCCTTCCATGCAAATTTGTCATCTATGACAAGGATACATCATATGTGCAGATCGTATGTCAAAGTTGTGAATGGGCTGCAAACAAATGCTCCGAAAAATTATTCAAAATGTGAAGAAGTGGAAAGATGCTAAAGGGAATTTGTACCCTGGGTGACTTTGAAAAGGATTTGGGACTCTTCAGATGTTGCTAAACTGAAATCCCATCCCTGAGCAAGGCTGGGGTTATGGAAATTGGAATTCCAACAACTCATAGAATCACAGGATCATAGAGTTGGAAGGAATCCTGAGGTTCATCTAGGAATCTCAGCTAAAGCATCCATGGCAGATGACCACCCAACCTGTGCTTCAAAACCTCCAAGGAAGGAGAGTCCACCACCTTCTGAGGGAGACCATTCCACTGTTGAATAACTTTTACTGTCAAAAAGTTTCCCCTGATTTTTAGTCACAATCACCTTTTTTGTAACTTGAAGCCATTAGTTCAGGTCCTACCCTCCAGAACAGGAGAAAAACAAGCTTGCTCCCTCTTCCATGTGACAGCCTTTGAGATATTTGAAGGTGGCTATCATATCTCTTCTCTGTCTCCTCATTTCTAAACATGTTGTTATTGTTGTTATTGTTGTTGTTATTGTTGTTATTGTTGTTATTGTTATTGTTGTTATGTCGTTTAGTCGTGTCCAACTTTTCGTGACCCCATGGACCAGAGCATGCCAGGCACTCCTGTCTTCCACTGCCTCCTGCAATTTGGTCAAACTCATGCTGTTAGCTTTGAGAACACTATCCAACCATCTTGTCCTCTGTCGTCCCCTTCTCCATGTGCCCTTCATCTTTCCCAACATCTTTTCCAGGGAGTCTTCTCTTCTCATGAGGTGGCCAAAGTATTGGAGCCTCAGCTTCAGGATCTGTCCTTCCAGTGAGCACTCAGGGCTGATTTCCTTAAGAATGGATAGGTTTGATCTTCTTGCAGTCCGTGGGACTCTCAAGAGTCTCCTCCAGCACCATAATTCAAAAGCATCAATTCTTCGGCGATCAGCCTTCTTTATGGTCCAGCTCTCACTTCCATACATCACTCCTGGGAAAACCATAGCTTTAACTACCCAACCCCAAGTTGTGGAGGGCCATAGGTTCTCTTTCCCTGGTCTTGGGGCAGGGGCAGAGAGTTTAAATGCACCTTCTGAATGTCCTGTTCAGCACTTCGGAGCAGCTCTCTCTGCCTAGCGATGACATCCGCTAATAAACGGCGCTGCAAATAGATCTGGGCAGCCTGTACTTGTCTGCAGTTTCTGCAGATTGGGATCAGAGAGGTTTTGAGAGGAACTTCTTGTTCCCTGATTATTCTTTTGGCAGGCTCTAGGACAAGGGGCCTGCTGGAATTGCTTTTTAAAAAATTACTGCGTGTGCCTCTCCGGCTGTAAAATATGCCCATATAAATGTGTTATCTGTCTATTAGTTTCCTAAGTGAAAAATGTACAGGGGTCTCTGATTAAAAGGGACAAAGATATCGCTCATTGGCTCTGACAGTGAGAATGTTGCTGAACAATGTCTCCCCTTTCTTGCAGGAACGGAGGCGCTAATGTGAAACCGAGGCACATTCTCCTGCATGGAGAATAGGCAGCAGGATATTTTCTCTCTGGCGAGACGCTTCATCACCGGACAGTGAGCCTGCTATGGGTTTTTAATGCCAACTCATATTGTGAGACTGGCTGAAAGATGTTTTTCTTTCCCCTCCAGGAAATTGAGGTTGAATTTTAATTCAATGCCAGTCATTACTGGATCACAGCTGCATTATTTCATGTCCTGTTCAACCATTCTTCTGTGTCTAATGTTCACATTCACGGCGGAGAAGAAACAGCAGATATTATTCACATTCACCCCAAAATCAAATGGACTCTTTCCTGTTGAAACTATGTCAAAGCTCAATTAACTGTTATGCTGAACGACACGCTAGGGTAGGATGTCAGTCAAATTGCCTTTATGTTTATGCAGTGGAATGCATGCAACTAAATCTTACTCAGAGTAGACTCATTGAAATTAATGGGCCTAAGCTCATTACATATCCTTAGGCACCAGGTAAAAAAGTGTCTCTATAACCAGGCCTTTTGCTGATTAATGTTCTATGGGGCTTTAAATGTGTTTGTGGGAGTGGGGTTTTTTTGCTTTGTTTTTATTTTGTTATGTATTTTTGGTTCTCATTTTTATTTTTATGATGTGAACCACCCTGTGATCTTTGGGTGAAGGGTGCTGTACAAATTTAATAAATAATAATAATTGATAATGCCTATTAATTTCACTGAGTTTTCTCTGAGGAAAGCTGAGTTGAATACCATTCCGTGTAATTATCTTTTCACGTGGCTGTATGAACTATGTTGGAAGCAAGCTTTCGGGTCATGCAGGACTCACTAAGAACACTCCAGTATTTCTTAAGGGGTTCTAGTTTCTCACTATATGTAGAAGCTGTTGGAATTTACTGCAATTGGACTTTGCGTGACCACCAGCTATGCAACGTTGAATGGATCCATGCATGTGCAATTGAGTTAATTTCTTTTATTTTTTGAGAAATTTTCATTTGCAAATATAGCAAGAAATAAAGGAACACCATCAGCTGACATTAACCCCCCCCCCCCCGAGAGCTACAATTCTCAGAGTGGAATAACAATCAATCCCTCATTGCAGGAAACTCTTGCAATTGTAGCTTTCTAAGGGAAATAGACTTCTCTTAAGAAATCTCAGCACCCTATTCAACACTATGGTGCCTCCATTAAAAGGCAAAAGGTCTGTCCATAGACAGCTTTCTGGTTCATGTGGCTTCTGGCACAACGGAACACCATGGCAGAAACCAGAGTGCACAGAAACGCCACGGGTGGCACTGTGGTCTAAACCACTGAGCCTCTTGGGCCTGCTGATCAGAAGATCAGCGGTTCAAATCCCCGCGACGGGGTGAGCTCCCATTTGTCTGTCCCAGCCCCTGCCAGCCTAGAACTTTGAAAGCATGCCAGTGCAAGTAGATAATTAGGTACCACTGTGGTGGGAAGGTAAATGGCATAAAATCCAACAACATCCAGAGGGCACCATGTTGGCTGTCCTATTCTACACTGAGTGGCAGAATCTCTCCAAGGTTTTCAGCAGGGGTATTTCCCGGTTCTACCTGGAAATGCCAGGATCGAACCTGCGTCATTCTGCATGTAAAGCAGTTGCTCTACCACTGAACTGCAGCCTTCCCCTCCACCCTCAAATATCTGACAATTTAGGTGGCAACCCAGGGGCACTGTCTGGTGAGGAGGGGAGGGGATTTTTGACCCTCTACTTTGCCTACAGGCCAGATGCAGGACAAATATTTTTGTAGATGATGCATCTTTAGGTGTACACACCCAGACACACACACACACACACACTTACAAACCAGCTTGTGATTTATTTCCATTAAGGAGTAAGCTGGTGGTTTTATTAAAGCTTCCAATGTTTCAAATGTGTTTTTCTACGCTGATTTAGAATGTCACGCTTTCTTGCTTACAAGGAGGTGGGGGGGCGGCGGGGCGGCTTCCGGTGTTATTTATTTATTTTTATACGTGGCATTTTTTCTGTAATCAAGAAATACATTCTAAGGAACCGATTTTCTGAAGCATGAAATGGATATATAAATACTATTCTGTGACCTGTAACATCCAATTTCAGACTCCTTTGTTGAGCGACACCTATCTAGCAGGAAACTAAAGATTCTCACTCCTTGGACATTCAGATGTAAATATATATATATATATATTTTAAGAAAAAGAATTAAACATGCCATGTGAATTTTTGAAACCTTACCTTCTTCCAGGGCTCAAAAGAGGCAGGGATATAAACCATAAGTTGTTTCCAAAACCCCTGAAATGTATATATAATTGCTTCCCTAGCCTTCCATTCTTGCTCCCTTTTCTGCCTGCCATCTAGATATTTATTACAGCAGCCCAGCCTACACAGAGTCTGTAATTGTCAACTTGGAAATAAGTCTCCTTGGGTTCAATAAGATTTGCTCCTGTGCCAGGCTATAAATCGGGTCCTCCCTTAAAGAGGGCTTGTGTTGTGGTTGCACCTGGCAACCTAACCCTGTGTTGTGGGTGGGTACGTTTGGATAGCCACAACACCCAATTGGTAGGTCCCTTGATGCAGGGTTCAATCAGGACAATGGGATGCAGGCTAAACGGATCAATGGACCTATATATACTTCTATGCACATTACCCAGATCTTCACTGGATGGGACGAGGTTCTCATGAGCCAGTGTGGTGTAGTGGTTAGAGTGTCAGACCAGGACCTGGGAGACCAGGGTTCAAATCTCCACTTGGCCGTAAAGCTCACTGGATGAGCTCACTGGCTCAGTCTCTCAGCCTAGCCTACCTCACACGGTTGCTGTGGGGATTAAACGAAGAGGAGGATATAACCATATACACCACCTTGAGCAAGATGATAGATAGATAGAAAGATAGATTAGATAGATAGATAGATAGATAGATAGATAGATAGATAGATGATAGATAGATAGATAGATAGATAGATAGATAGATAGATAGATAGAGATAGATGATAGATAGATAGATAGATAGATAGATAGATAGATAGATAGATAGATAGAGATAGATGATAGATAGATAGATAGATGATAGATGATAGATGATAGATAGATAGATAGATAGATAGATAGATAGATAGATGATAGATAGATAGATAGATGATAGATAGATATAGATAGATGATAGATAGATTGATAGGTGATAGATAGATAGATGATAGATAGATGATAGATAGATGATAGATAGATAGATAGATAGAGATAGATAGATAGATAGATAGATAGATAGATAGATAGATAGATAGATAGAGATAGATAGATAGATAGATAGATAGATAGATAGATGATAGATGATAAATAGATGATAGATGATAGATGATGATAGATATGATAGATGATAGATGATAGATAGATAGATAGATGATGATAGATAGATAGATAGATAGATAGATAGATAGATAGATAGATGATAGATATAGATAGATAGATGATAGATAGATGATAGATAGATAGATAGATAGATAGATAGATGATAAAGAGAGAGAGAGAGAGAGAGAGAGAGAGAGAGAGAGAGATGATAGATAGATAGATTAGATAGATAAAACAAAAAAATTCCTTCCAGTAGCACCTTAAAGACCAACTAAGTCAGTTCTTGGTATGAGCTTTCGTGTGCATGCACACTTCTTCAGATACACATGCATGCACACGAAAGCTCATACCAAGAACTGACTTAGTTGGTCTTTAAGGTGCTACTGGAAGGAATTTTTTTGTTTTGACTATGGCAGACCAACACGGCTACCTATCTGTAGATAGATAGATAGATATAGATTGATATAGATATAGATAGATAGATAGATGATAGATAGATAGATAGATAGATGATAGATGATAGATGATAGATAGATGATGATGATAGATAGATAGATAGATAGATAGATAGATAGATAGATAGATGATAGATTAGATAGATAGATGATAGATAGATAGATAGATGATAGAGAGAGAGAGAGAGAGAGAGAGAGAGAGAGAGAGAGAGAGAGATGATAGATGAATGGTAGACAGCAAAAACATCAGAACTTCAAAACAGAACCTATGCATGGGTGCTCAACCATTTTTAGTCCAAAGACCTTACCGTAATTCCTAAATAAAGATAAGCTTGGATCTTTATAAAAGGATTAAATACTGGGAAATGAAGTCTGAAGGTTAACACACACAAAATCTTTATTGGATTTGAAGGACAGGACTGTGATGGGTCCTTAGATCAGAGGCAGAGCAAATGCTGTGACAGTATCGGGTCCCCAGTTCCATTTCAGATTCAAAAGATTTCAGGTTGGAGAGCTGGGAAAGTTCCATGCCAGACCAAGGATGGGGAATCAGTGGCTTTCCAGACATTCCTGGACTACAATTCCCATCATCCCTGACCACTGGGCCATGCTGGGTAGGGCTGATGGGGTTAACAACACCTGAAGGACCACAGGTTATCCACCTCTCTTTTAGACATCCTGGGAGTAGAGCATTGAGGACCATAAAAAACTGCCCCACTGATGTATACAATAGTTGAGCTTCCCATAATCCAGTTGGTTAAAAATTAACAACCCTAATTTGAGTTACATGAAGGCAGAGATCTATCCTGATGTAAAGTATATCCATTCAAGTCTTCTATATAAAAAAAATAAAACTTGGTGACATCTCAAGAAAGTATCTGGGCACAAGATCAAGGTTTCTGCTGAAAGAGAAAGGAAAGGAAATCACCTGGTTAGCTACTCTCTTCTCATGGTTTTTGTAGACCTCTGTCAAACACTTAACTTTTTTTAATGCCTCCCTTAATTACCTTTTTAAAAATAATAAACGCAGAGTCATGCTTTTGATAATTGAAATGTAAATTTCAAGTAGTATATCACTTACACGCAATATATATTGTAATCGAGTGCCCCCAGAAGTCAAACTTGGGTGCCAAATAATAATTACATTTCTTTTGCGCAAGGTCGTTGGTAAAGTTCTGGGATTTGTATACTCAGACTTTCCACAAGGAAGGGAGTTCTAAGACTGCCTGTATTGCAGAACTAATGAATTGGCCTGTCATGTGAAGTTTAATTCAATCAGAAAGCCGGTGTGTGCTGCCGCTAATAAACCATAATTATTGAAACGAAAATTGGCTTTTTATCAGTGACAATGTAACTTAATTTCTCAAAATGATAAATACAGTAGAGATGAAGCAATATGCAATGCCAGGTGTTCCTTTTCCGTTCAGAGATTTGTTCACCTACAGTAAACACACACACAGTCAGGGACACACATGTTGTTGTTGTTGCTTAGTCGTGTCCGACTCTTCGTGACCCCATGGACCAGAGCACGCCAGGCACTCCTGTCTTCCACTGTCTCCCACAGTTTGGTCAAACTCATGCTAGTAGTTTCAAGAACACTGTCCATCTTGTCCTCTGTCATCCCCTTCTCCTTGGGCCCTCCATCTTTCCCAACATCAGGGTCTTTTCCAGGGAGTCTTCTCTTCTCATGAGGTGGCCAAAGTAGTGGAGCCTCAGCTTCAGCATCTGTCCTTCCAGTGAGCACTCAGGGCTGATTTCCTTAAGAATGGAGAGGTTTGATCTTCTTGCAGTCCATGGGACTCTCAAGAGTCTCCTCCAGCACCATAATTCAAAAGCATCAATTCTTCAGCGATCAGCCTTCATATGAAGAATCAAATCAAGATCACCCATAGCCTGGATCATACATAGCTCCACTGATTATTGAAAACTTCTTGATAATGATTCCAACCAAAACAGGTGGACTGAAATGCAACTGTGGCCAACCCATTCATTGCTCTTCATCTGTGACTTGTAGTTCACACATCAGTTGTATGCAGTGAAATTTTTCGTAGGGGAACAGTGAGGGCCAGAGACGCCAACTTGAGAGGGCTATTGGTGGGGGCAACATTGCACAGGTGAGCATCACGCCTTCCTCCTTAACCCGGGCAGATGCTTCCCAGACTTTGGGAAGGAGACACCAAACCTCTGAAAGAACGCTGGAGCCCTGCTGCCTCCTTCCCAAAAGCCAGGCGGGCTTTGGGAAAGCAGCAGAAACACTCTTGGATCCTTTAGGGCAGGGATGTCCAACACATCGATCGTGATAGACCAGTTGATCGCGGGATTGATTTTGGTTGAGAGAAAGAGAGAGAAGCCCGGCGTGCTCCGACTGGCTCCTCAGATCTGTGTAAACCAGGGGTCAGCAACCTTTTTCAGCTGTGAGCCAGTCCACGGTCCCTCAGACCATGTGTTCGGCCAGACTATATTTTGAAGGAAAAAATATATGAACGAATTCCTATGCCCCACAAATAAGCCAGAGATGCATTTAAATTAAAAGGACACATTCTACTCATGTCAAAACACGCTGATTCCCAGACTGTCCATGGTCTGGATTGAGAAGGCAATTGGGCCACATCCGGCCCCCAAGCCTTAGGTTGCCTACCCCTGGTGTAAACTAATATAAAAATATAGTTTGACTTTTCTCACTTGTTTAGTTACCGTACTTGTCCGTCTAGTAACTGTCTCTATCATGATGATATCTAAACATAACAACTGTATCCATGAAATGGAAATGTGTTTGTTTGTTTCATAAACTTAAATGACTTCGGGGAGGTGGGGGAAGGGAAAGCTTGTTGAAGAATGACAATGGGACAGTGCGGTAGATCACTGCCAGTTTTTGATAGTGTGATAGTAGATCACAGCCTACTTGAAGTTGGACATGCCTACTTTAGGGGGACTAGCCTCATACCTTTAGTCTATTGATCACACGCCACTGCAAGTGCAGGTGTGAACCAGCTGACAAAGATGATGGCAGCCATCACATTCTAACCCAGAGTGGCGTACCCTCCAAGTGCCCCCAGATTTCCAGGGACAGTCCCAGAAATAAAAAAGCCACCCCAGCTTCTGATGTGATCCCAAAATGTCCCTATTTCTCCTCCCTGTGTTGCCGTTGCTTTATTGGTGTGTGTTTTTCTTTTTGTGGATCTACCAAAGAATAAAATAAAATAAAAGTGGGATTAAGGAGTGGGTTTTTCCCTCCAGGACAGTGGAAGGTATGTGTGCTGGGTCCCATTTGTGTAGTGGCAGCCACACTCGCACTTCTTCTGATATGAAATGCTCTGTGGGGTGGGGAGGACACACACAAAATGAGGGGTCGCAGAGGGTCAGTTGGGGGGTGAGAAATGTCCCTGTATTCATCTGAGGAATGTTGGAGAGTATGAGCCTCACATAGAGCAAATAGCAGTATGCAGCAATCTAGCCTTGGGGTTACCATCACCTGCGATCAGGCTATTCAGGAATGGCTGGCTGTAGCTAGTGAACCAAACAAAGCTGGTAAAAGGCAGTCCCGGCCACAGAGAATAATTGGGTCTCCAGTGACAAAGATGCACTGTAAATTGCTTTCGGCTTCAAATGCATAGCTGTCCACGTTTCCCTTTTTTTAAAGGGAAATTCCCTTATTCCGAATAGGATTCCTCACAAGACAACGGAAAAGTTGACAGCTATGTTCAAATGGTTTAAAATAAAAAACACAACTGTGGGAGGGGGGGTAGGAAGGGAAAACAAGCCAAAAAGGGGTGACAGATGAAGAAATGCAGTCTGACAATTCTATGAAAAACCTTAATGACCACCTGCAACAGCAGGAAATGTTAGCATGATGACTTGGCGATCAGGATTTGAACCATGAGCAAGAGAAGGAATTAAAGATTATTGTATGGTGGTTGTGATATAAAAGAGGGAATATAAGGTGCAGCAAGGGGGGGGAGGAATTAAAAACACCATGGAAAACGAGAGGGGAAGTTGGAAAAAACCAAAGAAAAAATTATTATGTTTTGGAATGTATACGTGATTTAAAATAACAACAACAACTTATTTATACCCCGCCCTCCCCGGCTAAGACCAGGCTCAGGGCAGCTAACACTGAATATAAATACAGTAAAAACATTAAAAAAACAAAAACAAAAAAAAACCCAGAGTTGATTAAAATATAAATTAGAACAAAAAAATGGAAAAGCAACAGCAGTAAGCGATACAACTCAATCATCTCTGCTTTGTTATGTTAACTAACATATGTAGTGGCACCGGAAGCGATCGTCTCAAATCAAACTTAGACAAACAGAATCAAACTCCTTGGTTAATTCTAAGTCAACAATGGCTACCCCACTGCAAATGCAAAGATTTCTATGGAGCCTGGCTAATATGAAACTATGAAGATATTTGATCTCACCGATCCACACCCTCACCCCCAAATATATTGTTCCTATCTCACAAAACACAACCCTGGAAAAAGAAAATCACATTTATAGCCGAGAAGCTTTTGCCTAGAGAAAGATTATTCACCAACAAAGCATTATCTTTCACTATTATCTGAAGCCGCATGTAATAACCTGCCAAAGATGGGATATTAGATTACTTGATGTGAACCACTGTTCTGACCTAGTAAGCTAATTCATATACTCCTGCGGACGTTATTGGGGACCTAAATCCTGAGGTAAAGTTAGCTGCCTGGCTTCACAACGCAAGAGCCAAAGTGCTCTGTACACCAGCGTGAGGGAAATGTATTGCAGAATGAATTGTCTTGGAGGGGAAAGGAGCCCAGAGAAACACACGCCATTGAAAGCTTTGCCATGGTTCTTGCCAATTTGCCGCGAATGACAGTTAAATAAGGCCATAACAACAGCTGCAGTTCCAGTGCAGCAAAGAATAGGGGAACACTGAGAGCAGGGATGGGGAGGGGGACCTGTGGCCCTCCCATCAGTCCCAGCCAGCTTGGCCAATTATCAGGAATGATGGGAGTTGTAGTTCATCAACATCTGGGGAGCCAGGAGTTGCCCAGCAGCTCCTGGCTCTGGGTGAAAAGACTGCACCTTCCTGTTCAGGATCCTTGTCGGTTCCTGCTGCTTCCTGTTCTGCCTCCCCACTCGAAGCTCAAAGCCCACTCAGAAAAAGATAAAGGTAAAGGGACCCCTGACCATTAGGTCCAGTTGTGACCGACTCTGGGGTTGCGGCGCTCATCTCGCTTTACTGGCCGAGGGAGCCGGCATACAGCTTCTGGGTCATGTGGCGAACCAAAGCAGCACACGGAAACGCCGTTTACCTTCCCGCCGGAGTGGTACCTATTTATCTACTTGCAATTTGATGTGCTTTCAAACTGCTAGGTTGGCAGGAGCAGGGACCGAACAATGGGAGCTCACCCTGTCGCAGGGATTCGAACCGCTGACCTACTGATTGGCAAGTCCTAGGCTCTGTGGTTTAACCCACAGCGTCACCCGCGTCCACCTGCCCAGCTACACAGCTGCAAATAAAATGTTTTAAGTGTGTTGTAAAGTGCAATATACAAATGTGACACTATGCCCCGCGGAGGACCTTAAGGTCCACAATGAGATCCCAGGTCGCAAGGTGGTTAGATTAGTCTTAACTAGGGCCAGGGCCTTTTCAGTACTGGCCCCGACTTGGTGGAACGCTCTGTCACAAGAGACTAGGGCCCTGCGGGACTTGTCATCTTTCCACAGGGCCTGCAAGACAGAGCTGTTCTGCCTGGCCTTTGGTTTGGACTCAGTCTGACCCTTATGTTTCCTTCCCCTTATCATAGCTGTCAACATTTCCCTTTTTTAAGGGAAATTCCCTTATTCCGAATAGGATTCCTTGCAAGAAAAGGGAAAAGTTGACAGCTATGCCCCTTATGGTCTTGATTTATCAGCTACTTTAAAATGAGGCTGCATTTTAAATTGCATTTTAACCTCTATTTTAAATTGGGGTTTTTTCCACTCTCTCTCTCTTTCCCCCTATTATGTTTTTACTGTGATTTTATTGGTGTTAGCCGCCCTGAGCCCGGCTCTGGCCAGGGAGGGCGGGGTATAAATATTATTATTATTATTATTATTATTATTATTATTATTATTATTATTAGATGGCAACAGTGAGCTATGGCAAATTCAATGTATTTTTTCAAAATGTTTTAAAAAAAGCATTAGCACAGCATTTTTAATATGTGTGTAGATTCTACCCTGTAAGCACGGGAAACAGTGAAGGCTGACTGACATTCTCCTGACAACAGGTCAGTGACTTTAAAAGAAAAAAGAACTAAATCTTTGTACTTTTAATGAAATCCACCCCCCAAAAAAAAAAGTTTTTGGCAATATTTTAGCATAAAATGGAAGTCTTTCATTAAAAATAAAAGTCAGCAAGTTGGTAACTAGTCTTCGTGGCTTCCTGAGCTTCAATTTAAGCCCAGGGGGAAACATCAATAGGTAACTCCATCCATGGAACCTTTTCAAATCAGGAAGCAAAGTCAGGCAGGGAACTTGTAAAGCACTGGAGAAACTCACTTTGCATTGATAAGGTAAGTGCAAAATCATAAAGAAATTGTAATGAGTAGAAATACAGAAGCCTCTTTTACGAGGCTAGAAAACTTTGGAGGTTGAGTTTCAACACAGTGCTTGTTTTCTGTGGAATGTCATTTCTGGAAGGTAACTTTCTGAGCTCCAGTTGTGGATTTTGGTATTAGGCTGCACGTTCTCAGCAATTGGGCCCTGGAGATGGGAGCTTTCCAGCTGCACAGAAACCGGCTTAGTGATGAAGCAACTATAGACCAGTAAATGCCAGGTGCAGCGAAATGGTGAGACATCTAGTTTGCTAGAGGGAAAGGAAGTAGCAATGCATGTATGAGCAGCACCTGCCAAGCAGCAAGAGAGCTATACTAGGCAGATGACAGAGATAGAGGGAAACATCTGTTCTTCTTCTGCCTTTCTAGCTGAAGAGAAACAGGTGGGTGGTGATGAAACCATGAGGTGTCCAGAACTTTCAGAAGAGCCACATGGTGTAATCCTCCTGGAATTGTACCATTTCAGAATGCAGGTGCTGTTAAATGAGAGAGAGACAGAGAGAGAGACAGAGAGAGAGATCACAACATACAACATGGAAAGAGGGGGAAAGAAGAGGGGTGCTTAGACCAAACTCAATTATGTCTGTCTGAAAAGGAAATGAGACTGCCTAATCTGAGCACCATCCCTGCATATAAAAATATAGTGGGAAAAGTTTGCTGGGGATGACCTCTGTGCCACCCACAACCACCTCGCCTTGTGGATTTCAAGATGGAGGACAGCATTTAATCATGTGACCTCCCCAAATACTTTCTGAAGTGGTGCATCCTCAGAGGGACTGTGCCATGTGATTCTACTGAATGTAGAGGCTTTGTTTCTTTCAACCACAGATCGTTGCTGTGAACACAGAGGATGAAATCAAAGGAGATCCATCGCTCAGCCCCTATGCACTAATCCTGTCCATTACAGCACCATTTGGATAAAGAAAATAGAATGAGGGGAGTTAAACACGCCTCCCACTTCACTTGTTTGATCAAAATCGGTGTCTTTGCAGATGATTATTATTATTTTTTAATGTTGATAAACCTGATCACAGTAACTATGATTCTATGATTTTGTGAAATCTTCTTGGGTGTTAAGATTCATGGAGGGGGCTCTCTTGATAGTTGTGCCACCTTCAGAAATTATGGGGATGGGAGACCAGGAGATAGCTTTCCCCTCCACATAGAAGTGTGTCTAGCATCTTCATTATACAGCTTCTGTCATCTGCTGAAGTTGCACTGCCTTTCATAGTTAACATATTTTTATGGAACCTTCCTCTTCTGTTTTGTTCAGTCTGTACTTACTCTCTCTCTCTCTCTCTCTCTCTCTCTCTCTCTCTCTCTCTCTGCAATTGTACATATATTGCTCTACTTCTTTTACTTGTTCATAACTGTATGGTCATATTGCTGTAACCTGGCCTGGGAATATATGGTGAAGGGCAGGTAAGAAATCTTATTTATCAATAAATAACATTCCTCTTGTATGAGACTTAAGGGACACTTGGTTAGATCATCTGTATAATCTCAGATCAGTTGCCCTAATCATTATTCATTCACATTTCAATCAATTGAGGCACAAAATAAAGCTCGGCGCATGAACGGGAACTGCCTATAAAAGCAAATCATGTTAAGAGCAGCCAATAAGATACTAAATGAAAGGAAGAAGGGACAGAACGACTTTAATGTAATTGACCAACTGGCTGTGAAATATGCCAACAGAAGACATTGCTACATCTAGCTAATTAATCAGAGGAATGTCTATCCAACCCCGTGTTTCCAAGTGTCTCTGTGATCTTGTAAAACAGTTCATGCATCTCAAATTTGGGAAATGCTTTTAACAGTTGGGTCATCTCCTGGTAACGAGAGATGCAAGCCATTTTACTACTCACTTTTCTCCTCTTCTGCCTTTCATCCTTGGTAATCAAGCATTAGCACTCTAGTGGCTAATTGCCAGTCATATCAGTGAAGGGGAAGATAGATTGGAGGGAGGTTTTCACCTTCAGGAAACCATTTGCACATCACTTTATCTGCCAAGGATCCACAGCATGCTCTAGAACCATGTTGCCCTACATGATGAAGAATATTTCCGAGGATGTACCCACCACCCTCCTATACCTTCATGGGGCAGGAGACAAGGCCATATAGTTCAGTGGGTAAGCATGCATGGAGAAAGTCCCCAATTCAATCCCTGCAGGCTTGACCTTATAGGAGCAGGTGGTCTTCCCTATCAGCCTCCTTGTTATTTAGGTGAAGCCCTATTGGTGGTCCCTACACAGGATAAACTATGTGGTGTGGGGACCCAGGGGAAAGCCTTTTCAGGCTCCTCACATATGTAACTCCCTGCCTCTCAGGACTTTGTCCACCTGGCTTGGGAGGATGGGGCCCCAACTGACTCCAGCTACAAAAGCTGTGGTCCTGACTGACTCCAACTACAAAAGCTGAGGCTGCCGAACAGACTTTTGGGCTGGGATGTTGTTTGGAGGGTTTTGTTGGGGGTGGTTGTTGCTATCATTGGCGCTGCTTCCTCATATCTTTATTTCAGATCTTGTGATTTATGTGGAAATTGTTCAGTTTGGTTGTGTATTTTTTGATGTTTCATTTATTATTTACGCCTATTTATGTTTCTGTCACATTTTGGCTGGGACATTTAGCTGATATAAATGTGTATGGTTGCAATCAAATTCAAAGGCCGCCAACAATTTACCCAAATGGTAATGTTCATCCATATCTTTGCAAATAACATGAAGAAGCTATGCAAAACAGGTGGATGGGATGGGCATCATTACTGGAGTGAAGGCTTCATCATTTCCAGTTTCTAATTCTAGACTTAGCTGTATTTCACTTCATTTCTGCATATAATTTCTGGGCAAGTATGAGCATTATTCACCTTCTGCTGTCGCACTCAATGGCAGCTTGTGAAGGACAGAGGCTTCTGCAGGAACAATTCTGACCTTTTCAGCTTCCTGCCTTAGGACTGGCATGTTCTTCACATTGTGTTCTTTTACTAGTGACTCCTTCTATCATCTGATGGAGTCCATCTCCATTCAATTTTGATAGGAATCCTTGGGGTCCTAAAAAGCTGCTGTTTTCCCATTCCTTTAGTGCACTTTTCTTGCTTCTGTTTTATTTTCTAGTCCTTGGAATATCTGTAGTCTGCCATTTCTTTCCCCCCAGCAACCAAAATGTATCTGTCCTGTGATAGGCTCATCACAGATCAAGAAGTCCATAGAAGTTATTTACTGTAAACATTACTACACAATACGGGTGGGTGGATGTTAAAGAATCCCTACCCAAAAGTACAGTGGTCCTCAGGTCTACTCAAAAGTAAGTATTTGCGTTTAACAAGGTTTACTCCCAGCTAAGTGAGTATAGGATGGTGGCCTAGTCTTTGGTTTAGGGTTGGCATTGGGGGAAAGAAGTCTCTTGTGCCTTTAGTAGCTGTGTGTCAGGCAGAAATTCAACAGGTTAACCCTTCCCTAGTAGGGAAAGGCAATTATGGGGAAAGCTTCACCACAACACATCACTAATGCAATCAATTATAAATCATTCACAAACTTACTTAATGTTTGACTGTATTATTTGCATTGTATATGCACGCAATGTTTCTTGTGTGGTTGGAGTATATGGGGATTGTTCTATTTTTAGAAACTGAAAAATAAAGTTAGGAATATTTTTTTAAAAAAAATGCATTAAAAGAAAAAGACAACGAACTAATTTTAACACCAGCAGTCACACAATCTATTGAACTGAACAAGGCCTTTTTCTTGCTTGGAGTTTCACTAGAACCACACCAGGGAATGTGTCTAATGCAGGAGTTGCCAACACGGTGCCCTCCAGGTTGCAAACGACAACAGCCACCAGTCCCAGGTGCCATAGCCAATGGTTCAGGATGATGGGTGTTGTAGTCCACAACATTTGGTACACACCACATTGGCTTCCCTGGCTTAATCCATGAGTCCTGTAGTCTAATAATGTCCTTAGCATGTTCCTCTTTCTCTTCATTCTGGTTTAGAGAATAAGAAAACAGATGCTACCAGATCAGAACTAAAACCAAAGGCTTATTCCCCTTGCCATTAACACCAGCAAGAACTGAAGAAATTATATGTTGATTCCCCCCCCCGCCCCCCCGCCTTCAATGGCACAGACATAAATATATTTACCTGCAAAAATTGGTGACTCAAGCCACTGCTAAAGGCACTCATACCAAGGCTGGGTGAGAAGTAAGCAACTCTAAGTGGCAATTAGCTTTCGATGACATACTCCCCTCCCTTCCACTCCACCAGAATTTCCCTCCCAAGTCACCAACCCTCCCTCCCACCAGATCCCATGAATAGCTCACAACCTCTCCACATCATCTGCGAACGCCACCTTCAGCATTACAAAGGTGATCTCCATCTGTCTCTGAACCAGTTTAAGTAGCAGAGTGCTTGACACAAGTAGATGGCAATCATATAATCAACAGGTTCCGCTCTGCAGAGGTATCTCTCTTCTTCGCATACAGGACTTGCAACCAAAAGAAGCAGGGGGAAAGGTACTCTTTGATCTGAAGTACAGAAATATTGTGTCAAGAAGTACGAGGAAAAGAAAGAAAAGGGAGGGAGGGAGGGAGGGAGGGAGGGAGGGAGGGTAATAAGCTAAGCTCTAGCCTACCCAGAAAAAAAAATATTAGTTTTCCATAGGGATGTGCAAGAATGGTTTTGCTTTGTTATTCTATTCAATTTTTTTGTTGCAGAAGTTTTCTTTAGATACTGTTCTGTTCTGTTATTTATTAGAACCTTTTTAGGTTCATGCACACATCTGGATTTTTGAGAAGAAGAAGAAGAGTTTCGATTTGATATCCTGCTTTATCACTACCCGAAGGAGTCTCAAAGCGGCTAACATTCTCCTTTCCCTTCCTCCCCCACAGCAAACACTCTGTGAGGTGAGTGGGGCTGAGAGACTTCAAAGAAGTGTGACTGGCCCAAGGTCACCCAGCAGCTGCATGTGGAGGAGCGGAGACGCAAACCCGGTTCACCAGATTACGAGTCTACCGCTCTTAACCACTACACCACACTGAGCAAGTCCCGTGGGTGGCATCCCCTCTGGACACATCAATAAAATTCATCTGAGCCTTCAGAAGTACATAGAGCTGAAAGAGGAAGTGAGTAGGAGTGTCAGTCTTCCCACTTCCTCCTTCAGCTCCACCTCCTGACCAAGGGGGCAGTGAGGGATTGTTCACAGGCTTTGTGGGCACCAAGAAAGACACTGAGGGCAGGACTGGGGCCATGGGTGCCGTGGTGGCAACCCATGCAGTTAAAAGCATGTTTCTGTAGCTACTTACATTAGTTTCAATAAAGTTCCCCCACTTTTTAACCTCTCTCCTGCCCCCTAAATGCCTTGCAATTACACAACATCTGGGGCATTCTTGGAAACTAATGTGAGAAGAAGATGCCTACTCTTCAACATTGGGGCATCAGAAGAGGCACCTCTTTTGGTCCAGCTGGGTCGTCCCAGAGCACTGGAATGGAAGGCACTTTGGCGCAACCCTGCTGATGATCACCAGAGTGCCAGGCCAGAAGCTGCTCTTCACCAGGGTCATGCCAGAATGCCTTCTGGTCTGGCACTCTGGAGCTTGTCACCAAAGTGAATGTCTTTTGGTCCAGTGCTCTGGCACGAGGACGCAGGTGGCGCTGTGGGTAAAACCTCAGCGCCTAGGACCTGCTGATCGTAAGGTCGGCGGTTCGAATCCCCACGGCGGAGTGAGCTCCCATCAGTCGGTCCCAGCTCCTGCCCACCTAGCAGTTCGAAAGCACCCCTAAGTGCAAGTAGAGAAATAGGTACTGCTTTATAGCGGGAAGGTAAACGGCGTTTCTGTGTGCGGCACTGGTGCTGGCTCACCAGTTGCAGCTTCGTCACGCTGGCCACGTGACCCGAAAGTGTTTTCGGACGGTGCCGGCTCCCGGCCTCTTGAGCAAGATGAGCGCGCAACCCTAGAGTCGGTCACGACTGGCCCGTACGGGCAGGGGTACCTTTACCTTTACCGGACCAAGAAACAGGACATTTCAGGATCCAAACAGAAGCCAGAAATTGGCATCTGTGATCCTGGATGCCCTGCTTACAATGGGACACTTGCCAGGTATGGAATGCTGAACTAAATGGGTTGCTGGCCTGATCCAGCACGCTATTGTTGTGTTTTTAAGAGCCCTTCTTTGACTTTAGCCCCTTAGGGTAGAATGAGAGTTCCAAACGCTCCACTCTGCTGATATATAAATAAATAAATCCCTCCATGTGTTTTTTAAAAAGAAAAGAAAAGAAAAGATCTTTAAAAATGACAGCTCATCAGAAAAGAGGTTCCAGCATAGCCCTCTCTCGGTTTTCTTTTCAGGAAAATTCATTCCACGAGGGAGCATTCAACAATGCAAGCTGGCCTCTGGGAAGGACTGTACCACATTATTATGTTCTTAATGTAGAGCTGCTCTCGGAGGCAGAGAGCTGCAGATCCGGCGCCTACTGTGCTGAATCCAGGAGATGCTGTTTTGTGTGCTGCATTTGAAGTAAGGAATCAGAAGTGCAAGTCACCCTCTGATCTGCAAACCTTCCGGCTCAATACAGTGTGTCTAAATTGGCCCTCCGTCTCCTATCATTATCCCAGCAGATGCTCTGTCCTCCCTGCCCTCCTTTTCCTGGGCCCTGCCAGCTATTCCAAAGCAGCACTGAAATGGCTCTCCTTTTCATTAACAGCTATGTCTTGAGAGGAAACATTTTTTCCATCCCACACGATGGCGAGTGTCACACTTTGGCAACAGGGGAGCAAATAAATCCCCAAGCCCGGCAAATTGCGCTTGTCGGCTGCAGCTCTAAACTGCTCGAAGTCTGAGCTGCTTTGGAATCAGTTCAGCCGAGTTCATTTTGGTATTCATCAGTCCATGTCATTTTTATTTCCCCAGCAAAGCTGGCAAGCCTCAAAATATTTTCCCTCCCCTTGCTCCTTTTCCTTCGCTCAGAGCATTCCAAGTGCATCTAAAATCAACAAAGCAATGCACAAATCTCTGTCACCTTCTTGGAGTCATTTATCACCATCAAAATAAATGAATATTCCAGTTGGTTTGAATGGCACACATTAGAGATAATGGCCCTCCGTAAAATCTGGTGTGTAACTAAACCATTATCACTGAATGTGCAAGGAGAACTTTTATTTTGCCTTCCATCACAAAAAAAAATCCCAAAACTATTCCTCCAGGGATTTGCTAATAAGTTTCTGGATTGTTGGGGGTTTTTTTGGAAAGAAAGAAATACCAAACTTGATCAAGCAGAAGAAAGGGGTAGGGATTCTTCTTCTCTTCAGAGTTGCAAACAAGATCCAATCAGATTGTCAACAAGCATCTCAATGCATTTGAAAGGAACTCTAGGGTGTGTTATGGAGGAAGTAATTCTCATAAAGTAAATCTATCCTTGCTTTCATGAAAACTTCACTTACTGTCTCCCCCCCCCCATTGTCTTCTACCATGTCAACAGTCCTCAGCGTTCTCGCTCACTTCCACTGGTTACTCAAGGCTTTATGAGGCCAGCTCCTTAGACTAGCAAGCTGTGCTTTTTTGACAACTGGAACTGACCACCTGTCTCCTCAATCCTTGCCCATCCTGGCTCATAAAAGCAAGCCCGACATGGCTGGGCAACGGGCATTGTGGGGTGGTGAATGCTTCCCTCTGCAATGGATTCTTCCCAGACCCTCTTAAAGTTATCAAATCACTTCTTAAATAACCATCTCTGTGTGAATGTGCATGCTTGCAAATCAAATCTACTACTACAAACAGGACTTTCACCTCTCTTCCAACCTCCTCAAACACAATGCTTTTCATCAGAGCCCATTCAAACATCCCAATGATAATGGCACTCATTGTCCTGTAATAATTGTAGATCAATCAAATGCATTTTTCACATACATATGTATGAACGTAAGGCAAGCCTGCTGAATCAGGCCATGTTGGGATTCACAGAATGCTGTGTGAGATAGTAAGTCTGCAGGCTTGAGTTTGCTAGCTGATTCAACTGGCTGATGCAATCAGCCTGCAAAACTTTCTGTGGAAGTGCTGGGTCAAAATGACTTAGCAGTAATGTGCTAACAGTTGATTGGCTGTCATCGGTTTAAAAGTGAAACCCATCCAGCAGTAAAGGGGCGGTATAGAGGAGTGTGGTCAGAGAGAGAGAGTTAGAGGTCTTCCAATTTACCTTAAAGGTGCAGCCAAGTACTCTGTTTGACTGTATGAACTGCTCGTGTATTATAGCTTGTAGATATTTGTATATATAGCATTTCTGCTAAAGTGCCACAGAGAATTCACGACAGGCCAGTGGCCCATCTAGTCCAGTAGCCTGTTCCCACAGTGGACAACCAGCTGTCTGGGGAAAACCTGAAGGACCCGAACATAAGAGGACTCTCTCTCCTCCTGCAGTTTCCAGCAACTGGCATTCAGAAGCATTTTGGCCCTTGACCATGGAGCTAAAGCATAGCCTTCATGTGATCAGAAGAAGAAGAAGAGTTTGGATTTGATATCCCGCCTTTCACTCCCTTTTAAGGAGTCTCAAAGCGGCTAACATTCTCCTTTCCCTTCTTCCTCCCTCACAACAAACACTCTGGGAGGTGAGTGGGGCTGAGAGACTTCAAAGAAGTGTGACGAGCCCAAGGTCACCCAGCAGCTGCATGTGGAGGAGCGGAGACGTGAACCCAGTTCCCCAGATTATGAGACTTCCGCTCTTAACCACTGCACCACACTGGCTTCTAGGATGGACATACATGGTCCTAAGAATGTCAGAGCTCTGTTGGATCAGACCAAAGGCCTGCTTAGCCAGCATCCTATTTCCCCCAGTGACCAACCAGATATCTCCCAGAAGTTTACTAGCAGAGCACAGGGGCAATTGCCTTCTCCTGTCGTCGTTCCTCAGCAACCAGTATCTAGAAGGATGCTATCTCGGATCCTGGATGTGTCATGTAGCCATCATGTCTAGCAAACGTTGATATCCTTATCTCCCACAAATTTGTCTAATGTCCCTTCTCAGTGAGTGGTTAAATTAATGCAAGAAAAGCATGCCGGCATGATACCTAGGCAACTCTAAGTATCTCTACCAAGGGGTGTTTATTCAGACTGAACCAGGCCATCTGCTCTTCGGCATCGGTGAAGGAACATTCTCAAGACTAATCTTGACAATCTGTCATTTTACTTGGGTCCATTGCCTGACAGGGACAAGGTGATCTATCAAATCCTTCTTGACTGGACCCCAGTGCAATCAAAGCACAAGTAAAGGAGAGATAATCACAGGTGGTAGCGGCAGCGGCAAATTGTCTAGTACTCATTTGCTCCTTCTCCTAAAAGTAGTGCATGTCACTGGAGAGAGGTGCTGCTTGCCTTAACCGCCTCTGGCTATATTCCTCAATAGGGAATGCTCAACCCTTTTTTTGTGTACGTCTGCGTTAACAGCAGTTTTCTCCCAAGCGCAATGCTACAGCCTCACATTAAGCAAATGCCATTGCACACTATGATTTGCTAGCACCTAGTTTCCTAAATTTTTTAGCTTGTCCCTTTGTTCTTCCCTCTGCATGCATACATGCATGCATTCTATTCTTTAGATACCGTATTTTTCTGTGTTTAACACGCCCCTGTGTATAAGACGCCCCCTATTTGGGGGGACTCAAAATTAAGAAAATGCACTATGCCTATCTGTGTGTAAGACAACCCCTTATTTTAAACTTCAAAAATTTAGGGAAAAATATAGTCTTATACATGGAAAAACACAGTATATTGATGATGCATAAAAGTTTTTTCCCAGGACAGGGCTGAGGAACCTCCAGCTCAGGGAGTGAGTGTGGCCTCCAGCCTTCTCCATCTGGTCCTCAGAACTGTCTCCAGGCCATGTCTCCTATGCAAATCACACCCCTTCGCCAGCCTTCCTCCATGCCCACCTTGAGAGCTTTCACCTGTCTGGAATGTGTCCTTTGAGTATGGCAATGCCTCTTGTTTGGCTGGACAGAAAATGGAGCAGTGTGTGTGTGTGTGTGTGTGTGTGTGTGTGTGTGTGTGTGTGATGTGATGTGGCCTACTATACAAAGGTAAGAGTCTCATTGATTGCTCTGCCCCCCTTTTGGCTCTATCGCCAGCCACTTTTTGACTCTCACCCCTCCTGTCATTGGCATGCAGCCCCTAGAAGTTTGCTCTTGAGGGAATGAGGCACTTGGGATGAAGAATAGTTCCCCATTCCTATTCTAGAGAATTAGAACTGCACCCAGTGGCATCCTGGTCAGAAGGCATCGGCTTGGCTTCTCCCACCAGACAGAGGTACCAGCAATGCCCCTGAGACTGTTTAATCCTCTCCTTGGGCACTCTGCGCCAAAAAAAGTTGTGCAGCAGTAGGATTTCCAGCTTGGGAACTTCCCCTGTATTCACCAAGCCTTTAGCATCCATCATCTCAAAGGGGCAAATGGTGTTCAGCCACTCAGGAATAAGCTGCAATACTTCTGAGATGCCACCAGAAGTCCAATGCTGGTTGAACTTATGGTTCAATATGTGCCTGATCTATATAGATGTCTATGAAAGGTATGGGTTGAGCACCATTGGTGATGAAGATCAGATGCTCCCAGTCTTCCACGTGAGCTAAGGGATTCACATCAATTGTAGATCATGAGCTCACACTGTCCAAAATTATTGCCATTTATACACATTGTCCATCATGGTCATGAAACCTAGCACGGCTAGGGGAAAGGAGGAGTGGCCCTCCAAGCATGAATAAAAATTCCAAGTGAAAAAGACATACACAAATGCAATATATCAAGTGAAATGCTTGCAAAAATATGAATATCAGCCAAAATTTCATACCCAAATGTGTGTGTTTGGAGGACTACACACAGAAATGCTGATGAGTTTTCTGGAGGGCTTTTATTCTTTGGGGGGGGGGGAATGCAAGCTGATGTGGAAACATGGAGGACTGTAGATTGGGAAAAGGAGAAACAGAGAGACTAGAATTGGCAGATTTGCCCATATCTTCAATAAACCTGACTAAACTTGGTCTATCTAACTATCTAGTCACCTATCACACTTTGAGGATGAGGCCTCAACAGATTCTCTTCTTCCTGTGATACATTTCCACTTGGGATCTTTATCAAGTACTGCTAAGTCTTTCCTCTGATCCTTCAGAGTGCAGCCTTCCTGACTTCCCATCGAGTGTGACAGCCAGCGTGCTCAAGTGTAAAGAGACACGCTGTACCAGGGTGACACCGCTGACACAAATAAGGGAATTTAAACTCTTCTAGCATTGTGTCAGGCTGTCTTGGGTGGTACAGGCGTAATTCATATTCATGGAGTATGGCAGGCAGATTATAGAAGCAAAGTCATTGGGGGAAACCAAGAGCTAACATTTTAAGACTGACAGTGAGGATGGCCCTTCAGCTCCAAATGTGTTAATTTTGCAAGGCTTGGTGATACTTTCTCACACTATTATTCCCACAAAGAAAGAAACGTTTTTGAGTTCAGGGAAATGTCTGTCATCACCGCAATAGCAAAGATGGGCAAGAATATACCAGGTGGAAAAATGAGAAATTTCAACAGAGGTTTCAAGTAAGTCACTGGGAAACTTCAAAAATGTTAAACTATGAACCTATGGGAATCTAAATTCTGCAATCAGATAACCATTTCATTCTGAAATTACACGCTTTGGTAATGCAAATGGGGACCAGTCATTTGTAGAAACACAAGTTACTTCTCCTCTCCACAAACTCCCCCACCCCGTCTCTGTTAACCACAAATTGTTAGGATTACATGCATGATGCTTTTGGGCAACTGAGCTTCCACATTCACTTCCATGGCAGAGGGAGGGGGCAACACCATGTGCACACCTAAAATAACAATAGTCTGGAAACTCTCCTAGAATGTAAATCAAGGAAAGGAAACCTGTAATCCTCCCAATATGATTGGCCTACAATTCCCATCATCCCAGACCACTGGTCATGCGGACTGGGGCTGATGGAGGGACACAGATTCCTCATCCCTAGACTAAACCATAGAATTGCCATATCCCTCCCCACACTGTTTTCAAATCAGGAAAATGAGGATACACAAAGATATTTGTAACACACCAAGAACCACCATCTGCAGAGAAGCCAGCTCTGATTTATACACTGTTAAACATTGCTGAACACTTTTTCTCTCTATCTGCTGTAAAGATGGATGAATCTGTCCATGCTGGTTTCTCATTTTTTCTAATGTTAAGTTCAGCTCTCCATAATTCCGCGTCAGTCTGTGATTTTAAAAAGTTTGCGATTAGAAAGGGGGGAAAGTCCTCGTGGCAATTTGTGGGCTTGATATTGCAGATTTCTCCCTACTTGGGGGTTTCCTAGGGGCATCTAGCTGTTTAATATGGAAAGCAAGAAATCATGTAACCACAGAGATGAGTCAGTGTAAGGGTTAAGCAGAGAATGGATTAAGGAACAGGAATCCAAACCACAAAAGTTAAGACATCCTGTTTAACTTTATTGATTTACAAGTATAACACAAGGCTAACAATGCATTTGATCACAAGGTCCCAATCACAAAAGAGGATATAAAGACTAAAAGGTTTGATCCTTTGTATGCAGGCTAAAGATTCAAGGTGCCAACTGCCACCGCCTCTCCTTCACCTGCCTACTCTATAAGACCTGCCTGCAAGCCTTACCCAGGTCAAGAGAAGGGGTATTTCCCATCTTATCCGCTATTTCTGGCCGCAACCTAGCCCCATGTCCTGCTGTAGCATTATTGATAGTTCTTGTCTTCATGGCATAGCCACTCAGACAAAAACTCTATTAGCCTTGCTCCTGGCAGATGCTAGATTACAATTAGCAGCTCGCTGGAAGGATGCAACCAGACCGCCACACCATGACATGGCTTGATAGAGTATGGCACATCGCCACGTTGGAGAAGCTGGCATGCCATGTCTGGTTAATGCAAAGCACAATAACAACAACAAAAGATTTATTCTTCTTAATATGGCAATCTTTCATTGACTTTCTAAACAAACATCAAGGCTTATGCCCTCCGACAAGTCATATTTCACTTTGGAGAGGACTTGTTAATGCAGTAGAATTTGATCGACTTGCCCCTCTGCCACCTACTTCACTTATTTCACCCTCTCACTTCCCCACCTTCTTGCAAAATCTCTCTCCCCACCACTTTTAGCCAGAAAGTTTAATGGTCTCTCCCCAAAACCCCTTCATTTTATTGATGTGACAGCAAGTTCTTATTTATGTTGTATGCCTTTTAAGTGTGTTAAAATTTCAATAAAGGTATTGGAGAGAGAAGGTTGAGGTGGCAGTGGTGGGCATTCAAGAGCATGTGGAAGAATAGTCTGAGACTACCTCTCCTAGCATCCTGTGGGCAAAGAGTTGTTGGGCAGTGGAATGGACCTCATCAGAAGGTGGTGGACCAAGTTTTATTAGGAATGGTTAAGGGAGTTTGGGGTGTTTAGAGAAGATAGGATAGCCATCTTCAAATGGATGGATCCTCCATCCTTAACATGGAGGATGGAGCAAGCTTGATTTCTCCTGCTCCAGAGGGTAGGACCCAAATCAACGGATTGAAGTTCCAACTGAACATCAGGAAGAACTTTCTGATGGTAAGAGCTGTTCAACAGTGGAACAGTCTCCCCTGGGAGGTTGTGGACTCTTCTTCTTCTAAGCAGAGGTTGGATGGCCATCTGTCATGGATGCTTTAGTTGAAATTTCTGCATTGCAGGGCATTGGACTAGATGACCCTCGGGGTCCCTGCCAACTGTACAATTCAATGATTCTTTGATAATACTGGGGTCATTTTCTACCAGGAAAATGGGGGCAGGTGCTTGAAGCTTGGGGTGAGCAGGACCCTGCTCCAAGACCACCCAGTATTTAAAACAGGTTGAAACAAATGACAGTCATAACACTTAGGAGCTAAAGAGGTATATGCAGAAGGTCCCAGGTTCAACCAGCATGGTCAGGTAGGGCTAGAAGAGACTCCTTGTCTGAAACTCTGGTGAGGTGCTGCCGACCAATGTAAATGTCAGACTTCAGGGAATCTGCTTCCTCCCCGTTGCAGTAGATAAACAGAACAAAGGAAAAGGAGTTTCTTACCCGTTAGAAACTTTAATAATCACAGCAAGAGAACAAAGAATCCATCTCCTAGAAATGATGGTGCTGCCAATTAAGTTCACTCCCCCCGCCATCCCTATTAATCTATGTCACTCCTACATCTTGTAATCTGAGCTTGTACCCTCTGTGTTTTCTGTTCTGACACTTTCTGAGCTCTCCGGGACTTTGAGGAAGTGGGGTGGATACTATCCAGAGACTGCGAATCTGTTGACTCTTTCTCTTCTAGTGTTTCTTCTGCTAGCTGTTCCCCACCCAGTATTTCCCAGCTTCTGCCTTCTGAACGATGCCCCTCTGCAAACCACGCTTCCAAATCTATACTGTCCTCCTGCTCCTGGGAAGATTCAGGATCAGGAGGAGCAGGGGGCTCCCACCATTCTCCCTCAGTGCAGCCCTCCTCAGCACTGTCCCTGACGGTAAATAATACTGAGCTAAATGGACCAATGGGTCTGACTCAGTATACAGCAGCATTTTCCATTCCTTCCTCTATTCCTAAAATGGGTGGTGCCCAGGAAAGAACCTCTGAGGAAATAATATCCTATAATAACTTTATATTGTAAAGTTACAAAATACTTCGGGGGCAATCAGAAACAGTTTCTTGCAAGCCCCATTTCGTTTTGACGTATTTCCAGGTCAGGGTGATTAGGGTCCACAGTAAGTGATTCAGAAGATTAATTCACTTTTGCGGTATAAAACCTTTTGATATCTCTCTTTTTTACTACCCTTAGCTGTCCTATAGACATTTTATGAGCCTTATTGATAGTTGTCTGGTTTTAATTGGACTTTCACATATGGAAGTGAAATTGCAGACTAGCTTCCCTGTGTTAGTATTATGGGCTAGCCCCTTTACATTTCCAGCTAAGTTTTTTATTATTAATTTTTTTTGAGATAGCTTAGAAATTGCAAGCTGTGATTACTCAAATTGCTGTACATAAGGTTGGTAGAAGGCAGCATTACTTCGTAAAAAATTCTGCAATAATAGGAACATCAGGTTGGCTCCAGTTATTGAACTTCAGTCCCAGTGAAATCAAAGGGACATATTAATCATTACCTCAATGGGAATGAAGTGCAAAAGAATGAATCTGGATCCAAACCATTGTTTGTGCAGTGCCATTTCCTAGTACTTATGCTTGGAAGAAGAAACTCTTATTCTAGTTCAGATAGTGGGAAACATGGAAGACACAAAACCGCCACACTTCTGGCTCCTGAACAAAAGACGAAGAGGTGACAATATGCACAGGAGGGAACATAACTCAAGATTATCCACTCACCTGGGGCTCCAGGTGGGTGGCCTTTGTCGCATGGTGAAGTCGAGGTGGGTCTGGCGAGACCACCATTTTCAGAGCAGCTAGTGAGGCAGTCATCTCAAGGGTGGGGAATACATCTCTGGCCACACTGGACAACCAGGTGTGTGCAGGCAGTGCCCATGTGGGCAGCCCATCCCTGGCCTATTTAAGGGGGCAGCCAGGTACAGGCTGCCCACTTGCTTGACCATTGCAGGATTCAGTTTGGCTGGTTTCAGGAAATAACTCACAGTCTGGCTTTGCCAAAGGAGAGAGAAGTTGGGGGATGGAAAGAGTAGTGGATAAAGGGTCTGTAAAAAGGTAAAGCTGGCACTGTCAGTCTGTTGTTGTTGTTTGTTGTTGTTGTTGTTGTTGTTGTTGTCGTCGTCATCGTCTGAGGCTCTTCTTTGTGTGACCCCCTCCATTATTGATCTGGAGGGAGGCAACACAAGAATGGGCCTTTTCTGTGGTGGCTCCCCATTTGTGGAATGCTCTCCCCAGGAAGGCTTACCTGGCACCTTCATTACATACGTTTAGGGGCCAAGTGAAACGTTTCTCTATAACCAGGCCTTTGGCTGATTAATTTTAAAATGTGTTTGTGGGAGGAGGGGTTATTGGTTTGTGTTTGTTTGTGTTTTATAATTGTACATAATTTAGTTTTATTATGTATTTTGTGTTTTCGTTTGGTATTTTGATGTTGTGAACCACCCTGTGAACTTCAGATACTACTACTACTACTACTACTTATTATTATTATTATTATTATTATTTCTCTAGTTTGCCTTGGGATCAGTAATTGATAATGGATGGGATACAAGAAATTAAACAGTCACACACGAGAGAGAGAGAGAGAGAGAGAGAGAGAGAGAGAGAGAGAGAATATGCTTCAATATAGCAAACTTACCGGTAATTGTAAGGAATCAACTTGCTGTAGGTAAGCTGTTGTGATACTGCTTCGAAATATGTTCAGGAATGCACCTTACTAACATTGCAAGTGAATAAATTATCAAGTGCTTAGATGCATATTACTTGGCTGAGGTCACAAAAAACTAGCATTAGCTGTTACATTTTACCACATGATCTAGAATACTGCAATATGGAATGTTTTGAACAGCTGTGGAGTTACAGATGGTAAGAGTTGTGAATGAAGCATCAAGAGTACACACCAGCCAAGAGGCAAAAGAGAAGAGACTAAGACAGATGGACTCCTTGCTAGATGAGCCAAGCAAACAAATATGAGACAGCTTCTGCCAAGGAGAACATTGTATGGACCCTGTCATCATGTCTGGTACTAAATTACTTCAGTATTTTCAATGGGATTCTACTACCAGAAGCTAGATACTGTACAGTTTAACAGTTTAACTGCTCACACAAGACATGGTAAGATACAGAATGTTGACAATGTCTTTGCTTCTTTGGGATCACAGGTGACCCTGTGGTCCATCATAGGGATAGAAGAATTTCTGTTTCTCTCTGTTTCTTGTTTTTCCAATCATCGGTTCTCTATATTTTCACATTAGGTAAAGGTAAAGGGACCCCTGACAGTGAAGTCCAGTCGCGAATGACTCTGGGGTTGCAGAGTTCATCTCACTTTACTGGCCGAGGGAGCCGGCATTTGTCCACAGACAGTTTTTCCAGGTCATTACGCCAGCATGACTGAGCCACTTCTGCAGAAACCAGAGCAGTGCACAGAAATGCTGTTTACCTTTCCACCACAGTGGTACCTATTTATCTACTTGAACATTGACATGCTTTCAAACTGCTAGGTTGGCAGGAGCTGGGACAGAGCAATGGGAGCTCACCCCGTCGCTGGGATTCAAACCACCGACCTTCCGATTGGCAACCCCTAGGCTCAGTGGTTTAGACCACAGCACCACTGTCTTCCTCCATTTCACATTAGTTTTCAATTTTTTATTTTTAAAAAATCCTTACGAATATCACCATTTTAGTGTGAATTTTTCCTATTCTACACCCTTTGTGTGCAGTTTTGCCTAATTGTACACCTTTCTTTTTTTTAAGGGACGTGGGTGGCGCTGTGGGTTAAACCACAGAGCCTAGGACTTGCCGATCAGAAGGTCGGCTGTTCGAATCCCCGCAATGGGTTGAGCTCCCGTTGCTCAGTCCCTGCTCCAGCCAACCTAGCAGTTCGAAAGCACGTCAAAGTGCAAGTAGATAAATAGGTAAATAGGTACTGCTCCAGCAGGAAGGTAAACGGCGTTTCCTTGCGCTGCTCTGCTTTGCCTGAAGTGGCTTAGTCATGCTGGCCACATGACCTGGAAGCTGTACACCGGCTCCCTTGGCCAATAAAGCGAGATGAGCGCTGCAGCACCAGAGTCAGTCATGACTGGACCTAACGGTCAGGGGTCCCTTTACCTTTACACCTTTTTTGCAAATAAATTTTCCCTAACATGATGCATTTTTGTACACTGTTATCACCAATATATGAATCTTTATGCACACTTTACCCTAGTATATTCAATTCTGTATACACATTGTCTGCTTGGAGAACTGCAGTGCAGTGCAAATTTCAGAGAAGTGTCGGTTTCGATGGAGAGCTGTGTTTCAGTTTGCATGTTGTTTCAGCAAGTGTGAATTGGGCAGGTTGGCTTTTAAGTGCAAATGAATGAGATTGCTCCCCCGACCCTAGTCTGTCAATGCCAAAAAGCAGATGAACATCGTTCTGCTTCTTGCAAAGAGATTCACAGCTCAGAAAAATATGTTCAGCTCTTTTCCAACCCCAAGCATAATTTATCGGGGCCAATACAAATTGATAACACTGCCCTCCTTTCCCCCTCTGTGAAATTGTCTGCATGGGAAAACTGAATTAGTGTCCTTTAGCTTCTTGAAGTCTTTTTCTTTAAGCTCCTCATCTTTCTGGCTGCCTAGTATGTGTTCATTATAGGACCAGAAGAGAAGAGTTTATGTACATACAAATTTAGCCATGCATCAGAAAGCATGGATTTTGTAGCAGGCACCCAACCTTAAGTTCTGTGCCATGTTGTCAGTAAACATCTTTTGCATATTAAGCTCTCTTCCATCTCAGTCTCCACACACCTACATAGAACGGGAGACTTCTTATATAAGAGAACTCAGGAAGACAAGTGGGAGTTAGGAGCTATGTTACATCTCTATCTCATTTCCTATACCAATAAAACTGTATTTATTGGATCTTCTTGCCTCTGGCACCATTTAACACTTCCAGATTACATTTTTTTTTTTGTATGAAGAGGCTAACATTCTCCTTTCCCTTCCTCCCCCACAACAAACACTCTGTGGGGTGAATGAGGCTGAGAGACTTCAAAGAAGTGTGACTAGCCCAAGGTCACCCAGCAGCTGCATGTGGAGGAGCAGAGACGCAAACCCAGTTCCCCAGATTACGAATCTACCACTCTTAACCACTACACCACACTGGCTATCCCAAAAGATACATCATTGAGTCTGTTATCTGATACAGAAGAGGACAAACAGAAACTGGCCTCCACTGGAGATGGAGGAGAAGACTGGTAACTTGCCAGAAGTGGAAGAAAACACTCTCCCCTTTAACATGACCTGCAGCTTAATATACAGAAATTAGCAGGCAAGATTTTCAGGCACACCAAAATTAAGCATGATCTCCGCCTAATAGCTGCACATTAAGCTGCTGTTAAAGCCACAGGACAACAGCTGGAGACAAAAGTTGGCAACTCAATGAGACAGGTGCACAGTAAACAGCCTCACCAAACAAATAGGTGATTTTCTTTTTTTATTATTATTCTTATTGCTTTACCAGAGAAAGAGAGACTACACGCACAGATGTGAATGAGTCTCTCTCAAAACTCTTTGCGGCAAATTGGCCCATTTCAAAAGTGACGCTGATATATATTCATGATGGCTTGAACCCAGTTCGCGGTGAATTAGTATTCCTCGTCAAATGCTTAATCACTGCGGCGTTCATTTGAAATTCTTTCATTAAGCTAGTTCTGCTAAATTGCAGGTTGAGCTAAATGTCAAAAAGCAAAAGATAGAAATACCTGATTAGCTAAGCACCTAAGCACTTGCTTTTCTCCACTTGTAGCTGGTAAATGTATGCAGGGACGGAGACAATGTATTGTTTATGCCAAGCCTAGTAAGCTTGTGAGCCCCAGATAAATAATTGTAATTACAACTGCGAGGGAAAGCAGCATATATAGGCTTTGTTTAAAGCATATGGGAAAGCTGCTGGGAGCTATTGATTGTGCTTTTTTCCATTCTTTACATTCAGCCTTTAGTTTTGGGATCTGCTGCTTTTATTATTATATTTATATCATGTCATCATGTTGCACATTATTGAGTAAGATAAGCAGGAAATGGATCACTGCCTTGAGGAACTTCCAATCCCATATAAATTTTAACAGTAACACAGGCTGAGAGAGGAAGACAATGGAGAGTTGGAGGTGAGACAAGGGAAAGAGAGGATGAACACATCCTATCGATGAGATTTCCTCCCCCCAAAAATCCCCCTCATAAAAACATCCTTCTCAATTTCTGAAGATCTTGTTTTCAAGGAACAAATGATGCACGAAGAACTCTCGGTCATACCTAACTTCTGAATTCTATACACAATATTGTATGCACACATTTTTCATGGCCTTCCGCCCCATTGGTTGGAACCTGCCAGGGTTCCCCATACGGAATCTGTGACCCTCCAAACGTTGTTGGACTACAGCTCACATCAACACTGGCCATTGAACATGCTGGCTGGGGGTTGATGGGAGTTGGTGTCCAACAAGATCTGGAGGTCTCCAGGTTCCCCATTTCTGAATTAGTTCATCCTTGTGCTCTTCTTTAATCAATGTGCACATTGACACTATATATATATATATTCTGTGTCCTCTGTGTCCATATGATCGTAGTTATGATTACATCAAGATTGTTTTTGTGCAGTGTATTACCAATACCAAGGATTCATGGAGGAGGAGGAGGAGGAGGAGGAGGAGAGGAAGAAGAAGAAGAAGAAGAAGAAGAAGAAGAAGAAGAAGAAGAAGAAGAAGAAGAAGAAGACTGATGCAAAGTCATATTAACGGAGCTTTTGTGTGAATGTAATCAGTGCCATATCAGCAACACAGAGGGGTATAGTTACAAATACAAATAAATTGAAGAAATAAAAGATTTTCTCCTATTTTTTACTCCATTTTCATTTTAGATCCCATTGCCCAATGGAAGCTGGTCCATTAGAGTGATGGGCCCCTGTCCCACCAACCTCAGTTTGTATCAAGGTGGAGGTCAGGAGCAGGCCAGCCATAACTCACAAGGTACCAGTGAAGTTAACTCTTAATTCAAAGAAACAAAACTGATCTGGCCTACTTATCACAGCAACTCTTACCAGTAGGTCTTGCCCCAGTGAGGCAGATGCAAGGACTGACGGTCTTTGTCTTCCCAGCACTCACTAAGACTCCTCCTCCCAGCAATCAGAGACTCCTTCATCTTGTTTCTCTTTACTCCACCCTCTTTGTTCCTTTTTGTGTTCTGGGAGATCAGGGTGGGGGGAAGCTGGTTGCAGCAGGAGGGGAGACTCCCTGGCTTCTTCAGCAACCTGCTCCCACTCCTTTCCAGCCTCCGCTTCTGCTTCTGAGTCTAGGCTTCTCTCTTCCACGGCCTCTTCCTGCTCACTAAACCCTGATACCTCTTCAGCTTCCAACACCTCCTCCTCCCAATCTGCCCCCTCTTCTCCCTCTGACCACTCATCAGCATCCCACCTCCAATCCCCCAGCTCTGAGCCTTCATCCCCAGTGGGTTCCCCACCATAGCTCTGTGTCCAGCCAGTCCATGACTGTTTGACCTCTTCTATTCCCCACCTACCTACCTACCTGCCTTCCAGTCCAATCGGTAGCCCTGCCTGTCAGCTTCCTCCTCCTTAGTGTAGTGTTGCCCTTGTGGAATTTAGCAGGGAAGAGGATAGCAACAAAACTTTAATTTGTTGACCATTGGCTCTGGCGCCACCTACTGTTGAACTCCCCGCCTTCCACCCTATGAGCACCATCAATCACTCCCGTTGCTGTTCCATAATGCCATTCCATTAAATCTGGTGAAGAACAAAAATACAGCTGTGTTCCCTCTGTCTCCTGCTCTGTACACACACACACGCACACCAGTGTTTGCTCTTTCCAACCCAATGTCTGGTACAAACTCAAAATTGAAATGAGATTAATCTTTGAATTTGATTTGTCAGACCTTTGGGGCACAAGAGCTTGAGTGTTTGTTTTTAAATTACCACAAACCAATAATGGATTCCGCTTCTTAGTGACACAGTAAACAGTAAGGAGTGCAGAGACCACAATCAAGGCTATGGATCTCCAAATACCCTAAAATTGGTCAATTAAACTTTAACCCAGAAGATATTGGCTGGGAAGGGAAAGAAAACATTTTTTTGAAAAAAAAGACTTTAAAACAGAACCAGGTATTCCTGCAATTTCTGGTTTGATTGTCTTGTAATTAGGCATTCTCAAGGAATTCAGTAGTTAAAGAATCCAGTACAAACTGACCTGGATGATTGTGCAGATCAGAACAGGATTAATCCTTGCATTTCACTCTTCTCCAAATTTTGTAATGCAGTTTTCCATGCAAAAAGAAATGTACCAAACTGCATGTAAGATATGATGAAATACATTTAGAAGTGCATATTTTGTGAGTTTATATTTTAAATGTCTTTTTAAATATGAATATACCATATTTTTCTGTGTATAACACGCCCCCATGTATAAGACGACCCCTAGTATTTTGGACAGCAGCAAAAAAATGTGAGCGGCAAACTGCCCAGAGTTGTTGAGCTTTTGGGGGGCGGGGGACCACCACCAATCACTCTGCAGGCTGCCCACCAATGATGCAAATCGCACGCATCACTGTGGCCCCCAATCACCTGCACACTCACCGCCAAAAACCCACCTGCACACTCGGCGCAACCACAGCTGATTGTATGCGCGCCTCGCCACTGCCGTAAATAGCCCGTCCAGTTGCCGCAGCAGCAGCCAATCATCAGCAGGCCTTGCCGCAGCAACCAATCACACACCCAATCGCTGCTGCCAATTTCCTGCCAGCTGCTGCCAACAATCGCCCGCTCCCCCTCTGCTATCTGTGTACAAGACGACCCTCAATTTTTGCCTATTATTTCTAAGGAAAAGATATCATCTGATACACAGAAAAATACGGTATATAGTTTCACAGTCACAATCAGCATCCGCATCCTTGGGCAGCTGCCGTGCCCTTGAAGCCTGGCAAGGCTGTCCGAGATTCTTCCATTCATTCTTCTGCAACTGGCAGGTAGCGATGGGGGAGAAATTTCTTTTGGTTCCCATTTAAAGGTAAAAGGTAAAGGGACCCCTGACCATTAGGTCCAGTTGTGGCCGACTCTGGGTTTGTGGCGCTCATCTCGCTTTATTGGCCGAGGGAGCCGGTGTACAGCTTCCGGGTCATGTGGCCAGCATGACTAAGCCACTTCTGGTGAACCAGAGCAGCACACGGAAATGCCGTTTACCTTCCCGCCAGAGTGGTACCTATTTATCTACTTGCACTTTGACGTGCTTTTGAACTGCTAGGTTGGCAGGAGCAGGGACCGAACAACGGGAGATCACCCCATCGTGGGGATTCGAACCGCCGACCTTCTGATCGTCAAGTCCTAGGCTCTGTGGTTTAACCCACAGCGCCACCCATGTCCCATTTAAAGGTAAACCTAATTCGCAATTTCCGAAACACCATGCAAAACAAAACACAGCTTTCAAAATCTGCACTTCTCCAGCCAAGTAGCGTACATAAAAAATGCAAACATCAGCGAACAAAGAACACCAAAATGCATTGCATTGGGGGAAATTGCTTTGTAAAAAAATGTATACATTGGAGGGATTGCATATAAAAAAGTGTATATTTGTAAGAAATTAGCACTAAAATGATGGTGAGCTTTTGTAAGTATCTTTTTTGTTCGTTCATTCATTTGTTTAATTCACAAATTGGTATGGAAATGTAGAGAGCTGGTTGAAAAACAGAGAAGCAAAAATTCCCTCTCCCTACCAGCAAAATCTAACCGCTGCCACTAGAGGGCCTCGTGAGAGAGGGCACCAATTTCACTGGCTTTTTTTACCCGATAGGACGCGGTTTTCCTGGTTGGGTTTACAATATACCAACTGGATCTCCATTCTACAGAGGTGGCATGGGAAAGACAGAGCATATGGCCTTTTGCTAGGAATGTTTCTTGGCCTGATTTGCCGAGATTTACGAGTGCTCGAGAGCTAAACATGAGAATGTATCACTGTCTGGCACCGCAGACATAAAAAGGATAAGTTTGAGAGTCATATTCAATCTGCTTTTGTTTTATGGACCTCTTTATAGAAGGAGCGCGGCAGGCGTGAGCGAGCTGTGTGCCTCCACAGATGTTTGCATGCATTTACCCGTCTTAGCGCACAATGAATGACAAGGGCCCAGTTTGGAATGCAGAGGATGCAGCTTAGGACAATCGTAGAGGGAGAAGGAGGACAATGAGAATGGAGAGGAGGGGGGTGGAGGGAAGAGGAAAAAGCGTTTGCCAAAAACATGGCATCAAGCTTAGACTTTGAATCAAAGGCTAAACAGTGTGTGCATGGATAAACAGACCCCGGCAGATACAAATAGCCATCTGTTGCGATGCCACAAAGAGAAACCCATTTCAAAACACACACACACACACACACAAATTGAGAGCGTGTTCTGGATTTGCATTGCCTCCTGCTTTCACTTGTTCGTCTGTTGAATCATAGAACTGTAGAGTTGAAAGGGACCGCGAGGCTCACCTAGTCCAACCCCTGCAATGCAGGAATCTTTTGCCCGGCGTGGTGCTTGAACCCACAGCCCTGACATCAACAGTCTCATGCCCTACCAACTGAACTACCCCAGCTGCTACGAATGAGATGTTGGTTAATCTGAAAAGCAGCTAATGAGCAGAGCTGTGAACATGAGGCTGCTGTCAATTTAGCAAAAAAGGGGGGGAGGGTATTGTATTGTTTATTTACCTTGCCTGGTTATTTGAAGTAATAGTTTCATAGCTTTCTGCAAAGCTTTATACAGTGTTGAGAAGTTGCTCATTCATAGATCCCTCCCCAGGCTCCAATATGCCATTGTTTTTATGAATTAACATCTCCTTCAATGCTCAACTGTTCTGTGTAGTCTTTGACTTAATTGAATTGAATTGAAATACTTTATTTTCACTTGTACAACTTGTATACAGTGAGATACATGAGCACCCCCTACTCAGCTCTCTTAGTCTTAATTCCCCTCATTTACTGACGCACACCCATCAAACCCGAAAGTCAGTTGCCCTGTTGTTCTTTTCATTCAGCAGGCTAACAGCCCACGGATAGAAGCTATTCTTTACCCTGTTGGTGCGACTAATCATGCTTCTATATCTTCTGCCTGAGGGCAGGAGATCAAGAAAGTGCCAGCCAGGGTGTGAATCATCCCTGAGAATTTTCCTCACTCTCCTGAGGCAATGTTCTAACAATGTAATCCTAACTATCTGCGCTGTGCATTGAAAGCAGTATCATACCAAGCAAGTATCATACCAGTATCAGACCTGCTCTTGCCTGCCCCTCAGGGCTGGCACGTCACACAAATCTAGGCCTCAGCAGCAGCAGCCGCTGCCTCTCGTCTTCCTCACCCAGTCTCCAGAGCCCCTATGAGCAGCCCAAGGGGGGAGGCCAGCAGCAGCAGAGACGCCATGGAGAGGCAACAGGATACTCCCTTTCTACTACCACTGCTCAGGATGAGTGCCGGCTCATCCTCCTCCCTAGCAGTAGTGGGGAAAACAGGGACATTCCGATACATTCCAATACAATAATCTTTATTGTCATTGTCCCATATAGATCAACAAAATTGGGGGGGGGGAGGAATCTACATAAGACATTCAAAACCAACAAGCCTACTATCCCAGCTATCCCAACCTGGTTAGCCCCCTAAAAACTCTGATACCCCATTTTTAAAATACAATATACTCCCACAGAGACTCCTTATACTGTGTTTAAAACCAAAATCACATTTGGATAGAAACTGTTTCTCAGGCAGCTAGTCCTAGTCTTTATAACCCTGTACCTTCTTCCAGAAGGCAGAAGCTGAAATCATTTCCAGGGCATGCACTATCCTGCGCTATCTCTGCAGCTTTCTTATAGCACCTGGAAGCGTAGATTTGATCCAAGGTGGGAAGAGTGCACCCAATTATTCTCTCCGCAGTCTTTACAACCCTGGACAGCATTGTTTTTTCCCTGACCGTGCAGCTCCCAAACCACACACAGACCATAAGTTAATACACTCTCAACAGTACAATGGTAAAATGCCATCAACAGGTGAGAGGTTGTTCCAGTATCAAATCAGAAGCCGGGATGGCATTTGTAATTCCAGGACTGTCCCTGGGAAACCAGGACACTTGGAGGTTATGTCACAATGGTCTATCATTACAGCTCAACCCTGTCTACTCTGGCTAGGTAGTGGCTCCTCAAGGACTGCCTCTTTCAAAATGAACCTACCCAGACCCTGAGACCATCTTCCGAGGTCCTCCTTCATGTGCCTCCTCCTTGAGATGTTCGGAGGGCAGTGACATGAGAACAGGCCTTTTCTGCAGTGTCTCCCCGTCTGTGGAATGCTCTCCCTAGGGAAGTTCGGCTGGCGTCTTCATTATACACCTTTAAGCGCCAGGCAAAAACACTCTTCTTTAAACAGGCATTTGGTTGATCCGACTTACATCCTATGCCCTTTTTAAATGTGGTTTTTTTTGGAGGGGGGGTTGCTGTTCTTATTTTTATTAGGTATTTTGTAGTTTTATATCGTGATTTTTTTTTCTGTGAACCGCCCTGAGACCACAAGTTATAGGACAGTAAATAATAATAACAATAATCAATTTTATTTAAACCCCGCCCGCCCTGGCCAGAGCCGAGCTCAGGGCAACTAACACCAGTAAAATTACAATAAAAACATAATAGGGGGGAAAGAAAAAAGAAAAAAACAATTTAAAATACACGTTAAAATGCAATTTAAAATGCAGCCTCATTTTAAAAGTAGCCCATGGATCAAAACCGTAAGGGGAGGGAAAACATAAGGGTCAGACTAAGTCGTAACCAAAGGCCAGGCGGAACAGCTCTGTCTTGCAGGCCCTGCGGAAAGATGTCAGGTCCCGCATGGCCCTAGTCTCTTGTGACAGAGCTTTCTACCAGATCGGGGCCAGTACTGAAAAGGCCCTGGCCCTAGCTGAGACCAATCTAACCACCTTGTGACTTGGGACCTCCAAAGTATTGTCATTCGTGGACCTTAAGGTCCTCTGCGGGGCATACCAGGAGAGGCGGTCCCGTAGGTACATGGGTCCTAGGCCGCGTAGGGCTTTAAAGGTCAAAACCAGCACCTTAAACCTGACACTGTACTCCACCGGGAGCCAGTGCAGTTGGTAAAGCACTAGATGAATGTGATCCCATGGCAAGGACCCCGTAAGGAGCCTTGCCACGACATTCTGCACCCGCTGGAGTTTCTGGGTCAGCTTCAAGGGCAGCCCCGCTTAGAGCAAGTTCCAATAATCAAGCCTGGAGGTGACCATCGCATGGATCACTTAATAAAAGAGCATAATGCTATGCTTGCTGGCTCAGGCTAATGACCCATCTAGCCCTACAACCTGCTCTCACGATGGCCAACCCAATGCCTATCAGAAGCATGCTAGCAGGACATGAGTGCAACATCATTCTCCCCTTCTGTGTTTTCCATCAATCGGCGTTCAGGAGCCAACTGCTTCCAACTGAGGGTTTTGAATCTGGAGCCAGGAACCAGTAGATCCTTCCCCACCCACCCACCTTTGTCCCTTGCTTTTGGAACTTGTGCTCTGCCACTGAGCAATGAAACGTTTGTTTTGCACTAACCAGGAGCTATGTTGTCCATTATTTCCCCTTTTCTCAACCGTTTCTCATGCAGCATCTTAGCTCTGCTACGACAGCTTCTGACAAGCAACCAAGCTATTGAAACCTGAGCATCTTTCAGTGCTGTGATGGTCATAATTATAGTTGCAATAGCAGTGATGAATGGTCAGGTGGGCTGCCCTTGCATCACACTAAACCCCGTAAGATTGCCCAGCTCGGCTTATGCATCCTGCTGTAAATCATCCTGCATCTGTAAGTACCTTCCTAGACTTGGATCCTTCCAAACACATCCTTCCATAGCAAGATAACTCAAATAAATTTAAAGGTCATTAAAGAAGTGTGTGAAATACGCCCTGCCTTCCGAAAATCCCAGCAGGAAACCAAGCTGAGACTTATTGGAATCGACATTATAAACAGCTGCTTAGGAATGTTAAGTGAGATTTACATAAATTCATATTGTGCGAACTTCCTGCTTTGCTTTAATTTACACAACCATGTTTTGTTTTGTGCCGAGGGACAGAAATCTGGCACGACTGGCGCCAAAGTAAATGCAATCTGTTAGGTGGCTGTTGCTTGTTTCCTTTTTCAAAGGCTGCTCGGAGCAATTCTAAAGGGTCCCCCCCCCCCCCGCTCTCCACCAGAAATCTGTTTTGATTGAAATCCCCTTTTGACTCCCACTTTCCCCAGCCGACTGAGCACTTTGTGAAATCTACAGTTCCGCGCTAAGTTTCCAAGAAGATGCCCCATGATCTGCATGTGGGAAAAGAAAGGGTTTTTGAAAACCCCATTGCCTTGCACAGAACAGTGTCCATGTATATGTAGTGTTGTGAGATTATCAGCCCAAGTCTGCAATTTCTCCCCACCCCATGGAATTGCCTCTTTCTTTACATTGGTTAATAAGAAAATATAATAATTATTATTTATTATTTATACCTCGCCCACCTGCCTGGGTTTCCCCAGCCACTCTGGGCAGCTTCCAACGGAATATAAAAAAAGACAATAAAACATCAAACATTAAAACTTCCCTCAACAGGGCTGCCTTCAGATGTCTTCTAAAAGTCAGGTAGTTGTTGTTCTCTTTGACATCTGGTGGGAGGGCGTTCCACAGGGCGGGCACCACTACCGCGAAGGCCCTCTGCCTGGTTCCCTGTAACCTCACTTCTCGCAGTGAGGGAACCGCCAGAAGGCCCTCGGAGCTGGATCTCAGAAAGAGCATGACGTGTCCCCCACCAGAGATACTATCCCCCCCTAACACCCCATATACACAAACATCCCCCAAAAATCATTTTAAGGCACACTAGAGCAATGGTGGGGAACCACACAGGTCAGGGGCCCACTGTGGCCCCCATTCCTCTCCATCTGGCCCTCAGAACTGTCCACAGGCCCCACACACCCCTGCTTTACAACTACAACAGAATGTGCCCTTGAATTAGGGCCGCCATATTTCAAAAAGTGAAAATCCATATTTCAAAAAGTGAAGAGCTTTGAATTGGGGTGGGGGAGGCAAAGGTGTTGAGCAATTTCCAGCCGGACACTGTTTTCGACTGCCAAATCCCAGCTATGTCTAGGAAATTCTGGGCGTGTGGCAACCCCTAACTTGAATTATACCTTGTTTGCCTGGATGATGAAGAAGAAGGGTTTAGATTTGATATCCCGCTCTATCACTACCCGAAGGAGTCTCAAAGCGGCTCACATTCTCCTTTCCCTTCCTCCCCCACAACAAACACTCTGTGAGGTGAGTGGGGCTGAGAGACTTCAGAGAAGTGTGACTGGCCCAAGGTCACCCGGCAGCTGCATGTGGAGGAGTGGGGAATCAAACCCGGTTCACCAGATTACGAGTCCACTGCTCTTAACCACTACACCACACTGAAGGATGGAGAGGGGGGTTGTGAAGTTGTATAGAAACAGTACAAAGGTGTTTTTTTAAAAAAAAATCATTTGTTGCTCTTTAGCCTCTAGCTCAGCCCACCACTGGAACATGGCCCTCAGAATGTTGCCTAGGAGGGAATGTGACCCCCGGGCTGAGAAAAGTACCCCACTCCTGCCATATGAGTAAGAAGTTCTCAAAGGCACATCCGATGATCTCTCCTTCCTAAGGGAGTCCAACTCAGCAGATAAGCACTGAAAGAAGGGACACATTAACAGTGTGCTACCTTGATTTGGGAATATTCCTGTAAGGATGAAAGGGAAGACCAATTTCCTTTCCTTCTGACAGCGAGCTTTTGTTTATCATATCCTTCCTTCAATATTTCAAAAAGGCATCAATACCGAGGATTGGGTGCTATGCAAATGTATTTAAATCCAACCAATTAACTGATGAAACTCTTTAAAAGGCAGGTGATTAATCAACTCCAAAGTCTTCAATCACTTGACAGCCCTAATAAATACATAACATTATGTAGCTGAGCTGCAAAACTCGTGTGGAGAACTTTAAAATCTCTTTTTAGGTATTTCCCTGTTCCTAAATATTATATACATATGCTTATGTTATTTTCACACTTGCATCTAGGATATTTACAGAGTGGACTTGCAAATGTATTTATTAAAATTACAGCATGGAATGAAGATCTTTTTACACAAATGCACACACACTTACTTGTCACTTTGCCAGCAATTCTGCATAAAATATTAACCGAGGTACCATTAAAGGGCATTAAACTTCTTCAGTCGTTTCAGGAGGGAATAAATGATGCCACCAAAATAATGATTTGCTTACTCCATTTAGGCAGCACAGGTTCTGTTTAGACCTGATTTCTTTGCAAACCAGTAGGAAACAGTCTGTTAATGACCAAATAGTGATGGATGAAAAGCCATACATAATAAAACTATGAATCTTCTCCCTGGGTCTCTCCCAACACCAACAGCTTCAAATAATTGTCTTTAAAAAGTTACCAGTGTATGCCAAATAAATGCAAATTTGTAAGATAACTTCCAACAGTAGCTTTCTACTAAGGTCTGCACCCTTCCTCTCTTGCTCCCCCTAGCAGTCTTAGAACAAGGGCACAACCATCCACAATTCTATTGTCACACCTGTTATCAGTGCTGAGAATCCCAGTGGTCCAACCTCGGTTTGGGTTCTGTTTCCTCGAAAGCAGGCACTATTTGGGGGGCGGAGAGCGCGATGCGAAATCACACAAGATCATGGTGCCAAAAATAGTGACTGCGCTCTCGTAAGAAAAAAACAGGATCTCCTGGTTTTATCGGGACAGTTGAGGGGTATGACTTTTTGTTGTTGTTTTGGTACCACTTTTTCATTTGCTGTTCCTTTAGCGGTGGGGCAATGGAGAGACCCTCCACCTCCTCCCGTCCCTAGATAGCAGTGGTGGTGGTGGGTGATGCCCAACGAAACTGATATGGTGGAAGGCAGGGAGGCCAACAGTAGGTGGCGCCAGAGCGAATGACAGGAAGACCCACTCCCTGACTGGCTTTAAGTAAGAAGGCAGTGAGGATTGGATGAGTACCGGTTGGTGGGGCAATGTCTCCATGGCCAGCATGGAAAGGAGGTGGAAGCTTTGCTAAATAGATGGGAAGTGAAGGTCATGGGACTGCCCGTGCCGGGTGTGGGAACCCCCAAAGTGTGGGGCTAAAGGTGGTCACCCCTGTTCACACACCCCAGGGGTGAACTTGCCTTCTCCAGGCTATACCCAGTTCTTCCCCAAATACAAGTTAGGTCCTTCATTTACCCCAGCAGGGAAAATGCTTGATCCCAGATATCACTAATGGCTGGAACCAGTTTGCAATATTCATTGCAAATCTATTAGCAGAAAACCAGTGAATGCATTTCATAGAATCATAGATTCTTAGAGTTGGAAGGGAAATCGAGGATGATCTAGTCCAACCTCCTGCAATGCAGGGTTTCAGCTGATGAGAAAGATAAACGTGATAATATCAAAAGGAATCCATGGCACATTATACATAAACGAATATTTGGGAAGGGAAAACATAAGGACTAAGTTATGCAAGGGGGGGGAACTATGACTACATCGAGAATTTAAAAAAAGAATATGAATAAAGTTAACTTTAATAAATTGAAACAAATATTGAAGCATCAAATAAAATGACTGTTACAAGCAATAATTATACCAGGCAGAACTAGCATTGAGTTTAACAATTATTCAGCTTTACTTTGATTTACCACCTAGAACTCCCACCTGCCCAAACTGGTTAAAAGCGTTGCTATGTTACAAATATATAGCTCCTTATCTTAAACATTAAGAAAATAGAAAAGAGAGAATATTATAGCTACTCATCAAAGCAGGAATTTAAAGCAACAGGGTTCTGTGGGCTTTGGGGAAGAGTTGAGAGATGCATTCAGGATCCCATAGACAGGATCTGGAAGAGTCCAGAGGGACAAGGAAAGGTTGAAAAATAACGTGGTAAAGTTTAAGCCTCATTGGGGAATAGGTGAAAATATAAAATAAGGGGGAAATAACTTTTTTTAAAAAAAAAAAAAAGTCTGTTCATAATTATTCATGAGCTAAAACCCCAACCCCGAAGGATTGGTTTAGACAGATACAGCTAGAAACCGCCTCAAACCTGAAAAAGGGACAGGTTCAAAATGATAAATTCCTTCTTATCTCAAGGTAGAAGGCAAAAAAAGGGATCTGGGCTCCAAACCCACAAGAACAAGCAGAAATATGTGTCAGCAAACTGGGAGATAAGCAAGAAAATAGGAAAGAAAGGGAGAACTATCTCTGATGTGCAGTCTCTTTTTGATCTGTCCACCTTCCAAATGCTCCTCTCTTCTGATTTGCCCTTTTCCTCTAACCCCACTATTTTAAGACTGAACTTCAGTTATGTTCTGGTAAATGACAAATCAGGAAGCAGAAACCTATCAAAACAGATCTATTTACTTCTTTTAAAAGGAGATTCATGAGTTTCCAAGCCTTAGGGGGGGGGTCTTTGTCCATGGAGTTTTCTTGGCAGGGATACTGGAGTGGCTTGCCAGTTCCTGCTCCAGGTGTATCACATTTGGTCAAAACTCTCCACTATGACCTGTTCATCTTGGGTGCCCTGCACAGCATAGTTCATAGCTTCTCTGAGTTATTCAAGTCCCTTCACCACGGCAAGGCAGTGATCCATGATGTATGGAAGTGAAAGCTGGACCATAAAGAAGGCTGATCGCCAAAGAATTGATGCTTTTGAATTATGGTGCTGGAGGAGACTCTTGAGAGTCCCATGGACTGCAAAAAGATCAAACCTATCCATTCTTAAGGAAATCAGCCCTGAGTGCTCACTGGAAGGACAGATCCTGAAGCTGAGGCTCCAATATTTTGGCCACCTCATGAGAAGAGAAGACTCCCTGGAAAAGACCCTGATGTTGGGAAAGATGGAGGGCACAAGGAGAAGGGGACGACAGAGGACGAGATGGTTGGGCAGCGTTCTCGAAGCTACCAGCATGAGTTTCACCAAACTGCGGGAGGCAGTGGAAGACAGGAGTGCCTGGTGTGCTCTGTTCCATGGGGTCACGAAGAGTTGGACACGACAAAACAACTAAATAAGAACAAGTGGGGTACAGGGAGACTCATTGAGGTCACTCAGAATTGCTAACTGGTATTGTGTTTTTTTCATCCTAATAGATGTCCTCGGTTTGAGTAAAGCATTCCTGAGCTCTGTTTTCATGTTCCAGGAGGACCCAGGCAGAGAGACGTTTCTGCCCTTAACACAGACATTCGGACCTGCTTAAAACATGACCCCAGGTTTTTTTAACCCAAAGTATTCTTCCTTTCAGCCCCATAGCTGTCTAGGGTGATCTTCCCCATGCATATAGATTTGCCTCCCAAAATGAGCTGAACCACAAGACATTCATAGGGCTTGTTTCATTAATGTGCAGCATCATTAATTACCTTCAAAATTAAGTTATTTGGGCTATCACCAGATCAGCTCTCTGGGAACTCTCGAGCATACATAAAAAGTTATGAGCCCTGCAAAGAGTTTAAAAATTAGTATGTGCAAGAAGCAAATTCCTATTTATATCTGTGATAATGGGGTTGTTTATCTATTAGAGTTGCATTCTACTTCTCAGTTAAAGGACTTCTTGGAACCAATTAGAAGCAGCCTATAAAATATCAAAACCATGTAGGAACAAGGCATTGTCTAACGGGGCAACCAAGCAAACACTGCAGAAACGAAAGCCTTTTGTTGGTTTTGTTTTTGTTTCACTAGTTTCCAATACATCCAGGATTAGTCACGCAATCCACACATTTTACTGAGTCTGTAAAGCAGCAACCTGAGGCTATCAATCATAAGAGGAGGCTGATAACCACAGACCTACCAGTCTGATTACTGTTGTGCAGATCTTACAACCCAGTGCTGCAACAGCAATCAAACAGGCTCACCTCTCGTGATCAGGCTGTTACCTATCTCATGATCTATCTCATGATCGATCGCTTCTCATCAGATGGGGGAGACAGAGCAAAAAGCCTTGGCTGACTTGAACTGAGTGACATCTTAAGCCGCAAGGAAGTGAGTATGCACAACGGTAGCTTATAAGCCAGGAAACAGAGGAAGGAGACAGAGGTGAAGCTCTTTAAGAATTGCCTGCTCTATGCTCAAGAAATCATTAGAATGGACCAGATGGCATCCCACATGCATTGAAAAAAACACATAGTCAGAGGGCATATTCACACCATATATTTAGAATACGACAGTGCCGCTTTAAACAGTTGTGGCTTCCCCCAAAGAATTCTGGGAGCTGTAGTTTGTTGAGATCATCAGGCAACCCCCTATTCCAGGCATAGGCAAACTCGGCCCTCCAGATGTTTTGGGACTACAACTCCCATCATCCCTAGCTAACAGAACCAGTAGTCAGGGATGATGGGAGTTGTAGTCCCAAAACATCTGGAGGGCTGAGTTTGCCTATGCCTGCCCTATTCCCTTCCCTCTGAGTGATTTAACAATCAGTCTCTCTTTCCAGTGAACTCTGGGAATTATAACTCTGGGAAGGGAATAGGGGTTGTGTGGCAATCTGTCTTGCTTGCTTTAGTTGAGATTCCTGCATTGCAGGGGGTTGGACTAGACAACCCTTGAGGTCTCTTCCAATTCTACAATTCTAAATCTGTGGTTGACAGGAAGGTGTTCGGCCAGGTAAGTAAATGCACAAGGGACCCATTTTTTTATATTTCAAGCAGCTCCTGGGTGGACTGGCAGATCAAGCTGGGTGTCTGGCTACGCCAGTTGCTGTGCAGTGTGATTCCTGACAATGTCCTGAGTTTAGGCAGATGTTTGCATGGTAAGCCACAGGGCTACCCCATCCAAATCCTCCTTCTGCAAATGGCTTTTGCAAATGGGTCGGTGCTTTACCTCGCCTATGTCTCCTGATGAATCTGACTAATGATTCCGCTCAGGATTTCATCAAGATCCGTCAACAATCCCGTAATATATGCGCTTCATTTTTCAACATCATTCCAATGTTCCTCTGCAAAGCATATATCACTGGAGTGATGGCACTTGGAGCTATACATCACCAGAGCATGTCTGTCCCCCCTGATGTATTACACCACACAACATTCTTCTTAAATCCGCGCCGTGTTCCTCTGGGTCAGAGGGAAACTGTAACTATTGTCGTAATTAGAAATGAGAGATAGAACAAGAATGTGTTTAGATGTGACTTTAAGTGGCAGGGATGGGAGGCTCCAGAAACTTTTTGAAAACATCAGTGAGGCAGGGAAGATTTGTTGAAGGAGACACTCCGAGGAGCTGTCAAAGAATGCATATTTATGATCGTTAGGGTGCTTTGGGGGAGACATGACATGGATGGAATTCTGCCTTTAGGAATCAGCTCATGTGGCTTCAAGAAATATCCAAGGAGAGATGCTTTGGGTCTTAAGCCTCACCCTGTTGTACCATGACCTGAATCAAAGGACAAATTTGCAGCCTATCCAACCCCATTCCCACTTCCATATGCAGAAGCTGTTTGGACTAACTGGTTCCTGAGTCTGGGGCCCCATCTGTGCTTATATACTTAAAGCAATATCATGCTGCTTTAATAGTTGTGTTTTTCCCCAAAGAATTCTGGGAACAGGATTAAAACTTACTGCATGCAATGCTCTGAAAGAAAATGTGATGAAAATGATGTATAGGTGGTATATCACCCCTGTAAAACTAGGTAAAATGTATAAAATAAGTAATAAATGTTGGAAATGTAAAGAAAAAGAAGGAACTTTTTATCACATGTGGTGGGAATGTAAAAAAGTGAAAAACTTCTGGGAAACGATATATAATGAAATGAAAAAGATGTTGAAATATACATTTATTAAGAAACCAGAAGCATTTTTACTTGGCATTGTAGGAGATGATATTAATAGACAGGATTGTAAATTGTTCGTATATGCAATGACAGCAGCAAGAATTTTATTGGCACAAAAATGGAAGCAAGAAGAATTACCAACGAAAGAAGAATGGAGGATGAAGTTGATGGACTATGCAGAATTAGATAAATTAACAGGAAGGATTCGAAACCTGCGAGATCAGAGATTCTTAGAAGACTGGAGTAAATATACGAATTATTTGAAAAGTAATTGTGATGAACAGATTACACTAGTAGGACTGCAAGAAGTTTTGTAAGGTGGATTATTTGAAATAATGCAAGAGAGACTAGGAAGAGATTTATTAGTTAAGGACAATTAAATGTAATATAAAATAAAAAAATGCAGAATAAGTGATAAAGAACGGAAAATCATCAGAGGTGTTTACGGAAGTCTAAAATATTGTATAAGATGAGAAATTATGTTGTATAACTGTTGGAACTGATATGTTTAAAAAATCAATTAAAATGTGTGTGTGTGTGTGTGTATAATTCTGGGAACTGTAGTTTGTTAAGGGTAGTGAGAATTGTTAGGAGACCTTGATTCCTCTCACAGAGCAAATTATCAGAGGGCTGGCTGTTAAACTGCTCTGGGAACTGGAGCAGTTTGCCAACCTCCATTTTCTTCAGATTTGCAACAGAATCGGTATTAAAATGGAGGGAAAGATCTGGCAACGGGTAAGAGTTCTCCATCACACCTGAGAGCAGCAAACTAACTTAGTGGGTGCAGTGCAAACACATCTCTGTCACCTCCCCAGCGTTCAGCATCTGCCACCTGAGGCAGCTACCTCACTCTGCCTAGTAACAGAGCCAGCCCTGGCAGAGGGGCGCTTCTGGTCTGCATTCAGCCAACCCTGTACATGTCTCTTCAGAAACAAAATCCCATTGAGTTGAATGGGGCTTATTCACGGTTATATGGGTATAGAATTGCAGTCTTAATCTCAGAGTAAAAACGTTGCTGATTGTCAGTTGGTTAACTTTGAAAGCAATCAGCACCGCAGTTAAGGAAAGGGGTCGGAACAATTTTGTGGGGTTTTTTGTTGTTGTTGTTCCTTATTTAAAAAAAGGAAAGGAAAGGAAAGGAAGGAAGAAGGAAAGAAAAATGGAACTGTAAACATAGACAGAGTCATATTTACAGAGTAGAGGTGCAATTTAATTTAATGCTTTTTTTTTTTGTCTGAGAATGGCCTTCGAAACGTGGCGCATCCCATTTGCCCTCGCCGTGAAATTTGAGCTGTCTCAATTGTTTCCACTAAAGGTGCTCAGGCATAGCGTGATAAATTTGTTATAGAAAAGTCATCTAAATGTGAAGTGTTATACGATTACAAAATGTATTATTTGATTTCCTATCAATAATTTAACTGCCTGTAGTTTTAATTTCACACACTATCAAGTTCCTTTACTACACACATAGAATTTGCATCTTAATATTTCACAGCAGAGAGAGAGAGAGAGAGAGAGAGAGAGAGAGATGCCATCAGAGTGTGTTTATGATAATACAAATTGTTTGGAGCTGTTCTGAATTACTTAAAAGGTGACTCCTTTGTTTTACTGGGAGTCAAGCAGCTTCTGAAGGGGAAACTATGGCATTTTTCCAACTTTGGTTAGCCTTAATTAAAACTATATAATTTTAATCTTCAATGTAATGGGACAAGCCAAATACTGGTGTTTCCTTTCGCCCCAATACATATTTCATAAGAAGATGGTTAATAGGAACAATATTTTGCGGCACCTTTTATCATTGTCAGTAGCTAGTCCACAGAAATATATACCATTGTAACATACAGGATAGATTACTGCAATGTGGTTTGCATGGGTCTGCCCTTGAAGGCAGTCTGGAAACTGCCAGTGGTTCAAAATGTGGTCACCAGATTTTCACTTGGCAGGGGCTCCTGAAAAAAATACTATGGACATAGTTAAAGCAGCTTTGGCCAGCCTGGTGCCTTCCAGATATTTTTTTTGGACTACAACTCCCATCATCCCTAGCCATCCAGGGAATGATGGGAGTTGTAGTCATCTGGGGCTCATAAAGGGAACCCCACCTAATGTGAATTTTACCTCTGTATGGTAGGCAAGTTTCTACAGACAACTGCAGCCCCACCCACATTATAGTTAGTTATGGTTCAGGAAAGCCTGTCTGAGATTCCGAAGCAGAGCCCCAATCTTTCCCTGTACTGGAGGAATTGTGTTGCATACCTCAAAACCTTTGCTTCTTTCACCAGCAAAAGTTGGTTCAATGTAATATTCACCCCGGGCAATTTGTGTCCCTCCTCTTCTTCTTCAAGATCAGCATGACGCTATTCTTCTATACCCAAGGCTCTAGATCTTAAACACATCACGCCATGTAATTATGGCACAGCTGCCATGGTTTTATCTGTAGTGCCATCTTCTGGAAAGCAGTGAGAAATTAATGGCAGCAATTAGTTGCCAAAGACTGGGCAAATGCATACAATTTTATGATGCACCCCAAACCACGGATAGTTACGTGGGCGACCCAAAGCTTCATCTGACTAGGAAACGAGGCTGAAGAATTCATTGATCCTGCCTTGCAGGCATGAAATGCTGGTGCCTGGTGCCTAGTAATATTCTGCACCACAAATTCTACTGAAGAGGTGACAGCTCTTCATCAAAGGAAGCCACCATCTGAAAGAGCATAGATATATATAAAAGATGCAAATGCACAGCGTATTTCTTCTGCAGGAACCTCTTGGGTGTTAAAAAATAATGTACACGCTCTCCTTTTTTTAAAAAAATGGAAAGTTTGTTTACTTAGAAATAGTCTCATATTAGAGTAACTTCATGCGCAGGTTTAGCAAGAGTTTGCACAATGTTTGGGGCAAGCTGCTAGGTCTGTGGGCTGCCACGGTTGAAGTCTTCTTGGACAGTAAAGAGTTTCTGGTATCTAAGTAACTCTGTTACACCACTGGGTCTTTCTGACCTGGAAGGACTTTAAGCTATGCCAGTGTTGTTCCGTGATTCCTGCTTGCTGGTTGCCCATTGCCCAGCCCTGGATTCAAATGCCGGCTGGCACACAAAGCTCATGTCTGGCCACATTCCAAGCTGCAGGTTGATGTTGTGTGTTTAGCATCCTTCATACCCTCCAACATTTCTCAGATGAAATTAGGGAGGCCTCATTCCATAATGATGAGGGACGTGGGTGGCGCTGTGGTCTAAACCACTGAGCCTAGGGCTTGCCGATCAGAAAGTCGGCGGTTCGAATCCCCATGATGGAGTGAGCTCTCATTGTTCGGTCTCAGCTCCTGCCCACCTAGCAGTTCAAAAGCACGTCAAAGTGCAAGCAGATAAATAGGTACCACTCTGGCAGGAAGGTAAAAGGTGTTTCCGTGCACTGCTCTCTGCTGGCCACATGACAAGGAAGCTGTCTGTGGACAAACGTTAGCTCCTTCGGCCAGCAAAGCGAGATGAGCATCACAACCCCAGAGTCGTCCACAACTGGACCTAACCATCAGGGGTCCTTTACCTTTATTCCATAATGATAATTTTACTATTTATACACCACACACCTTATTGGGTTGCCCCAGCACTCTGGGCAGCTTCCAACATATATATAAACATAATAAAACATTAAACATTAAAAAAAACCTTCCCTATAAAGGATTGCCTTCAGACAGCTCGGGGGTTGCATAATTCCCTACCCTCCAACATTTCTCCAATGAAAATAGGGACATCCTAAGGAAAAGTGGGACACTCAGGGATCAAATCAGAGATCGGGGCGGCTTCTCTAAATCAGGGCCATCCATGGAAAATAGGGACACTTGGAGGGTCTGTATCCTTCAGGAACAGGGTGTGGACCCTCCAGCCCACAGGCCTGCCGGGGGGTAGATTTGGCCTATGAGGATATTTTCCCTGAGCTATGCCCACTTGCCCAGTGGCAGCAGCTTATGGGCAAGAGGACAAGATTTAATCCTGCATTGATTGCAGGATAAAAACCCTGCATTTATCCTGCATCGGCTGCAGCACCCGGTTTCCAACAGGACCTTTGTCTCCTCCTTTCACAAAAGCAGTCCTTAAAGAAGCCTCTCCTGTCCCTTAAGTGGGCAGGCAGCGACACGCATGGTGGCAGGCTCCCCCCGCCACTGTGCACCTGCTTGTTCCATTATTCTGAAGGAGTTCGGGGTCCCTGCACTTTGCCAAAGTGGTGTTTGAAGCAGCCTCCCCCTCCTCCTTTGTTTAAGAGTAGATAAGAACATGGGACGCGGGTGGCGCTGTGGTCTAAACCACTGAGCCTCTTGGGCTTGCCAATCGGAAGGTCGGTGGTTCAAATCCCTGCGACTGGATAAGCTCCCACTGCTCGGTCCCAGCTCCTGCCAACTTAGCAGTTCTAAAGCATGCCAAAAAGTGCAAGTAGATCAATAGGTACTGCTCCGGCGGGAAGGTAAATGGCGTTTCTGTGCGCTGCTCTGGTTTCAGTGTTCCGTTGCACCAGAAGAGGCTTAGTCACGCTGGCCACATGACCCAGACAAAACTGTCTGTGGACAAACGCCGGCTCCCTCGGCCTGTAAAGCAAGATGAGCACTGCAACCCCAGAGTCGTCTGCGACTGGACTTAACTGTCAGGGGTCCTTTACCTTTACCTTTTCAAGAACATGAGAAGAGTGCTGATGGATCAGACCAAAGTCATGGTTCTCACAGCAGGCAACTAGCAACCTGTGGGGAACCCCCAACAAGGTATGAGCACAGTAGCCCTCTCCCTTCTATGGTACCCCAGCAACTTGTATTCAGAGGACTATGGCCTGGAGGTGACATATAGCCACCATGGCTTGTAGCTGCTGACAGCCTTATCCTCCATGAATCCACCCAATCCTCATTTAAAGCCATCTGACCTGGCAGCCATCACTATATCTTGTGGTCGTTCAGCTCCATAGCTTTCACATTGGGCAAAATGGATGTTTGCAGACCCTCGAGGTGTCCCTATTTTCCAGGGACATTCCTGGATTTACGGAAGCCAGAATGTTCCGCTTTTCCTTAGGATGTCCCTATTTTCATCTGAGAAATGTTGGGAGGTATGCATCCTGGGCTAGATGAAGTAGAGTGAAAGTCGATGTCATAAGAGATTCATAATCTCCAGATTGCAGCTGCCATGGAAGAGGTGAGTCTGCTAGGGTTGCCAACTGACCAGGACAGGAAGAAAAGACATGGCCCATTCTTGTACCTTTGACAGTAGCCTAATCTCAAGAAATCTGTGAGGGGAAACTTTTCACAGAATGGAAGTAAGCATTGTATCTTTTCACAGCATGAAGGCAAGCAATATCTCCACATCATGCAGATATTACTACTGCAGAAGCCGGGGCTTGTGAATAAGTTGGCAACCCTGCCCACACATTGTATTACTGTATGTCAAAACCATCAAGCACTGTCTCAAAGAACCTGCATTTTCATAACCTTGTTTTGCCGTATTTTATTCAAATTGGAGTTACGAGGTTGCATATTTCAGGTATCTGAATGAAGAATTGGCATTAATAATTTGATTAATAGGATTAACTCGAATAATTACATATTGCCCCAATAACTAAATTAACTGATGTTAGTATATTTCCATATTAATCTCTTATAACACCAAAAGATTGCTCATTAGTGTGAAAATGCTGTCAGAAACAGTTAATGAAAACTGAAGGATAGACCACATTATAACAATCTTTAGGGATTAGGTCTGTGATTTCTCCTCACCTGCATCTTGATTTACAGTTACGTTAACTCAAGAGTACTTGGCTTTAAATAGGCTTACTAACGAATCATTTAGTTGAGAACTCCAGGGCTTGCAACAGAATAATACAGACGAACTGCAAGCAGGAAGAAATGCTCTGTTAAATCTTAAGATTCATGTAATGGCTTGGAGGATAAAAAGGGAAGGGTTTATTAAAGTACGGAGCTCATGAACTGAGAAGAGACACCAGAAAGCTACACGTTCCAGGCTTCCTTGCACCTAGGACTCTGTTGCGCATGGCAGGAACCTAGGTGCAAGGACTCTTGGGAGATGTAGTTTCTAGGTTTCTCAGGCACCCTGGAAAGCTACATATCCCAGAGTCCCTAGCAGCATTCCAAAATCCACAGAGATGCCTAACCTGAGCCCTTCCCATCACCACAACCATCATCAGAAAAACATTGTGGGGAATCGATGACAAGTAAGGGCACAGTGAAGAAGCTCAGATTGACTTCTGAACCCTGTTTTCAACTTGATCCCTGACTCTGGCGCCAGAAGTCCTCAGACCTCCAGATGGCCTCTTGTTTTCAGAGCTCCCCCTTGGCTCCTTTCATCAAAGGACTCCACTCTGTTTAATATAAAATATTTTCTCTTGTCCCTTCCCTTATTCATCTCTTCTCCTGGCTCCTCATGTACAGTGTCATCTCCTGCCTTCCTTTCCTTCTTTCTGCCTCACCACTAGGGGTGGCAACCTTAGATCCTTCTGTCCTCTTCCTCTTCCCCCTTCCTTGTTGTCCTGGCTGTGGCCACCCTCATTCCTTTCATAGCTCGGCTCAGTTCCCCCCACCTCCTGCTTCCTTCTTAAATCTCTTCTCCACTGCCACCCCAGTCTCTCACCTCCTTCTCTTCCTGGCTGGGACTAGAGAGGATGCTCTCAGACACTCCCACTGTTCTTATCTGCCTCCACTTCTGGCTGTGGATCCCTCAGCTGTGTGTCGGCTTGGCTGTCAAGTCAAGCAAGGAATCCCAACCTCTGTCAGAATCCCTTCACACCCATGATGATGTCATCATGACCATGATGGGGTCCTAACTATGGAAGAGTTTCAGAAACAATAAGAGTTATTTCCAAAACTGGGGTGTGGAAATAACTTATACAGTGGAACCTCAGTTTTTGAATGTAATCCATTCCAGAAGACCGTTCAACTTCCGAAACGTTCGAAAACTGAAAATTCAACACAGAACCCTCAAAACAGAAAAATTAATACAGAAGACTCAATACAGAATTTGACTTGGAAGTTCTGCTTCTGAGGCACATTCGGAAATGGAAGCATTTATTTCCGAGTTTACGGTGTTCAAGTTCCAAAACGTTCGTCAACAGAGACGTTCGAAAACTGAGGTTACACTGTATTATCCAATCCTTTTCTAAAGCAGAACTTGGGTGGGGATTTCCAATCCATCACCTTTTCAAGAGGCTTCTACTGAACTTTAGAATATATGATTTGCCTGCCTTTGTGCTTTGATGATTGAAGGCTTATATCTCCTTTTCCATAAGAGAGACTGCACAGAGAAAAGGGAAGCAAGCGAAAGCACAGTGGAGGTTTGTGAAATTTTCATGGTGTGGAGACAGTTGTTAGAGAACTATTTTCTCTCTCTATGGTAGCCCTGCTCAAGCATTCAGCTGAATATATTAAGGCATAATCTATGTAGGCATACCCTCCAACTGCCCGGAAAACACCAGATCAACATGAAAACCCTTATGCAGAATCCAGAATTTCCAAGGGGCCTTCCCTTCAGTACAGCATTTCAACATGTTACTGGAAGTTCAGATCCGTATGTCTAACACATTTCTTACAAATATGCCTCTCCTCCCTTTCCTCCCTCCCACCCAATATGGCGTCACTTCCTGTTCTTATGAAAACAAGATCCATTCACTTGAATGCCCTAAGAAAGTTTTCACTGTTTCCCTGCTCCTCAGTTGGTTGGTCTACCATGAAGAATGTGGTAGGTGGGGGAGCAAATAAGGAGGGCCTGTCCATGAGGCTACTGCCATCGCTGCAAGGGGTGCTGAGGTTTTTGCAGGCACTGTTACAGTCTTTCGCTTCATTTGGCGGCTGCTTCTGTGTCCCTGACCCAGCCTCAGAGGAGGAGACATCCCAGAGGGGATGAGACACTGATATATGTCCCTATTTTCATCTGAGGAACGTTAGAGGTTATGTGTAGGGCATGAAGGATGTACACACTGACCTCCTGCCACCCCAATAACTGCACACTGGACCCATTGCCCCAATAGCTGTGCCCCTTGGATCTGCCACCAACCTTGAGTGAGAAGATCTGGAAGCAGCTTCTAAGCATATTGGGTTGAATCCTTCCTGCACTTAGGAATCCTGATCAGGAATCTTGAAGTCTCCAGTTGCAGGGACACCTCTAAGCATGTTCAGCCCGAATTCATAGAGAAGTCTATCACAGGCAATTCATAGAGAAGTCTGTTAAGTTGTGGGTAGACATAGCAGACGACACAGCGATTCTTCCAAAGCAGCTCTGTATTTGTAAGCTGGAGCAGAACTGAACAGCAAACAGCTCAGCCGGCCTGCTTTTATAGGCAGCCAGATGTCAACATTGTAGCAACAACAACCCAGGGTTTCCCGCCTAAAATAACTGACGTGGACCTGAGTGAAAACTACATACACAATACTCCTGGTGGCCAGGGTGAGAACTTCAATACATAACACCCCTCCCCACCGAGATAAGGCGTTAGTTACAATCGTAATGGTTTCGTTATATACAGCACTACACGTAATGGTTCAATTAGGCAGAAAGCATATCGGTACATTTCACATACTTCCATTAGACCAACAGTGTTACATGTCCAACCACATAGTCCTTTAAATACGGTCTACTGGCCTTGTGGAATTCCTGGGCGGAGAGTTCAACAGCTTCTGAGGCCACGGCCTCCTCGGTGGCTTTCTGTAGCGTGAGGTCTGGCTTGGTGAGGAGATGCCATTGCAGACGGATGTCCCGGACCCCGCAGATGATTTGATCCATCAGGGCATTGTCTAAGTCTTGGAACTCGCAGTGCATTGCAGCCTGTTGGAGGGCGGTGCTGTAGTTGTTGATTGACTCCCCCTCTGCCTGGTTCTGGTGGTAGAATGCATGGTGGGCAGCAATCTTGGATGACTTTGGGGTGTAGTGGTTGTGGAGCTTCTCTTGAATCATGTCCCAAGGTGCTGCCTGGACTGCTAGAGGCGCAACCGATGCTCGGGCCGTCGCGAACACTTCGGGGCCACAAAAAGGCTGAGGAAGAGGCCCCGCTTCTGCTCTACAGACCCTCTTGTCAGTTCATTTGCTTGGAGGTAGCAGTCAAACTGAGCGAGGTAGGAGTCCCATGATTCAGAGGCTGGGGCAAACGGCGGTAGAGGCACGAGTGAAGCCATGATTCCGATGTCGACGTGGAGACAATGGATGGAACACCGTGCTCTAGCCAGAACGGTCAGCTCTGAATTGGTTCTGCTCCGTGATTTCGCTCAGTGTTTCAGCTCTGTGATTCAGCTCATCTCTGAGGGTGGCCGCATCTGGCTGTGCTCTGTTGTCCATTGATCCCATCCTCGTCGCCAGTGTTAAATTGTGGGTAGACATAGCAGACGACACAGCGATTCTTCCAAAGCAGCTCTTTATTTGTAAGCTGGAACAGAACTGAACAGCAAACAGCTCAGCCGGCCTGCTTTTATAGGCAGGTGGCTGTCAACATTGTAGCAACAACAACCCAGGGTTTCCCACCTAAAATAACTGACGTGGACCTGAGTGAAAACTACATACACAATACTCCTGGTGGCCAGGGTGAGAACTTCAATACATAACAAAGTCTTTCACAGGCAATTGCCTTTTGGAGGTCAAGGAATCTAGGAAGCTGCCAATGGTCCATCTAGCTCAGTATGCAGTACACGGACAGGCAGCAGCTCTCTCCAGGATTTCAGACAGGGTTCTCTCCCAAACTTACTTAGAGATGTTGGGACTGAACCTGGGACCTCCTGAATACATAGCAGATGCTCTGCCCCAAGCTATGGCCCTTCTTCAAATATCCGGAAATAACACCATCTGCAGCTGTAATTGCAGACATTTATCATGTTAGGGAATGAACCATATATCAATGGTAAGGCACATGCTTTGCATGCAAAGGTCAAAGACTCAGTTTCTGGCATCTCCAGTGAACAGGAGTGGTTGTCAGGTGCTGGGGAAGAGACCCAGAACTAACCAAGACCCCGAATTACCACTCCCAATAAGATACTGGGCTGGAATGGATACAATAGTTAGACTTTATAGGTGGTGATCTGCTAAGTTGAACACAAAACCCACCGAAAGCTTAATGAACCTTTCTGAGTTTGCTATTTGCTTGGGACTGGTGGGTGGGGAGCAGAGGCTGTTTGTGTATGGCTGGACATAATACATAGCTAGTAGAATAAATAGGACTTGAGTCATACTCCAAAATTGTGCTGGCCTAGCCTGGGTTATGGTACAGTATTTCCCAATGGAAAAAGGAACAAAGCACTTCACATTTCCTGCATAACTCTGAGTATCTGTTATTGAAAATGTCTAAGAGGCAGAGACATCAGAAAATAGATTTAAAATGGAGAACATTAATATAAGAATGCAAACTCTACCCTCATGGTGATAGGACGGAATGTTCTCAATTCTTGAAATGTACACAAGAGGTGTAATTAATATATTCAATTTCAGTTTCATAAAGCACATGAAATTGGGAGTGGGCATTCAGCAATAGAGAATAGTCAGAGGTACAAGCAGCAGTTCTGGTTAAAATCAGCTCAAGGTGTTCTTATATAATGAGAAGCATAGATGTCCTGAACCAATGGTTTACAAACTTTTTACTGTTACAAACTTTTACTACTAGTAGGATCTACTAATGAGAGAGTTTTCCTGATAACAAGGTTTAACTTTCACTAGTAAGAGGGTCTCCAATTGGAGAATGCAGCCGAAGATATTGTTTATTTCACATATATTTCATAAAATATATTTCATATTTCATATTTCATAAAATTCATACATTGCTTGACTGTAAATAACCACCACAACAACTCAAAGTTGTTTACAAAAGATAAAACAAGAAAATCAAGGGGAGTGGAATACAGCCATACTTTAAAACATACAAAAGTTAAAATGCTATAAAACAGATGAAAATTACCACAAATTTCTATGCATCTGGGTAGACTTGTCTAGACAAGGTTGTTTATAAAGGTAAATGTAAAGGGACCCCTGACCTTTAGGTCCAGTCGTGGCCGACTCTGGGGTTGCGACGCTCATCTCGCTTTATTGGCCGAGGGAGCCGGTGTACAGCTTCCGGGTCATGTGGCCAGCATGACTAAGCTGCTCCTGGTGAACCAGAGCAGCGCACGGAAATGCCGTTTACCTTCCCGCCAGAGCGGCACCTATTTATCTACTTGCACTTTGACGTGCTTTCGAACTGCTAGGTTGGCAGGAGCAGGGACCGAGTAACGAGAACTCACCCCACCACGGGTATTCGAACCGCCGACCTTCTGATCAGCAAGCCCTAGGCTCTGTGGTTTAACCCACAGCGCCACCCGCGTCTGCGATGTTTATAGCAGGCGCCAAAAAGAGTTAAGCAGGGTGTTATGACACAGATGATGCATAGTTAAACTATGCAACTCACTATCACAAGACGCAGCGTTGGCTACCAACTTAGGTGGCTTTGGAAGAGATTTAGGCAAATCCATGGAACATAAGACTATCAGTGGCTACTGGCCACGATGACTATATTCAGTCTCTATTGTTGGAGGTCGTATTGTGGGGTCTCAGGAAAACCCACAGAGGCCTGTTCTTGTCCTCTTTTTTTGTTAGCCTAACTGATGCCATTTTGCTTTTGTAAAAAAAAACTGCCTGCTTTAGAATTTAGGAGGGTGAGCCACAAACATGTGATGACCAGATAATGTTGCTAGGTGATTTTCAATAAAACCTCCCTATGCCAGGCAGCTCTCCCCTTCAAGGTCTCCAGGCAGGGTGTCCTGCTTCGATCAGCGCAAGGAACCTCGAAAGGGGGAAAGGGAAGGGGGTTGCCTATAAAAAGTATGAACAAAGGCTATTTGGCACAGCTTCACCATCACACAGGTGAGTGTGGCTCGTCCGCTCTGTTTTACTCAGCTGAATAAACGAGTGATTATGGGAATCTCCTCTGTCTATGGCGTTTATTGACTTTTCAGTGACCAAGACAGTCTGGCCCAATTAGCGGACCCTAACAGTATTCCTCTGAATACAGTGGTATCTCGGGTTAAGAACTTAATTCGTTCTGGAGGTCTGTTCTTAACCTGAAACTGTTCTTAACCTGAAGCACCACTTTAGCTAATGGGGCCTCCTGCTGCCGCTGCGCCACCACTGCACGATTTCTGTTCTCATCCTGAAACAAAGTTCTTAACCCGAGGTACTATTTCTGGGTTAGCGGAGTCTGTAACCTGAAGCCTATGTAACCTGAAGTGTATGTAACCTGAGGTGCCAGGGAGCCCTGTGAAAAGGCAGGATGCAGGACTGCATGTATGGGCCTTTGGCCTGATCCAATAGGCCTCATCTTGTGTTCTTAATGCAAAGAAGACTTCTATGCAAGTTCAGCCAAAAGCACTTAGGAGCCCACTCAGACCTTACCACTCGATGAGGGAAAGTCAGGGCTGGAGCAAGTACACCTGGCATGTTTTGGGATGGAGCTTGTATCCCGCCCCTCTCCATTTTTAGCCTTCAGATATCTAGGCTGGACACTCAAAGAAGGTTAATCTGGAAACCCAACATGTATTTTGAGTCCCTTTCATGGAACACGGTAAAGAATTCTGGGAGTTTTATCAACTTTCTCTGTTTTCCCTATAGAGCAATAACACACTAACAAGTTTTTACTTATATGCTGAGGCCAACAAGCATATTCTTTCCATAATTAATGTAAATTTCAGCTTGATTAGTCCATAACCATGCAATTAGCCACTTTACAATGGAAATTACAGGTACAAGAGGAGATAATGGACCCCTCAGCTACTACCTCAATTACAGACGGATTGCTCCCAGTTAATTGAATTAACTATTATGAGTGACCACAGAAGACCATCTGGTTGTTTGTAACCTTATATTGTTCCAATTTTAAAATCCCCCTAGCAGAATGCATCAAACGGCGTCCATGTTTTATGCCTCTGCAGCTCCAGTTGTGAGTGTTGAAATTCAAAAATGTTTTCTACGGGATTCAGCCGAAAGCTGTAGGCAATTTGTGAAAATCCAAAGCCATTTAATTATAATGTATCATCTGGCAGCCGTACAGGAGGGAACTATTTTGACCAGCCATGTTACCTTAAAAGGCTTCTTGCAGAAGTACCGGTAGGTTTTGGAAATTCATTATGAGTAAAATGCCCACATTCAGAAAGGAAGGGCAAAATAAATAAATAAATAAATAAATAAATAAATGGGTTCATTTATTGAAGGGCTCTCACCCCATGTGGTCTTTAACAGTGGAAACAGCTTCACAGCCCCCCAGTGCATAGGAGGTATGTGGTTTTTGTTTTATTTTTGTGCCCCACTGCAGCAAGAACATTTTTCTTTTTTCCATGGCAGCCTTGCGGCCATGGAGATGTATTAATTGTATCCTTAGGTCCAAACTAGATGGAACATCTATTTTATTTTCCAAAAGTCAACCATAGGGTGGGGTCTGATCTAGATCTGGCCTATGGCACTCAGGGGGGGGCAACCTTTCTGCCCCAAGGGCCACGTGTAGTGGTGGGTGGTCAGTTGAAGGCCACATATTGGTACATGGAGCAAAACCAGAGCCAACCCGCCCATGAGGCAGAGTGAAGTGGCTGCCTCAGGTGGCAAAAGTGCAAGAAGCGGCGCTCTGCCTGCCCTACCGCTTCCATCACCAGCAAGACAAAGGCGTTTCAGTGTGTGGCATTGCCACTCATCTTCCCTGCCCCCAGGGGAAGAGCCAGCCAGCAACTCTTGGAGGTGTGCCCTGGCTTCCACCAAGTTCTGCAAGAGTCGGGGCATGGCAGTGGCGGGAGTTGGGGGTTGCCACAGGGGGGCAGGAGGCAGCAATTCCCATCTCACCTTGGGTGGCAAAATAGGATGGGCCACCCCTGGGCAAAACACAGTGGCAAGTGTAGCCAATGATGACCTGGTGTACCTATAGATGTTACTCAGTTCCAGCACCACTCAGGTGGGCACCATTGCCATTATAAGAGAACAAGGGAGGAGTTTGTGGTGAGTTCCAGCACCTCTTTTTCTAGAAAAATAGCACTGGATGTTACTACTGACAGCAAGTAGGATGCAGAAGGGCAATTTTCAGTGGGGAAATAATGCTTGTGTAAAGGATTAGCTACTTCCCACTCCACATCCCCAGCCATGATTGCAAACTAGCCAGAATATGATTTTTGTTGATGAAAAAGAAGTTGGTCTTTCCAATCAAGGAACTCTATGTCATTACTGAAGCTAAGTCTAAAATATGGACTTGACATGCCCCATTCCTTGCCAGTGGTCAGAGGAGCAAGGCATTAATTGTCTTTTACAGCTCAGTGGGAACTCCCAATACGCAGGCCAGCCCCAAATGGCAGAGCCCCTTTTGGAGGATTCTCAGTCACACTAAGGCGTGGCAGAAGATTAAAAACTGTCCTTTTATGCAGCCTTGTCCTTTTTTTATTATTGCAACTCACATTGGCCAGACACATCTGGTTAGGTTCAACCAGGGGTGCTGATTTCAAGTTTCTGTATCGGGAGGGGAAAACACAGGGTCACAGCGAAGTTATTGTAGTCCTGCTCTTAAAATAGATTCAGTAGAGGCAGATCCATGAGGGCAAATGGGACCACCAACCTCAGCCTGTCCTCAGCCAGCTCCCACCTGGATGCTGGACTAGATGCTGCACCAGGTGGGTCACTGACCTGATCCATCAGGCTCTTCTTATCTTCTTACGCTTACCACCACCATCCCATTCCCCACAGGGGACAAAAGATGGGTGATGTCTCCCAAGCTTGTAACAAGTGTATGTGTTTATAGATATCTGGACCAGTGCTCCTACCACCAGAGCAACTAGGATCCCTGCGCCTTGGTCAAAGCCACATTCTAACAAGTGTGGTTGGGCATATCCATGTGTTGATTGTCCCTCACCCTCACTGGGATCAGAATCTTTAAGCATGTGCAAAGTGCCTCTCCATATCCCCTTTAGAACCCATACCTCACAGCTCCTGGACTTAGAGGAAATAGCCAGGCTTCTGCTCTCAGACCTCTTCCTTTTTAGAAAAAAAGTGGCACTAACCTCAGGGGTCATGAGAATTTTGTGCATGATATCTGCCACGGTAGCAGGATCTTAGTCAATGAGATTTTGCTACAGGAGCCAGTGCATTAAGGATTTCCACTGGTGTGTGTTGGAGGCTTTGCCTGTTGCATACAGATTCCAATTCTGGAGGATACGGAAGGCGCAAGTTAACAAGGAACTGCCAACCCGTCTGACAGTTTCAGTCAACAAAAAATTAATATTTTACTGTGGTCCTTAAGAACCATACAGACAGGCAATTATACAGCAGGCTGGTGTCCGGACATGGGCCAGACCTGTTTACAGCAATAGCAAATGAATGAGCAGTGCTGCCTCTGCTGATTAATGTGATCGTTGGAGAGGTTTAATGTGCTGTGAGGGGGGTGAAATATGCTGTCTGCTAATTATGGGCTCTGCATCAGAGTGTGCCAGCTGAGAAGTCTGTATGTGTCAATGCTGCTGAAATAGGCCCAAAATTACCCCTTGAGAGTTGCATCCCTTGCAGTCACAAGGCTCAAAATCAGTAGCTTATTATATGACACACACACACCCCGGCCAGAGTAGACCAGGGGTCCATCTAGTCCTATTTCCAAAACTGGCTGACCTTACTAGATGCCTCTGGGAAGCATGGCATGAAGGCCCATAGCCCTCTCCTATTGTCCCTCTCCAGCAGATATGGGCAACCTGTGGCCCTCCATATGTTCTTAGACCTAGCTCCTATTAGTCCCAGCCAGCATGAACAGTGATCAGGGATGATAGGAATTGTAGTCTGGTAATTAACAGGTTGCCCTTCCCTGCAGCAGCTGGTTTTCATTGACCTATTGCCTCTGAGCATGGAGCACCCTTATAGCAATCACAACTCCAAGGGCCTTCTGGAGGTTCCCTCACTGCGAGAAGTGAAGTTGTGACTGCCCTGTGGAACGGCCTCCCATCAGATGTCAACCAGACAAGCAACTATTTGACTTTTAGAAGACACCTGGAGACAGCCCTATATCGGGAAGCTTTTTATGTTTAATGATTTATTACGTTTTTATATGTGTTGGACGCCACCCAGAGTGGCTGGGGCGGCCCAGCCATATGGATGAGGTATAAATTTAACAGCAACAACAGCCCTTGATAAAGCGATCCTCCATGAATGTGTCTGCTCATCCACTTAAAGCCATAGACATGGGAGTGCTGATGCTTATGTAGTCAGAACTTATACATGTATAACACAGACCAGGTGCCAGTAGGATTCGAGCACACATTTGCCTGTGGTCTTGCCCACTTAGAATGGTGGAGGAACCCTTTCCTCAGGATGCCAAGGGGTGGGGCGAACCGCCCGGTGATGCACGCACAACATCCGTACGGATTGCGCATGTGCGACATCCTGTATGGAGTGTGCACGTGTGGCTACCATATGGGCTGCCACACATGTGCACTCCGTACAGGATGCTGTTCGCACATGGTGGCCATATGGGCTGCTGGGCGAGCGGCATACCATACAGAGTGCGCATGTGTGGCAGCCCATACGGTTGCTTCGTGAGAGGCAGCCCATACGAACGCCTGTACGGACAGCATGCGAGAGCGGCAGCCCGTACGGTCACCCTCAGAGGCTCTACAGCTGGGGAAGGCAGGGGCCATCTTGTCACACACACAAACCCCAGAGTGGCACCCGGGGTGGCCCGCCCCCTCCACCCCCACTTCGTATGCCCCTGCCCACTTATCCTCTACCCACTTTCCCCTCTGGCTCTGCCCTTCATTGGCACATGGATTCTGGCAGGTAGCTATGGACGGGTGAATCTGACCACTGTGGTTTCTCTCCGTTTCTCAGTTCTTGACATTTCCACATCAGTCTGCGATTCCTTTAATTAAAGAAAAGTCTTCGTGGAAATTCATCGGAGTGAGTTGCTCCTAATATGCACATTTTTGTCTAATTTTCTATAATATGATGCATTTATTTCCATCAATAGGTGCACTTTTTGCACATTTTACCCTCGTATATGTAGTTTTGCATGCAGTACTTGCCTGGAGAACGGCAATGCAAAATTCAGAGAAGTGTGAACTTTGAAGGATGGCTGCCTTTTCGTTTACATATTCTTTTGGAAAGTGTGGATTAGGTCCATTTGCCTTTATATGCACACTGAATCCAATTTCTCCCCCGTTCCTACAGACTTCTTATTTGAGAATGTGGCCCACTTGGCTGAAAAACATGCGCCCGCTTTGCCATAGGTCATAACAAAGGTAATGTAAAATTAAAACAGCAGCAGCTAATGCCCAGCTCAGAGGACACCCCCAATACAACAAACACTGCTAGATGTATTCAGGGTTAATCAAAATGACAGTCAAGCACACTCATTTTAATAATCATGTGTCACATTTAAACCATTATTTGCATAATGCTCTTATTATTAGAGAGTAAATAATCTGGTGTTTTTTTTAAAAAATAAAGACCAATAACTTTGTTCAGCTGGGAATGCAAAATGAACCTTCGCAATGAAAGGGCAATAAACCACACGCAGTGTAATGTTCACCTTCTCTAATACTACATACGTAGAATCTTCTATTATTTCATTTTCTTCTCTCAAGTACTAGAGTGCACCGAATTAAATCTCTGAAAGCTAAGTGCACTTCTCTGCCCATGACTAGTAGTATTGAATGTTCAATCCAGCCTTAGTACTTAAAACCTGGCATACAAAGGGACAGCCATATACCCAAGTCTCTTTTTTTTAAAAAAAAATGGCAAGTAGATTGAGAGTATCACAAGTTTTGAGTCCAGTCAAACCTCGGTTGTTGAACATAATCCGTTCCAGAAACCTGTTCATGCTTCCAAAATATTCAACAACCGAGGAGTGGCTTCCAATTGGCTGCAGGAGCCTCCTGCACTCAAACAGAAGTTGCGTTGGATGTTCAGCTTCTGAAAAATGTTCGAAACCCAGAGCATTTACTTCTGGGTTTTCAACGTTCAGGAGCCAAAATGTTCCAAAATGGAGGCATTCGGGAGCCGAGGTTTGACTGTAGTCACTAGGGCTGGCCCTCCACTGAGGCAAGTTGAAGAAGCCTGGTAGGGGAAACAGGCTGGAGATGAATAGGCAATGGCCACAGGCAACAAAGGATAGGTGGGCCTTCAGAGTCATGGAGGAAGAGGCAAGTCTTGGTGGGCCGACAGCTGTCGATACTCCTCAAATGATATAGGACATAATATACAGTTTGAGGACTGGGAAAAGCTGTGGAAGACAGATCTGAAATTTACTGACTGTTCTCTGTTGAAGGAAAACTATACGAAAATGATGTATAGATGGTATAATAGGTAAAGGTAAAGGGACCCCTGACCCTTAGGTCCAGTCGTGGCTGACTCTGGGGTTGAGGCACTCATCTTGCTTTATTGGCCAAGGGAGCCGGCACACAGCTTCCAGGTCATGTGGCCAGCATGACTAAGCTGCTTCTGGCGAACCAGAGCAGCGCACAGAAACGCCGTTTACCTTCCTGCCAGAGTAGTACCAATTTATCTACTTGCACTTCGTGCTTTCGAACTGCTAGGTTGGCAGGAGCAAGGACCGAGCAACGGGAGCTCACCCCATCGCAGGGATTCGAACCACCGACCTTCTGATTGGCAAGCCCTAGGCTCTGTGGTTTAACCCACAGCGCCACCCACGTGTGATATGCACAATTTTACAATATGCAGAGGATAATATGTGCAAAGAAACCAGAGAGAGGAGCTGAGGGAAGCCCTTGGGGGAGGGAGAAGGAGGGAGGAGAGGAGGGAAAGGGGGGGAATGTAATTGGATATATTGATTGCTAATCTGCTTGTTAAAATTTTTCAATAAAAATATATGTGTGTGTGTGTGTGTGTGTGTGTGTGAGAGAGAGAGAGAGAGAGAGAGAGAGAGAGAGAGATATTCCTCAGCAGTGGGCCTACACAGGAAGCATCTCCAGTTCTGAAGTTGTCAGGGGGCAACTGGGATGGCAGTGGCAGCCCCTCTCAGCTGTCCCCAGCCTGCCACTTGAGGTGACTGCCTCCCCAAGGCTAATGGGTGGGCCAACTCTGTAACTTATGCTGCCCATCCTGAAACAATACAAAGCAGCTATCCTTCAGTATTCGCAGTTCTCTGAATTTTGAAATGCAGTTCGGCAGCCCTAATGCGGAAGCAGATATAAACACTGCATATAGAATAATAAATGGGAGGATGCTTTCCTGTTCTGATTTGTGTGTGCATGTTCAAATACAAATAAAAATACTGAAAAGGGAATGACAACATTTCAAACCAAACACAACCGAAATCATCTTTTTGGAGTGGGGTCCAGCTTTTCTAATTGTGGCAGCATTTGTGCTGGGACTTTTCGAACTGAAGGAAACATGAGGCTTAGATTTAAGAGCCAGCTGTTCCTCTGCATATATTTATCAAGAACAGTGCCTGATTTTGCACATCTATTTGTATTTTATTTTATTCTTTACATTGGTGAAATGCATTTGGGTACTTATTTCAGCATTTGTCCTCCCTCCTTCAATCCTTATTTCTCTCTTTGTCCTCCCTCCTTCAATCCTTATTTCTCTCTTCAGATTAAGCATTTAAGATATGAGAATGTGCAACCAACAGTCCCAGAAATCATAATAATTAAGATTTTGTTGACATTTTTAAACCTCTTGAGCTAAACTGCTTCTTACGGCTGCTGGCTTGTGCAGCACCACTCGAGGGAATGAATCGTAACATGGATTGAGAAATCTCCTCTTATCTGTTTCTAACATCTGTCCATCTAGGTGTTCCATTTTTCTGTCTCTTTCTGTTAGTACGGCCATGGGATTTATTTATTTTTTATGAAATCCTTTTACAGAATGGGTAGAAGGATTAGAAGGCTCCAAAATCAACCTTCCTTGCTTGCAATTTTATATATTCAACACTTAACGACTTTTATTTCATTTTGGTCTCACCTTTCAACCGTTTGTCATCAAGACTGTTTTTGCAACAGTTTAAAACAGTGTAAATTAAAAATAATTAAAAAACAATCGCATTACAGGTAAGTCCAAATCGCAGCTAAGAAAACAGCAGGTGGTTGCTTAAAAGCCTTTAAAATACATTAACGGCTGCTGAAAACTTGACTAAAAAACACAAATCTTTAGGGGGCATCTAAATAACTGATGCCCGGCGAATGTACATGAGGAAAGTATTGTGCAGAGGGGGGGTCTGCCACACAAAAGGCCCCCTCCCAAGGAGCCATCTGCCTCATATCTGCAAGTAGGGGAGCCTGGAGCAAGGCCTCAAGCAGAAATCTTAACAGTTGGACATGTTGATATATTTCACACAGCTTGCCCAGTGGTGACTTCCAACTGAATGTGTGGGCTGGTTCGATCTCTGCTCATCAGTTGATGAATTGGGATTAAATCCTTCTGCCTGCCTGTCCTCCAACATTTCTCTGATGAAAATAGGGACGACTTCTTCTTCTTCTTTTTCTTTTTCTTCTTCTTCTTCTTCTTCTTTTTCTTTTTCTTTTTCTTTTTCTTTTTCTTTTTCTTTTTCTTTTTCTTTTTCTTTTTCTTCTTCTTCTTCTTCTTCTTCTTCTTCTTCTTCTTCTTCTTCTTCTTCTTCTTCTTCTTCTTCTTCTTCTTCTTCTTCTTCTTCCCTGCCCATCTGACCAGCCACTCTGGGCAGCTTCCAACATATATACAGTGATATCTTGGTTTTCCAATGTAATCTGTTCTGGAAGACCATTCGAGTTCTGAAACGTTCGAAAACCAAAAAATCAACAGCCAACAGCTAGGCCTCAGGATCTTACACTCAATGGAAGCCGCGTGGCATGTTCGAATTTTGAGGCGTGTTCAAAAAACGAAGCATTTACTTCCAGGTTTACCCGGTTCGTAAACTGAAATGTTTGTCAACGGAGGCGTTCAGAAACCAAGGTACCACTGTAAAACTATAATAAAACATTAAATCTTTTTTTAAAACTTCCCTGTACAGAGCTGCCTTCACATGGCTAAGGGGTCGGGTAACTCTATGGCCTCCAACATTGTTCCGATGAAAATAGGGACGTTCCAAGGAAATGCGGGACATTCCAGAATCAAACCAGAAACTGGGGTGGTTTCTGTAAATCTGGGCCTGTCCCTGGAAAATGAGGACACTTGGAGGGTCTAGAGCAGGGGTTCTCAACCTGTGGGTCCCCAGATGTTGTTGGACTACAACTCCCATCATCCCTGAGCTCTGGCCTTGCTAGCTATGGGTGATGGGAGTTGTAGTCCAACAACATCTGGGGACCCACGGGTTGAGAAAGGCTGGTCTAGAGCATTGCCAGAACTACTTGAGCTGTTTTTGAAGCATCTCCCCACCCCAGCCTCTTATAAAAAGAAAGTGTAGTCTTCAACTGCAAGCCCTGCATCCCATGAATCAACTATAATGAGTCTAACTCGTCAGAAAGCAACACTCAGGAAAGCTTTAGAAGGAATGAAAGGGGGGGAAGTTCCCAGTTCCTTGCCGTCGGCTTCCCTCCGACTCAGGCCTTCAAATTTATTGTTTTGTTGCTAGACTTTTTCACAGATGAATGGCCCTATTGCTTCAAATAAAAGCTCTTTCCATCTCCCCAGCACATTCTGACACCAGAGGCACTGCTGATGATATGTTAACAGCCAAGAGGAGCTGGAGGTTTGGAATCAAGCCCAGTGCAGTAATAAGGTCTACACTTAAAACATGCAGGCAATAGGTCCTGATGTGAGGAATGTTCCAGTCTGAGCCTGCAGTAGACCCAGGTAATAGCAGTGGCAGAACAACATGCTGCAGCCCCTAGAGCGGAGATCAGGCAGGGGCGCGGCTGGCGCACGTCCTAGGAGGCGTGGTGCATTGCCCGCTGGGGCGTGGTGTGTCGGTGTGGGGGCTTGGCACACGGTGCAGGGGCATGGCGTGTTGCCCATGGGGGCGTGGCAGTCGGGCGGGCGGGGTTGCGCGGCATGCATCCCGAGGGGTAGCCACAATGGCACCCTTTCCCAAAATAATAATAATAATAATAATAATAATAATAATAATAATAATAATAATAATAATTTATTATTTATACCCCGCCCATCTGTCTGGGTTTCCCCAGCCACTCTGGGCGGCTTCCAACAAAACACTAAAATACAATAACCTATTAAACATTAAAAGCTTCCCTAAACAGGGCTGCCTTCAGATGTCTTCTAAAAGTCAGATAGTTGTTTATTTCCTTGACATCTGACGGGAGGGTGTTCCACAGGGCGGGCGCCACTACCAAGAAGGCCCTCTGCCTGGTTCCCTGTAACTTGGCTTCTCACAGTGAGGGAACCGCCAGAAGGCCCTCGGCGCTGGACCCCAGTGTCAGGGCAGAACGATGTCACCCGGTGCGGTACGCTCCCCTGCCCCCCCCATACACCAGTGGGTAGTAGAATGAACTATGCTGCTTCAGAGCAATGGTTAGGGGAAAATCACAAAATCTGAATGCTCCCCAGCAGCAAAGGTAAACGAGAACCTCATGGTGAACGTTTTCACATACTCAGAAAAAGAAAGAACTTTTTATCATCTGTGGTGGGAATGTAAAAAAGTAAAATGCTTCTGGGAAATGATATATAATGAGATGAAAAAGATGTAGAAATGTACATTTGTTAAAAAAAACAGAAGCATTTTTACTTGGTATGGTAGGAGAAGATATAAGCAGACAAGATAATAAATTGTTTTTATATGCAGTAACGGCAACAAGAGTATTATTGGCACAGAAATGGAAGCAAGAGGAATTACCGACGAAAGAAGAGTGGCAGATGAAATTAATGGACTATGCAGAATTAGATAAAATGACAGGAAGAATTCAAAACTGGCGGTATCAGAGGTTCTTAGAAGATTGGAGTAAATATACGAACTATTTGAAAATTGACTGTAATCAATTGAATACGCTAGTAGGACTGCAATAAGTTTTGTAAGGAGGACTGTATAAAATATTGCAGGTAAAATTTATGAAAAGGACTATTAGTTATGGATTTTTAAAAGTAATAGTGAAAATAATGAAATGCAAGACTAAGTGATGAAGAATGAAAATCATTAGGCGTAGCTGATGGAAGTCCTAAGATGTATAAGATAAGATGTTATGTGATATTTGAAAAATGTATATATTATATATAATTTACATTTTATATATATATATATATATATATATATATATATATATATATATATAAAAATAATAATTTACATATATAATTTACCATATATATATGGTAAATTATGGACCTAATAGGTATCTAAAGCCATTTGCACATAACAAAATATGTATTTTATCAAAGTAATTGTTGAACTTATCTTATATTTTGGAAATACACATCCAGGTGTTTTTTTCCTTTAATTTTTTTGAAGGCCCCCAAGAGAGTGGGGCCCTAAGCTATAGCTTGTTTAGCTTATACGTAAATCTAGCACTGATGTAAGCTGCCTAGAGTGGCTGGGAAAACCCAGCCAGATGGGCAGGATATAAATTATATTATTATTATTTTTATTATTATTATTATTCAATTTGTCTACCTAATTTAGTAGCTCCTCAGAGCTTCAGGTGATACCCTTTCCCAGTCTTCCCTGAACATAAGGGGAAGATTCATTCAGTCCACATTTTCACTTCCCAAATCAACAGAAGAATCGAAACACCATTCCCTGAAATTTGCAGTTCTCCTAATTGTTCAGTGTAGTTCTCCAATCAAACAATGCATACACCAGGGTAAAGTGTACATAAAATGCAAATATTTGTGAGAACAACATATACAAAATGTGTTACCGTATTTGGGGGGTGTATATTGGGCAGAACTGCATAGAAATGTGCAATATTAGGATAAAATTGCATTAATATGCTGATGAATTTACCATGAGGACTTCATTTTTTTATATAAAAATCATGAACTTAGGTGTAAAAGTGGAGAACTAAACTTAAGCTTAGAAAAAATGAGAAACTGAGCAGTCCACTATCTGTGACTGAATGCTCTTTCTAATTTGCTATTAAATGGTTAACGACATTGATTAAAACAAACCAAAAATATTCCGCCAAGAGAAAAAACAAAGAAAGCCAAGTGACCCCCCAACAACAGCTGCTATTTAAAAGAAAAAGAAGAAGAAAAGCTAGTTTGTGTAAGGAAGTAAAAAGCAGATCCTGCTGTTATTGCCATTTTCATGAAAATGTCAAGCAATATTCATATCAGTATAGCTTTCAAGCCCCAATTGCCTGAGCATATGTTCTGGAACATTAATATGTGAAGGGGAAATCACTGCACAAGCATACATTTTCAGCTTTCATTTGTACAGAAAAGCTTTGCTGCTTATATGGAGTACAGATGGCAAATTGTTCTTTATAAGAATTGTTTTTCTGGATCAGACCAAAGGCTAACTCGCTGCATCCTTCACTGGCAATTTGTGGTGTGCACAAGATTCAGACAATTTCTGAAATGAAATGAACTGCTTTGACTGGATTTGGGGCTTCTCCAAGCAAAGTGGGATGAGCCGACAGCTCCAAAAATTGAAGGGGAAAAAACCAAAAACACTGCAGACAGTGGCTGGATCTAGACACGTCAAAGAAGCGATTCAGTTAAACGTGTTGCAAACCTCAAACAGAGAAATCCCGTTGGCAAAAGGCAGGACTCCACAGCGCCATCTGGTGTCACAGTGTTATAACACATATAGAGCGCTTTATCTTTACAAATGTAGCTGAGTCCAGGGTGTCTGCAAAAATAGAAACGTTGTTCCTCAAGTCTTCCATACAGGCATCTCCCTACTTGTGTGTGTTTGACAGGAAATAATTAAATAAATCGATTTAAAATTTGGGGGACCGGTTTACCTTCGACTCACAGCCCTCTACATCATCCTGCAGCAATGAGGAAGACTGAGAGCCCCCATTCATGCCTGTCTGGTAAGTGCTGCTGGTTTTTTAAAGGGCTTTTCAGGGGTTTCCAGAGGTTTAGAGGATGTTTACAGGCTTTTTAGTTGGTGTCCCCCACTATATGTTATTTCATGTATATACATAACCCCTGTATGCTGGTCCTAAGGGTTAACCGTGCGACGAGGTCCGAGTCCAGTCTGAGGTCGAGGGTGCGGTATGGAGGCTGTCCGTCAAGGCTGAAGCTGGGTCCAAGGCAGGGAGACGGGTGAGGTCAGGAACTCTGGCACAAGAGCAGGCAGGAACAGGCTACCAACAATGTTGCTCCCGCAACCTGGGACTGGGGCTGGCTGGCTTTTATCTGCCCTGAGGCATTGGGCGGCCCTGGTCCACAGGTGACTCACCTCTCCTGGCCTGGAGGCGAGCACTCCTCCTGCGGGAACTTAGTTCCCTCCACCTCTCTGCCCTGAGCCTCTGCAGCTCAGGAGAGGCTGGAGGGTTACCGGACCCAGAGGCAACCTCAGCTTCCCCTGACGGGGCTGAGAGTGGAGCACCTGCAGGCAATGGGTCCTCCAGCACCTCAGGAGCCAGAGCAGACTCAGCTGGTGCCTGCACCTGAGGATCCAGCACAGGTGAGGACCCTTCAGGCTCAAGCCCCAGCCCTGGCTCAGCTGGTTCTGGAGGCGGGGACTCCTGCGCAGGCTGGGATTCCTCAGGTTCAGCCCCCGAGTCCGAATCCCAGGCCATCACACCCTGTAGAATCATAGAATTATAGAATCATAGAGTTGAAAGAGACCACAAGGGCCATCGGGTCCAACCCCCTGCCAAGCAGGAAATACCATCAGAGCACTCCTGACATATGGTTGTCAAGCCTCTGCTTAAAGACCTCCAAAGAAGGAGACTGTGTCAGTGTCCTATTCTTGCTGTATCCTTTTGAACAGGCGCAGGCAAACTCCAGCCCTCCAGATGTTTGGAACTACCATTCCCATCATCCCTGACCACTGGTCCTGTTAGCTAGGGATGATGGGAATTGTAGTCCATCTGGAGGGCCGGAGTTTGCCTATGCCCGCTTCTGAGGAGGATCTTCATGAAATTGGGGGGGGGCAGCCCCTTCCTTGAAAATACAGGGGGGCTTGCCCTCTGCCCCATAGATGGCAACCCTGCCTGCAGCTCTGCTCTCTTTCTATCAAGCAGAGAAAAAGCTCTCCAACACTCTATTCAACTTAGCAGTGTTCACAGTGGATTCTGAAAGACAGCATTCTTGCTTGACGCAAAATGGAGTCTCTTCTTCACTAGGTACCTGCCTCCCATGTGAACCAACGTTAGCCAATCACATGAGAACTACTGGAGAACTCTCGAGAATTCACTTACCAACCAATCAAATTTAAATACATAGTAACGCATACAAGCATTTACAATTTCAGCAAATTAATTTACTATACTTAAAAATTTGGGGGTTGTTGGGGGAGCACATGCCTAAAGAGAATGTGTCTACCTTGCATATTCTCATTCATGCATCCATGACAATCAAACCCAGACTCACAGCCAGGGCCGGATTTAGGTTTGATGAGGCCCTCAGCTTCTGAAAGAAATGGGGCCCTTTATATGTCCAGCTGTCCTTTGTCAACAAGAAATTGTCACTGTTTTTTTGTGTTGAATATATGCTAGATGGTGATTTATGGACCTAATAGGTATCTAAAGCCATTTGCACATGAGGAATGTAGGCACCCTATACAGTGGTACCTCAGGTTACATACGCTTCAGGTAACAGACTCCGCTAACCCAGAAATAGTACCTCAGATTAAGAACTTTGCTTCAGGATGGGAACAGAAATCGTGCTCCAGCAGCAGAAGGCCCCATTAGCTAAAGTGGTGCTTCAGGTTAAGAACAGTTTCAGGTTAAGAACGGACCTCCAGAACGAATTAAGTACTTAACCCAAGGTACCACTGTGTATAGAAATGAGCAAAGCAGTGATATTTTAGGGAGCAGGCGAGCAGGCGGGGCCCATTACTTACATCATAGAAGCTTACACAACACAAAACACTATATGTAGGTTTTATTTTATTTGTTTTTTATCTGACATTTTGGAAATGTACATCCAGGTTTTTTTTCCTTTAAATTTTTTGGGGTCCCCAAGAGAGTGGGGCCCTAAGCTATAGCTTGTTTAGTTTATATCAGGGGTCTGCAACCTTTAAGACAGAAAGAGCCACTTGGACCCGTTTCCGAAGGAAAAAAAACTGGGAGCCGCAAAACTCATCATTATAAAAATAACTTTTTTGTCACTTTTTTTTATTTCTTTGTTTGACCCCTCAGAATTACTCCTCCTCATAGAAATAAATGTTAAATTAACAAGTTACCTTTTTGTGTGTGTGTGTGTTCTTCACTCCCCTTCAAAACATTGACCAGTGTACATGCCCCCTTTCAATGCAGTGACCAGGGTACATGCCCCTTACAATGTAGCGGGCGGGCGGGAAGGTGATGTCGGTACGGTGCGTGACTAACGCACGCACCACCCCCATGCGACGTCACAGCCAGTACAGCGCCCGCCACAGAGGGGAGTGTCGGGGCGCACAATGCATCTCCTCCCCTCGCTAGTATCCGCCCTGGAGCCGCGGCAAAGGTGTAAAAGAGCCACATGCGGCTCCGGAGCCGTGGGTTGCAGACCCCTGGTTTATATGTAAATCTGGCACTGCCCACAGCACTCTCTTAGCTGATCTGTACTCATCAGCTGAGGAAGGGGGTTATCAGCCACTCACCTCATGGCTGATCTGATGACCACAGACGGCGCAATTTGCATCCACATCAGGGCACTGTGTATGAGTCGTATGACCTTTAAAGCCCTAAAAGGCCTCGGTCCAGTATACCTGATGGAGCGTCTCCACCCCCATCATTCTGCCCAGACGCTGAGGTCCAGTGCAGAGGGCCTTCTGGTGGTTCCCTCATTGTGAGAAGCAAAGCTACAGGGAACCAGGCAGAGGGCCTTCTCGGTAGTGGTGCCCGCCCTGTGGAACGCCCTTCCAGCAGATGTCAAAGTGATAAACAACTACCTGACATTCAGAAGACATCTTAAGGCAGCCCTGTTCAGGGAAGTTTTTAACGTGTGATTTTACTGTATTTTTGGTTTCTATGGAAGCCGCCCAGAGTGGCTGGGGAGGCCCAGCCAGATGGGCGGGGTATAAATAAATTATTATTATTATTATTATTATTATTATTATTATTATTATTATTATGTCACCTCTTGCTAACCTTCTCTCTAACCTCAAAAGCCCCATCCATGAATCTGGGGCCTTCCACAGGGAAAGCATATTCTGTGCTTCTGAGCTACAGTCCTCCCACTCTAAATACTAATGACCATCAACAAGTGCTACCTGCCACACAGTCAGAAACAGCTGATATATCCTGAAGGGATAATTCAATTTGCATCAGCTACATTCATTTGCCTTGGCTCCATCATTTGGGACACACATTCGTTTCTGCCAAGGCCAGGGGTGTCTCTGCTGCTGCTGCTGCTGCTGCTGCTGCATTTTGCCACATCCTCTACTCATTTATTTGACAGGAAAGAGGATTACGTTGGGGCGATAAAAATCAATACCTTGCTCATTGCTGGATTAGAACACCTTGCTAATAATAGAGGCAGGTAATTAGAAGTGCATTGCTTTCCTCTGGTTGCCAAAAACACTTATCTCTCTTATTCCTGTAAGAGCAGCACATGGTAGCAGGGAGAGGCGAACACACGTTTACATCTAATTTGCTACTAGCATCAGAAGAACATGATTCGTCGTTGGGTTATATTTAAACTTAATTAAGAATTGCTCAAACAAAGCTGCAAAATCTTGGCATATGGCATATATTAACCACCTGTTTAATGTGGTCGAATTCTTATGTTCACGTGTAGCTTACTGACACAGTAATTTCTCAATCATGGAAAAGCAAAATGTTCTGCAGAATTTATTTTTTTTAGAAGCATTTTCTAACACACTGTGCAATCAGCTTAGAATCACCCTATGCTCATACATACCATATATTTGAAGCAACTTTAAAGCAGAGGTGTTTTCCTGGAAGCTGTGGTTTAACCCTCACAGAGCTATGATTCCCGGCACCTTATACAAACTATAGCTTCTGGAAATGTTTTTTGGGGGGAACCATGTGTAGCGATGTAACTCACTGTTCTGTACCTGTTTGTCTTTGGATGACATTATTGTTTCTCAAATTATCTCCATTGCAGTTCACGTTTCATCAAATGTATACAATCTCAGCCCAGTCTGGCGATCTATGAAAACAACAAATCCAATCAAATTCTTCCTCTGTGAAAGAGGCTTCCATATTTATGCTTCATCCTCAGGGCCCTTGAGAATTTCTTCAGAATTTTGATGGGTGGGTTTCTGTTAAGTTGTGGGTGAACATATCAGACGACACAGCGATTCTTCAAACAGCTCTTGTTTATTCACAGGCCAGAACAGAACTGAACTGAACTGAAGGGTTCAGCCAGCCTGCTTATATAGAGCTTCACTAGAACACAACAGTAACCATTTTCTGTAACTATCCAATCACTGAACGTCACTTTCAATCCCTTATTTGCATATGTGGACCTGAACTATCTACAGTATCCCCCTGCTGGCCCAGGGTGAGAACTTCAGTAGATAACAGTTTCAAATGTATCATTATTGTGAGGAGGCCTAGGGTTGTGTGTGTGTGTGTTTCCTTTCTAGTAAATGTTTCTCCAGCACTCTGCAGCCTCCCTGGGTGCTCATTCTTTTTTATGCGAAAATCCTCACAGGAGGGGTTACTTCGTGGAATATTCACCTGGGCTTTAAATGAAGCTTAGCCATCTGGGAAGATTATATATAATCTTATATAATCTTAATGTATATTTTATATTTTATATTATATTTTATATTTTACATAAACTGCTGACAGGTTTGTATAACCAAGCAGTATACAATCCCTGTTAAAAGAAGAAATATTTTACCGACATTTTCTTTGATAACTTTTAAATGCTATTTCTTTTCTCATTGACTGTGTTTGTTTGTTTGTTTGTTCCATGTATATCCCTCCTTTTTCTTTAAGGAGCTTAAGGTATTGTAAAAGACTTTCCTCCTCACAACAACCCTGTCAGGTAGGTCAGGCTGAGAGGCAGTGACTCGGCTCAAGGTCACCCTCTTGGCTGAATGAGGATTCAAACCTTGACCACCCACTTCCTGGTCTGCTACTCTAACCATTGCACTACAGGCTCATTTGTTTTTCTGTGTTACAGGGATAATGTGCAGCCTAACCAGATGCTCAGGCCCACTGCTGTTGCCCTGTGGAACCAGCAGTCTTTTGCTATCATTTTGACCAAAGCTCTCAGCCAAGCTTCTTATTTCTGACCGGCCAGTAATAAATCTCAGCTGATGCTACTTGCGTTTATGGTCACAGCAAGGGCTTATTATTTTTCATGATGAACCATAATACATTCTTTGCCCATATTAAAGTAGAGTTAGACAGCTTGCTCTCAAAGTATCCATCGATGTCTCCTGAATACTAAAGAGGCACCCAAGTCACACTTCGGGAATTTATTAGACCTCGCCGGCCACAGCAGTCTGTTTGTTGGTACTCATGGCCAGCTTTTGCAAGCAAAACCGCTGCCCAAACGCCAAGTTGTGTGGCATCCAAAACGGCTGGACGGGGTGGGGGGGTGGAATAGTAATAACAACTCGACTCTTAATAATGCCATCTGTATTGGAACATATTGTTTACCATTCCAGGAAGCAGAAACAGCATTTTGTAGAACTTCTCATGCTAACTGATGCATTATGCAAATAGAATCCTCAATTTCAAATGGGGGGAAAAATTGTGGGGGGAGGAGGTTTGAATCCACTCCAGTATGGAAGTTTAAAAAACAGTGCAAAAAAACCCCTGCACAACAAATCATTGTCTTTACATTCACACTCTCTCACATACTCTATGTCCAATCTTATAGTTCAAGGCATTACACAGGATATAAAATACAATCTTGTTTGTGTGGTATTTGTGTATAGGGCAGTTGTTTGTTGAAGGGGAAGTGGGGCTAGAATTTTAATGCCCTCTCAACTTTGCATCTGCTTCCCAGAATAGCCCCCCCTCTTTGGAAAGACAACCCCAACTCACAAGTAGGAATGGGGGAGAATTCTCATTCAGTTTGCATTTAAAAGTGAACCTATCTAGTTTGCAGTTCCAAAGACAATATGTAGACCAAAACACAACTCTCCTTTGACATTTGCACTTTTGCAAATTTTGCAAAGCAGTTCTCCAGCCAGGTAATGTGAACAAAAATGCATATGCTAGGGTAAAGTGTTCATAAAAATGTATGTGTTAGAGAGAATAGCATACAGAACTGGGTTACTTTAGGGAAAAGCTGTATTGGGAAAATGTATGTATTTGGAGAAAATTGCACTAAAATGCTGGTGAAAGGACTCCAGCTGTAGTGTTGTTATCAAGAATGCCCTTCTCAACTGGCAAAGGCAGGCCAAAACTCTCTCAACTAGATACCGTATTTTTTGCTCTATAAGACGCACCTTGTTTTAGAGGGGGAGAACAAGAAAAAAAAAATCTCCCCCTCTCTGCTCAGCGCCCCTTCAGCGAAGCGGCAGGAGAAATGGAGCCCCTTCCATTTCTTCTCCTGCTTCGCTGAAGGGGCGCTGCGCAGAGAGGGAAAGCTGTGCAGCACCTCTCCAGCGAAGCGAAGCCAGGAGAGCAAGAGGAATCGCTGTGCACCGATCCCTCTCGCTCTCCTGGCTTCAGCGAAAGCAACGCAAAGCCTCTGGAGTGAGGAGGAAGCACTCCCTCTGCGCTTCGGAGGCTTCACGTTGCTATCGCTGAAGCCAAGGAGCCTGCATTTGCTCCATAAGATGCACACATATTTTCCCTTAATTTTTGGAGGGGGAAAAGTGCATCTTATAGAGTGAAAAATACGGTATATCAAATGGTAGCTCAAGAAGATCTGTGCAACTATAGGATATGCTTGCCTACTCAGGACTAAGCATATTGTGTTCAGTGAAACTTACTCCTAGATAAGTGTGCGTATGAGTGCAGCCTCAAAGAATAGGAGAGATCAAGAATTATCATCACTGTATGATGACGTATGTGGTACCATTCTCCTCTCCTTTTGTCACAACTAACCCGAGAGAGCCTCTGCCAGATAATTCTGGGCTAGACTTGTGACCTGGTACAGGGTAATTTTTATGTTGCAAGGACGGATATGTACCAGCTTGCCTCGCCCCACAGCCATGTGGTCAACAAATCTATTTCCACACGAAGTCAGTTACTCTTTGATGTTTCTAAAATCCATTCTTTCAGAGCTACCCAGGTCACAGTAAGTGCAAATTGAGGATTCAATTTCAGCACTGGAGAGCGTCCTAGCCAGCCAGCACTTCATATTGGGAGGGTGTAGCATCAAACTAAAAGCATTGCCCGTTTTCTCTCGCAACGTGTTTACCTCTCTAGGATTGAAAACACACACCAAAATCACAGCACAGCTACCAGAGAGATAATTAGGTGCTTTATATACCTATAATCAAACAAATTTCACATCTGTACACAAACATACTTCTCCTTCTGGCTACAGTGAAGCTCCTAATCAGGAGAAGGTACTGAGGAAATGATCCCCAAATGACTGTTTATTGTTCTTCTGATAATACTTCTGGCCTGATCCTGTGCACAAAGGGAATGAATAGAATGGGGCACCAATCCCTGAAGTCCAGTGCCACACAACTGATAGCACTGCAAGAACCACGAGACCCAATTCTGACAACAGCCCAGAAATTGCCATTGTTGACAGCAGGAAACAAGGTTCTACCTACCTTGCAGAACTCTCCTATTGTTTCCATGTGAGGGTATTCAACTAAATCAGGTTTCCTCAACCTCGGCCCTCCAGATGTTTTGAGACTACAATTCCCATCATCCCTGACCACTGGTCTTGCTAGCTAGGGATCATGGGAGTTGTAAGCCCAAAACATCTGGAGGGGCAAGGTTGAGGAAGCCTGAACTAAATATTTGCACTAGCACAAGGATTAGCAGTAGTGCAACAACTGGAGGAGGACTCCCCTGCTCAGCGCCTGAGGGCCCCAGTCCTGCCACTCACCACCTGGCCTAGGGCGGGGACTGATGGGCTCTATGAAGGACTGGTGCCGCTGCTGGGCAAAGAGGGCTCCGTCTTCTTTTGTTTTTGTTTTTTGTTTAAAGTGCTGTTATTTTTTACCTATGCCATTTTAAACTGGGATATTAATGCTGTATTCTTAGTTTTAGATTTTGATTTTTGTGGAAATTGTTTCCCATTTGGTTGAGTATTTTTTTGATGTGGTTTATTTATTGTTTCTGACTTTTGTAATTATGTAAATCTTGTCATGCCCTCCTAGGTGTGTGACATCCTACTGGGTCATAAGGAAAGGGTTAACTAAGTGTAAAATGATTAACCCATAGGAACCCAAGGGGAGGAGTTAGAGTTAGAGTTGTTCAGAAGTCAGTCTGGAGTGAGAGAAGAGAGAGGGAGGATAAATCTGTGGGTTGGGCTAGTCTGATGTGAGAGAGTGAGAGGAACTGTTAAGTTGAGATAATCAGTCAGAAGGTATTAGGAAGGTATAGGCCGGTAAAGAAACTAAGGATAAGAAACTGACAAGAAAAATTATCTGAAACCATAAACTTGTTAATGCTTATAAAATAAACTTGTTTATTTGGTTTAATGTTAACAACTGTCTGGACTCAGTGTGTACCCGAGAGAAATAGGTTGGTGGCAGCGGGGAAGTGATCACAGTGGTGGCACAGGGATCAATAGACCGTCAAACGTCCGGGGACCCTGTGTGATCGCCACAGCCGCCTTGAGCATTGTTTTTTTAACTGTGGAAAGGCGGCATACAAATAAAAAATGATGTTGCTGATGAACCCCTGCTCTCTTTGCATGTGCCCTGCACTGTCTCTAGATTTGGTCTAAAGGGTTGAGGGAACCTCAAGAACAGTTTTAGGGGAAGGAGAACATCCCCTTGCACAGGAGAAAGTCCTTGAACTCATGGAAAGTTACACAAGAACATAAGAAGAGCTTGCTGATTCAGGCCAATGGCCTATCCAGTCCAGCATCCTAGTCTCACAGTAGCCAAGGAGATGTTGATGGGAAGTTTGAGTTCTCCTTCGTGCTATGTTGAATAGCCACTGCTATTTTTTCAGGCAAGGATGAGAGTAGTATCCACAGTTCAACAGGCCTCAGAACAATGTAGTCCAGCGGTTCTCAACCTGTGGGTTCCCAGATGTTGTTGGACTACAACTCCCAACATCCCTGAGCTCTGGCCTTGCTAGCTAGGGGTGATGGGAGTTGTAGTTCAACAACATCTGGGGACCCACAGGTCGAGAAAGGCTGATGTAGTCTAAAAACTCCCCTAGATTTAGCTTGTCTTTCCATTAAACATTTCTGCAATCCAGCTCTCTGCAGCCTCACCAGCTTCCCACGCTTCCTGATCTGGAATAGTCTTCTGGAAGGAGTTAGCTCCTACATTGCAATGGGCTGCACTAAATGACTCTCAGTTCTCTTCCAGCTTGATAATTCTATGATGTCTTTCCCCTGGAATTTAAATGGAAGTGTGAAAAGCCAGAGTAACTATACATTGCCAAGCATCTGAGATGGCTGCACTTGCTCATTTTGTTTTTAAGGAAAATACTTCCTCTTGCCTTTTTTAAAAAAAACCTTCCATGACGGATTTTGTTAAAAGTAAAAACAGTGTATTTTTTAAAAATAAATTTATCTAACAATGAACAGCTGTTAGGTCCACAGCAGACAGCCTCACAACCTTCCTGACCTTTGATGAAAGCCCAGGTGAGAACACCATGAGTTTTTTTTCTGGAAGTACATAAGGAAACTGCAGAATACAGACCATTGGGGAGATAATTTGCAGAATAAAATAAAAGAAAGAACACTCACAGACACGCTTCGGCCACCTTATAAGTAAGGTTAAGTGCAACATGAAAACCCATGAGAATTTCACGAAAACTGTTGTTCACCTTCGATAATTTCTAAGTGCAGCTTATTTCTCAGCAACTGGCAGAGAAAAATCAGCAGAAATTATCAGCATCGTGCACTAAAAGATCACAGCTGGCAACAGCGACAACACTGAAACTCACCAAAGAACGTTTAGTCCTACAAACCTGTTGAAGCAAGCTAATCTCACCCATCTTCCCAAAAATTAAAAGGGAAGGCTTCGCTTCAACAGGCCTCCCAAGGGAGAGGGCTCAATAATCTGAGAGCCACGTCCAAGAAGGTCCTGTCCTGTATACTCACCTGCCATATATTAGATGGGAATGGGACAATGAGAAACTTTCTCATTGCTGCCGCCTTAATCTAATTCTTCTTTCTGTGGCTGCAACTGCTTTAAGTCTTTTTTATATTAAAACAAAAACCAAAAACCAACCACCTCGAGATCTAACCACATAGATTACATCCTAATGTTTTAATGTTGTATTTTAATCTTGTTTTTTTAAATTGTATTTTAATCAACTTGTTTTTATTATTGTTTGTTAGCCACCCTGAGCCCGGTCTTGGCTGGGGAGGGCAGGGTATAAATGAAAATTTATTATTATTATTATTATTATTATTATTTGGTTTGGCACAATCTTGGAAAAATACCTTTGCTTGGAAATAAAGCCCTACCAATGCAAAACATGAAAAAAAATAATCTCTGAAAATATTTCCTTTGCAGATTTTTCCCCCTCTTGAGCCCCACTGAAATCAGTCATCTTAAGGCTGAAATTTATGGATTCATCTATACCTAGCCAAAGGAGAGGTTTCTCCCTTTTCTTTTCTTCTCCCCACCTCCAGCAAAAATAGGAAGGACAATGAAACTGTAAAATAAACGACTGAGATTGATATTATGACTCAGTGACAACTGAAGCCTTGGAAAGAAATGGTTTTTAACGCTTTTTTGTGAGAAGCTTCCAAGTGCCCATTTAAACTTTCTGTAGAAGCAAAGTTCAGGCACAAACGTCAGGAGGTGAGGATTGTTCTAAAGAAGAAAAGGGATTTTTAATATTTGCCTTACCTCCCAATTAGGTTAATCCACATATCTAAAAGTAATTAACAGAAAAGAAAAGAAATCAATGACTTTAACATAAAAACTCTTTAGCTAAAAAAAAAAATCAGAGTAGGTGCATTCATCCTCCTCTGATGAGCCTTTTGCCTGCAATAATTAGTTAGGTCAGATAGATGTATGCTCTTGATAAATTTTGCAAGACAAATGAGCTTGGGAAGTTGCCTTGTTTCAAAGCATAAATTAGGTATTATTCAAAAATGGCTGAGTTCCTGTGTCAGGCTAATAGGATTCCAGACACTATAAAGTAGGATGGGGCTGAAAAAAGAGTTTAGAGATGTTCAGTGATGTACTCATATTTCAGACAAGAAAGTTTTCCAGGTTCTGTCTCACTCAACAAAATATGTTGAAAGAGCTTTAGATATTTGGAGTGGGCTTAAATGATTTACACTTCTCAAAACCCCATTTCCTGGTAGAATATCTATCAGATGTGATCTATACACAGACACACAGAAACAAATATGCCTGCAGTACTTCTATCAAGCATTAGAAGGGGAAGCAACTCGCCTTCCAGATTGTTCTCAGAAGGAGACAATATGCCTTTTCTGAGAGCCCAGACTTTTCCAGTCTGGCACCTGAGTCAGGGGCAAGCGAAAATTGTTGGTCTGAGAAGCAAGCTGAAGTCAATCTTGAGATGCAAGGCACTCTATTAGGGCGGCCGTGTGTCCTACTTTTCAGAGGACAGTCCTCTATTCGAAGGAAGGGCAGTCCATTCAGGTGCAGGCTGCATTCACAAGGCAGTTTGACCCATTTCCTCCAGTGCTTACCTAACTGTTCATTTCCATGTCACAGCTGAGCTTTCACACATAATAAAAAGCCACTTCTGGAAATGTAGCAGAATATAGTGGAAATTTAGCACTCATTTCCATGCTAGTTGGTCCTAACAGCTGACACATTCTCTCTTAAAGGGAGAGAGTGATTCCAGGAAGAGGCGTTTGGGGTGCTGGGGTGGAGAGAGTAGTACCTCTGTTGGGGAACTCTTTCCTTCCAGGGTAGCTTGCCCACATTTGGTCCTCATCCTAACTCAGTTCTCACCTGTGACTCCTAGAAGCTGCCAGCATGCGACAGCAGCCACAACACAGGGAACAGCTTTGACTGGCTGGCTAAACCAAGCCAGCTAAACCAGGGACTTGCCCTGCATGCGAAGACAGGCTCTGGCAGATTGAGCGGGTGAGACCAACAGTGGGTAAACACCCAAGAAGGCAGCTTCTGCACGTTCTGTAGAGAGAAGTGAGTGGCAGATGGGACTTCATCAACCTGGGAAGGGAGCCCGACTGGGAAGAAGAAAACTCTTAATCCTAAACCTCTGCTGCCTTGTGGGATATCTTCAGAAGATAAGGCGGAAGGGTTAAACCCTGCACAAATCCAGAGTAAAGTCCCTAACACAGTTGGATGGTTCTAATTACAGGTAGGTAGCCGTGCTGGTCTGCTGTAGTCGAAACAAAACAAAAAAAATCCTTCCAATAGCACCTTAGAGACCAACTAAGTTTGTTATTGGTATGAGCTTTCGTGTGCATGCACACTTCTTCATATACACTGAAACAGAAGCCACCAGACCCTTATATATAGTGAGAGGGTAGGGAGGGGTATTACTCAGAAGGATGGTGGGAATGGGTGATTGGCTGATAGGTGTGGTAAACCTGTTGACAAATTGCAACTTATTACCAAACTTAAAACCATGGAGAGACCTGGTCTGAATAGAGACATTGGATTCTTATCTCATTATACATGACAAAGCTACTGTATTTTTCGCTCTATAAGACCCACTTTTTCCACTCCAAAAATTAAGGGGAAATGTGTGTGCATCTTATGGAGTGAATGCAGGCTCCATGGCTTTCGCTGAAGCCTGGAGAGCGAGAGGGGTCAGTGCACACCAACCCCTCTCGCTCTCCGGGCTTCAGGGATAGCCGCCCAAAGCCTCCGGAGTGCAGCGGGACCTACCGCTGTGCTCCGGAGGCTTCGTGTTGCTTTCGCTGAAGCCAGGAGAGCAAGAGGGATCGGTGTGCACCGATCCCTCTTGCTCTCCTGGCTTCGCTTCGCTGGAGAGATGCTGCGCAGCTTTCCCTCTCTGTGCAGCACCCCTTCAGTGAAGCGGGAGGAGAAGGGGCTCCGATTCTCTTGCCACTTTGCTGAAGGGGCGCTGTGCAGAGAGGGGGAGATATTTTTTTCTCTTGTTCTCCCCTTCTAAAACTAGGTGCGTCTTGTGGTCCGGTGCGTCCTATAGAGCAAAAAATATGGTATTTTTAGCCATCTCACCCCTTGCTTTTCCCTGTAAGACCAATTGCATTCATTAACAGTCGTCAGCAGGTTTACCACTGTTACTGGAAGGACAGTTGGATGGTGTATGCCTCCTTCCAGCAACTCCTGCAGCCAAGCTGGTGCCAAACGTATTACTCAACTTTCCTTTGGACCAGATCAAGGAGGCCAAGGTGGGTGTATCATCTGGGCAGTCCAGAATCTCCATACACACTACTCAGGCTTTCACTCCAGGGAGGTCATGTCGGTGCTGCTAACGCAATGGTTTACCTTCACTCCCAGAGGCACACTCCATTGTCTGCCAAGACAGACGGATGCCAACAAGATCCCAGGAAGGAAACATTTGCATGGGGCAGTACAGAGATCAGTACAGAGCCTGGTAGTGGGCAGCCATCAAGAAAGTGGAGTGCTGTGATCTGCAGCTAACCTGCTCCCCTATCACCATCATCTCCAGTGGCTGACCTGGCCAGCCTCCCAGTGCCCTGCAAGGCATTGACAGATGCTGTAGCATTTGCAAAACAAAATACCCCATATTTTGCAATGTTTAGAAAATAAGGAAGAGAACCGGGCTAAGATCTCTCTGCATACTAATTGTGTGCAGGCTTCACTTTTGGGGTTTGGGGTTTTTTTTTAATGTTAAGAAATTTAATTAAAAATTGCACAGAAGGGACAAAGTCGCCAAACAGGACATGGCAAGAGCAGCTCCAAAACAAAGAAGGAAAGAGAGAGAAATGGAGCTTGAACTGTGAGTTGGAAATCATAAAATTTGTTTTACATCTATAGCTGTCTTTCCCCCAAGCAGCAAAAAGCAGAACGCATAAGGATAGCCTACTGGATCAGACCAATGGCCCATCTAGCCCAGCATCCTGTACTCACAGTAGCTACACAGAAGCCTGTGCAAAACCTACAAGCAGGATCTGAGCACAAGAGCAGCTCTCCCCTCCTCTGGTTTCCAGTAACTGGTATTCAGAAGGATTACTGTTTCTGGCCATGGAGGCAAAGCATAGCCATTCTGGCTAGTAGTCACTGATAGCCTTATTCCCTGGACCTCTTCAATGTAGCTGCTTTGGTAGTAGTAGAAGATGTCCCCAATCCTCTTTGGGGATTCCAAGTAATACCTGAAGCAGCCTTCAATCTGCATGTTCTTTCTTTCTCTATATATGGATAGTGTTATTATAAGGCATGGGTAGGCAAACTAAGGCCCAGGGGCCAGATCAGGACCAATCGCCTTCTAAATCCAGCCCGGGAATCACCATCTTTTTACATGAGTAGAATGTGTGTTTTTATTTAAAATGCATCTCTGAGTTATTTGTGGGGCATACGAATTTTTATTTTCAAAATATAGTCCCCCACAAGGTCTGAGGGACAGTGGACCGGCCCACAGCTGAAAAAGTTTGCTGACCCCTGTTATAAGGTTTAGTCAATAGATGGCACTGGACTTAGTTGTATCTGGGAGATGCCAGGAGCTTCTGGTACGTGTTCTGTCTGCCCTCCATGACATCCTCCCTCGCTTCCATATATGTATATTCCATTATTGACATTTCTTTGCTAGACATTCAATTTCGCTTTGAAGTTGTGCATCTCGTTGCAACCTCAACGGAGCTGGGTAATTTGAAAACATGATTATCTACAAGGGTTCAGTTCAAGACCAGATGGAAACTGTGGACCTCTTTGATGTAGCTGGTTATACCATTGAGGCTGGATTGGCAGAGCATTGTATTTTGGTTGTTTTTTACATTGGTTTCTGTACAAAAAAATAAATGCAAATATAATCATTTCAAAAAGTGGGGAAATGTTCTTGAAACTGTTGTGAACTTCATGGATTTATAGCACATGTTTTTACTTCCTCGTTTTGTCAAGGAACAAAAGGGCAGATGAGCCAACATCTGTGCATACAAAAATAACCCCTTAGAGCTTATTTTCCCCTTTTGTCAGAAATCTATTGTTAAACTGGAACATTTTAAAATTCTAGAAACTGGCTTCCCTGCATACTAAATATTACAAACTCCTGCTTTAAGCCGAGAGGTTATCCTTGCCATGACACTTCTTTTTTAAAAAAAATGAATAAAACATTTGTAATAAAACTTAATTCATGAAATGCTTAGTGTCAACAGCTGGCTATAATCCAACTAATTCTTCTCAGAAAAAACTTGTTGAAATTAATTGGTCTCATTTTGTCCTGTGCAAGTGTTAAAATATCAACCAGGTAATATTCCAGTGTAATATTCCAGGTAATATGCCTGGGTGATGGGCCATTAAGGGAAACAAAGGAAAGGAGCTTTGTTTGAGATGGCATACAGGTGAGGCCGCTCCCCTAGTTTGTGGTTAATTAGGACAAAGCCCAAATTTAGAGTTGAGTTGCAGTGATGTAGCCCAGAAGCAAAGCAGCAAGCAGGTGGAGACAGAGCCTTGCTAGATCTCTGCTTGACTCCAAATGTGACTATGGAGTTGGTCTCCATCTCCCACCTTCCTGGGCCTCCATGGCCACTGGTTAGGAATGATGGGAGCTGTAATCCCAATCTCTGAAGGACCTCAGTATTAGTGAGTGGACATAGCAGACGACAGAGATTTCTTCAAGTAGTTCTTTACAAGTAAGCTGGAACTGACCTGAACTGAACAGCTCAGCCGGCCTGCTTTTATATGCAGCCGGCTGTCAACATTGTAACAACCACCACCCAGGGTTTCCCCATCTAAATTAACTTACGTGGACCTGTGTGAAAACTATATACACAATACCCCTGGTGGCCAGGGTGAGAACTTCAATACATAACACTCAGGTCAGGGAAGGCTGCCTTATAGGGACAGACAACATCATAGGTGCCAACTCTCTGGGTGCCCAAGCACCCACAAAATTCCCCATGAAAGGGTCGGGCACCCACAAATTTCAGTGCCATGCAGTCGTGGGGCCATGCTGGCACCCCTGGAAAGCATCAGCACTAGTTCCAACCTCACACATCCCCAGGATTGTCCAAAAACTACAAGGCTCTGCCCATGCATGCAATTAAAACCACTTATTTGTCCTTTGGCTCTACCCTATGTCCCAGAAGGTCTCTCTTTTCAGCCATCCCCCAGATTTCATAACGTTTAAGGGCTTTGTGCTTTTCAGAGTTGTTTGTACAGGGCTAGGCAGATGAACTCTGGATGTTGTGAGGTTTTCTGGAGTGGAGTAAATAATTGGTCTTGTTTTACGAGATTGTTGGAAGACAGAGGGCCTCCCCTTCATAGGTTTTGTAATTTGGGAAATACAGATTTGTCCGGGGGGGGGGGGCTGTCCTTTGAGACAAGACTCTGTGTGATGGACTACATGGAACTGGCAGAAATGACTGGCAGAATCCGAGACCAGGGAGAAGAGTCGGTGGAAGAAGATTGGAAGAAATTTAAAGTTTATTTACAGAAACATTGTAAAATTAAGGAATGTTAGAAGGATGTTGGAATGAAGTTATGTGGTTTTAGCAGAAATGTTATAAAGGATTAAGAAAAAACAGACTGTTAATTGGTGAAAGGAGGGAAAGTAAAGTTACATTATATTAAGATAAATTACAGGACAAAAATTGGAAAAGATGGAAAGGATTTGCTGAAATAGCTAACCGAACTAGAATACAAAAAAGGGAGGTGTGAGGAGGTTAAGGAAACAAGCAAATGAAAGGTAAGTTGTGGGAAGGTTTGTTGTGTTTTTTAATTGTTTTATTTTTCTGGTTTTTTTTCTTTTTCTTTCTTTTTCCCTATTGTGATGTGTTGGTTTGTTTTTGTATAATATGGTGTTTTCTATTTTTTCTTTTTGTAACCTATAAAACTTTAATAAATATTATTTTTTTAAAAAGAGAGAGGACTCTCTGTGATTCGGTGTTGGAGACTTTATGGTAGTTTGTAAGGGAAATGAGGCTTTATGATTGCACTGTTGTCAGTAGGCGGAGTAACAGGGCCTATTCTTGGCGTTGCTAAGCTTTTAAACCCCATGAAGAGGAGGAGGAGGAGGAGGAGGGAAATGTTGTATTTCAACAACTGGCAACCCTCTAATGGGGTGGGAAGGAAAAGAAACTAATTTCATCCAGCTTGGCCTTTTAAGCAATTTGCAGCTAATTTTCTCCTATTTATAGTCAGTATGGCGATACCTGAGGTCAAATTGCATTATCAGTAATGGTCTCACAACTATCAGCTTGGATTGTATGTGCATAGTGCTGTTTTATGGGTTTAAACTTGAATATTGTCTTTGTTATGTTTACTTTAATTCTATGTTCTATGTCACTTTGGATATTTTTAAATAAAGAGCAGTAAATAAATATTTTAGAATAAATAACCAATGCAGGTGAACACAGACAAATAAATACTATGTTCTATATCTCACCTTCCTTCCATCACAGAAGCCCAAGGTAGCATTTGTTGTTGTTTAGTCATTTAGTCGTGTCCGACTCTTCGTGACCCCATGGACCAGAGCATGCCAGGCACTCCTGTCTTCCACTGCCTCCCACAGTTTGGTCAAAGTCATGCTGTTAGCTTTGAGAACACTATCCAACCATCTTGTCCTCTGTCGGCCCCTTCTGCATGTGCCCTTCATCTTTCCCAACATCAGGGTCTTTTCCAGGGAGTCTTCTCTTCTCATGAGGTGGCCAAAGTATTAGAGTCTCAGCTTCAAGATCTGTCCTTCCAGTGAGCTATCAGGGCTGATTTCCTTCAGAATGGATAGGTTTGATCTTCTTGCAGCCCATGGGACTCTCAAGAGTCTCCTCCAGCACCATAATTCAAAAGCATCAATTCTTTGGCGAACAGCCTTCTTTTTGGTCCAGCTCTTACTTCCATACATCACTACTGGGAAAACCATAGCTTTAACTATACGGACCGTTGTTGGCAAGGTGATGTCTCTGCTTTTTACATATGATTTAATATTCATTTTGTTGATCATAGAAAAGTTCCTTCTACCATGCCATAATATTAGTCCATTTAGCTCAATACTGTCTTCATTCTCAGCCCTACTGGGAGATACTGAGGTTGAACTTGTGATCTTCTGCATAAAAATCAGATGCTCTACCACTGAGCTATGGCTCCGTTTCACTGCTGTTTGGTCCCCTTTTGTTCCTTCATTTGGAGCGGTTTTCTTTGCACCATTTTTTCCTTCATTGCTCCAACTGGTCTTAGCTTAATCTGCCTACATTTCTACTTACAACAATTGCCTGTGGGAACCGATCAGATTTTAATTCTGGGCACCCATGATGCCATCACATCAGACATAGAATGTCATGACATCACTGATAAAAGCGACCTACGTTGTCCCATCCGGTGGAATTAAATGGCATTGAGGGCAAATAAGGAAATGAGATGCTGCAATCCTAATCCTGTTTTGCAAGTCCCATTGAATTCAATGTCTACTTCTTAGTATGTGTCTTAGTATGCATGGATAGGATTGCAGCCAAAGAGATCATTGAAGCAACATTAATATGTTGGCATCAAAGCTATAAATACAGAAACTGTTTTCGATGCTTAAAAAAAACCTGATACAGATCAAATTGGTTTTTGTTCAGATCCATTAAAAATGGCACAGAATTGCTCTTTTAATTCTTTTTCTCTCCAAGCTATTTCAGCCACTTTACTTACTTGGTGTATAAATGCTGTTGGTTTACTTGCCCAAGGACAAGCTTATGACTTAAAACATCTCATTACTGCATTTTGGCATCACTTATGCCCTTCATTTAGTCTTTGTCTGGAATCCATGAAAGCAATAATGCGTCCAGAATGTTTGGAGTTTGATTAAATTTGTCAAAGGCCTGTTACCAAACACAATACTGCAGGCACTATTTGAACCTCAGTTTCTCTCAATGAAGTACAAGGGCAGAATTAGTTTGTGCCCCGTTCACCTGCTTTTAGGCTAGAATATTTACATACGGTGCATAGGATTTGCATAGGGGAAACATTGTAGTTTATTGGTAGAGCAAGTGCTTTGCATACTGTGGAACACCCTCCCACCAGATGTCAAAGAGAACAATAACTACCAGACTTTTAGAAGACACCTGAAGGCAGCCCTGTTTAGAGAAGCTTTTAATGTTTGATGTATTACTGTATTTTAATATTTTGTTGGAAGCCACACAGAGTGGCTGGGGAAGCGCAGCCAGATGGGCGGGGGGTATAAATAAATTATTATTATTATTATTATTATTATTATTATTATTAGCATACAAAAGGTCCCAGTTTCAATCCCAGACATCTCCAGGTAGCGCTGGTGAAGACTCCTTTCTAAAACCCTGGAGAGGCACAGCTAGACTACAACTCCCATCATCCCTGACTATTGGTCAGACAGGTGCTGGTGGACGCTGCAGTCCAACAGCAACAACTGGCTAGTTCCATACAGGTCATACTGATGGAACAATGATCAGACTCCATATACAACAGATTCCTATCTTGGATATATTAGAAGTGAGTTAATAAATAGTGCATATAACTTTCTCTCTCCTTAAATCTAGTAGTGGACTTTAGACAGTGAGACAAATAGCATAGTTTGGGGTGGACAACTGTAGCAGAGTGGAAACAGTTCTGCGTGCGATGAATACAGGGTGGGATGGAAAATGATGCCTTCTTACATCCATAGTCATAACTCATGACTGGTCAGCTAAACCCTGGTGAAGGTAGCTGATAGGCCTCAAACCTTTGGTAAGTTAGGGACTTGTGCTGCGTGCAAAAACAGGCTCCAGTGGATTGAGCAGACTAGACCAAGAGTGGGTCCAATAATCAAGCAGGCAGTTTCGGCACGTGCTGTAGAGGGAAGTGAGGGTCAGGTGGGGCTCGTCAACCTGGATAGGTGGCCCATCTAGGAGTAGGAAAACTCTGGTCCTAAACCTCCACTGCCTTATGAGATATCTTTGGGAGAAAGGCGCTAAGGAGTAAACCCTACACAAATCTAGAGTGGAGTACCTTAGACCAGTGGTTCTCAACCTGTGGGTCCCCAGATGTTGTTGGACTACAACTCCCATCAGCCCTAGCTAGCAAGGCCAGAGCTCAGAGATGATGGGAGTTGTAGTCCAACAACATCCAGGGACCCACAGGTTGAGAACAGCTGCCTTAGACAGTTAGAGGGTGCCTTGTACACCTCCTTCTGGCAACTCCGGCAACCAAGCTGCTGCCCAACAAATTGCTCTGCTTTCCTTTCAACCACACCAGAGGCCAAGAGGAGAGGACTTGTCTTTTTTTATAATAATATTTATTAAGATTTTACAAATAGAAGTTTAAAAACAAAAACACAGAAACAGACAAAAAACAAAAAACAAAATTTAAAAAGCAAAATTAAAAAGAAAAAATCACTCTTTCAAATATTGTACCACTCATTAACTTATTTTCATGACTTCCTCACACCTCCCTTTTTTGTATTCCATTTATAGGTTTGTTCAGCAAATTCATACCCTCTTATTTTACCCTTAGTTATTTTCCTCACTTGTTGTAACTTCTAATCATATTGCTAGAGCCACTTCGTTTCATTCCAACGTCATTCACATTCAAAAATTTTACAATATTTCTGTAAGTAAATTTTAAATTTCTTCCAAACTTCTTCCATCGACTCTTCTCCCTGATCTCAGATTCTGCCAGTCATTTCCGCCATCTCCATGTACTCCATTACTTGCATCTGCCTTTCTTCCAGAGTGGGTAGGTCTTGTGTCTTCCAATGCTTTGCGATGAGTATTCTTGCTGCTGCTGTAGCGTACATAAAGAAAGTTCTATCCTTCTTTACCACCGATTGGCCGACTATGCCCAGGAGAAAGGCCTCTGGTTTCTTAGGGAAAAGTGTACTTAAGTACTTTCTTCAATTCATTATATATCATTTCCCAGAAAGCCTTAATCCTTGGGCACGTCCACCAAAGGTGAAAGAATGTACCTTCAGTTTCTTTACATTTCCAACATTTGTTATCGGGCAGATGATAGATTTTTGCAAGCTTGACTGGGGTCATGTACCACTTGTACATCATTTTCATAATATTCTCTCTTAAGGCATTACATGCCGTAAATTTAATCCCGGTGGTCCACAACTTCTCCCTGTCAGCAAACATAATGTTATATCCTATATCTTGTGCCCATTTTATCATTGCAGATTTTACCGTTTCTTCCTCAGTATTCCATTTCAACAGCAAATTGTACAGAACTTGTCATCTGGGCAGCCTTGGACCTCCATACACGTTGCCCAGGCTTGTGCCCCAAGGAGGTTTCTTGGTGCTGTTAATGCAGCAGTTTGACTTTAGCCCCTGGAGGTGCACTCCATTGTCTCTCAAGACAGATGGATGTCAACAAGTCATAACATTGAGTTTGCTACTCACATATATGATGATACCACTGGTCTCATCCACTGAAGACCTTACTTGTGAAGATACCATTATCAGCAACCTCTGTTTTATCATTTTTGACAGTGTATCAGTCCAGGACATTTCCAATCAGCCATTTCTGCAATCTTTAAATTGTGCATCCAAAGTACAGTCATACCTCATGTTACGTCCGCTTCATGTTACATTCTTTCAGGATACGTCCCGCGGCGAGCCGGAAGTACCGGAAAGGGTTGCTTCCAGGTTTCACCACTCGCACAGACGTGCAAAATGATGTCACACACATGCGCAGAAGCAGCGAATCACAATCCGCACATGCACAGAAGCACCGCTGTGGGTTGTGCTCTTTTCATGTTGCAAACAGGCCTCTGGAATGGATCCCATTTGCAACCAGAGGTACCACTGTATATCACTGGCAGCAGTTCTTGTGGTCGTGATGGCCCTCCTTTGAGCAACTGCTCTCATGGAAATTGCTGCTGGCTATAGCTATAAACACCTTGATCCATAGGTTACAAATGATCATAAGAATGCATGCCTGTGGACAGTTGAGATTGTTCGTGTGAAGAAAGGAAATGTAGCCACAATGGCTATTATCTGTCCCTACCATCCGAGGCACGAATGCTTCTGAATGTTAGTTGCCGGAAACTGCAAGAGGGGAAAGGGCTCTTGTGCTCAGGTCCTGATTACAATTTCCCCACAGGTAGCTGTTCGGCTACTGTGAGAACAGGTTGCTGGACTAGATGGGTCATTCGCTTGATCAGGCAGGTCTTTCTTATGTTCGTATTGTCTGAACCAACTCCAAGATACACTTCTTCTATAATGCACATCTGGAGCATAATAACAAAGAATAGTGGCGAGGGAGTCCCCCAATAATGTATCTGTGAGAGTGACAGGAACGTGATAAACACACTCCTTATTTCCCCTCCGACGGAAAAGCTGACTGACTGAAATGGCAAATAAATAACCTCCACAAACAACAGCTTCTGATGACAGCCCATTGTGTCTGACCCCATGAGGGCAAATTGCCTTCAAAAGGAGAAAGAGAAGGATGAAAAAAAAAATTACCTCAGAAGGCAACACTCGAAGGCCTGGTGTGGTGCTTTATTATTTAATCGAGTGCCTCAGAGTGACAAATTGTTAAAACTGGAATCTTCCACATGGGGAGGCTGTCAAAAAAAAAAGAGAAAATGGAAGAACGTCAAACTCATGATTTGTGAAATGGTGGCTTCCCTTTTGTGTTAGGCCCTCAGCTGTTTTATGAGGGAGGTTTCTGTGAGGAGAGAGCTCTCATTTCCCTCATTTCCAGTCAGTCCTGACCTGGAGTCAATTTGGGGCAAGGCTGCAGTGTATTCTGATACAGAAGATTGTATGTGTTTTCAGTCCTTTTCACCAAAAGACTTATTCAAGACTTCTCTACATTAATTCTGTATGTCACTGCCAGCTTCTTTGACTCATAAAGAATCCTGCTCATATACACCATTTCTGCAATGTTTTTTTACACAGCCATTAAGTGCAAAAAAAATCTGAGTACGCACCAACCATTTGATTTTATTGACTCTTGTAAAATTGACTCCAATAAATTCGCATTTATCCAAATTTTGCAATGTAGTTCTCTAGCCAACCACTCTTTTAAAAGATGCGTATATTAGAGGAAACTGTGCGTAAAATGAATATATTCGTGAAAACAACAGACCAGTACATAACGTTTGGAGAAATGGTTTGTGAAAATGCATACATTGGTCAAAACCACATACAAAAAATGCGCTTAGTAAGAGAAGTTTGCAATAAAATGCTGAAGAAATTGCTGCAGAAAGAGGGAGAATGGAAGTTTGCCCGAATGAGAAATGTAGAGAACTGAAATTGTCTGATCCTTCCATCCCTAGTGTGAGATAACACCTGGTTTGATGCAATGTCTTCTAACCTCTCCACAAACAAATAACTGAAGCTCTCAATTAACAGTGCCCAAAACTGCAGTTTATTTAACCTAACAACTCATCCAGTCCTGCCTATTTTTAATTGAACATTGATGCCATTTTTATCTTTCACTTGAGTTTTCAAGAGTTCATTGTTGTCTCTGAAGGTCAACAATCATTTTTGACTCACCTAGTTGGCATATTTCTGTAAAGTTCTGTAAATTTAACTCATGGCCCCAATGTAATTTATCTATGGCATTTTGTGGGGAGTTCCTGGGATAATTTGGGGTGCCGCACAATCATTGATAAATAATCACATCATTGCAATAACCGCTGCGTCCTTTGCATTATTAAAATTCATGCTGATTGCCTACGTTACGGCTCATTTAGAGCCCCTGCAATGCCTTGGATTGATAATCCAAGCACCCAAATTACAATTTATATGTCAATTTCCAAAGAGGGGCTGTTACTGTCATTTTGGGTAAATAATGCCCCTTTAAAATTGTATAAATAAAAACAGGTTTTGCATAACAAGCCATGATAGCTCCAGAACAGCCATTACCCTCATCAGCTAAACAATATGCATGTTTAAAATGTGTCTGAATACATTTTTAATGTATTTTTTGCTTCTCCAATGGCACTATAATGGCTTTTGAGAAGCTGTGGTGGTTTATTGCATCAATTTTCTTACATGTGTGGGATGGGGAGGAAGGAGTGGTCTTGTTTTCCCCTAGTATTAAAGCAAATGTCTGTCTCTGAGTATGTCTAAAACTCTGCACACACACAAAATATTTAAATACACACATTCAGAATCCCTAACCTAATCTTCCAAACAACACAGGAGTAAGTACATAAAGTTACATTCCTTCTCTAATGAGTATTTACAGTAGCTCTTGGAAAGTTGACTTCTAAAAGGAACCAATTCCAGTTCAAGATGTCAAAAAAAGGAACTAATTCAAGTTCATCTTTGTCCCTTTATGCAGCAAACAAGTTCAGTTCAGCCCACAGTTCAATTCAAGTTCGCTTAAATTATCCTTGGCAAAAGAATTTCAGCATTCAAAATGCTAAGGACCACTGTGTTGAAGTATAAAATATATGCCAGAAGACTAAGATTTGGAAATATACACACAGCGGAATGGCTTTAAAATTGTACAAAAACGAACTTGAATATATTTTGAAACCATTCACAGTTCTTTCTCAACATAAACTTAATTTACATTCAGTTCACTCAGCAGCCATGGAGCTACTTTAAAATGCAGTTCAGAGATTTTTGAAGCAATTTGGTAAACTTTCATTAAACTAAATTAGTTCACTCCAAACACTAGTTTACACTGTGCTTGTTGCTAAGGTTGATTATTTGGCACCAACATGGAGGATTAGGTAGGTAGGTAGTTATAGCTACAGGATCGATAGCAAAACTGTTGATAGTAGGGCAATCCTATACACATCTACACAGAAGTAAGCCCCATTGTTTTCACTTATTTCCAGTGAGTAAGTTTAGTACTGCAGTGTCTGTCTGGCAATAGAGGCTGTTCCTGCAGATTTAATTAGAACTTTGCCATATGTTGTGGTCTCCGGTTATCCAGAGGTATGTGTCGACAAAGAAGCCACGGAGGGGCTTTTTAAAAATAATAATAATAACACAACTTTAATGCTCCCACCAGTTCTCTTTTCATTGTGTTAATGATCCATCATATGCATTTTAATTATGCAGATGTGCCTGTGAAATCTTTGTTTTGTGTGCCTTTTCAAAAACCAAATTACTTTTTTTAAAAAAATAATGGTTTGCTACGACGAAGGAAGGGACGTCTGAAAGCAGCTTTTGTTTCAGGCTAGAACTGCTGCCTGAAAGATTAAGATTTGAAGACGGTGCGTGGCCCTGATTATTCTGGTATTATTCTACACCTTCCCTTGAATATCAAGGTAAGCCAGCTGAAGAGTGGCTGAGGACTATTACTCTTCCTAACAAAAACCTAGCCTTCCCCTCGACCGCCGTCACATAAAAAAATTAACACGTACGCAGGGAGTCTATTCTGAATGGAAATGAATGTTCTCTTTGACCCAATCCCCATCACTCACCTACAGCACAAAAGAACATCATTTAATGCCCAAGAATTATCTCTTCCATTTTTGGAATTTAAAATAGCATTACTTCAGTGTTTCCAGCTATGGAAAACATACTGAGGAGAGGAGGGGGGAGGAGAGAGATTATCACACAACAGTCCTTTGTGTGGCAAGGTCCTGAACCCTCCCCCATTGTAGAATAAAGGCAGTTGGCACCAGAATTAAGGTTAATGGGCTGAAAAGGGCCACAGCTTTATTGATTACAGCAGTGTTCCCCAACCTTGGGCCTCCAGCTGTTTTTGGACTACAACTCCCATCACACCTCGCTAGCAAGACCAGTGGTCAAGGATGATGGGAATTGTAGTCCAAAAACAGCTGGAGGCCCAAGGTTGGGGAACACTGGATTACAGAATGTGAGTGGTATTGGCTAAGGCATAGGAACCAATGACTATATCTGACTCCTGCCCACCTGCCGGGAGTCTAGTAAGGGTTAACCACCGATAGAGGGAGTCCTGTTGATGCACATTAACTAGGAATTCCCCCAAGGTCACCGATAGGGATCGTGCTATGGCCCTGGCCCCCCCATCTGGGCTTCAGATAGAGGACACGCCCCCTGGATTCCTTTAACGGAATACCCTTGAAATAGGAGGGGTAGGTGATGGCCGCCACCTCCCCTCGCCTCCAATCGAATGCTCCAATGCCTAACCGCCAAACCTTACAAAGTTGTGACGATTTGCTACAAGGTAGGCAAAAAACCAAGTGGCTGGTGCCAATTTGCCAAGTGGAAAAAATTCCTACCGGGCCCCCTGGACAACTAAGGAGACCAACCGAAGTCCATAGCAAGGTCAAAGGATAAGGACCTAACTAAGGGAGGGAGTGTCAGGTGCCAGGCCCTGTGACCAATAGGACTTTGCAGGACTGGGGCCTTCCTAAGTTTGTTCTGAAGAGGCAAGGCGCGGCCGATTGGTAGCTCACAGCACCTGGTGGCAAGAGCTGGGAAGGGATATAAAGTCAGCATTTCCCTTTGGCTTTTTGCCACAGCAACACACTTCCTGCCTTGGACTTCTTACTTCCTGATCCTTGAACCTCGGCTTCTTGACTCCTTGCTTCCTGACCCTCGGACCCTTGACTCCCAGCTCTCTGACCCTCCGACTCTTGGCTTCCTGACTCCTGGCTTCTGGACCCCCATTCCTGTTCCCACCCCACCATCTTGCCCCCAGTCCTGACGTCCCCTGCCGGGACTTCGATCGCCCGTGAACTGGACCTGACAGGGAGGACAGGAGAACTGCAAGCGGGAGAGAGGTAAAAGAGGGCGCGAGCCTGGCTGCGGCTTATTTAAATGGGCTAAGCCATGCTCCCTTCAGCCGATTGGACTGGCCGATATGAAATGACGCAGCCAGGAACTCCCTGTGATGCGGAGCTACCTAAGCCCTGCGTACACAGGTTGGGCTCATGATCTGCCCACAACATCGACTCCCTGCGAGGAGAAATGGCTTTAAGCTCAATTTGAAGTTACAGGTGTTTATTATTTCTGTTCCCATGCCAGAATACTGCAGAAGAGTGCCCAGAGCAAAAGGAGAAGCCCTTTTGAAAAGGAAAGGATATAAATCGGTCATGTCAAGACAGGTAAGAATTTACAGGTAAGGGACCGCAACATAAATCCAGGCAGGTGAGAGATTAAAACGTAGCGTGGAATCAAACCCAGTCAGCGTTAAAGCCTCTGAGCTGAATTCACTGCTAATGAGATGGAACTGTGGACCCTCGGGAGGTCTGGCTGGCAGGGGGAGAGCGAGCAACGTGGCAAGGAGGGATCGACTCCACGGCTTCTCTCACCTCCTCATTAGAAGGTGTTGTAAATGCATTTCCCAAGCCACGACTCTAAGTGGGATGATTACATTATTCATTTATACTAATTTCCTGTTCAATAATGATCCAGCTGATTAGGAGCTTGTCATGCAAAACAGCCAGAAATTAGAGGAACTCATTATGGAGTGAGGGACTCAGTGGCTTCACACTGGCTTAGCGCTTCACGCCGAGGGAGGGCCCCATCTGACGTTGGCGCTGCATCTCCAGAAGGTGGAGGAGTCCATATGGTGTGATGGCCTGGGACTTGGGACCAGAGGAGTCTCAGTCCGCCCCGGATCCTTTGCCTTAGGTGGCATCTGGACCAAGTCTGGGGCCTGATTCTGAAGAGCCCCAGTCTGCACAGGTTCCCCTGCAATAAGCACCAGCTGGGCCGAGTCAGGGGCCTGAGCCTGCCCTGGCTCCAGATGCGGGGATTACCTTGTTGCCTTCAGCTGGGCAATCACTTACAGCTGCTCCACTATCGGTTGGGTCAGGAGAGGCTGAGGCCGCCTCTAGGTCTAGTAACCCATCAACATCTCCCAAGCTGCAGACACTAAGGTCTGAGAGAAGGAGAGACCTGAGTACTTGCAGGAGGAGTGCTCACCTTCGGACGAGACAGGGAGGTGAGTCACCAGGGGATCAGGACCGGCCGTTACCATGACAAAGATAAAAGGCTGTCAGACCCTGGCCCAGGTTGCAGGAACAACATTGCTGTTAGCTGGAAGCTGCCTGAGACCCTGTGCCTGACCTAGCCTGGTTTCCTGCCTTGTGTCCTGCCTGGGCCCTGTCGGACTGACTCCTCGTGGAACACAATGACTGTTTTACCTCTACCAGTGTGGTGTAGTGGTTAATAGTGGTAGACTCGTAATCTGGTGAACCAGGTTCGATTCCCCGCTCCTCCACATGCAGCTGCTGGGTGCCCTTGGGCTAGTCACACTTCTTTGAAGTCTCTCAGCCCCACTCACCTCACAGAGTATTTGTTGTGGGGGAGGAAGGGAAAGGAGAATGTTAGCCGCTTTGAGACTCCTTCAGGTAGTGATAAAGCAGGATATCAAATCCAAACTTCTTCTTCTTCTACTGTCACAGGCAGTGTGCCTCTGGACAACATTTGCTGGGAATCACAGGTGAGCAGACTCAGGTCCTGCTTGCAGGCTTCCCACAAGCATCTGATTGGTGACTATGAGAAAAAGATGCTGGACAAGAAGACCCATTGGCCTGATCCAGCAGGCTTTTCTTGTCTTCTTATGATGCTGGGTGAGGCATAGAGCTATCGATAGCTTTCTCCTCCATGGTTTCGTCTAATTCTCTTTTGAAACCGTCCAGGTTTCCTGGACATCACTGCCTCTTGTGGGAGCGAGTTCCACAGTTTGACTATGGTGCTGTGTGGAAAAAAGTGCTTTCCTTTGCCCTGATTCCTCCAGCATTATTATTTTTTTGAAATATTTATTCATTTTTCCTTTTTCATTCATTACACACACCTCATTCATAACATTTACTATGCATTCCTTCCTCCCTCCCCTCCTAGGCTTCCCCCAACTTCCGCTTCTGGTTTGTTTCTCCTTTCGCCCACTTTGCTGACTCCTAAAAGAAAAAGTTACTAATAACATATTTATACAATAACTTCAAACCTAAACGTAACAATGAATACACCGTATTATTTCTCTGTCTTCTAGACATTTTCTAATACTAACAATGTGAATGTTTATTTAAATCCTGACATCAAGTCTATAGACTTTCTTTGTTTCTGCAAATATAATATAAACGGTTCCCATTCCTTTTCATAGTCACTGTTGTCTTTTCCTTTTAATCTGTCATTTTTGCCACTTCTGCATAGTTCATCAACTTCTCTTGCCATTGTTCTTTAGTTGGTATTTCTCCAGTCTTCCAATTTTGTGTGCTCAACATTCTCACTGCTGTGGTGGCTTACATAAAAAAGTCCTCTTTTCTTTTGGTATATCTTGGCCTAAAATACCTAATAGAAAGGCTTCTGGGTTTTTTCACAAAAGTCTGATTCCTCCAGCATTGAGTTTCATTGGATGGTCCCCTGTTGCACTCAGGTGCTGCTTTTGGGCTTCCCATAGGCATCTAGTTGGCCCCTCTGAGTACAGGATGCTGGACTAGATGGGCCCCTGGCCTGATCCAGCAGGTCCCTCACATGGGTGAAGTGCCCTGCTGGGCTATTTCAAAAGTCCATTGGCTTAATCATCTCCTAGGAATTTCCAGCCCCAGAGGTATTTGTCCACACAAGAAGCTAGGAATAGTGTGTTAACATGCAGCAGCAGTGCTGATCCATAACTTCGTCAAATTGTAGAGTTGGAAAGGAATCCTGAGGATCATCTAGCCCAGTGTTTCCCAACCTTGTACCTCCAGCTGTTTTTGGACTACAATTCCCATCATCCCTTGCCACTGGTCTTGCTAGTCAGGGATGATGGGAGTTGTAGTTTAAAAACAGCTGGAGGCACAAGGTTGGGAAACACTGATCTAGCCCAACACTCTGCAATGCAGGAATATGCAGTTGTCCCATATGGGGATCGAGCCTGTGACCTTGGTATGATAAGCACCATGTTCTACCAACTGAGCTATCCAATGGTGCACAAGTGCAGGAGGCAAGGTAGGGATTAGACCCGGCTTCCTCAAACTTGGCCCTCCAGATATTTTTGGCCTACAACTCCCATGACCCCTAGCTAGAAGGACCAGTGGTCAGGGATGATATAGTCTCAAAACATCTGGAGGACCGAGGTGGAGGAAGCCTGGATTAGACAAATTTATAGTGGATAAGGCTGCTTGCCAGAATGGCTTGTTGTAGCTCCACTGTTGGAAGAAGTATGCCTCTGGATGACAGTGGCTGGGCATTCCAGGTGGGTAGGGCTTCCCAGAGGCATCTAATTGGCCACTGTCAGAACAGGATGCTGTGCTTGGTGTGCATTTGGCCTAATCCAACAGGGCTCTTCTTATGTTTCAATGTTTTATGTACCGACTTTATACATGTATGTTACCTGTGACAGGGCAAAGAGTAGCTTGGTGATGGGAGGCGTGATTATAACTAGGAAATCAGCATGACAAGAAAGTGCTGGGGAAAACCCAGCACCCTCAAGATCCCATTCTGGAGTGTCATCCCCATAGCTGTTATTCATCAGAACTTAAGAAGACCGAAGAACCAGTTGTGGGTCTTCTTCATTCGCATTCAGCTAATGCACAGCCATGACCTAATGAGACTAAGCAATGTAATTAAACAGAATATTGTGTGTCTTCTGCCTCCCAAACCACCATGTTAGGTAAGTTCTCCCCTATGCCTTTGCCAAAACTTCCTTCAGCACTTCACTATATAACAATCCTTTTCACATAGTAAATTAATTCCATTCAATTGACTGCTTCGTGGCTACCTATAAGTAATGTTCGGGTATCCCACAGGATGGCAAGATTAAAACAAACGATGTCCTCTTTTATATTCCTCACCTTGGTGTGACTCTCCTCATTCTTCCATCAAGCTGTGCTGCTTATCACAATTAAGAATAAACGCATCACAAGGAAACAAATGATCTAACTGTCTTTCTGTCTAGCTCTCTTTGGGATATATGCCCTCTTTTTCATTACTTGCTTTTGACATTTCTGAATCAATGCTCCGGAATTAATTCAGTCACTGAGCAACCATTCCCATGGCAGGCCTTTCTTTTCTCAGGCCAATTAGCTTTATGATTTCTGTAACTTGAAACAAGCACAAACAGGGGCATTGCTAGCTACTTAAAAGATTGAGGGCACGGACCCATAGATGAACATTTTCATAAGATTTGCATAGACAGGTAGAGTACCCACTTAGAATTTAAAACATCGCGGAAGGCCAGCCAACTCATTTGCCCTCCAAATCATCCTGGATAAATTCTGCCATTAATCTGCTACCCCATCTCAGATAACCCAAATCCATTCCTCTTAAATTTATTCACTGTCAATTAATTTCCCAGCTTATCTCCCTCAAAATAAATGTGATTTCCCTTCCATAGTTCCCATTCATTACCTCCAAGCCAACTCTGCTTAGATATATCTAATATCAGTCATATTAAATTAATTTATTTCCCCAAATTAATATGCTACTAACCTAGATCACACACACACACACAATCCAATTTCCCTAGAATCCATTGCCTGCCCAGAAATAATCAGGACACTTAGAGAAAGAGTCAGGGCCTGCTCTGAAAGGGCACAAATGTAAGAATGGAACATACAAGAGACCAGTTCCCTGATTCATCTAGTTTCTCAAAAAGAATTAAACGTAGTGGCCCAGATTCAACTAACCCAGTACATTAGCAGAAGACAGTGTAATAGCCCCCTCTAGCACAACAGAGCTTTCCCCCAGTCCCAGTCCAACAGTTCAGAGAAAAAGGTATTGGCAAGTTCTCTGGCTTTCAGCCTGCCAACCCTATGAAGGAGAGTGACCCCAATTTCTATATTAAGAATGGGAGATCTACTGGAAAATGTAGTGTGCACATGAGGCAAATATGCAGTTGGAAACTTATGTGTTGTGCACCAACGAGAAGCAGGAAGGAATACAGCTCGCTGGTACCTATAGCAGTCATTGGCAGAGCTGGGATTTCTGTCTTGCAAGCGATGTAAAAGGCAGCTCTTCCTTTTACATGGATGCTTAAAGCAACCACTTCTCCATCTATCCAAAACAAAAGAGAGGAGCCAATGGGAAGGAGCAAATCAAGAGCTGAGCTGGATAGAAAAATTGCCGTGTGTTGGCTGCTGTACCATGGGGAACTCTATTCTATTGTAGACTCAACCAAGCCATTGCGCTTTTGCTTTATTTATTGCTTTATTTTGGATGGCTTTTTCGGGCTTAGATTTAACAAAGGTGCTATTTTAGTCCTATGACTTCACAATTGCATTCTGCAAGGACAAAACTTTTGATTAGACTCAGGGCATTGGGAATCCAGAGAATTTCAACCTTTCTTTCTTTCTTTCTTTCTTTCTTTCTTTCTTTCTTTCTTTCTTTCTTTCTTTCTTTCCCAGTAAGTTCCTAGCCTGTGTGCAGATAAGTTTCAATAGTGTTATGAGTTGGAGGTGGGTAGGCTGAGCACCCATCTAATTCTTGGATCCAGCACAGATTCAATGCCTGGAATAGCCAGGCTAGCTTCCTAGTGATGCAATGGCCTTTTAAATATGGTCCACTAAGATAACAAAGTAAGAGACTCTGTGCCAGACAGAAAATGGGTGGGGGGGCCTTCCCTCAAGTTGCCAGTAATTAGAAAACCCAAGTCCAGAGTTGGAAGTTGAGGTGTGTGGGAGGTAGAAGCTAGAAGCTAAGCTGCAAGCTGGGTAGCTGGGAGACAGAATGTCTGCTAGAATCCAAGGCTGCAGCTATAGAAGAAAGACCCTCTTGGGGTATTAATGCTGTGAACCCCTCCATTGTAGGCTCAGGTTGTCTATATATGTAAATGAACACACACACAAAACACAGTCTCTGCTGTCCCTCATTCCGAGGAAAGTGACCCCCGGGTAAGCACCTGGAACCCCTGGAATCTGGAGACTGGGGTGTTGTGTCACAATATCTATGAGCAATGTGTAGTGGAAATTCAGAAACTAAAATAGGGCACCAAGAACCAAGCACCTGCTTACCCAACCATATGAGTAGCAGTTGCAGAAGACAGACCTGGCTAACATAATTCATGCCCTGGTGGTTTCCTGATTAGAGCATTGGTTCAGAAACTGGTAAAGAATGGCCATAGCTCAGTGGTAGATCAGCTGGTTTGCCTTGACTTGGTAGAAGGCAGCTTCCTGTGTTCCTGTGCCCATCTATTTGTCCACCTGTTGGCAGGAACATATTTCACCCTTTCTAAAACCTCTGCATTGGTGGCCAGTTCATTAATGGACTCAGTTCACTGGTTTGGACCTTCAAAACCTGATATGGTCTTGGTGCAAGCATCTCAGGAGTTACCTTCTCTCATACAAGTGTGTCTGGACCTTAAGTTCTGTTGGTGAGGCCCTGAATCATCCATGTTCCATGCTTGGGGTAGGGGGTTAAATTTGTTATCTACCAGAAGTCTTGGATTGCTGCCTCAATTTATTATTTGCATTTATGAGCTGCCTAATAAGAGAAATTCTGCTAGTGCCATACAATACAGAACAAAAATGAAAAACTAACTGTGCAACAATAAAACCAACCCAGCGACAATACAGTCAATCCAGAAGATGAAATCTTGGCATAGAACAGCCACTAGGCAGCTGCCCACAACCCATTCAACTGACAGGGCAAATCGACCCTAATACTACGAAGCCAAATACTGTGATCACTCTATAGAGCAAGTGTCAGGAAACTTTGGCCCTCCAGTTGTCACCATATTATAATTCCCATCAACCCACCTCTGTGAACACCATCCTTTGCTCAAAAGAGGAGGAGTTGGATACAAATGCAAATTAAGGGTTGAATCCAATGGCCATTGCATGCACAGAACCATTTCCAGAAGTGCAATGAAAGTATTTCTCCATCTCTTCCCTCCACACCCTCTCCCCAAATCTGATCCAGGGGTTTGAGGAAACTGCTAGAGCAGATTCGGGGGTGGACAGGTGCAAAGATTGAGGGGAGGAAGCTATGTGCATTGCACTTATGAAAGTCATTCCATGCATGCAATGATTTAGATGGAAGCAACCCAATAATACTGGATCTGAAAGAGTATGTATTGGTCTTCTGTTTGCCTGGAGTCATCTACAGATTCCAACTGGTATCAAACTACAATAGGAGCAGAGCCTAGACTCCACCATCGCTCCCATACAAATCACAGAGAAGAGTACAAAAATGAAAGAATAAAAACAGCTAGAGAGATGACAAGACTGTCACCCAATCCACACACGCTCTCAGCCTGTGCCAGCTAGCTAAACATCCTTAAGCCTCTACTCGAAAAAGCACAACAACCAATTAGCGGAGAGGCTTGACCTATATTTAAAGTCAATTGTTCCTTCTCAGCTGCTGCATTTAAAATCTATTTGCTGCAACAACACTTCAGCTCCAGATGCATGAAGGCAGCCTCTTAATAAACAAAGCGGAGGGGGGCAAGAAGGTGATGCTCAAATAAAATGGCTGAGATCGTGGACTCCTTTGCTAAAGCACTTTCAGTTGCCAAAAACCTGGGTGGGACAAGCGACACATTGAGAGGGGAAAGCAGGTTCTGCAAGATTACAGCTTCAGGTAAAGAGGAGGCACGAGAGCATCCACAATATCATCACATCCACGAAATCAGAAAAGTGTCATAGCTTACCAAGTCAGGTGCATTTCTTTTTTAAAAAAAGACAAAGCTTGTGATTTACTGTTTGGGATCGTGCTACTTGTGCTACTAGGTGCACTGTAAATACCCAAGCTTAGATAAATAGATTTGCTTGGATAGGTAGCATCCTAATTATAAAATATTGAAAACATTACATAAATAACAGGGAAATTAGCATGCAGTGCTACACACAGGGCACGCTGCCTGAGAGCTTTAAATCCCTCAGTGAGGACGTACTGTGCTAGGCAGCTGTGTTATAATAGGCTCATGAACCAGAACTGAGAATTGCAGTGTTTTCTTCCCAAATACTGTGCTTGAGAGCAGTGGCGTAGCGTGGGTTGTCAGCACCCGGGGCAAGTAATTTTTGCCCCCTAACCCGTGGATTTGTGCCCCCTAACCCTAACCCCCAGATGTTGCGCCCGGTGCGGCCGGGCCCCCCTGCACCCCCCACGCTACACCACTGCTTGAGAGCTGAGGTTTGACAATGACTCATCGTCAAGACACTCTTTCCATGTCAGTTGGCCCAGCCAGGAATAAACACTAAACCAGAAAACACTAAAATATCATACATTAAAAACTTCCCTGAACAGGGCTGCCTTAAGATGTCTTCTGAATGTCAGGTAGTTGTTTATCGTTTTGACATCTGATGGGAGGGCGTTCCACAGGGCGGGCGCCACTACCGAAAAGGCCCTCTGCCTGGTTCCCTGTAGCTTTGCTTCTCACAATGAGGGAACCGCCAGAAGGTCCTCGGCGCTGGACCTCGGCGTCCGGGCAGAACGATGGGGGTGGAGACGCTCCTTCAGGTATACTGGGCCAAGGCCGTTTAGGGCTTTAAAGGTCAACACCAACACTTTGAATTGTGCTCGGAAACGTACTGGGAGCCAATGTAGGTCTTTCAAGACCGGTGTTATGTGGTCTCGGCGGCGCCCCCAGTCACCAGTCTAGCTGCCGCATTCTGGATTAGCTGTAGTTTCTGAGTCACCTTCAAAGGTAGCCCCACGTAGAGCGCATTGCAGTAGTCCAAGCGGGAGATAACTAGAGCCTGCACCACTCTGGCGAACCCTTGTCCCTCTGTGGGGGAGCCTCAGTGGGTTGCTGAGGATTCTGGGAAGGATTCTAGAGTGTCTATTGGAACGTGAGAGGAGCCCTGCAGGATCAGGCCAAAAGCCCATCTAGTCTGGCACCCTGTGGGTCACAGTAACCAACCTGATGCCTATGGGAGAAGGCTGATGCCTATGGGAGAAGGACTTTGCACACCTTTGATTCCCAGCAGTGGATGGAAAACATAACCATTGTGGCTGGTAGCCTAGACAGACCCCACAGCTCCCAATCAAGCTAGAAATACTTCAAATAAATCTCATGATAAGCATCTGAGGAAGCCCAGGAGTACCCCAGAATATTGTTTGAAATCTATGTTCTGGGCTGAGGGATGAGGAGGCTGTGATCCTCCACACATTGACTCCAACTCCCATCAGCCTCAGTCAGCATTCAGGGATAATGGGAGGTTTTTGCCCACCTTCTGGAGGGCCACAGGCTCCCCACCTGTGCCTTGGGCAACTGCTGCAGGTCAAAGTAGGCATTACTAGATAGACCAACATTCAAAGTTTTGGTCTGACCTTTAAAGCCCTAAAGGGCTCCAGCCCTGTATCCCTGAAGGAGCATCTCCAGCCCCATCATTCAGCCAGGACACCGAAGTCCAGCTCTGAGGGTCTTCTGGTGGTTCCCTTACCACAAGCAGTGATATTACATGGAACCAGGCAGAGGGCCTTCTCAGCATGGCACCCGCCCCATGGAACGCCCTCCCATCATATGTCAAACAGATAAACTGCTATAGGCCTTTTAGAAGACATCTGAAGGAAACTTTGTATAGGAAAGTTTTGAATGTTTGGTGTTTTATTGCGGTTTTATATTTTTCTGGAAGATGCAACACAGAAGGGCCACATATAAATATATTATTATTATTATTATTATTATTATTATTATTATTATTATTCAGCTTCATATGAGCTCCTCCTCCCAATCTTTTTTATTAGTATCTGCAAACCCTCAAATGCTGAATATGTACATTGGTGAAGGGGGGCAGGACAACAATAATCTGAAAGCACCTTGTGTTGTTTGATCTCTAAAAGCTAAATATAGGCTAGGCCAATGCCTGGACTTGAAAGAACACAAGGTCATTGCTGACTGGTGCCCACTGTGACAGGCAGACAGCCCAAAACAGCCGATGGAGCCAGAGCGAATGACAGGCAGAGCAAACTGATTCTCACCCTGTCCCCAACCTCTTCACCATTGAATTCTGCACGGAGATGGAGGAGAAGGAGGCAACACCATCTTCTGGAATGTTTGTAAACTGGAAGACAAGCTAGCAGGGTTGGCTGATGACAGGCTGAGTTTGGGGGAGCAATGCTCCATTTCCCCCACTAATGGATAAGCCTCCACTTCACCAGTTGGAAACTTCTTTCTCATACCCCCTTGGAGAAAGAGGAGCTTGCAAATAACCAGAGCCGTTTTGTGAAGAGAAAGTATGCAAAGCAAGAACACGCAGATTTGCCTGTTATGATTTGCCTAATTTATTCTGAAGGAAATCTCTACTGCACACATCGTATTCCCTGCAACAGCCCTCCTTCCCATCTAAATGCAGTGTTTTACTTCACCACTCAAACCCCATGATATACATATTCACTCCACATTCCCAGTTTATGAAGAGCTAAAGATTGTTCAAAGCAGACAGTGTTGGACAAATAGGCATAAAATTAGCATAATCCCATGCTAATGTGCATAATGTGACTTTATTAGCAAATCCTGGATGCATAATTTGTTTTTGTTTTTCTTGCTGGTGATCTGGGTATTGTTTTTCAGCTCGGACCAAGGAATGCTTTCATGTGGAAACAGGGCAGGAATACAAAGTAACCAATGTGTGAAGCAGGCTGACAAAACATCTAAAGCCCTTCAAAACTAGCCCAGACTAGGAATTCACATCTCGAATATACCTTCAGAGACTTTCCCCCATTTTGGCTTGTTTTACTCCGTTCAGTAGAAGATGCCACTGATTACTCTCTTCACAAGGTAATGGCCTTGGCTGGCCTCTTGAGTACCGCTGTTTACAAGTCCAAAGAGGTTGCCCTGTCGCTATGGAGACAAACTGCTTGGCCTTTTCCCACCTCAGGGTGGAGAACAGCAGGCCAAGAGGGGCTGTATGTGAGAGAGTTTTCACTGATACTAGAAGCTGGAGACTCAAGAGACTTGTCTTGCTCTGTGCTGAACCAAAAGCTATGGCTTGCGGATCTCCCTGAAAACCTAAAGGGGAGGCAAGATCTGTTAGGGGTGTTAATGCTGTGGGCCCTTCCACCCTATGCCCACATTGTATATATGTGTTTTAAAAACCTGTATATCCTAACAACACCACAGTCTCCATTGACCTTCATTCCAAGGAAACCATAACTTGGGTAAGCACATAAACTCATCGAGTCTCTCACTGCTCAGATTTGGGTGTGTGCAACATTATTACAGTGGTACCTCGGGTTACATACGCTTCAGGTTACATACGCTTCAGGTTACAGACTCTGCTAACCCAGAAATAGTACCTCGGGTTAAGAACTTTGCTTCAGGATGAGAACAGAAATCGTGCAGCAGCGGCAGCAGGAGGCCCCATTAGCTAAAGTGGTGCTTCAGGTTAAGAACAGTTTCAGGTTAAGAACGGATCTCCAGAACGAATTAAGTACTTAACCTGAGGTACCACTGTATATTTTTAGCTCACCTCTCCTCTAAGGACTTCAGAGTAGCAAACATCCTCCCCACATGCCTGTGCAAAAGGCTAAGATGGATAGGTTAAACTGAGAGATTGTGGGTGGCCTAAGGGCAGTCACTCAGTGAGTGTCAAAGCAAGGCAAGAAATTTTGACTAGGGATCTCCCTAGTATGTCTTCCTTCCTTCTTTCTTTGAGGCAACTTAGAACTGGAGAGAAGAAGAGAGTATAGACTACAGGGCCTCTGTCACCTCTTCTGAAAAGAACAGCAACTTTGGGCTTCTCTTCACCTTGAAACCTTCCCATTGGTCATCACAAAACATCCAACAGGTCTAATAATGAGAAATTGAGAGAACCAAAATTGACAGATCCTTCCGTCCCTAGTTTTGGGTGGACATGGTTAGAATTGCTCTGTAGGCCAGTGGCCACAACCACATCCAGAAACAGCAAATTCCATAATTTCATGTAACATGTGGAAGTGGATTTGCTTGCCTCAATCTGCTGCCAATTATTTGCAAAGAGGAGATGCAGAGGCACAGGTTCAGTCTCTCTCTGGTAGAGAGCACAGGCAGAGGGCTGTTGTGTTGTCCTTAGCCTACCATTTTGTTAGGGGTAGAATATTGTGTTAGTTACTTGTGCATTGGCACAAAAAATGTGCCTTAACTATATCCTTTTTAAAATAATAATAACCTTTATTAAAGATTTTCATGAATGACAAAGAATGTACCATGTTTCTTTCTTTGTTTCTTTCTTTTTGATCAGGTTATAAAGTCTTTTGGTTACGTTCAATGTAAAATGTAAAACAATATTATATCCAAAGGTATTGGATTTATATCCCACCCTTCAATCCAGGCAGATGGCCTTCTCAGTAGTAGCGCCAGCCCTCTGGAATGCCCTCCCATCAGATGTCAAAGAAATTAACAACTATTTGACGTTTAGAAGACATCTGAAGGCAGCCCTGTTTAGGGAAGTTTTTAATGACTGATGTTTTAATGTATTTTTAATCTTTTGTTGGAAGCCGCCCAGAGTGGATGGGGAAACCCAGCCAAATGGGCAGGGTATAAATAAATTGTTGTTGTTGCTGTTGTTATCCTGAAGGAGCTAAGTGCAGCAAACACATCCACAGGTTGTTTTTTTTTAAAAAAAGAAAGTGTTCTAAATCACCTAAAATATTCCAGAACAGTTACAGTTAAAAACATCTAATGACCTATTTAGTCCAGAAACCTGTTCTTGCAGCATCCAACCAGATGCCTTGAGAAAACCCACAAGCAGGATTTGAACACAAATATGCTCCCCCCAACTATGGTTTTCAGAAACTCCAACAGTTTAACTTCATCCCCAAAGGCTCGCTCCTCCATTATCTCCTGAGACAGATGGATGCCAAGCTGCCTTTGATTGTGGAGACAGAGCCTAGCCTTCGTGGCTGGTAGCCATCGACAGCCCTCTCCTCCATTAATTTGTCTAATCCCCTTTCAAAGTTGGTGGTCATCACGGCCTCTAGCGGGAGCAAGTTCCATAGTTTATATTTGGGCTGAACGAAGCAGTACTTTATTTTTATCTGTCCTGAATCTTCCAACATTCAGGTTCATTGGACATCCACATGTTTAGTGCATGGGTAGGCAAACTAAGGCCCTTGGGCCGGATCCGGCCCAATTGCCTTCTAAATACGGCCCATGGACAGTCGGGGAATCAGCGTGTCTTTACATGAGTAGAATGTGTCCTTCTATTTAAAATGCATCTCTGGGTTATTTGTGGGGCTAGAAATTTGTTCATTATTTCTTTTCAAAATATAGTCCAGCCCACCACATGGTCTGAGGGACACTGGGCCAGCCCCCTGCTGAAAAAGCAAGCCAGTGTGGTGTAGTGGTTAAGAGCGGTAGATTCGTAATCTGGGGAACCGGGTTCGCGTCTCCGCTCCTCCACATGCAGCTGCTGGGTGACCTTGGGCTAGTCACACTTCTCTGAAGTCTCTCAGCCCCACTCACCTCACAGAGTGTTTGTTGTGGGGGAGGAAGGGAAAAGGAGATTGTTAGCCACTTTGAGACTCCTTCGGGTAGTGATGAAGTGGGATATCAAATCCAAACTCTTCTTCTTCTTCTTCTTCTTCTTCTTCTTCTTCTTCTTCTTCTTCTTCTTGAGTCATGAAAGAGGGAGAGGGAGGGAGGGAGAGGGGGGGAGAGAGAGTTATTTATCCACTTTTAGCCATGTAAGGCTCTTGCAACTGAAACAACAAAGTGTCTTGTGGCACCTTAAAGACATACAAATTTATTATGGCACAATGTTTTGCGCGCTACAGTTTCCTTTAAATGATGAAGTGGATTCGCCCATGAAAGCTTATTCTGAAATGAATTTGTTACTCTTCAAGATGCCACAAGATTCTTTTCTTTTATTTTCATTAAGCTATTTTATGAAATTTTGGACCACTTAAAGGCAGTAAGAAAGAAATAACTTCACTTACTTAAAAATGTGGTCTGCCTGCTCAAATAAATGTGCTCATGATTATGGCCTTGACCAGCAAAACATTTTCCTTGTCAACACAGAAAGTGCCCAAAGAGAGAAAGACCTTTTCCCATCGATGTTCCATCTTTTGACACCTTATTATACCTTTCTGAAAACTTCTAGAATCCTTAAAGCTCATAATCTTATAAAGTTATAAGGTTGCCTCATCCCTCAGCCACACAATAAAATACTTCCTTTGCAGAAACTGACTTCATTTGAATAATTCTAAAGTTATTGGCCAATAAGTTTTCTGGTCATGAACTGCAAGCATAAAACAAAAGAGAACAGGAAATCCTCCAAGGTCTGATTAATAAAATGAATTGAATGCAGTTATTCTGAGGCTAGGTCATATGCCCTTTGGGTGGTTTCCAAAGCATTTTTGCACATAGTAAGCAATCTCATACTTTTGCTTGACATTCTAAAAATAGTAAGAGTTACACGACTACAGCTGATTTGCACTGGAACTTACTTGTGAGTTGGTCTCGTACCTGGAATTGCTCAAGAATTCTAAGAAGTAAATAATAATTTTAAAAAATCAGTTGCAATTTTGAAATCTGTGGTTGAAATCATGGCAGTTTTGAACACCTCAGTCCACCATATTGATTCAAAATGGTGTCCGACTGCATCCAAACAGAGACAAAAACCTGTTCCTTGATCTCAGGAACCATCATGCAACATGTTGTGGTTGATGGCCACAGAACTGTCTCAAAATTCTAAATGTGCCCACTGACCCCCGAAAAAGGTACAAAACGAGACAGGGCTCTTTTGGTGTTTGGCAAAATTGTATTTATTTATGAACATCTCAGTGTGATAGCAGCTGGGATTGGAATCTCTGCTTGACAGACTTCTTGCAAAAGGAATGTTTTCAACAGGCACGGAAAATGTAATAGGGCTGCTGACTGTCCGATATGTCACTGAAGAAAGTTTGAAAGTGTAGGTGCTGCCACACTAAAGGTAGACCTTCCAAGATCCTGCAAAGGAAAATCAGGTTGTGAGGATCCCCACGCCGGCGGCAAACCGCTATGTACAGCGCATGTGTGACGTTGCTATGTACGGTGCATGCTTCATATGTAGCGACGCCACACATGCATCCTACATAGCAACCCCCCCCACACGGGTGTCATGATGCCTTCATTTGCCCCTGGTTGTGGGTCTTTGGGGGCCACACTCTGCAGGAGCCAGTGACTGCATGAGAGCATGGCCCCCCCAAAATGGGCATCTTTTGGGGCTGCACTTATTGGAGGAACCAAAATGGGACATCCCAGAATCTCATCAGGAACCAGGGCAGCTTCTGTAATTCCAGGTGTCCTGAACCCCTGGCCTGCCTGGCAACAAGTCAGTAGGCCAAGTCCAAAGTTTAAAGACCAGGGGTCAAACCATGCAAGTGAAGTCCAAAGGTCAGGAAACATGGTCCAGGGTCAATCCAAGTAGCCAAGTCTGAGGTCCAGCAGTCAGAATGCAGTCCAGAGTCAAACCCAGAGCACAGTCCCATGTCAGCATCGCCCTTGAGCCAGTACCACCAACTGGACTCATGCACTTCAGCCCCGACTGGGCTAGGCGAGCTGGGTAGCACTTCCAGAGACCACCTTCTGGACAGGAACAGGTCAAAGTGCTGTGGACTCACAGCTTAGAGTTGTGAGCACCAGATTCACTCCAACAAGAAGACAGTCGTCGCACAGCAGAGTATAGCAGAGTATAAACGACTCGGAGAGCAGCTCTGTAGAATATCTTCTTTATTCTATCTACAACTATTATACAAGTATATACAGAGCTTAATGAGGTCTAAGCATAAATGAATGCTGCACTACACTGAGTGTCTGCAGCTGCTCTTAGCAGCAACCTTATCTCTACACACGATCTCTCTCTAACACTCAGTCTCTCTCTCTCCGACACACACACTCACTGACTGACTGACTGACTCTTTGATGTGGTGCTGGAGTGGAATAAGTAGAGAGCAGGACACTGCTCCTCCTCTCTGGAGAATCAGCAGACTCATCAGGAGATTCTTGGATATGGGAGGGGTGAAATCTCCTCATCCCATAGAGGTCCATGAGCTTCCAAGTCAAGGTCCATCAACATGGGCAGTTGAGCAGACACAGCACCTCAGCTCTGCTTCACTTTTTTCCTTTGCATGCTGGTTACAGCATCTGGGCTTGATGAGGCTTGTGACTCTCATCTATTCAAAGCCTACTCCAGCTGAGGAATCACACACCTTCTCCCAGAGCTAGCAAACCCCACCTGGCCAGCTATGGAGGAGGGCTGTGGGCCCTCGCTGGCCTCAGTCTCTTAAAGGGCCCCTCCTTTTTTAAAAGAAAATATTTATACTTTTCAAGTTTATACATTTCATTAGTTCTGCAACCAATTTAACATTTCAAAGATTGACTTCCTTCCCCCTCTTTCTGCATTTCCTTAAATTTATTTTTAAATATCTTCTGCCTATCCAAATTCATTTATTTTGCTCATTTAATTATCTACTTTAAATATATGCTCTTATGAAACTGCAGGTTATCACAAGAATCCTGCTAACGTTTTTATCTGTTTGCAATTTATCTGTAAAATATTCAATAAACCACTTCCATTCTTTTATAAAAAGTTGGTTATCTTGATTTCTTACTCTTCCGGTAAGTTTTGCCTTTTCTGCATATTCCATAAGTTTTTGTAGCCATTCTTCCTTTGCTGGGACTTCTGCTTTTTTCCACTTTGGGGCAAGTCACATTCTTGCTGCTGTAGTAGCATACATAAATAAATTCCTATACAATTTAGGTAGTTCTGTCCCTAAAATTCCCAAAAGAAAAGCTTCTGGGTTTTTTAACAAAAGTTATTTTGAACATCCTTTTCAATTCATTGTATATCATTTCCCAGTAAGCTTTAACCTTGCTATGAGACCACCGTCTCTTGTTGTTCCCTATGCCTTGGAGCCCATCATGTTCATGGAGACAGGGCTCTGGTGATGGGTCCTGCTGCTCTGGTTCCTGTGCCCTGACCCCCATCCCCTCACCATTCTCTGTCACTCTGTGAATACTTCCTTCGTCTTCTCTCCACAAATTTGTCAAATTTGCTTTTAAAGCCATTCAAGTTGATGGCCTTCTCACTGCCTCCTTTGGGAGCAAGTTCCATATTAACGATATGCTGAGCAAAATAATTTCTTTTATGTGTCCTGAATATTCCAGCATTCTCCTTCATTACCTTTCCACAAGTTCTAGTGTTAAGACATCTAGTGGAACAGGCCTCCTAATGAGACAATATCAACAAGATCTTCTCCTGCAGAGCCTTATGACCAGCTGGGCATGAGATGATCTTACATATGTCTTCACCCTTCAGTAGCGGACGTAAACTCTTTTCCTTAGGAAATCCTGAGCACAGAAGATATCTGAATTAGGAGAGGGTCACACTTGAAAGGAGAAGTTAAGTGGTTGCTCTTAACAGCCAAAAGTTCTCCTGAGATTCATATCTGTCAATACAATACAGTTCAAGAACAAATCTGTCCCGTCTGAAGCAGGAATCGATACTTCTCTTTTAAGCCTCATTCCGGAGGAGCGGCTGCAATGTTGGAAGGAGCTGGGGGGAAAAGATTGGATATTAACAGTTTATCATTTGTCAGCTGCCTGAGTGGCAAAATATTTCATAAATATTTTTCCGACACCTCGCACAAAGATCTGTGGGAGACAGTTGCTTCATTATCCTGATATTAAGGAGAAGCCATTTCTCATTTTCTCTTGGTAAAGCACGAGAACGAAGAAATGAGTCCCGTGATGTGTTCAGAAGGGGGGAAATAAGACATAAGTCAATGTGAAATGTTTTTTTTTCTTCCCTTGACTGCAAAGCACTAATATTTAGGGGGAAATCAGCTGGGATTCGTGAACAGGAAACTGAAGCAGGGGTAGGTAAAGGGACCCCTCACCATTAGGTCCAGTCATGACCGACTCTGGGGTTGTGGTGCTCATCTCACTTTATTGGCCGAGGGAGCCGGCGTACAACTTCTGGGTCATGTGGCCAACATGACTAAGCCGCTTCTGGCAAACCAGAGCAGTGCACAGAAACGCTGTTTACCTTCCCGCCGGAGCAGTACCTATTTATCTACTTGCACTTTGACGTGCTTTCGAACTGCTAGGTTGGCAGGAGCAGGGACCGAGAAACAGGAGCTCACCCCGTCATGGGGATTCGAACTGCCGACCTTCTGATCAGCAAGTCCTAGGCTCTGTGGTTTAACCCACACCGCCACCTGCATCCCGAAGCAGGGTTACACAGAAGCAGATTCCCACACTGCATTTCCATGGTGTGTGCCCGTCCCAGTGCCCATCCCAGTGTATTTTATCCCATTCTGATATCTATTTTATTTATTCTATTCCAATTGTTATTTATTTTACTTCATTTTTATCCTTTCCTTCCTCCAAGGAACAGAGGGCAACAACCAGCCCCCACTCATTTTGGCCTCACAACAACTTTGTAGGGTATGCCAGGCAGAGAGATGGAGGCACGCCTTAGATTGTCCAGTGAGCTTTATGGCAAGCCTCAATTTTAATGCTGATCTCCAAGTTCCAAGGTCAATTCCCTAGCTTAGCCTTCCCCAACCTGGTACCCTCCACATGTGTTGGGCTACAGCACTGGGACATGGGTGGTGCCGTGGGTTAAACCACAGATCCTAGGACTTGCTGATCAGAAGGTCGGCGGTTCGAATCCCCACAACGGGGTTACCTCCCGTTGCTCGGTCCCTGCTCCCGCCAACCTAGCAGTTCGAAAGCACGTCAAAGTGCAAGTAGATAAATAGGTACCGCTCCTGCGGGAAGGTAAACAGAGTTTCCGTGCACTGCTCTGGTTCGCCAGAAGCAGCTTAGTCATGACTGGCCACATGACCTGGAAGCTGTACGCCGGCTCCCTCGGCCAATAAAGTGAGATGAGCGCCACAACCCCAGAGTTGGCCACGACTGTACCTAATGGTCAGGGGTCCCTTTACCTTTACCTTTACTGGTCTTCAACCGATGGGTTGGGATCCAAGAGGTGTCATGGCCTGATCCAAGGAGCACTACAACCATGAAAATAAAGGGTAAAAGTTAGGGAAGTGGGCACCCAGATACACATTGGGTCTCCTGGGTCTGAAAAAGTTGAGGATTGCTGGGCTACTACAGCTCCCAAAAGCCCTAGACAGCATGGCCAATAGTCTGGGATGGTGGGAATTGTGATCTACAACATCTGGGGGCACCAGGTTCAGGAAGGCTTGTCATGAGACAAAGGTTCTTAAGAGCAGAAGAAGTAAGGGAAGGTCTACAAGGCCTACACAATCATTCAAGCCTAAGCTTGTTAACTGTTAACAGCAAACTGCTACGTCACTGTGACTCGTGACTCATCTTGGGTGATGACTCATTCTCCCTATATAAGCAGCCAGCCTCTCTGGGGGCCTCAGTGTCTTGTCTGTGTCCAGTTCAGAGTGTTGCTATGTGAATGTATAGCTGTTGCAGACAGAGTAGCTCCAGGACTCTAGTTAATCAGTAACTAAGACTATGCCTCTGTGAAAAGTCAGGTAGCTGCTATGAGCACTCTGCGCTCTTCGACTATGCTGTTTATGAACAACTTTATTTTCCCAAGTAAAAGTTTTATTCTGTTTATAAAGAGGACTCTGCGTTGATTAACTTATAGTCCCCATCTCAAAGAAATCTCAGCCGTAATCTCATTGGGTGGCTTCCGCATGACATAAAAGCCACTTGCAGAAAACTAATGTAATATTGTGCATGTTCTGGGAATCAAAGAACACAGAAATTGCCACCAATCATGCACAATATTGGGAAGTGGACAGCCCTCGCAACCCCAGAAAATTGTGGTAGTAAAATGACAAAAATTGGGATGGTTTAATGGCATACTTTATGGTCCAGCTCTCACTTCCATTCATCACTACTGGGAAAACCATAGTTATGGTTTTCCCAGTAGTGATGTATGGAAGTGAGAGCTGGACCATAAAGAAGGCTGATCGCCGAAGAATTGGTGCTTTTCAATTATGGCACTGGATGAGACTCTTGAGAGTCCCATGGACTGCAAGAAGATCAAACCGATATATTCTTAAGGAAATCAGCCCTGAGTGCTCACTGGAAGGACAGATCGTGAAGCTGAGGCTCCAAGACTTTGGCCACCTCATGAGAAGAGAAGACTCCCTGGAAAAGACCCTGATGTTGGGAGAGATGGAAGGCACAAGGAGAAGGGGACGACAGAGGATGAGATGGTTGGACAGTGTTCTCGAAGCTACCAGCATGAGTTTGACCAAACTGCGGGAGGCAGTGGAAGACAGAAGTGCCTGGCGTGCTCTGGTCCATGGGGTCACGAAGAGTCGGACACGACTAAACGACTAAACAACAACAACAATGGCATACAGGCAACCCAGTGACACACACACTTGAATCTGGGATTCAGTTTGAATATCACCAACTATGCCTAGGATATAGTTTGTAAAAGAAGGTAATGCACTCTTAAATTAGGTCCTACAGACACTTGCCAAGCATGTCTCAGCTAAGCCAGGATGAACATTTTTGAAGCGGGATCAACATGTACTGGAGAGCAAGGCAGATTGTGCCAATGGACCCAGCACGATCTCCCCCAATCGTGTATCATTTTCATTAGTAATTCAAAGTACCAGTCATCACAATTTTATACTATCAGTCCATGGACTGGAATAGTAATTACTGCACTTTTATTATTCGAGTTTGACCATAATAATGAGAAAAATTAAGATAATTACTAAGATGTGTTTATCGCTGCTGTCATTCGCCTCTGGCGGTTTGTGTCCTCAGCAGGAGATGAAATATCACTAGCACTGATTCGAGGGGGAATTGTATTTTAAAAAAAATGTCGGTGATGGGAATTCATGTGGGGGAAATGAACCTACACAATGCACCTTCACTTGATGTGTTAAGTAGGCCAGGGAACCTGTTGACTTAATATGCTTTGTGAGAAAAGATGGGTTACTAAAACCAGTCATGTTTCTAGTCCCTATGCAAGCTCCCCTATGCAATCAGTAGCTACTAGCCATGCTGGCTATGCCCGACCTTCATTGTCAGAGGCCTCTGAAAGGCAGTTGCTGGTGATCAAAGGTAAGGAGAATGTTAATGTGCTCAAGTCCTGCTTTCAAGCGTCCCATGGGCACCTGGTTGGCAACTGTAAGATCTTGATGCTGGACTAGATGAGCTTTTGGCCTGGACCAGCAGGGCTCTTCCTATGTTCCACTTTTTCCTCTAGAACCTACCAATTTCGAAAAGGACCTTCCTTACTTCTGGAAGATATTAGAGAATACAATCAAATAAATATCCATGATTTGGTCAATGTTCCCAAATGAATTTCATGCCAAGCTTGTGAGCTTCCCTAAGAGTGAATGCCTGGCCATTGCTATAATAATAATAATAATAATAATAATAATAATAATAATAATAATAATAATAATAATAATAATTTATTTGTACCCCGCCCATCTGTCTGGGTTTCCCCAGCCACTCTGGGCGGCTTCCAACAAAAGATTAAAAATACATTAAAATGTCACACATTAAAAACTTCCCTGAACAAGGCTGCCTTCAGATGTCTTCCGAATGTCAGGTAGTTGTTTATCTCTTTGACATCTGATGGGAGGACATTCCACAGGGCAGGCGCCACTACCGAGAAGGCCCTCTGCCTGGTTCCCTGTAGCTTTGCATCTCACAATGAGGGAACCGTCAGAAGGCCCTCGGTGCTGGACATCAGCGTCCAGGCAGAACGATGGGGCTGGAGACGCTCCTTCAGGTATACTGGGCTGAGGCCATTTAAGGCTTTAAAGGTCAACACCAACACTTTGAATTGTGCTCGGAAATGTACAGGGAGCCAATGTAGGTCTTTCAAGACTGGTATTATGTGGTCTCGGCGGCTGTCCCCAGTCATCAGTCTAGCTGCCGCATTCTGGATTAGTTGTAGTTTCCAGGTCACCTTCAAAGGTAGCCCCACATAAAGCGCATTGCAGTAGTCCAAGCGGGAGATAACTAGAGCATTGCTGACACAGTGTACCAGGCAAGAATAACCCTTTGTCCAATTCAACGAGAGAATTCTCCTCTTTGTAATATAGAAAGCTGCCTTCTGTGTGGTCAGATCATTTGTCCATCTAGCCTTGTACTTCCCCTACCTGGTGTCTTTGAGATGTTTCGGACCATAGGTCTCATCAGCTCAACCAGTGGTCAGGGATTATGAGAGTTGTAGTCCAAAACATTTGGATGGGAGAAAGCTTTTGAAGGCTGGTCTACAATGATTGACAGAGGCACTCTAAGGTCTCAGACAATTCTCACCACCAGCTGCCTGATCCTTTTAACTGGAGATGGCAGGGGTTGAATCTGATCTCTGTTGTGTGATCAACAAGCATCTCTACAAGCAAACAAGAGCTCAAACCTTTTTAAAAATGTAACACATACATTATTGTCACCCCAGGAATTGGCACTGTAATCCAACAGGCTTGATTTTCAACATGGATATTGTAATTTTGCTGCTGTGGGCAATTCTACCTAACTTAACTTTCGAATAGGAAAACCAAAAAAAAGTATATCTTGCTGGAGATCCAGAGGTTTAAGAATGGGAACTTTTGTTTGGATGCACAAACCATTAAAGGCATGGGACATCATTTAGTTGGGCATCTATATGTCCTTGCCATTGAGAGGAAAGGGCAGAACCAACATTTGAATGTGCATCTGAACATGTGACCAGATGCAATGCCATAGAAAGAACATAGGAGGACCATCAGACCATCATTGGGCTCAGTAATGTCTACTCATTGACTTAGAGCAGCTAAACAGGATTTCAAATTGGGCTTTCTCCCAACCCTGGAGATGTTTCAGATTGAACCTGGGATCTTCTGCAAAGGAGAAGCTCTACTAGGAGTGTAGTCATCCAGGGTGATGTGGGGGGTATGGACCTGTTAAGTTTGTGGGAGCAGGGCTCCCGTAGGGTCCCTATCTCAGCATCCTGTCAACCAACCAACCCCTCCTTTTAAAAAAATGGTGAATTGCATTGACGTATGCCTTGTCACTGCAAGGTTCTGGCGCTAATTGCCTTCTAAGTCACTTAAGAATTAACCAACAGCACCCAAAGTTTCTTTCCTCTTGGGCAACTTTTTGACTTCATGCCAAAATGTCCATTCTTAAGGGCATTGCTAAGGACATTCTAGGCTTCCTGAAAACTCTTTTCTTTGTTCATTTTCCAGAGAAGTGCTTCAAACAGTGCTTCAAAGTGCTGTATAGGAACTACCTGCACCCAGAATGTATCAGTCCCTACACATTTGAATTATCTAATCTTAAAAGGTAAAGGTAAAGGTACCCCTGCCCGTACGGGCCAGTCGTGACCGACTCTAGGATTTGCGCGCTCATCTCGCTCTAGAGGCCGGGAACCGGCACTGTCCGGAGACACTTCCGGGTCACGTGGCCAGCGTGACTAAGCTGCACTGGCAAACCAGCACCAGCGCCGCACACGGAACGCCGTTTACCTTCCCGCTAGGTAAGCGGTCCCTATTTATCTACTTGCACTTAGGGGTGCTTTCAAACTGCTAGGTGGGCAGGAGCTGGGACCGAACGACGGGAGATCATCTCACCACGGGGATTTGAACCGCCGACCTTACGATCAGCAAGTCCTGGGCACTGGGGTTTTACCTGCAGCGCCACCCGCATCCCTATCTAATCTTACACAATGCATAATCTGAGACGGGGGCATGGCAGTGAGGGGACATGGTGTGGTTATCATGAAAGGATCCTGCCCTATGTTGTTGGCTATTATCTTTCTCCAGCAACAAGCAGCATCAATATGAATGTCCCAGTTTGAATTAAGCACCTTGGTGCTTTGAAACGGGGGGCTTTTCATTTCATTTCTTTGTATTAATATCTTTAATTTAATTTTTTTTAAAAATCACTGGTGGGCTGAATTATTGAAACTTCTGAAAGCTGCTTTACTTTACTTTACTTTGCCCTGCAAAGCAAACAAACAAAAACCCTTTCGCCAAGTGTTGTGATTTGCTCTTTGTGAGCTGTAATTTACTCTCTGTGGAAAAGCACACCACCTTTTGCTCTGTCGTAGTCGTCTTCTTGCTGAACCTCAATAAGACAAACCCTCATATTGCATCCGTTGCTCAGCAGAATGCCAAACAGAGTAAGAGACCAAAAGTTCATTTTTCTTGCATAATCTGAGATGGGGGCATGGCAGTGAGGGGTACATTCTGTGAAAATAAATGGGGGAGAGTACAGGCTTTGCACAACCCTAACCACAGCATTTGTAAGCTCAAGAACGTAACGTGTTTGATTAGCTTGACACCATGGTTAGCTGACACCATCTCTCTGCATGACTGGTGGTTGTAAATGTTTTAGCTGAAGGATAGGAAACTCAGCACAAGGATGGCAGCACAAGGATGGCAGTTAGCCATGGTGATGGCTAACATGTGGTAGCGCTGAACCAAAATGCGAGGGACAGATGAGGCAGTTTCACGAAAAGCTTCATCAGGATGGAAAGATGATGTTATGTACTGAGTTGAATAGGATCCAAAATGCAACAGTCTGATTGGTCCTAGAACAATAGGATTCAGAATGCAGCAGTCTGATTGGTCCTAGAACAATGCAGCAGTATGACTGGTCCACAGGAGCCACCCAATCCAGCTCCAGATGCAAGTGAATCCACAACCTGATTGGCCTACAGGAGAATCCCGGAATTAGCCAATCATGTGCAGCCCATTGTGTAAATAATGTATATAAAGCAATACTTTGGGGGAACTATCATTCCTCCTCATCACCATGAGCTGAATAAAGAGCATGAAATCCACTCTCGACTCCGAGTATATTTCAGATACCTTCTGTTTTGCCAATTCAGCATTCATTAAGAAATGTTGGAAACCTTGTTTAGTTCATGAAGAGGTCCCTGATTGGCTAGGATCACCTATGTGATGATGACTTGAGACAACTTGGCCACAGTACTCAATAGACTTATGGAATCAGAGAATCGTAGAGAGTTGGAAGGGAGAAACATTATGTTTGAATGGGAGAAGCAAGAACCTCTTGGAGTGTCAGTGCTGTGAGTCCCTCCATGTGTAATTAAACCATATATCATAAAGACACCACAGTCTCCACTGTGCCTCATTTCCAAAGGAAACGTGAACCCCTGGAGTCTCCCAGCGCTCAGAGATAAGGGTTGCCTGCAGCAATATTTAATAATAATATGTATCCATTACTGGAACTGTGACTTCACTCTGAAAAACTTCATTTACCTATAATCATATGAGCACATAACTAAAGCTAATTGGCTACGCAGTAATGAGATGTAGTGCGGCATCCCTTATTGGCTGGGATCATGTTGCGTGGATATTGAATGGAGGGGAAAACAAACTAAGGAGCAGCAAAGGGGATGATTGATAGCTATCAATAGTTGTGAACATCCATACCAAGGGTAGTATTAAAAGCTTTTTTCCAGGGACTGTTCTCCCCACATTTGCAGAGAAAACAAGCTCCTAGGAACCAGAGCACCCCCAGTACTAATTGAAAATGGGACAGAGAAGAAGTAACAGCAAATTTCAGAATGTCAATTGCTATGTGGAGAACCTAAGAGGACACAAGATCACACGCAGGAAAGCATGATCTATACATCCAAGCAGGGGGGAAAGTGACAAGGAGCACTTTTGATATATGTCTATAAGAAGTACTTAATCTGAAATTAGATCATCCTTTGATTTCAAACGTTTCAAATTTATGCAAAATGCTGCCATAAAGTGAGGAAGGGAGAGGCCTTATCGCGAGGAGTTGTGAGGGAAAGTGTCTACGTTCTCATTAGGACAAAAGGAGACGAATAAATGCATGATTGAAATTCTGAATAGCTGTTGAGACTCAAGTGCTACCTATTGTTTAAGTTGCAGTGACCTCTAGAGGCTAATTCAAATAATATTTTCTTAAGTGCTGCTGTTTTTGACCCAAGAATTCTGACCTAAATGATGATGTTGTTGGTAAGGATTATTTATTATAAAGTAATGCAGCCCCCCCCCTTATATATGAAAATCAATAAAATGTATTTAAAGTAATGGATATACCTTAACTCAATATAAGAAGCACATTCTAGCACATAGACATCTTAAATCAGTGCAACAATATGAGAGCCTCCTGTTTCTAACCTCAGTGAAGACTGGTATGTACTGGGAATAGTAAAGCAGAAGACCAGGAGGAAGACAGTATAGGTAGTACCCCTGAGCCAATGGCAGGTGGAGGCAAAACCAGTAATAAAGAGAAAACTAATTCTGGTTTTCTCCCCATCCTCCTCCCTGCCAGATTCGACAAAGGCAACACTGAGACTAAAGAGAATAGCTGGTGAAACACCCTGGACTGGTTGTAATTAAGGAGGCAGGCCAGCTCAAGACATTTTGCTGCCTGAGGCAAAGGACAAGTTGGTGCCCTTCTCCAAGGCACATGCAGAAGCTAGTCAGACTGGCAGTGGAATCTTCCTCCAATACTGGTGAAAGGAAATGAATATTCCACTGTTTGAGGGCAGCCAGCTAGCACAGCGGGTACAGGGCAACAGAGGTGCATTTAGGGGAGCACAACCAGTTTGTCCGAGGGACGCAGGTGGCGCTGTGGGTTAAACCACAGAGCCTAGGACTTGCCGATCAGAAGGTCGGTGATTCGAATCCCCGTGATGGGGTGAACTCCCGTTGCTCAGTCCCTGCTCCTGCCAACCTAGCAGTTCAAAAGCACCTCAAAGGGCAAGTAGATAAATCGGTACTGCTCCAGCAGGAAGGTAAACAGCGTTTCCGTGCGCTGCTCTGGTTCGCCAGAAGTGGCTTAGTCATGCTAGCCACATGACCCGGAAGCTGTACGCCAGCTCCCTTGGCCAATAAAGCGAGATGAGCACCACAACCCCAGAGTCGGCCATGACTGGACCTAATGGTCAGGGGTCCCTTTACCTTTACTTTAACCAGTTTGTCCGCACTGTGCACCGAGCCGAAAGGATGCCACAGGGGGCATTGTAGCAATGATGTACAATGGAAGGCAATAGGTGAGGGCACCAGATTTTAAAGCCCAAAATGTGCAACTACAGAGCCCATGGCACTCATGGCTCTTTCACCTCCCTGCCTCTCAGCATCTGCCACCTGAGGCAGCTGCCTCCCTCTGCCTCATCAGAGAGCTGGCTCAGAAGCAATACCTTAAACCTTTCTTCATGGGACTTTGTTCTGCAAACCATTGACCATCTTCATTGCCTTTCTCTGAACACGTTTCAGTTTGTCTTTCTCCTTAAAGCGCAACACTAAGAACTGGTACACAGAACTCCATTTTTCAGAAGTACCGTGGGCTTTTCTTAACCTAGAGGAGCCAACATTGTATTCCAGCCAGCACAGGGGCCACATTCACTCAATGCATTTAGAGCACTTTAAAGCATGATACCGCTTTCGACAGTCATGGCTTCCCCCAAAGAATTCTGGAAGCTATAGTTTGCTCAGGGTGCTGGGAGTGATTTGTTGTTTAGTCATGTCCGACTCTTCATGACCCCATGGACTAGAGCACACCAGGCACTCCTGTCTTCCACTGCCTCCCACAGTTTGGTGAACTTCATGTTGGAACTTCAAGAACACTGTCCAACCATCTCGTCCTCTGCCATCCCCTTCTCCATCTTTCCCAACATCAGGGTCTTTTCCAGGGAGTCTTCTCTTCTCATGAGGTGGCCAAGGTATTGGAGCCTCAGCTTCAGGATCTGTCCTTCCAGTGAGCACTCAGGGCTGGTTTCCTTAAGAATGGATCTGAGAGTGGTTAGGAGACCCCTATTCGTCTCACAGAGTTACAATTCCCAGAGTTGATGAGGGGTTGATTGTTAAACCACCCTGAGGGGAAAAGGAGTCTCCTAACAAGTCTCAGCACCCTTAACAAACTACAGCTCCCAGAATTCTTTGGGGAAAGCCATGGCTACTTCAATCATATCACTTCAAATGTATGGTGTAAATATGGCCAGGGATAATGGAAGTTGTAGCCTAGCAATATCTGGAGGCCACACATCCCTATCCTAGTTGGACTCAGCATACGGCTGCTTCCCACATTTATACTTTGTGATGAACTTTATTGGTGCTAGGAAAGATATTTTTGTAAAAGCAGCAGACCGTTTACTCATCTCCTGTTCTTCTTAAAGGTGAAATTGGAAGTTCCATCATAATCCATCAGGCCAGTATTTTCTGCTGTCCTCCTCGCATCCTCGATGAGGAATCACTCAACTAACAGAGGACCTTTTCAAAGTTCCTCTTGTTAAAAAGAAATTGAGGAACAGGACATAATGCTGGCATTTTTCTATCCGACTGCTCAGCAAGAGAGGGTCAAAAATAACTGTCCTCCATGTAGCTTTCTTAGAACTTTTTCTTAAGACACACAATCCACACACACCCCAAGCCAAGTTAATTCTGAGTTAAATTAGTGACAGGATAAGGTGATCTCCCTGGCGCATCCAGACGTCTAGAGATGATGGAGCTTGGAGCAGCATTGGTTTTCTGGCAACTGTCTTCAGTAATTCTCTCCCCACAATTTCCTCTGTTTTGCCCTTGCAAAATGATTGTTGGGATATAGAAAGGTACACTAGAATACTTCAGGTTTTAGCTCTGTCCTAATGATCTCTTAAGGGCATAGTCTGAAACCCCACAATGTAGCAACCTGGTTGAAGCTTCACATGTCTGCTAAGGGCCTGGATGGGAGACTGGTTCAAAACTCTGCGTGTGGATTTCATTATGGGAAAAAGGTGGGCCATCAGTATAATAAATGAATATGGAAGATGTGAACATAGGAAGATGTTTTCCACCAGGGTAGACTATTCATCCATCTAACCCAGAGATGAGGAATGTTGTGACACCCAGTTGCCTGTAGGGAACTAGCAAATGTAACCAATACAGAATAGAACCCCGCCCATCAGCTGATAGCAACCTGTGACAGGTGATTGGCAAGTGGGTGTGGTTTGAGTGGAATGGCCTCATGGGCTAAATTGAACTCCTTGGTGGGCCCATAGGACTGAGGTTTCTCACACCTGAGCTAGATGATCTCCAAACTTCCGGTGAACTCTAGTACACCAAAATTCTGTGATATTCTGCAAAGCATTCCAAGGAAATATCTCAGGGTCTCTTGTTCATGTTTTGTGACACATATCAATGCTGTGAATGTGCAACCATCCTCAGAAGAAAAACATGTGTTTTTGTTAAGGTTTCGTGTGTGGGAATAGCCTACGGCCTATCGATCAAGGCTGTCCTGTTTAACCCCTTGTTCCAGTATAGAAATTTGAGCGTGCACAAGGAAGCAGATATTCTGAGGGAATCTTTTTCATCCAGAAGGCCACAATCCCAACCTTCCATGCCAATTGTGGGCAGGGCCAGTTGTGACACCTACCTTTGCACTTGGCTACATTCCAGCCATGCACAAGCCTTTCCACCCTTCCGCCCAGAGCCATCACCATCGCTCAAGAACACATTCCAGTCAAGCAAAAGCCCTCGAGGAGGACACAAAACAAGTCCACTGAAAGCTGTGTTCTTGGGAAGGGGTTTAGCTTGGACTGAGGGCCTGATAGAAAGTATTGGAGGGCCACATTAAGCCTGATCCTAATGTTACCCACCCCTGCTTTATGTTTCCCACAAAGTCCAGTTAGCGTCCTTCGCTAGGTTCTTCAAGGCAAATACAGCACTCACCTCCCAGCCTTATACCAACTAAGATGTCAGAAAACAAGAGCTGTGGGGCACAGAATCACAAAATGTGACATCACAGAGGCTGGGACTGGACAAAGGCATCCCACCAGCTTTAGAGGAAGCCATTTAAGTGTGATTATGTAGAATCTGCATATTAAAGACACGACTTTCATTGAAAATTATAACACAGCAGGAAATTATCCAGCATTGGCATTAGGAAGCGATGAGATGACCTATTAGATCTTTTTAGTTCTTACAGCCGGGAATGTCAGCAATTACATAAACAGCTGTAATAATAATTAGTATTGCTGCTGAAGTATAACAGATCATTAGGTTTTCGAGCTAGGAGGTAAACTGTTTGTGAATCAACACTCAGCCTGTGCCCCTGTTATTTATTGTTGAGCCATTTATCTTTCCCTAAGGGGGGAAAGGGGACCATTATCACTTAATTATCTTATCTCATCATTTGGAGACGATGAACAAGTCATATTTCCTGAGTCACAAAAAACAACATCAAAATCATGTACCACAACTTACAATAGGCAGGATGTGTTTTTCCCTATCAAGAATTATTTCACAATAATCTGTTGCTGTCGCAGGCAGGAGATCCAACAAGTACTTATCAGTGCAACATCCTGTTTGTCAATAAAAAATAGCATAACAACAACAACAATAATTTAAAATCCCTAAAGAAAGAAAAAATGGAACAAAAATAAAAAGCAAGAGCTCTATCCCTCTTTCATTCAGATTATTATTATTATTATTATTATTATTATTATTATTAAACAATAGATTTGTTCTTGGAGTAAACACATGCAACAGGTGTGTGTCTATAAGTACCTATGACCATGCACAAGAGAGGCACTGGAACCTGAGATTCCTGAGAACCTGTTTGGGACAAACAAAATTGACTAGCAAAGAGCCAAGCTACTCTTCTTGGAAGACTGGAATATTTGAATTCAGGATGGGTGGCTCAAGATCCCATCCACAGGGACAGTGGCAGGTGTGGTGCCTGCTGAGGCTCATGATCCAGCAGAGGGCATCTCAAATTTGGCAGGAGTTATGTACTCTGGAGATGCTAGCATACCTGCAAATTTTCTCCACTTCTGTCAAAAGGGGGAAAGTTAATAGCGGTTTCCACTAGTGATTGGGCAGAGGAAAACCATGTGGTCAGTGCACACCCCTAGTGCTCTGCCAAGAACCTCCTGGCTCAACTGTTCCTCTTGCCCTCTGTTGCTGCCTGCTTTTTCATGTATTTCTTCTGACTCAGAAGAACAGGCCCCTGGCAAAGCAGTCACTCCTGATGGAATTGCAGTGAGCAGAAATGAGATCTGCAAGGCCCATCCCAAGCAAGTAACGCAATTCAGTTCTGCTCACCCCTCATTCTGCCCTCCACTGCCTGCTAACCCACTTTGTGAGGCTGAATACCTCATTGCAATCTGACATCACTGCATAGTGCAGCAGGACCAAAGAGGTTCCCTTGCTATCCTTCTCCTGGCCCAGAGTTTGCCTTGCTTCCCTTCTTTCTTAAACTGATCAAAGACCAGGGGAATTTGCAAGTACCGCCGTGTTCAGGTCTCCTCGTCATGAGGCTCAACAGTATATATAAGCCTTTCCCTGATGTCCTCTTGTCTTTTTTAATTTATTTTATTTTTAAATAATTTTTATTGAATGTTTTTATGTTACAAAAAAATATATACAGCCATACTACCACTAAATATAATTAAGAAATAAAAATTACATACATCGATATTTAGTTTGTTATTTGTTATTTACGGTCTTATTTCCTCCCAAACATTGCATACAACAACACACATATGTGCAGACACCCAAACACCCACACCTGCACAGAAAATGATAATGAAAGTAAACATTTTCCCCTTTTATCTTCCAAAATCTTTTCTTCAACTTTGACTTCCTGTCAAGTCCCTTTGCATATGTTTTATCTTACATTTGAATCTACACAAAACAATAAACCTTTCTATATAATTTTTCTAATACATTCTGAAAACATAATAAATCCTTAATTGTTGTCCACCTCCTTTTAGTTCCTTTATCACTCAAATGCTAGCATGGAGTCAAAACTGTTATTGTATTTTTGAACATATCTTCTATAACCATCCCATTTTTCTGCAAATTTTTGCTTTGAGTTTCCTCTGAGTTTACTAGTCAGTTGAGCCATCTCCACCAATTCCTGTATGTCCTCTTGTCTTTTAGGAGGGTGAGCAAGTCCTAAAATTAACTCCTTTAGTCGCAGCCCAGATGTCATCTCAGTCTGATCTTATATTGATCACCTCCATTTTTCAACTCATCCCATTAACCAATATGAATTATCCGACACTAGGATAACTTGAAAAACAGGAATGAGATAGAAGAAAAGTCCTTTGTTGAGAATCAGAGTCTGTCATCCACATTTAATGTAAACACTGGCACATGTACAGCAAACAGAATTGCCATGTAAAATATTCTCAGGGGAGCCACTGAAATCCATTTCCATGTGGTCACTACAGCTCTGCAAGGGAGATGTAATATTTGCCATTGGCTTGCTACATGGCTCAGCCTGATCCCACGGAGAGTCTCCTTTCTTTGTCATAGCTTTTACTAAATCAACTTTTGTATCAACTTTCTTCAGATGGGCTATGTGACGGTCTGCTAACTGCTTCTGCTGGTATGGAAAGACTTTATAGGCACCACGCACGCGGCTGTGCAATCTCACTGAATGCACTGGATAAATATCCACAGCTGCTTATAAGGGAAAGGTAAAGAGACCCCTTACTGTTAGGCCCAGTCGTGACCGACTCTAGGATTGCGGCGCTCATCTCACTTTACTGGCCGAGAGAGCCGGCGTACAGCTTCCAGGTGATGAGGCCAGCATGACTAAGCCACTTCTGGCGAACCAGAGCAGCGCATGGAAACGCCGTTTACCTTCCCATTGGAGCGGTACCTATTTATCTACTTGCACTTTGACGTGCTTTCGAACTGCTAGGTTGGCAGGAGCAGGGACCGAGAAACAGGAGCTCACCCCGTCATGGGGATTCGAACCGCCGACCTTCTGATTGGCAAGTCCTAGGCTCTGTGGTTTAACCCACAGCGCCAGCTGCTTGTAAATGAATGCATTTCCATGTGATAACAGCGTGAACATAAAAATAGCACTATGGTATCAGGCCTGTTCAGCAGCCTGTTCTTACAGTGCCAACCAGGTGCCCATGAGAGGCCTGTCAGCAGGACCAGCACTCGGCCCGCCTGTGATTCCAAGCAACTGTTATTCAGAGACATAATGCTCACAGTGGGTTAGGACCCAGCCACCACAACTAGTATCCTTTGATAGCCTGATCCTACATGCATTGGTATAATCCATCCAAATCCAAGTAAACTATGCCAGCTGGACCGCATATATCTATATATTTGTTGACACTCTTTGTTGTTGCTGTTGTTTAGTCATTTAGTCGTGTCCGACTCTTTGTGACCCCATGGACCAGAGCACGCCAGGCACTCCTGTCTTCCACTGCCTCTCACAGTTTGGTCAAACTCGTGCTGGTAGCTTCGAGAACACTGTCCAACCATCTCGTCCTCTGTCGTCCCCTTCTCCTTGTGCCCTCCATCTTTCCCAACATCAGGGTCTTTTCCAGGGAGTCTTCTCTTCTCACGAGGTGACCAAAGTATTGGAGCCTCAGCTTCAGGATCTGTCCTTCCAGTGAGCACTCAGGGCTGATTTCCTTAAGACTGTATAAGTTTGATCTTCTTGCAGTCAATGGGACTCTCAAGAGTCTCCTCCAGCACCATAATTCAAAAGCATCAATTCTTTGGCGATCAGCCTTCTTTATGGACCAGCTCTCACTTCCATACATCACTACTGGGAAAACAATGGCTTTAACTATACGGACCTTTGTTGGCAAGGTGATGTCACTCTTAAAGAACTCTAATAGATCAGTAGAATCATAGAATTGCAGTTGGAAGGGACTCTAAGGATCATCATTCTAGTCCAACACCCTGGAATGCAGGAATCTTTTGCCTGAAGTGGAGCTTGAACCCACAACCCCGAGATCTCATGCTCTACCAAAACTGAACTATCCCAAACCAACTGAGACAAGACTTAACCATGATGGTTTTGCTTCAGCAAGGCTCGTTCTATATGCTTCGTTAGCACTCCTTTGCCTCCCTTGTCATCCAAGGTCCCAATAGCCGCCCTAACTGTTCTTCTGCTACTAATGAATTTGAACATTGTTGTTGGTTATCGTTATTGTTACTTTGACGTACTCCACAAATTCTTTTTTAAGAATCTCTTACTGTCTGTTTACATTCATTTTGCAGAAGCTCGAGTTCCTTTTTGTCCTTATTTGAACCAGTCTTATTTTATTTTATTTTATTTGTGAAGGAAGCCTTCTTGCCTCTAATAGCTTCTTTGATTCTGCTGTTAGAGGATGATGCTGACATTCTCTTGACTCCGGTGGGACTTCTCCTGATCTGCTGTACACACTTCAGTTGAGCTTCTAAGATTGTGTTTCAAAACAACTCCCAAGCATTTTGGAGTGATTTGACCCTCTTGACATTGCTTTTCATCTTGCGGCCAGATAAACAGCACGTACGCGAAGACCACATCACACAAATGCAGGCCTACAAACATTATGCACTTACCACTTTGGTATCCATGCATGCATTACAATATTAAATCTGGTAGCAAAAAATGACTCAAATATTATTTTCCCCAGATGGATGGTAAACCTTCCTAGTCAATCTTCACTGGTCTGAGGGCCCAGGGATCGTGAGAGGTAAGCCAAGAGTTTCAGCACAGCATTAGGATCTCTCTCACTCTCTCTCTCTCGGGGGAGGGGAGAGAAATCTTTATTCAAAATTCATTGTTTACAGCACCAAAAGCAAAAGCCTTTGACTGTGTCGACCACAGCAAACTATGGCAAGCTCTTAAAGAAATGGGAGTGCCAGATCACCTCATCTGTCTCCTGAGAAATCTCTATGTGGGACAAGAAGCTACAGTTAGAACTGGATATGGATTAACTGATTGGTTCAAAATTGGGAAAGGAGTATGACAAGGCTGTATTTTGTCTCCCTGGTTATTTAACTTATATACAGAATTCATCATGCGAAAGGCTGGGCTGGATGAATCCGAAGCCGGAATTAAGATTGCCGGAAGAAATATCAACAACCTCAGATATGCAGATGACACAACCTTGATGGCAGAAAGTGAGGAGGAATTAAAGAACCTTTTATTGAGGGTGAAAGAGGAGAGTGCAAAATATGGTCTGAAGCTCAACATCAAAAAAACGAAGATCATGGCCACTGGTCCCATCACCTTCTGGCAAATAAAAGGAGAAGAAATGGAGGCAGTGAGAGATTTTATTTTCTTGGGCTCCATGATCACTGCAGATGGTGACAGCAGCCACGAAATTAAGAGACGCCTGCTTCTTGGGAGGAAAGCAATGACAAACCTAGACAGCATCTTAAAAAGTAGAGACATCACCTTGCCAACAAAGGTCCGTATAGTAAAAGCTATGGTTTTCCAAGTAGTGATGTATGGAAGTGAGAGCTGGACCATAAAGAAGGCAGATCGCCGAAGAATTGATGCTTTTGAATTATGGTGCTGGAGGAGACTCTTGAGAGTCCCATGGACTGCAAGAAGAACAAACCGATCCATTCTTAAGGAAATCAGCCCTGAGTGCTCACTGGAAGGACAGATCGTGAAGCTGAGGCTCCAATACTTTGGCCACCTCATGAGAAGATAAGACTCCCTGGAAAAGACCCTGATGTTGGGAAAGCACAAGGAGAAGGGGACGACAGAGGACAAGATGGTTGGATAGTGTCTTCGAAGCTACAAACATGAGTCTGACCAAACTGCGGGAGGCAGTGGAAGACAGAAGTGCCTGGCATGCTCTGGTCCATGGGGTCACGAAGAGTCGGACACGACTAAACGACTAAACAACAACAACAGCAGCACCAATATAAAATGATGGAAGCACTGGCAAAACATGTAACCTCTGTTTATGACTGCAGAGAGTCGTCCATAATTGTGCAGGATACAACATCTCCCCACCTTTGGAGAGCCTTAAGGTAAAGGGACCCCTGATCATTAGGTCCAGTCGTGGCTGACTCTGGGGCTGCGGCACTCATCTCGCTTTATTGGCTGAGGGAGCTGGCGTACAGCTTCCGGGTCATGTGGCCAGCATGACCAAGCCGCTTCTGGTGAACCAGAGCAGTGCACGGAAACGCCGCTTACCTTCCCACCTATTTATCTACTTGCACTTTGATGTGCTTTCGAACTGCTAGGTGGGCATGAGCAGGGACTGAGCAACGGGAGCTCACGCCATCACGGAGATTCAAACTGCCCACCTTCTGATCGGCAAGTCCTAGGCTCTGTGGTTTAACCCACAGCGCCACCCGTGTCCCTTTTGGAGAGCCTTATACCTTTGCTATTGGATGGGTCACCAAAGGGTGAGACTCAAGCTCTCCCTTAAGAGAAGAGCAGCTTGGGGATGCAATCAAATGTCATATCTGGTGCAGGACCTTGTTTCCCATAGCAGTCAAGGAGGTCTCCAGCAAACTAGCAAGCATGTTGCAAAAGGCAACCACCACCTTTTCCCATTGTTCCCTAGCAGCCGATATCCAGTGGCATATATTCCACCTCTGACCCCAAAGGATCCATATATGCAGCATGGTTAACAGCCATTGACAGGTCTCTATGGATTTGTCTAATCCCCTTTCAAAGCCACCTAAGCCTATGTCCTTTTGCCACAGTTCGCGGCAGCAAGTTTCATAAATCCAGTGCACGACGTGCGAATACAACATTTTGCCCATCCTGAATCAACTGTCAGCTTCATATATATATATATATAAAAAGCTGTAGGGCTGGAAATCCAGTTACTAAATAGATATATACAAGACAGGAAGCAGCCTTATCTGCTAAATTAGCAACTGTGGCAAAGGGCTGAAATGCAGGGCTGTCAAAGCACTGCAGTTTGATGCAATCATTAAGGTTCCTTTCAACATTCTGTACATGGCAGGGGAGGGGAGTGGGTGGAGATTGTGCTGTCGGACTCTGCCCTGATTTGCTGGAGTTCCTTACTTAATAATTTCAAGGTTGGATTACTGTAGCGCAGTCCATGTGGAGCTTTCCTTGCACTTGATACCAAAGCTGGCTGGTGCAAAATGCTCCACGGGCATCTGGTGGCTGAAAGATGCTGTTCCTAGCAACCTTGAAATTATTCTCCACTGTGAAGCATCTGTGGCAATTTAAAATATTTTTCTTTTAATTGAACTGCTTTTCTACTTTCTGTTTGGAGCCCTGGGCTCCTTTGTGGGCAAGGGCAGTACCTACTTTCAGGTAAGTACTCTCAGGAAGGCAACTCCTATAGTACTTCCAAGAGTTACCTTTCTGAGGGTAGGACTCGAACCCATGGCTTCAAGTAACAAGGAAGGAGATTCCGATTAAACATCAGGACGAACTTTCGACAGTGGAACAAACTCTCTCGGGAGGTTGTGGACACTCCTTCCTTGGGGTTTTTTTAAGCAGAGGTTGGTTAGCCATCTATCTTGGATGCTTTAGCTGACATTCCTGTATTGCAAGGGGTTGGGCTAGATGACCCTTGGGTTCCTTCATAGCTCTTCTCAGTCTCCTCTTTTGCAGGGTTGTTGTGGGAATTAAATGGGGGGGAGAACTATCAATGCCACATTGAGCCCCTTGGAGGAAAAGGTGGAAAATAATAATAATAATAATAATAATAATAATAATAATAATAATAATAATAATAATTTTATTTATCTCCCACCCTCCTCAGCTGAAGCCAGACTCAGAACAACTAACAACAATAAAAGTAACACAGAATTCTAAAATCAATTCATTTTAAAATCAATTCAGAATCAAATTAATGGCAACCATTTGGCTAGAGTTCTGTGAGGATTACAGAAGGAGGGGGACAGACTGTGCCTTGGCCAAAGGCCTGGTGGAACAGCTCTATCTTGCAGGCCCTGCGGAAAGATGTAAAGTCCCGCAGGGCCCTAGTCTCTTGTGACAGAGTGTTCCATCAGATCGGGGCCACAGCCGAAAAAGCCCTGGCTCTGGTTGAGGCCAGCCTAACCTCTCTGTGGCCAGGGACTTCCAAGATGTTTTTGTTTGAAGACTGTAAGGTCCTCCGTGGGACATACCAGGAGAGGTGGTCCCGTAGGTATGAGGGTCGTAGGTATGAGGGCTTTAAAGGTTAAAACCAGCACCTTAAACCCAATCCTGTACTCCACTGGGAGCCAGTGCAGCTGGTATAGCACTGGGTGAATGTGATCCCGCGACGAGGACCCCGTAGGGAGTCTCGCCGCGGCATTCTGCACCCTAATAATACATTAGAGCTGCAACTTGATTGAAGACGTTTTCATCTATGGATGAACTGATAATAGTAGTTCTGAAGAAATGTTTCCTTTGTTTTTAGACAACCTGGTACCATCACACATGCAAAGAAGAGGCATTCTCCCTAAGCGATTGAAAGAGGGTGCCTCTTTTCAAATGGCGCATGCCATCTAGATTTTAATGTATTTTTATTTTTTTAAAAAAAGCATGCTGTCCAATTAATTCATTCAGATTTAACAGGCTCTTCATTAATTGAAAACTGCAGCCTGTCATAGCAGAGCATTTCTCTGCATCGCAGCCACCCATTCCTCTGCGAAAGCAGACAGATCCAGAGTTTAATGTCACTGTTCAATGCATGCTTAACAGGCTTCCAATTCCGTCTTGTAACGAGAATAAATTACCCATCAGTATCAAGGGAGGCAAACCCGCAGAGCAGGTTGCTTTGCAAGGCTTTGAGGAGTCCCATGATCAATGGTTTATTTGGAAACAACTTAGGCCAGGAGAGACTACTGGAAACGGCAAAGTCCAAGATAAATGGCTCCGGCTGCAGAAGTTCAATGCACATTATTATAAAGCCACTAGATGCTATTCACTACGGTGTCTATGGGGCAACTTTTATGAAAAATCACCACGCAACAAGCATTATCTTCCCTGCTACCAAGAAGCCTTGAAAGGCTCGTCAGATTCGGACTCTGCTAGATGGATGTCTTCCTGTGGACTGGCTTTTGCAATCAGTATTCCTCTCATTTTAGCTATCAACAAGCTTGATTGTAATTGGTGGAGACCCCAGGGCAGCATTTTGTAGGGGAACACAATACAATGTCGTGAATAGAGGGCAGGCATCAGGATAGGGCAATGAACAGCCTGCTCTGAACCTGTTCATCAGCCTATTTGGGGGGTGTGCTGCTTTCACACGTTTTCACTCCGAAGTCTGCTCTGATCCATTTCCACACTGATCCACAATTTAAAAAAGAAAAAAAAACCTGCAAAAGAATATACATTTAAGTACATGTTCCCAAATGTGTCATCTCTCAAAATAGCATTCTAACTATATTTTCTTTCAACGTTGGAAAATGCATATTTTGAGCAATGTGTTGCAGCTTTCTGAAAAATGCAGCAACCGATAGATAGCTCAGTTGTGAGCCATACATCAGCCCTGAAGGTGCAGATTAGAGCACTTCAGTTCAGAGTTCATGAGGGTCAAATTTGTCAAGCACACTGCTCCAACCATGACACCACGGAGGGAGAAAATGGAGACCTCCAGACGCTGTTGGACTGCCACTCCCATCAGCCTCAGCCGGCATGGCCAATGGCTAGGGGTGAGGGGATCTGCAGTCCAGCAACATCTGGAGTGTGAGGAGTGGGGTCCAGAAGGAGCACACTCCCCACCCGCAGGCAGCCTCAGTATGCCTGCACGTGTGACCCTGGGGTGCGGGGCACACTCCCCCCCCCACACACAGACTGTCTGAACATCTTGCCCTCTGTCTAACCTTTTGCGGTCTCAGTAGTCTGCGGTGTCCTGTCTGTAACCTTTGTCTCTGAGATCTTTTGTCTCCTTCGTCATACACCGTGCAAGGGGAAAACGACGAGGTGGAAACAGGTGCCAAAATAACTTTGTACCACCCCACGATCTTGGGACCAGAAGATGTGTAAAGGTCACAGCCCAAAATGTATCTGCCTGGTTTGCATATTTGTCTCAATAAAAGGAGGCTCCACAGGGCTGGCCAGCAGCTCGCATGCAGCCCACCTGTGTGCAGCTCACCTGCATTATCAACTCCTGCCTCATGTCCATCACTTCATGGAGGACCACAGGTTCCCCACATCTGGTCCACAAAAGCAGCAAGCACTCCACTCCCACCAAGTCATGGCCTCACCCCCACCCCAGCCAATACCACTAGCGACTTTTCTCTCCTTGCGCTGACTGACTGCTACAACATTTGCACAAACCATTTCATTTGAAAAGTGCTTTACAATCTTTATTAGGTTCATCCTCACAACAACCCTGTGAGGTAGGTCACTCATTCCCATTTCACAAATGGAGAACTGAGGCTGATCCGCACACACTCGGCAGGTGTGTGCATTCATACTCGCATCACAGTGCTCATCCAGTTCCCGTGAACTCAGGATAGTTGCCTCGGCTGGGGATGCTAAATCCCCATTTGGGCCCTTAAGAAGTGCAAATCAAAGTCAGTGACTTGAACCCGGGTGTCTTGGATACAGTCCACTCACTTAACGCCCTTATTTCTCTGCCCACCGATCCATCTGGCGATCTGGGCACGGGTGCCTATAATTTCCACTTAATTATAGCGCATCACAGTCTACAAATTTAGTTGCTCCGAATATAGTTATTTATTTCTCTTTTAGAGAAGGGGTGGCGATGGGTCAATTTACAGATGTTTCCACTCAACTCCGGTATATAAAAAAAATCTTTTATACAATATATGTACAACACATGTCACAATAGACTTATTTCTTTCTTTTTAAATCGGGAGCGAACATTCCGTTTGCCTGATCCATTGTTACCAGCACACATACATCCACACAAAAGGAAGAGAGAGAGAGAGAAGAAGGGGGGGAAACCCAAAATATTTAGTGCTAGTCATACAGTTCCAGATTGCAGCCTAGAGTTGAAAGCTCAGCTTTGAGTTTAGGGAATTGTCTGATGTAACAAAAAAATAAAAATAAAAAACAAGACTTTTGAAGTCGTTAAGACACAAACTTTTTAAAAGTGGGTTTTCCTTTTTCTTTCTTGGTCTCTCTGTTTCCTCCCCCCCCCCCCCCAATATATATACATAAAAAAGAGCCAAAAAAAGGCATTGGTTTTTAATGCTATTAGAAAGCTATATAAATGTGCACAGGTCCTTTTCTTCTTTTCATAAAAGACCAATGGAAAACAAAACAAAACAAAAGCGCCTTCAGCTTCCAGGAATTTCTTCTGGGGATAATTCTGTTTTAAGTACCTGTATGTAGAATGTAGGGAACGGGTATGAAACAGGTATTTGAGAGAGAGAGAGAGAGAGAGAAGAATGACAATGGTTAGACATCTTTTATTCTAATGGTGAAGATCTTTATCACAGGAGCTCTAGAACAAAACTTCCACATAATCAGAAGCCTCAAATTGCCTGTAGCAGTTTTATTGGTCCTGACAAATGCTACAGGTTCCCGGGAAGAGACATATTCTACTCTTCACTCAGGGCTGCTTACTCACAAGTACACTCAATATCCAACTACACTGCCACACTCAGTATCCAATGACCAGCCGGTAAGCCCCAGTACAGTCAATGGAGCTAACTTCTGGATAATATATAGAATTGAGCTGCCGGACACTCACCCTCCAACAACTACTTACAGCAAACAAAAAGAACCAGGAGATTTGCAGCTTCCTTGTTCACCTCTGCTGCAAGAAATGAGGCATTGCCTGAGGTTGAGCAGATGGGATGCACTAAGGATGTGTTGGAAGAGGGCTTCCACAGTGGGCTACATGAACTGTCAGAAGCCACGACAGCTACTGTCACCTGGAGGCTTTGAACACCTGGAGGCGTACAGCTTCCGAGTCATGTGGCCAGAATGACTAAGCCGCTTCTGGCGAACCAGAGCAGCGCACGGAAACACCATTTACCTTCCTGCTGGAGCGGTACCTATTTATCTACTTGCACTTTGACGTGCTTTTGAATTGTTAGGTGGGCAGGAGCAGGGACTGAGCAACGGGACCTCACCCCATCGCGGGGATTCGAACCACCGACCTTCTGATCGGCAAGCCCTAGGCTCTGTGGTTTAGACCACAGCGCCACCCGCATCCCATTCAGAATGTAGTTTCAATCAAACATTTAAGAAGAAGGGACTACCTTGAAGGCCTTGGGAAGGACACAGGGGCCTAGGAAGCTGCCTTCACCAACTCAACATTTGCTGGAGGCGCCAGGAACTGAACCTTCTGCATGCAAAAGCAGGTGCTGTGCTGCTGAGAATGGCCCTTGCCTGGCGCCTTTCATCAAGATCTATTCTGTCTCTTCACCTTTAGCCAATCAGTTTGGCAGGCCTGGAGAGGAGAGCCGGGCCACTTCTGTGCTCTGTGAAGCACTTCACAAATTGCAGGCTTTTCATGCTGAACAGCAAAGCAGCAATCACAGTAACTAAGGAAGACACTCCAACACGCAGCGTTGTGGCTCCACAAGGAACCCGTGGCTGTACCTGATGCTTTTGCCGCTTATGCTTCTTCGCCATCGTCCATCTCAACCTCGTCCAAGTCAGCTGTATCTGCAGCTCGCGACAAGATGTCTGCCATTAGCGCCTCCTCCAGCTTTTTCCGTACCTGCTGTACTCGCTCTTCTTGTTTCCTGTGGAATAACCCGGAGGGGAAAAACATCACTGAAATATTATCTCCGCAAATGGAAAAAGAAGTCAATCAGCAGGCCAATGCTATCTCTATAAATCAGGGATTGAAGGTGGGCAGGTGAGGAACCTGTGGCCCTCTGTTATCAAATTTAATCTCCACCCCTATAGTTCTTCCTCATCTTTGAACAACTTCAGGTCCAAACTAGATTTTGTGTAGATTACCAGCCCCCTTTTCTTTTCCGTCCCTGATGCAATAAATTCTACTCCTAATTTCCCATTTTGTAAAACTCTTGTGTGATTACTGGAGACATAAGTCTCTTGTAGACATATAATATCCCATCCCCCCCCCTTAACACATGTTCTATTTTGTTTCTTTTGAGTTTTTTAAAAAAATTTATTAATTTTCCACATTGATAACAAATATAACATATAAAAGACTCAAAACGAAACACATTACAATACTAGAAGAAAAAAGAAAGAAAAACAAAAAAACACTTAATACTTCTAAAATCCAAATTAACTTTCATTGTTATCTGACTTCTTCTAATCCCCCACAACTGAATTTCATTGTGACACCTTTGTAACAGTTCTCCAAAATCATCTTTCTAATAGTTAACTCCTTCAATTTACTATCTTCATTTTTTGAGTTTATTCAACCCACTTACATTGCATGAGATACACTTTAAAGGTAAAGGTACCCCTGCCCGTACGGGCCAGTCTTGACAGACTCTGGGGTTGTGCGCCCATCTCACTCAAGAGGCCAGGGGCCAGCGCTGTCCGGAGACACTTCCGGGTCACGTGGCCAGCATGACAAAGCTGCATCTGGCGAGCCAGAGCCGCACACGGAAACGCCGTTTACCTTCCCGCTGGTGAGCGGTCCCTATTTATCTACTTGCACCCGGAGGTGCTTTCGAACTGCTAGGTTGGCAGGCGCTGGGACCGAGCAGCGGGAGCGCACCCCGCCACAGGGATTCGAACCGCCGACCTTTCGATCGGCAAGTCCTAGGCGCTGAGGCTTTAACCCACAGCGCCACCTGCGTCCCATGAGATACACTTTAGTGACATACAAATTTATTGTATTAATGTTACCTTACCAGATTCAAGAAATAACTATAAAACAAACTTTTCCACTTTATTCCTGTCTTGTCTCTTCTAGCTCTTGAAGTCTCCCTCCACCTAGATCTTTCCAGTACTTCCTTCAGAAACTTCCTGCTTCTTCTACCGTCCTAAAGGTCTCCCGTCTATCTTTATACGTGAAAGTGAGTCCCCGAGGGAACCTGTGGCCCTCTGAAACTCCAAATCCCATTATCCCTGACCATGGCCCATACTGGCCGAGGATGATGGGAGCTGGAGTCCAACAACATCTGGAGGGCCACAGGATCCCCAGCCCTGATCTAAAAGAAGGCATTCCCATAGAACCACAGAATTGTAGACTTGGGAAGGGACTGTGAGGGTCATCTAGTCCAACCCCCTGCAATGCAGGATAATTGGCAGACCTGCGGCTTGAACCCATGACTCTGAGATTGAATCTCAAGCTCTATCAACTGAGCTAACTGGAGAAAAAACATAATTGACAAATGAGATGCTCTAAACACTGCTTGTGTAGGTAATAACAACAACAACAACAACAACAATAATTTGTATACTGCCCTATACCCATAGATCTCAGGATCTATTCGTAGATCAGGTGGATGGATACCTTTTACTGGGGATCAGGTAGGTTTCATAAGAGAAGCCCAAATTCACATCCATTTAAAGTACAAATATTCAAGTCAATGAGAAGAGTTTCCACATCAAGAAAAACACCTGCTGTGGCCAATGCGAAAACTATCTCCATACAGTATTTTTCGCTACAAATTAAAATCCATGCTCCCCACTGAGGCAAATTATGTGATTCTTTTAATGAAACTCTTCATAGGTAGCTTAATAGGGACCCACCACTAATCTCATCAACATTCACTTATGAACTCTGATGTAGCAGTTGAGAAGGAAGCATTTCAGCTAAACTGAGTCAAATACATATACCAGTTTGGAGGTCATTGGCTTTAAGACTAAAAAGAAAGCCTATCCACCATCTTTTTTTTTTTCCTGGAAGAAGAATTAACATAAACACGGAACTATTGAATTCAGGAAGAATAAGTCACTGGGGGAATGCTGAAAGCCAGCACTGAATGTGATTGTCAGGGTGGAAAAATCTCTTGGGATTCTCTGCCACACTTCCATTGTTGAGAGCGATGAAAAGCCAGCAGCAACAAAGACCTGTGTGGCTTTAATAAACCTAGATGGAGAAGCTGAATGCAAATCCCCAAAACTTTTCCAAATGTACTTTTCCTTACTATGCACCAGAGTTTTTCTTATTTTAAAGGAATGAGAGCAATGAACACTGGATAACTGAAAGGAGCAGAGAGCTCCCATCTTCAAGCACTCTTTTGTAACATTTCACAATCCCATGTTTGAAAAGTAGGATGTTCAAAGCAAACTCAAAACTGATTATTCTAGCTGCCTTCAGACAAGGATGAGGAACCTGTAACCCTCTAGGTGTTGCTAGATTATAGTTCTAGTCATGCTGGTTGGAGCTGGCAGTAAATGGAGTCCAACAACATTTAGAGGGCCCCAGATTCCCCACTCCTAACTCAAGTAATTAAAACAAGCAAACCAGGTTTTTAAACCCAACTGCGGGTGGTGCTGTGGGTTAAATCACACAGCCTAGGACTTGCTGATCAGAAGGTCAGCGGTTCGAATCCCCGCGACGGGGTGAGCTCCCGTTGCTTGGTCCCTGCTCCTGCCAACCTAGCAGTTCGAAAGCACGTCAAAGTGCAAATAGATAAATAGGTACCACTCCGGCGGGAAGGTAAACGGCGTTTCCGTGCACTGCTCTGGTTCACCAAAAGCGGCTCAGTCCGGAAGCTGTACGCCGGCTCCCTCGGCCAATAAAGCCAGATGAGCGCCGCCACCCCAGAGTCGGTCACGACTGGACCTAATGGTCAGGGGTCCCTTTACCTTTACCACTAAAAACTATTGGCAGAGCCCCTGCTGGCCAAAAACACGGTCTTTTAAAACATCAAGGGTTTTTTGTTTTTGTTTTTTAAAAAAGACAGTGATTTGGCTTTAGTGCAAATAAAGCCGTGGGATGATGTGACTGAGTCTCAAATTTTAGTTCCTGCCCTGTCCTTCTGAGCTCTAAAATTCTATGTTTCTAATACCTTTAAAGCCGCTGCCCTTATGTCATGGATAAGAAGCGATCGCACTTTCTTTGTTTATTTTGAAACTCTTGGATCAAGCTGACGCGGAGACTGCAAATGTGCCTCGTAAAAAGCATCTCACTAAATAATAAAGATGCTTTATGCTGCTGTTTACAGATCTTTTACTTTATCTTTCCATTCAGTACATCGCGCTGGGTCAGGCTTTAGTAGTGTTGGGGGGCAGTAATGTCAAGGCTGATGAATGAGATTTATTTTTGAGCAACACACAGGCGATGTAAGGATAACTCTGCAAAAGCACAGGTCGGGGAGCTCAAAAGAGGCGCCTTGCGCATCCAGAAGAGCTGGTGGAGGGCGGTGTTCCAGATTCCAGAGCCAAGGCTGATTTAAAAGGTGCAAGACAGAGAACGTGTCACCAAATCATCCGCCGGCATTTAGAGAGCGAGATTAAAGTAACTAATGTATGTGTATTTGCACAAGGAATCTTGTGGCCTGGGTACAAATCACAATTGAGGATCACTTTGGGGAGAGTGGGAAGTTGGCAGTGAAAAGCAATGTATATGAAAAGCTTATGCAATATATATGGGACCCCAGAATTACCGTCCTTTTCCGTGTACTGTGGTAGCTCCAGTTGTGAATGGGATCCGTTCTGGAGCTCTGGTCGGATCCCGAGGTTTCCACAACTGGAGGGACCGCTTCTGCGCATGTGGTGGTAGAGCGCTTCTGCGCATGCATGTGTGGCAAAAACCCAGAAATATACTTCCGGGTTTGCCACTTTTGTATCCCAAAGTTTACGGATGCGGAGGGATATGTAAGCAGAGGTACGACTGTATAAGACCAGGTTAGTTTTAAAATAATGTTTAAAACTGGGGAGGGGGCATCTTATACACAGGTAGTGCATTGGGGGGATGTGTGATTGGTTGCTGCTGCGAGCAGGAGATTCTCAGCGGCTATTGGGTGTGTTATTTGTTGCTGCAGCAAGGGATTGTGTTGACTGGCCGTTGCTGCGACAATCGGGCAGGCAATAGTAGTGTGGTTCTGGGGTGTGAGCGATTTTCAGCAATCCCCTCTGGGCAATCTTCCCCCATTTTCTTAATTTGGAGTCCCCCAAAATAGGGGGCGTCTTATACATGGGAGTGTCTTATACACAGAAAAATATGGGTATCCCCAGATCTATGGCAGAAATGGCTTTTCTGCTACCTGTGCCCTTTTCAAAAACTGGGTGCTCCAGGGATCAAACCTGAGACCCCTTGCATGCAAAGCTCATGCTCTACCACTGAGCTGGGGTCCCTTGCCTTTTGCACATATGAGAGGACCTCTGCAGCCAAAGGCTTGGCAGGTTTTCCATATCAATATGTCAGTGCCAGCCAAGTGCATCTCTCAGCCAGGCTGCCCTCTGCTCATTCCATTGCCCACTTTTATTTCCCTTTTCACCCCTTTTCCTGTAGCCTTCTCCATTTCCCCTGCTTTTGGTTTCTTGCAGTTTCTTACTTTTCCAATCTTAAGTTCAGTTCTCTGCATTTCCACATTGGTTTGCAATTTAAAAGAAACAAAAACGTGAAAATCTGTCAGCATTTTAGTACAAATTTCTCTCAATCTATACATTCTTGTTTGGCAGTTTTGCCTTAATATACCCAAAGCAATCCCTCCCACCCCAATGCAGCGCATTTTTGTACAATCTTTTCACTAATATATGTAGCTTATGAACACTTTACCCTGGTGTATGCTATTTTGAATGTATTTCTTGGCCGATGAACTGCACTGCAAAATTCAGAGAAAGCCTCTCCTCCTTACAGAGGGGAAAGTTGTGAGCAGGAGCCGATTCCCGCATTGGCAGGGGGTGTTCCAGCCCCCTGCCCAGCTGGCCTGGCTGCCGCGCCATGCCCCCTGGTAGCCAACCAACCAGGTGGAGGCTTGGGGGCGGGCTTTTGCCACTCAAACGTGCCCACAGCAGCACTTCCCTTTCATTCCGCTGCTGGTTTTCGTCGGATCCAGCGGTCGTGGATCCTGACCCCCTTGCTGGTAGCTAGGGCCATGGCACGACCCCTGGTGACATCAGGGAGAGCTTTCAGTTGTATTTGCATCAACAGGCTCCTCCCACTGGTGGTTAAATCTTGTTAGACTCACCCCTCCCTGAGGGGGTGGAGTCACGTTCTGTTGTTTTATCCAATGCCTAAGCCAATACCTCTCACATGCTGTAATCAATAAAGCTGTGGCCTTTTTTAGCCCATTAACCTAATATAATGTGTCCATGTCTCTTTCTTATCCCCAAGCAGGTGGGGGGGGGGGGTTTGAATCAAAGTGTGAATTCTGATGGACGCCTGTGTTTTGGTTCTCGTATTGCTTCAGAAAGTTTGAACTAGGTAGTTTTGTCTTTTGAATGCAAACTGAATCAAAATTCTCCGCCACCCTCCTGGGACTTTCTCCATGCAAAGCAGATGCTTTAACACTGATCTACAGACTTTCCCATGTTTGGATCAGGAGTGTTTGGATATCAGCATCATAATACAGTCATACCTCGGGTTGAATGCGCTTCAGGTTGAGTGCTTTCGGATTGTGCTCCACGGCAACCCAAAAGTAACTGAGCGTGTTACTTCCGGGTTTCACCCTTGCGCATGTGCAGACGCTCAAAATGACGTCATGCGCATGCGCAGAAGTGGCAAAACACAACCTGCACATGCGCGCCGTCGCATCTTGCGGATCCTGTTCGCATCCCAAGGTACCACTGTATTGATGAAGCACATGAATCTGTCAAAGGAGAATGGGAGCACAGATCCTTTGGGGAAAATATCACAAAATATTTCCGTTATTATATCTTGCACTTACACAGCTCAGCCCTGCCCTGCATATATATCACCAGAGAGGGACTCAGCAGTCACAAAAACCTAAAACGACAGCAAACTTGCACTTAGGAAGCTACCTTTAAGTGAAAACGCATCATCACAAGTTAAGTAAGAACTGCAGGCCTGAAGCAAATGACTTTCCCATTAATACGTTCAGCTTGATTTCCTATGCTAATTTGCAGAGAAGGCACTCTGGAAACAAAAGTCCCTGAATAGGCAACTGAATCAAAGGTAGCCCGTGCAAACATAATATTAATATATTTTTTTTAATGCAAGTGTGATGTGGAGGAAAAGAAGGAACAAGAGATATGACTTTTCAAAGCAAACGAACCTTGGAAATACTATTTTTCTGACAGATCAGGATTCCATTGCTATTAAGAGAACTGTGGTTCAACATTGCCCTCTGCCGGAGGCAGTCTGGGATTTCAAATGCTAAAACAAAACAGAAAACACCCCAAAATCCTTTGGAACATTTCTTTTTATGTGTTAGCCGTCTCCTGCTGGCGGCAGAAATAATAAGAGGGAGGAACCCATGCTGTGTTAACTTTTTATGCCTCCATTACATCGTTCGGGACACAGTGAAGCCGAAAAAATGCTTAGTCCCAAACTTTAAGAAGATGGTAGAGACTATTGAACAAAACTAATTTTCAAAGGGAGAAATAAAGGAGTGGGGGAGGGATTTGTGACATCAAGGATCTGCATTCGTCTCTGAGCTTCCAGGACTGCTCAAAATTCACCAAACTCTTCTAGCCTATTTGGGTAAAATCTTTGTAAGCAAAGTCTACTAAAACAAAAGGTTGCAAGAGCAATTTTGTGAAATTGTTGTACGTTAGGACTGGCCAGGATAGCTCAGTGATAGAACATGAGACACTTAAGCCCCACTTTGGGCAAAACACTCCTGCATTACAGGGATTGGCATAATTGACCCTTGCACTCCCTTCCAATTCTACAATTCTATTATTCAAACACAAGCACAGGTCATATACAGTGGTACCTTGCTTCTCAAACGCCTTGGTACTCAAACGCCTTGGTTCCCAAAACCCGAAAACCCAGAAGTAAGTGCTCCAGTTTTCAAACATTTTTCAGAACATCTGATGTGGCTGTCAGCTATTGTTTCCGGGGTGCCTGCACCAATCAGAAGCTATGCCTTGGTTTTCAAACATTTCGGAAGTTAAATAGACCTCCGGAATAGATTAAGCTTGGCCCTTTTGTTTTTGCTATTTATTTTGCATTTTTGTTTTTGAGGCTTTTTCGGTTAATTTGTTTTTGTGACTGTGTGGAACCCAGTTAGCTACTGATTGATTGACTGTGTGACTGCGGAAATGGATAAAAGCCCCCCCCCCCCTCTAAACAATGACTATCATCAGTGCAGGTAAGGAAAAAAAATAATTTTAATTTTTATCCTCTACAATACTGTCTTATTTTATAGTACAGTACATTGATTATTGCTTTCATTTTATGGATCAATGGTCTCGTTAGATAGTGAATTCACGTTAAATTGCTGTTTTAGGGGTTGTTTTTAAAAGTCTGGAACGGATTAATCCGTTTTGCATTACTTTCTATGGGAAAGCGCGCCTTGGTTTTGGAACGCTTTGGTTTTGGACCGGACTTCCAGAACGGATTAAATTTGAGAACCAAGGGACCACTGTAGTAAAAGTGGACCCAGGCTGTATCACTTCATATTGCAGGGAAGGAGAGGACTGGATTTCTCAAAAATCCCCTGTATTTTAAAAAAATAATTCCTGCACACAAAAAAAGGAAGCACTTCAGGAGAAAGCCTGGTGTATGTCCTCCTCATTTTCCAAGAGCTGAAGGGAGAATTTCCAACGCTGGCAGTTTGCCATGGAGAACAACCGCTCTCTCATGGCCACCCATCTTAGCAACCTGCGAAGCGGACCTGCAGGAAGATTCCCTGGTGCTCAGCTACTGCTGGATCATGCCAAAGGCCCAACCAGTCCAGCATCGTAGAATCATAGAATTGCAGAGTTGGAAGGGACCCTGAAAGTCATCTATTCCAACCCCCTGCAATGCAGGAATCTCAGCTAAAGCGTCCATGACAGATGGCCATCCAACCTCTGCTTTAAAAACCTCCTAGGAAGGCGAGTCCACCACCTCCCAAGGGCTCTTACTGTCAGAAAGTTCTTCCTAACGCTTAGCTGGAATCTCCTTTCTTGAAGCCATGGGTTTGAATCCTACCTTCTGGAGCAGGAGACAGCAATGCTGTCTCAGTGGCCAACCAGATGCCTTCAAGCAAGACCTGAGCAAAACCGCACTCTGCTCTTTGCTGGCAGGATTATACAGGTGCAGCCAGCCCAAGGAACAACTTCAGTCCAAACCATTTAAGGCTTTAAAGGTTAAAAAAAAAAAGAACTTTAAATTGGGCCCAGAAACTCACTGTCAGCCGGTGAAGCTGCTACAGCAATGATATCATCAACACTGACTGCCTCTGATGGCCGCATTTTGGACCATTTGACATTATTGAACTATCTTCCACATAATAGCTGCATTTCAATCCACATACGGGAGGTGAGGAGTAAGTCAAGTTACATGGGAATTTGGAAATACAGAGGTTCCTTAAGCATCCTTAGCCAAGAGACGGTGTGCCCCACAGTGCTTTTACCTCGCCCATTTATCTGTTTGCAGCTAGATGGGGCAGGTGGCCTCATTTGATAGTTATTGAAAGCAAAGTTCTTAACCCAAGGTACTATTTCTGGGTTAGCGGAGTCTGTAACCTGAAGCGTCTGTAACCTGAAGCATCTTTAACCTGAGGTACCACTGTATTGGGAAAGTGCCCACTCTCATATTTCACCCAGCACAGGCCAAACATGACCCCATTTGATTTACTTCCTTGTTTATGAACTGGCACGGCCCTGGGCTGTTGTGTCAGCAGAAATACACAAAGCTCTGTGAACGCTGCATTGCTGCTGAGGTGGCAGAAGCTTCAAACACGTCCTTCAAAACCTGGGCTCTAACAGGACGGGAAAGAGAAAGGGCACACCTTTTCTTAAGTCACAAAGAGCAGCCTCATGAAAAAAAGTTATCTCTGCAACCTGCTTTCAGGTGCAACATTCTAAGCATCAACAGGAATGAGTCTCAATGGGCAGAAAGGATGCAGGAATCTGGGGGAAGTGAGGGCAGGCGAGGATGCAGGGTTCAGCCCCGACACAGCAGGTGTCATGATCCTGACCTTGCTTTGCAGGGGGGACAGAAAACTCCCATTGGGAAGGGAGGTTTATTACAGTGGTGCCCTGCAAGACGAACGCCTCGCAAGACGAAAAACCCGCTAGACGAAAGGGTTTTCCGTTTTGGAGGCGCTTCGCAAAACGAATTTCCCTATGGGCTTCCTTCGCAAGACGAAAGCCCATAGGGAAATCTCCGGGACAGCGGGGAAGCGCAGCGCGTCTTCCCCACTGTCCTTGGACCTCCTCCGAAGGCTGGCGGTGGGGCGGAGAGACCTTCTCCCCGCGCCAGCTTTGGGATGGCTGCTCCGAAGGCTGGCGGTGGGGCAGAGAGACCTCCTCCCGCCGCCAGCCTTGGGATGGCTGCTCCGAAGGCTGGCGGTGGGGCGGAGAGACCTTCTCCCTGCGCCAGCCTTCGGATGGCTGTCCTGAAGACTTGCGGTGGGAGGAGGGTTTTCCTTCCCACCGCCAACTTTCAGAATGCTGTTCTGAATGTTGGCGGTGGGGAGGAAAAACCCTCCTCCCACCGCAAGCCCCGGGAACAGAGGAGAAGCGCTGCGCGCCTTCCCCTCTGTTCCCATACCTGTCCTGAAGGCTTGCGGTGGGGAGAAAAGCCCTTCTCCGCACCGCCAGCCTGGCAAGCGGTCTCCATAGGAACGCATTAATTGATTTTCAATGCATTCCTATGGGAAACCGTGCTTCGCAAGACGAAAAACTCGCTAGACGAAAAAACTCGCGGAACGAATTAATTTCGTCTTGCGAGGCACCACTGTATTTATTTTATAGGGGTCATCTCAAAAAGCATCAGGCTACTGTACAACAACATAAAAAATAAAACAAAAGCAATACAGAGTGAAGATTAAAACAACTGGATACCAGAGAAAATTTTAAACCACTGCATAGGCTTGTTGGCACAGAGAGGTCAAAAGACATTTGGGGGTGCCTGCCAAATCTCTGCTAGAAGGGTGGTCTGCAGCATGGAGGCTGGTGACACTAAACACCCAATTTAAGGCTTCCTCCAACTACTCTCAAAGGGAAGGCAAACCTGGCCTGTAATGGTTGTAAGGGGTTACTTGTGCGTAAGTTGCCTTCAGTTTTGGTTAGATTGCCTGCCCAACCATGCTTTGGCTGACAGCTCACACTCCGTGGCCGGTCAGTCACTTGCAGAATCCGTCAGTGGGCGTTTCTTGAACCTCTTCCAGCATAAGAGCTGTTTGATGCCAAGTCTCCTCCTACTTTCCCTGCGCGGAACTCGTCTGCGCAAGTAAGGGGAAGGCAGAGGCGTGTCCGCGCTCTCCCCACTAGTCTCGGGTGAAGGGTCTTGGAGACCTCTCTCTGAATCCTCCATTTCCCTCCCTTCTCTACCGGTGTTACGCTGAATTCCTTCCCCCCTGCTGGTCCCCTCTCCTGCATCGCTTTGGAGCCTTGCCTCCTCCTCTCGTTCTGATGTCAGTTCCCTGGCATGGCCCTTCAAAGAAAATTGATCAGCTCAAACCATCGTTCTTACTAACTTTTTTTAGACATCGTTTTCTAGTCATTACACCTCTAGTTACCAAAAGTCTCTCACACTATGGAAATTGCCTCTATATATCATCAAGTCCATTCCATTAAGGGAGCATGCATGATTTTGTTTTATTCTATTTGCAGTTGCTCAATATCCTTTTCTTTTCCTGTCCTTTCTGAAGCTTGCCTATAGCTCAGTTGGTTTGTGTGTTGTGCTGATAACGCCAAGGTTGCAGGTTTGATTCCATCCACTTTAAGATCTTTTACAAGTCAATCAACCCAGCAAGCGTGGCACCACTGCTTGCCCAACTTGCGCTTCCAGCTACAGGTCATCCCAGTGCAGCCCAACGTCTGAAAGTTCAACGGTTCTTCAACAAACTGTGAGGAGGTGCAATGGACAAGATTGGGCTCATAGAAGACCTTCGAAACAGCAGAGTGTGGTAAAACTGTAAGGTCAGAAGTCTGAAAAGTTGGTAAGATCCAGAAATCAACTCGGGAGAAGGAAATGAAGTTTGTGCAATGTGAACACACATAGTGATAAAAGGAGAGAATTCCATTCACCTCACAGAGAATGGGGCTGGTGTGATGTTAACATATGAGAGTGCTGGAGGTGAAATAGTTAAACAAGTTACCCAATCAGAACCTAGGGGGTGGAGTCAGAGGGACTATAAAACCAGCTCTGGGAGGGGCGAAGGGAGAGTTTGTTGGGAGTTGGGTGGTTGGTTGGAGTGGGAGTGAATTGGGATAGAGTCTGTGGGTAGGTTGAGTTAGTGTAGCGAAATAAGCTGAGTCAGGAACAATTAGGGGCTAGGAAGACAAGTAAATATCTGAGAGGTGGTTTAGTGAGTGAGAGCAGGTAGCGGCAGTTATAGGTCTGGATAGGCACCCCATGATTATAAATGACTGATACCGTTTATGAAAACACACGCTTGTTAAACTGCAATAAATAAACAGAAGTTTATGTTCCAATTTAACCCTGACTGGACTCAGTATTGTACCAGGTAGGGCCTGGGTGGTGGCAGCGAGAAATAAAGTGGTGGCACAGGGATCAAGAGACGGTGAAACATGCGGGGACCCTGTGTGATCGCCACAGCTGGTTGCTGTGAGAAGAAAAGCCCTTCAACGGCAGTGGGAGCAAGGACAGTGGCAAACACTTACCTAATGTCCTCGTCCGTGACGATGAAGGCTTTGCAGAGAGGTTGGGAGGTGTTCAGCCACACGGCTGGGTTCTTCTCAACGGCGGCAGAGAGCTGCCCTGTGATGGGGGCAGAACTCGTGTGCAGTGCGCTGGCGACGGCAGACAGGAGGGTGTCGTCGTTGTTCCCCGGGCCAACCCCTGGAACGCGAATGCAGCACTTGTCAATAAGGTTCATCAGAGCAGAGTTCAACGGGCAGGATCCGGTGGCAAGGATCCCAAACCTCCCACCCCAGACCCTAGTCAGGTAGTCAAAGAGCACATGAGAGGGAGATGAAGCATGCAGGGGCGCACACACACACACACACATGGGTCTCACCCCACACCGTGCTGGCCCCATTCAGTTCACCTTCCTACTTAGTGTAGGTTCAGCTTGACACTCTAGGAATTCTGGACAACCAATTATCTGTGGGGCAAGAGGGCAGCCTAACCACAAAACTGGCAAGAACCAGCTTCGGAGGAACCTAATGGCCAAAGCAACTCCAGATATGGTACAATGAGGGATCTAACACATGCCATTTCCAAGGACTGTGGTTGACTAAAAGATGGTGGGCCAATTTCAGGACTGGGCAGAGGAGGAATGGTGGAGACCACCTCCCCATCCTGACTCTTCCGGGGAGGAGGAAGAGGAAGGCAGTATAGATTTACAACAGGGGTTTGGGGAGGTCGCAGCTCAGAGGCAGATGAGAGGAAAAGCTGGGAAATCATGGAACAGCCAGAACAACACCCAGCTGACATGTTGTCATTGGAAAGCATTCGAGACCCCCGTCTCCCAGAGCCCAGCAAGCCTTAAAAGTAGGAGAGCAAAGAGCTCAAAGACAGAGGGCATGTAGCAGCACCCGTAGAAGTGACGGTGAGAATGACGAATGAGGAAGTGGGAGAGACGGTGGAGATTCACTTGGGACAACGCCATTGTCCAAGAGGCTGGGTTCTATAGCCTCTCTCTGTAAAGATTAAAATAAAAAAGGATGGTAAGAAACTCTCCCTTGTCTTTATACGTTCCTGGGCAACCAGCCGGGAGCCACTGACAGCATCCTGACAGGCAATGGGGTGGTAGAAGATGGAAGGGGAGAGGAAGAAATACCTAAGGTGACTATCTTTTTACTATATACCATGTTTCCTAATGGGAAGTTCTTGCAGACTCTCTGGACTCTGTCCTGTAATGCAGTACTAAATAGACAAGCTGGGAATTTGGTGACAGCCTCTGTAATGAACCCCCAAAGGGAATTTCTCCCCACACCAAACAGGGTTTTGCTCACAGAATAGGAATTCCTCTCCTCCTCCTGGCAGTTGCTGCGCACCTGAGAATCTGGACTAAATGAAGCTTTGGTCTGAACCAACAGGGCTACTGCTGTTATGTTCTTATCACACTTTAGACTTCCACCAGCGTACCAAGATGTGAAGCTACAATGTGGACACTGGGGGCAAAGTCAAGCATGTGGGCCCTCCCTGTTAGAATTCCTGCTCCATGATTGCAGTCATGGGAATTTTGTCTTTCACATGACGGTATGTTTTGACTCCACAAAGTGGGAAGTGATGGAGACAGGATGTTTGTGTTACTGTGTTCCGTGAAGTGGGACTGTTGTGCTTTGGTCTTTTTTTCTCTTTGTTGTCTGATGCTAGAGAGAGAGGGAGCCATGTTGCAGTGCTCCGTGTGTGTTTATATGTAAATAAAGTAGATTAGCCAAAATGCTGAGTAGGTGAGGTCTGTCACGCAAGGTGCGCAAACTCTGTGGATCCCTAAGTGTTTTGAAGCTCCCGAACGATCGACCAGGAGGGAGAGAACATGCCAGACGGGCATGTGTCTCTGCCAGGGTCCTACTCAAGTGTAGGCTGAACTCCTGACACTCCCCACCCCTTCAGATGCATCCACACATGCACAAAATGTCCCTCTGCACCCCAGCTTGAGAGCCACCCATTTTTTAGGAGCGCACAGAACACTGCTGGTGCAAAGAGTACCTTGAAGGCCTTTTGGCAGCTCCATGGATTTTATGATCTGCTCGCTCACATCTGATGCGCTCAAGCCTTGCAGCCTCTTCTCCCAGAAAAGCTGAAAAGATTGAAAGATTGCCGGGTTAATTTAAAATGGAAAAGTAACAAAAACACTGCGGGGGGGGGGGGAGAACCAAGACGGAATATTCATTTTATAGGCATAAACTTAATCCCTTCTGCAACAGCGCTGGAAGATTTACAGACAGCCTCTGCATGCTGCCAATTTGACGAAAAAGCAGAAGGAATCGTTTTGTTTATTTGTGGGTTTAGTTCGAATATTTATGCCCCATTTATTTAGACGCAATCAACCTCTCAAAAGCAGCTTGCGGTGATACTAAAGCAAGCATCCCTTGTTTTTATTCTTTTTCAAGGTTACTTCCAGGGCAGATTCTGGGTGCCAGTTCCCTACGGAGCTTTGCTACTGAAGAGAAACTATCCTCTGGGAAGTTCTCTTGCACAAAGACTTGAGAAATGAACAGTCGTTGCCCAATAACACAGCTGCTTCCCCACACGCCTGAATGGGACTTGTGCACAGGGCAAACCAACACCTGATTGCTCCAATGCAGATGAGTGCCGGCTATACTTGCTTACTTTAAACTGATGCAAAAACAATTAAGCAACAATTAAGCATACGCACACTTTTTCCAGTTAAGGACAATTGTGTTGAGCCCTTGATTGCTTCCAATATGCTAGGGCTGCATAATCAACTTAAAAGGGGGTAGCTTTCAAGGATGCTCACCCAAGGACCAAACTACTGTGATGCAGAAGGCAGCTTTGTTGGGGGCTGTTGCTGTTTTTAAAAAATGCAGATAGCATCAGCTGCAAGGAGAGCCATGGATAATTACAAGGAGCACAGCAGGTGTGGTGGAAGAATTTAACCCTCTCCTCTCCTGCTGCTGTCCTAAATAAGAGTCCTTGTTCCAAAGGTGCTATCTGCATTGGAAATCACTCATTGGGACCAGCTAAACTTTGATTTGGCATCTCGATTGCTAATTCTGCCCTAGTGTAAGTGTAATTTGCCCTGTGGCACAGGGTGACAAAGTTCAGCACCTGAAAATACGTGCATCGGTAAGGTGCTTGTGAACTTGCACATGCAGGTAAATCTGCAAGGACTGTAGACCAAGGAGACTCAAATTCAAATCCATGCTCAGCCATGGGTAAGCTTGGAGCAGTTAACTAATATCTCAGTCTAATATGCTTCAAAGAGATAATGGAGAGAGAGAGAGAGAGAGAGGGAAGAGTACGCGTTGAAGGAAAAACAAAATGAAGGGGGGAAAAGAGTAATCAGCAAGGGTAGTAGTTGAGCTAAGTTTGAGTAAAACCTAGTTGAATTACCAACCTTGCTGCTTACCATGAGACCCACTGATATTAATGAACATGTCTAAGACATTGCCATTAATTTCAATGGGCCTACTGTGAGTAAAGTTAGCTGAATACCACCCTAAACAAGTGGATGTATCATGCAAATGGTGATCTTACATATGGCACCTAATTAGATTATTTTGAAATGAACTCCTTTCCTGAAAACCAAGGTATTCAATTGCAATTCCTTACTTAATAATTGGAGCATTTTTTCCTACCCTCAAGTAATTTTTCATTGTGAAAATGACAGTACAATTTTTTAAACATCTACTTAATTTATCTTAAATAGGAACTAAAATGATACAATTGGCATGATTACTGTAAGGACTATATAAAATGTTCCCATTTAGCTGATTTAAAAAATCAATTTAGGTTACAATTATGTCAGATAAGTTTGGTGATCCCTGTAGACCCTGGTCAGAGTGATAATGTGATGGATGAGTTTTGTACGCAGCGTAATTGCTTTGTTTCAGTGCTCTCTACAGAATCCATTAATATTTGGTTGTCCAATTAAGATCACTTTTAAGACAATCATGGCAGTGACCAACTTCAGTCCATATTTACACATTTTGCAAGACAACTCAATTATTTCATTCCTGTTTTCCTTCACCAGACCATCATCAACAGCCTTTGCTACTTTACCTTGTGTGTTTATATGTATACATGTATATAATTATCTCTACCCTTCTACTGCATATGGGTATTCAGATCAGCTTAGATCAATTAAAACCACATCATCATAAAGACAACATCATCAAGAAAATACAAAGTGTGTCCGCACATTACACTGAACCCAGGTACAAGCTGTCTCTACACATGTACAAGTGTTTATACAAAAGAGCACACACTCGTTGATTTCTACAGCTCAACTGTTGTGAACACAGGTACACAGATGGTACACTCGTCGTATATCATACTTGAATAACCGGGTGTACCAGTTCAAGCAATGGTGTACACAGATTGAATACGCATGGAACGTAGTAAGAGGCAGAACAGGCACAGCAAATTCGGGAGGAAAATACTCTCTGCTTGACAGGGCAAAATGTCTTCCCGAACAAAAAATGACTTTCCTAGCAGGTAGAAGTTAAAAAACAGAGACATCACCTTGCCAACAAAGGTCCGTATAGTTAAAGCCATGGTTTTCCCGGTAGTGATGTATGGAAGTGAGAGCTGGACCATAAAGAAGGCTGATCGCCGAAGAATTGATGCTTTTGAATTATGGTGCTGGAGGAGACTCTTGAGAGTCCCATGGACTGCAAGAAGATCAAACCTAAACATTCTTAAGGAAATCAGCCCTGAGTACTCACTGGAAGGACAGATCCTGAAGCTGAGGCTCCAATACTTTGGCCACCTCATGAGAAGAGAAGACTCCCTGGAAAAGACCCTGATGTTGGGAAAGATGGAGGGCACAAGGAGAAGGGGATGACAGAGGACGAGATGGTTGGACAGTGTTCTCGAAGCTACAAACATGAGTCTGACCAAACTGCTGGAGGTAGTGGAAGACAGGAGTGCCTGGTGTGCTCTGGTCCATGGGGTCACGAAGAGTCGGACACGACTAAATGACTAAACAACAACAAGCAGGTAGAAGATGGTTAAAGAGAGGGGGGTCATACAAGCCTTGCAGGGCAAGATATGCCACAGTTTGGGTCAGCAGTGAACAAGATGCCGCCCTTTAAACAGCAACACCAGAGGTGTTGAGGAAGAGGAGAAATCAGTTGTCTGATTCAGACATCTAGGCCTGCAGAAACCTCTATCATGCGATGGAAACAGATAAAGATGATGCCATAGACTGGAAGGGAGAAGACTGGAAGGATGGGATGGTGGAAGCTGAAGACATAACAGGGCTTAGTAAGAGAGAGGTTCAGAATCGGAGGCAGAAGCTGAAGTAGGAAAGGAGGAGGCCAAGAGGCAGAGATGGGTCAGGCTTGTGAAGAGGCAGGAGAGGCATGAAGAGGGAGGAGCAAAGGCAGCCACGGAGGCACAATCTCAGATTGCTTGGGATACATCCTGGAGAGGAGGAGACATAGCTGGCTGTGGGGAGGCAGGGACCTTTCGTCTAGGCCAGGCATCCCCAAACTTGGCCCTCCAGATGTTTTGGGACTACAGTTCCCATCATCCCTGACCACTGGTCCAGTTAGCTAGGGATGATGGGAGTTGTAGTCCCAAAACATCTGGAGGGCCGAGTTTGGGGGTGCCTGGTCTAGGCAACTGCTTCATGGGGGTAAGACCTGAATTGCTGTGCTCATTGGGCCTGAAATTCCTGTGCTGATCCTGTTTTGCTAAGAAAGAGGTAACTCCAGCTCGCTCAAGGTGAATTACTGGTGGCTTGGTTCCTGCCAGGTGCCTTACAGACTACTTGGCCCTTCAGCTCACAGCAGTGGCTCCCCAGAGTTCTTTCCCTGAGTCAACAGAGTGATGCAGCAGCAAACAAAGCTAATGCTATTCTAGGCTGCATCAACAGAAGTATAGTGTCCAGATCAAAGGATGTAATAATACCACCCTATTTTGCCTTGATCAGACCACACCTGGAATACTCTGTCCAGTTCTGGGCGTCACAATTTAAGAAGGCTACTAACAAGCTCGAGGAAGGGTTGATGATCAAGGTTTTGGAAACCAGGCCTTATGAGGAACAGTTGAAGGAGCTTGTACTTAGTCAGCTTCTACAATATGTGATATTTTCGGTTCTGTTTTTACTGAAGGTTCTGGGGCTTGAGAAACCAGGACCTCGGAATGCGAAGCATGCGGCCTGTGGTTGAGCTACAGTCTCCTCGTGATAAGCTCAGCGCCGCACAAAATGAAACGATGTGCTGCGTAGACAAATAGGAAGTCTCATTTATATCAGACTGTACTCACAAGGATATTTTCTTAGTGGTTCCAAACATGCAAACACTCAAGGCTGTCTCTCTGCTAATGTGGGCAGCTTTTAATGCAGGTCTGAATGTCTGAACTGGGCCCCTTCCCTATTCAGCACATTCGTACAACAAAGAAAAAGACACTTGATTAACCTGAAGCCTAAAGCTGCTCCCATTTCCGCATTTTTAGACTGCTCCTTAGGTTTCAAAGCTCAGTGCCTTCTTCGCAAGCTTTTCTGCAGAGCTGGCACAGTAACAATGCCTTTGCAGTTCTAGAACACTTAAGAAATCCATGTTGGAGATCTTGCGCTGGGAGCACTGATCTGTAGCTCCTGGGAAATGGAAGGGTCTGGAGGACACTGCTGGACTCAAGAGAAGTCACACCAAATGTTCTTCATTCTTTTGTGCATGGAATGGTCTCCAACATTATGAATACAGTGGTACCTCGCAAGACAAATGCCTCGTAAGACGAAAAACTCGCAAGACGAAAGAGTTTTTTGTTTTTTGAGTTACTTCGCAAGACGAATTTCCCTATGGGCTTGCTTCGCAAGACGAAAACGTCTTGCGAGTTTGTTTCCTTTTTCTTAAAACCATTAATACTATGGGAATCCATGCTTCACAAGACGAAAAATTCGCAAGACAAAAAAACTCGCAGAACGAATTAATTTCGTCTTGCGAGGTACCACTGTATATATATACAGAGGGAGAAGTTGCCTTATCCCGACTTTGGCTGGAAACAACTCTTCAAGGTCTCATCACGCAGAGAGGCCTTCCCCCATCTCCGCAACTAGGGCCAGATCCTGTGTGGGCCACTTTCGACAGGTGGGGTGGGTGAGCCACCTGTCCCTCGCCTGATGTCATTAGGATGCCAGGTGACTGACGCTTCAAACTGTGGCTGTGAAAGAAGAATCCGGAGCATGCTCTTAAGTGAGCTCTCATTTTCTCCTTTGCTTGAAGGCAGTGCTTTCCCAATTCAAGGTGCAGATGCAAAGGAACAATCAACCGTGTGCTCAGAAATGCAGGCCTTCCTCTGCAGCAACTTGAATTACCGTATTTTTCGCTCTATAAGACGCACCAGAACACAAGACGCACCTCGTTTTCGGAGGAGGAAAACAAGAAAAAAAATATTCTGAATCTCAGAAGCCAGAACAGCAAGAGGGGTCACTGTGCAGTGAAAGCAGCAATCCCTCTTGCTGTTCTGGCTTCTGGGATAGCTGCACAGCCTGCATTCACTCCATAAGACGCACACACATTTCCCCTTACTTTTTAGGAGGGAAAAAGTGAATCTTATAGAGCAAAAAATACGGTAGGTGCTTTTTGAATATGATGCCTTTTTCTGTCACCAAGGCGTGCCTCACCCAAAACAGCCTATGGGTCAGATGTTCCACACCAATGAAGTGACTGTTGTTTATAGACAGCAGACAGGTGAAGAATCCGAAGTTCTTTAATTTCTGTACTTTATCTTTACTATTCTCTCTTTTAAGTTCTTTTCTGTCTCCTTCTTCTTGTCATTTTCTCTCATTTCTTTCTCCTCTTCTCCTCTTTTCTTTTCTCCTATCCTTTTTCTTTTCCTCTGCGTTTTTATTTTATTTAGTTTACGGTTGGATGAAAAAAGATACTTGGTATTAAGTTTTGTATCTCTCTTTGTAAACTCTAATTAAATTTATTCAAAAAAGAAGAAGTTCCCCACACAAATGAAGGTGGCAGGGTCTTAATCAGAGACGTGGCAGCTGCCCAGGCTGTACATTACCACTGTGGGAAACTTATCAGAAATCCTCATTAACATAGGTATTTATGAAAAATATTTGCACCTCACCCTTCCATCTACAATGCAGCTTGCAAAAAAATGATATCATAATTGTCAGATAAAATACCATACAATAATATTTATATCACCGTATTTGTTGTTGTTATTGTTATTATTATTATTAAAATTATTACTTAAAATAAATATACATGCAGTGACCCGATAAGGCATATAAAAGCATAAATAAATAAATAAATAAATAAATAAATAAATAAATAGATAGATAGATAGATAGATAGATAGATAGAGGAGGCTTGCCAGAAAAGGGGAGATGGCTAGAGCTCAATGACAGAGCATCTATCGAAAGGTAGTCCTGAAGTCTTGCTGTGTTGACCGTATTTTTCTGTGTATAACACGCCCCTGTGTATAAGACGACCCCTATTTTTGGGGACTCCAAATTAAGAAAGTGGGGGGAGAATGCCCAGAGCTGTTGAGTTTTAGGGGGAGATGTTGCCAAGAGCTGTTGAGTTTTTTTTCAGGGGGATTGCCAAAAATTGCTCACCCGCCTGGCCAATGCTGCCAATCACACGTCGCCAAAACCACCAATCGTCTGCCCACTCCCCCCCAGCAGCCACCAATCGCCAGCCCAATTGCCGCAGCAGCAGCTACCAATCACATGCCCAGCTGACACAGAAGCAGCCAATCGGCAGCAGCCCTTGCCGCACCCACCAATCACCCGCCCAATCGCAGCTGACAATCTCCTGCTCGCAACTGCAACCAATCACCCATCCCCCACTCTGCACTATCCGTGTATAAGGCGACCCCTAATAAAAAATCATCTTATACACAGAAAACTACGGTTAATTTTGGAAGCCACCCAGAATGGCTGGGGTAACCTAGTCAGATGGGCGGTTTTCATCATCATCATCATCTGCTTTGCATACCAAAAGTCCCAGATTCAGTTCATAGCATCTCCAGTAAAAAGGGTCAGTTATCAGGGTGACAGGGAAGACCACTGTCTTGAAATTTTGCTGTACAGCTCATCCATTTGTGTACACAAGTCGTAATCACTATGTACACCCCTAATGTTTTATTGGAAAGGAACAACAGAACTGGAAGAGTTGGGACAGGCACAGGCACACTCAGCCCTTCAGATGTTTGGGGACTACAACTCCCATGATCCCTAGCTAACAAGACCAGTGGTCAGGGATGATGGGAACTGTAGTCCCAAAACATCTGGAGGGCTGAGTTTGCCTATGCCTGAGTTGGAAGTTACCCCAAGGGTCACCTAGTCCAACTCCCTGAAATGCAGGGATCTCAACTAAAGCATACATGGTAGATGCTGACACAGCCTCTGCTTAAAAACCTCCATGGAAGGAGAGTCCACCAGCTCCCGAGGGAGACCGTTCCACTGTTGAACAACAGCTCTCACTGTGGAAATATACAAGGTAACAGCCAGGCCCACAACCAGTGGCGTAGCGTGGGGGTGCAGGGGGGGCCGGCAGCACCGGGCGCAACATCTGGGGGTTAGGGTTAGGGGGCGCAAATTACTTGCCTTGCCCCGGGTGCTGACAACCCACGCTACACCACTGCCCACAACAGAACCAAGATTACACACATAGTCTTTCTAACAGACCAGATCATGCCTTCTGCTGGAGAACGGAAAGAGTTTCTCCCGCAGGCCTCCAAAGTCATCTCGAAAGGTTAATCTATTTTAGGAGGACCTAATCATCCAGGATGTGGGTGGCACTGTAGGTTAAACCACAGAGCCTAGGACTTGCCGATCAGAAGGTCAGCGGTTCGAATCCCCGCGACAGGGTGGGCTCCTGTTGCTCAGTCCCTGCTCCTGCCAAACTAGCAGTTCAAAAGCACGTCAAAGTGCAAATAGATAAATAGGTACCACTCCGGCGGGAAGGTAAACGGCATTTCCGTGCGCTGCTCTGGTTCGCCAGAAGTGGCTTAGTCATGCTGGCCACATGACCCGGAAGCTGTATGCTGGCTCCCTCGGCCAGTAAAGCGAGATGAGTGCCGCAACCCCAGAGTTGGTCACGACTGGACCTAATGGTCAGGGGTCCCTTTACCTTCCAGGAAGATCAAAAGGACTTCCAACATGATGCATCTGGGAGGCAGAGAAGAAACAAGACATCCAGGAAAAGCCTTTGACTCACCCAAAAAAAGCTCCCAGTGAATCAAGAGTATGGACTCGCAGGATATGTGAAATGTCAAGATCCTCACACACGTACAAAGAAACCGTGAACTGGTCCTAAGGCTGCAGTCCGAATGGAAAGTTCAAGCCCCACAATACCAGTGGAACTTCTGAATAAAAAGAGTTCGGAGGGGAAGCTCTTTACGGTGCCCCAGAATACAAGATGCAGAGGTGTAGTGGTTAGAGTATCAGACTAGAAAAAGGGAGAGGCGGCTTCGAATCCTTACTCAGTCATGAAGCTCACTGGGTGACCTTGGGTTAGTCACTATCTGTCAGCCTCACAAGGCTATTGTGAGGGTGGGATCACGTAGCCTTGAGCTCTTCCTGGAGGAAAGGTGAGTGATAAATGCAATAAATAAAAATAAATTAGCTTTCATAACTTTCTTATTTCTTTCGTTGAGTTGTTGGAACACTTTGTTAGCCTTGTTTGTTGCACATTTAAGATGAGCCAGTCATTTAAATAATTTTGCACTGTTTTTCCTTCATACAAAATACATTTTTCTCTGTCTAAATTATATAAAAAAGTATTAATGTGAAGCATCTTGCACATTAAGCATCATGTTGATATTTAGACAGCGTCGATTTTGTATTTCTGTAATAAAAATGGAATACAGTGGTGGATATTTGACCACAACTGCCAATTGGCAAGTGTCCCAGTATTTCACGTCATTTCCTCTGTGACAAAATAGTTTCCTATTGCTGTCCTTCTGGGCCGTATCAGCCCCAAACCACCCATCGCCCCCAGTTACCTGTCTGGGCTGTTCAATCACTCGCTGTGGATCGGACTTCACTTTGTTGCTAGGATGGTTGGTAACTTTGGTGACCGGCTGTTTAAAAATAGACGCCGTTTGTCTGATTGGCAGTGTTGTGTTTAAATCTGGTTTGCCCTATTCGAAGACAGGAGAAAAACCACATGTTATTGCACAGCTGATAAGCAGAACGAGGAAACAAGAGAAGTTATTACATGGCTGGTAATCACGGCGGGACATGCAAGAACTTGCTCGTATTTTTCTCCTGAACATCAAGTGTTTTTTAAAGAGTCACCATGATAAAACACGCTTTGGGGAAATTTCATGGACCAGCTTACCTATGCATGTACAGCAAGGGTGGGGGCAAATGTGGCCCTCCAAGCCTTTTTACCTGGCCCTCAGGACTCTCACTACATCACAGCCACACACCCTCTGTAGTCCTGCTTCACATCATGAGTTTTCTTCCTGGCTGGAATTCTGATAATGCTGGGGTCAGCAAACTTTTTCAGCAGGGGGCCGGTCCACTGTCCCTCAGACCTTGTGAAGGGCCAGACTATATTTTTTTTGGGGGGGGTTGAACGAGTTTCTATGCCCCACAAATAACCCAGAGATGCATTTTAAATAAAAGGACACATTCTACTCATGTAAAAACACACTGATTCCCGGCCTGCCCAGGGACCAGATTTAGATGGCAATTGGGCCGGATCCGGCCCCCGACCTTAGTTTGCCTACCCGTGTGCTAATGCCTTTTGCTTGTCTGCATGCAAGGTTACTGAAGAGGGAGGTTTTTAGGTGGGGACATTTTGATGCAAGGATGTTTTTCACCTGGAGCCAAGCTGAAAGAACATACGTAGAACATTTTCCATAGTAGCCAAAAGCATCCCCTTCCTGGAGTGGTTTTTCAGGATCACATTGGAAGGGGCTGTAACTGCCTGGAATGCTGATTTCCTGTGAGGTCAATCAGTGATCCAATTGGCAGGGAACACCCATGTGACTGATCTGGGAAAATATTGCCTCACTTTGCTTTGTTTTGACCTCAGTGATGTCTTCACATCACCGAACCTGACAGGATATATAGCGTTCACTGCACTTGATCCTGACTGTCTAGGGCAGGGGTCAGCAAACTTTTTCAGCAGGGGGCCAGTCCCCTGTCCTTCAGACCTTGTGGGGGGGGGCAGACTATATTTTGGAAAAAAATTGAATGAATTCCTATGCCCCACAAATAACTCAGAGATACATTGTAAATAAAAGCACACATTCTACTCATGTAAAAACACGCTGATTCCTGGACCATCCGCGGGCCAGATTTAGAAGGCGATTGGGCCGGATCCAGCCCCTGGGCCTTAGTTTGCCTACCCATGTTCTAGGGCAGCGGTTCTCAACCTGTGGGTCGACAGATGTTGTTGAACTACAACTCCCATCACCCCTATCTAGCAAGGCCAGAGCTCAGGGATGATGGGAGTTGTAGTCCAACAGCATCTGGGGACCTACAGGTTGAGAACCGCTGGTCTAGGTTCATGAAGGAAGGGGAAAGAGGACAAAACAGCACTTAAACAGCCACCAAGCTAGATGGCTTTAAAAGAGAATTAGCTAGCCCTGATGCCTATGCTCTGTCGCCACAGTGGGGGGCAGAAATGCATCTGAATACCAGTTGCTGGAAAACCCAGGAGGGGAGAGTGGTCTTGTGTTTGAATCCTGCTTGCAGATTTCCCACAGGCATCTGGTTGGCCACTGTGAGAACAGGATGCTGGATTTGATGGGCCATTGGCCTGATCCAGCAAGCCCTTCTTATGTTTTTACGAGAGAAGTAATGGCTCCATTCCTAATTTATTATCCATCAATCAGCCTTCAACAAATATCTTGATATCTTGATATTTGTTGATATACAAAATCTAAGAAAAACAGGCACAAAGCAACAACTAAACAGAAGATCATAGAATCCCAGAGTCAGAGGGACCCCTGCAATGCGGGAATGTTTTGCCCAACAAGGGGCTTGAACACGCAACCCTGAGATTACGAGTCTTATGCTCTTACCAACTGAGCTAGCAAGGCAGATGTGTCCTGAAACAATACAAAGCGCACACCTGTTGGCAGAGGCCTCTTTGCACAGCTGGAAAAGCTTGTCAGAACAAGATTGCTCTCTGTTTGCTTCCTTGTAGGTGCAGCTAGGGCACTCCAGTGATTTCTCGACAGGAATGCTGTTCCTCAGAACAGGGGCAGCCACAATGAAAGCCCTGCTCTGAGACAGACCTGTATCAGCAACCGAAAAAAGATTCCTGTGCCAAGTAACACTGATCCACCATGCAAATGTAATGATCTACTACTTCTGTTCTGCTAGCACAAGAGGAGAACTACCCCACTCCTTTCCCCTGCAGACCCTTTCCTGTGCACCCTCTAAATCAGGCCCAGAGGGAGATGGGAGCCTCTGGAGAAGATCTCCCGGTATGCCCCACGGAGGACCTTAAGGTCCATAAATAGCAAAACCCTAGAGGTCCCGGGCCCTAAGGAAGTCAGATTAGCCTCAACCAGAGCCAGGGCCTTTTCAACACTGGCTCCGGCCTGGTAGAACACTGTGTCTCATGAGACCAGGGCCGAAGGGTCTGATTTCTTTCCGCAGAGTAAGACAGAGTTGTTCTGCCTGGCCTTTGGCTTGGAATCAACTTGATCCCCTCCCCCTCTTTCCTTTTTCCTTTCTCCTTCTGTGATGGAACTCCTATTTGGGGACTTCCCTGGCTTTTTTCTGGCCCACGTAGGACCAGTCTGGATAGTTAGCCTTGGTGAAGACTTGACGTTTTCATCCCCAAAAAGTTTTTGATTTGTGTTTCCATTGAAATTAGGCTGTATTTTAATGTTTTTATGTTGTCTTTTAATCTTGTTTTTAAGTTGTATTTCAATCAATTTGTTTTTCTATCGGATGTTAGCCGCCCTTTAGGCTGGAGAGGGTGGGGTATAAATAAAAATTATTATTATTATTATTATTATTATTATTATTATTATTATTTGGGGAGGAGAGGGGAGGAGAGAGAATGGAGGTGCCAGTGGGTTAATGGAATGCCAAACCGCTTTGAATTCAGCCCATTGCCTTTTTGCCATTTGCAGGGAGGATGAGAGCAATACAGATCATTGATCCCTTAACTAGTGGAATCCTGGTCTGAAGATCGGCCCTTGCAATGCCCTTTAATGCACACACTGGCAAGAGGGAGCCTTCCTGCCAAAAAACCTACTTTCGCTCCCCCGATGACGAACGACGTTGACAACATTGTGAAAATGCACCAGGTAATCTCTTGGCATCACCTGTCGCATCAAAATGTTCCCTGGAAGTGTTTTGTCAGCCTTATCGTTGTTCATCATACAGATGGAAAGCACCAACATTTGGTACCTTTGATTATACACGCAGAAGTTTTGTTGAATTATTTTCAAGGGTTATGTTCCAGGCTTACTTCTATTTATTTTGTCACTTCTGGAGCATTGCAAAAAAAAATGAAATAAAATGAAACCGAAAACCCAAGCAAACGCCTCCATCACTGATCAAGATAAATGCAAAGATATCAAGGGGAAGCTGATAGGAGGTGTGAACAAACAAAGACTATTGTTCCATATATATATATATATATATATGCTTTCGTAGATTTTCACGGGTACAGGAATGCAGGTTTTGGTGTCCTCGGGTGTCTTCCCGTGTAAAAGTTGGGGTGTCTAGGCGACGTTTCGACGAGGTCTCACTCGTCATCTTCAGGCTGGTGCTTTCGGCTTCTTGTTACTGGAACAGAGCGGGATCTCAATGTTTGAGTTCCTATAAATACTGTAGAGGGGGTGTGGTGTCTAGCCTCCAATGTTCTGGGCAGAGAGGAAGTTCCCAGGCTAGTGTGCCTTTTCTTCTTTTGTTCCTTAATTACTTGAGAGATACCTTGAGTGATTTCTTGAGTGATATCCTGAGTACCACTTAGGTGGGTCATTAGGTGTGGATTAGTTGCTAAAGTCTTTGTGTCTTGACCTCTTGAACTTTGTGAAGAGTTTTCCTGAGAAGATGGCTGTATTGCACTTAGTTGTGCTTTGGCTTGGCTTCGTGTATAGGGGCGAGCTGTGGTTTTGTGGCTTGTGTCAGCCAGATCTGTGTAGGGATTGCAGGGGGGTGCAGCATCCGGAGGTGCCACCATGGATTGGCTACTGGATGGTGTCAGTAATTCATCTGTGGAGAGGGTCTGGGTTTGGGTCTGGTGTGGTTGATTGGTGTTGGCGTTCTGTGTGCCTCTGGATCTGGTGTCAGTTTTTGTGGAGAGGGCTAATTTCCAGATGTCTGGCAAGCGGGATGTGTCGTCACGCTTGTTCATGTTGTGAGGGTGTTTCTCTATCTCGATGGCTTCCATGATTATTCTCTTGTGGTGATGTTCCGTGTTAAAGAGCAATTTGGAATCTGCAAAATTAATTTCGTGTCCTGTTTCTTTCATGTGTTGGAAAAGAGAGGAAGTTTTTTCTTCTTTTTTTGACGGCATTCTTGTGTTCTGCGATACGTGCATTTATTCGTCTGTTTGTTTGTCCAATGTACGTGGCTGGGGAGACTTTGCAGGGTATTTCATAGATCCCTTGGTTTTCCAACTGGATTTTATCCTTGGGGTTTCTGAGGATATTGGCTATTTTTTGGTTGGTGCAAAAGGCTGTTTTGATATTGTGTTTATGGAGGATATTGCTAATTTTATCTGTAGTGCCCTTGATATAAGGAAGGAGGGCCATGCCATTGTTTTCTTCTGTGTCTTGGTTTTTGGGGGGTGTTTCCTTTTGGATTAGCTTCGTAATCCTGTTTTGCTGGTATCCATTGGCAATTAACACATTTGAGAGATTCTGTAACTCAGTTGTCAAGTGGTCTTTGTCAGCCAGGCGTTTGGTTCTGGAGATGAGAGTCTTGGCTACGGAGTTTATTTGTGCAGGGTGGTGGTGTGATTGTGCATGTAAGTAGCGGTTGGTGTGTGTTTTTTTTCTGGTAGATAGTGTGTCCTAGGGAGCCATCAGGTTTTTTGTAGATTAGGACGTCAAGGAAGGGAAGTTGGTTGTTGGCTTCTATTTCCATAGTGAATTGTATTTTGGGGTGTAAGTTGTTGAGATGTGTGAGGAAGCTATCCAGTTTTTCCTTCCCGTGTGGCCAAATTACAAAGGTGTCGTCAACATATCTGAGCCAAAGTTTGGGTTTGTGTTCTGACTTGTCTAAAGCATTGGTTTCAAAGTGTTCCATGTACAGGTTTGCGATGACCGGTGAGAGGGGTGATCCCATAGGTGCTCCTTCTATCTGTTTGTATCTTTGTCCATTGTGGATGAAGTACGTGTTGGTTAGGCAGTGGTTGGTCAGGTCCAAGATGTATTCGGGGGGATTGTATTTGTTTTGAATAGCTGTCAAGGCTTCATTAATGGGCACTTGTGTGAAGAGAGATACAACATCGAAGCTCACAAGTAGGTCATTAGGATGTAGGTTTTGCTTCTTTATTGTTTCTATGAACTGGAAGGAGTTTGGTACGTGTGAAGAGATGGATTCTGCATAGGGCTGAAGTTGCTTGGCGAGAAATTTAGCGAGATTTTGTAGAGGTGAGCCTATGGAGCTGACTATTGGTCTGAGTGGTGTTCCTTCTTTGTGTATCTTGGGGAGGCCGTAGAGTTTGGGGCATCTGGATGATTTTTCTCTGGGGATGATTCTTAGCTGGATTTCTTCACTGATAGGAGAGGCTTTTATTTTGGATTTGGTGGTTTTTTCCAGATAGGTGGTGGGATCTGTTTTTATAGGTTTGTAGGCAGGATCTTGGAGTAGCTTTGATAGTTTTGCTTGGTAGTCCGATGTGTTCATCACCACTGTGGCATTACCTTTGTCTGCTGGGAGAATGATTATGTTGTTGTCTTTCCTCAGGTTGGTGAGTGCTTTCTGTTCTTCTTTGTGTAAATTGCTTCTGGGTGGTTTGCTGGAGCAGAGGATGTTGGTGACTTCAAGTCTGATTTTATTGGCTTCATCTGGGTTGAATTTGGTTAGGCTAGCTTCGACTCCGCATATGATGTTTTCCGTGGGGATGCGTCTCGGGGCGACTGCAAAGTTGAAACCTTTGGAGAGTACTTTGGTTTCAGTTGTGGTGAGGATCCTGTCTGATATGTTATGTACTGTTTGTTTCATGGGTTGCTGTGGAGGGTGGCCGGGCTTCTGGCGTTTCTCTAGTTTGTGGAGTTTGTTGGTGTGTGTGTCTGTCTTATGTGAGGTCTCCGTTTCAGCTCTCCAGACGGCTAGTTGAGCTTCGATGTTGTATCTCTCTTCACACAAGTGCCCATTAATGAAGCCTTGACAGCTATTCAAAACAAATACAATCCCCCCGAATACATCTTGGACCTGACCAACCACTGCCTAACCAACACGTACTTCATCCACAATGGACAAAGATACAAACAGATAGAAGGAGCACCTATGGGATCACCCCTCTCACCGGTCATCGCAAACCTGTACATGGAACACTTTGAAACCAATGCTTTAGACAAGTCAGAACACAAACCCAAACTTTGGCTCAGATATGTTGACGACACCTTTGTAATTTGGCCACACGGGAAGGAAAAACTGGATAGCTTCCTCACACATCTCAACAACTTACACCCCAAAATACAATTCACTATGGAAATAGAAGCCAACAACCAACTTCCCTTCCTTGACGTCCTAATCTACAAAAAACCTGATGGCTCCCTAGGACACACTATCTACCAGAAAAAAACACACACCAACCGCTACTTACATGCACAATCACACCACCACCCTGCACAAATAAACTCCGTAGCCAAGACTCTCATCTCCAGAACCAAACGCCTGGCTGACAAAGACCACTTGACAACTGAGTTACAGAATCTCTCAAATGTGTTAATTGCCAATGGATACCAGCAAAACAGGATTACGAAGCTAATCCAAAAGGAAACACCCCCCAAAAACCAAGACACAGAAGAAAACAATGGCATGGCCCTCCTTCCTTATATCAAGGGCACTACAGATAAAATTAGCAATATCCTCCATAAACACAATATCAAAACAGCCTTTTGCACCAACCAAAAAATAGCCAATATCCTCAGAAACCCCAAGGATAAAATCCAGTTGGAAAACCAAGGGATCTATGAAATACCCTGCAAAGTCTGCCCAGCCACGTACATTGGACAAACAAACAGACGAATAAATGCACGTATCGCAGAACACAAGAATGCCGTCAAAAAAGAAGAAAAAACTTCCTCTCTTTTCCAACACATGAAAGAAACAGGACACGAAATTAATTTTGCAGATTCCAAATTGCTCTTTAACACGGAACATCACCACAAGAGAATAATCATGGAAGCCATCGAGATAGAGAAACACCCTCACAACATGAACAAGCGTGACGACACATCCCGCTTGCCAGACATCTGGAAATTAGCCCTCTCCACAAAAACTGACACCAGATCCAGAGGCACACAGAACGCCAACACCAATCAACCACACCAGACCCAAACCCAGACCCTCTCCACAGATGAATTACTGACACCATCCAGTAGCCAATCCATGGTGGCACCTCCGGATGCTGCACCCCCCTGCAATCCCTACACAGATCTGGCTGACACAAGCCACAAAACCACAGCTCGCCCCTATACACGAAGCCAAGCCAAAGCACAACTAAGTGCAATACAGCCATCTTCTCAGGAAAACTCTTCACAAAGTTCAAGAGGTCAAGACACAAAGACTTTAGCAACTAATCCACACCTAATGACCCACCTAAGTGGTACTCAGGATATCACTCAAGAAATCACTCAAGGTATCTCTCAAGTAATTAAGGAACAAAAGAAGAAAAGGCACACTAGCCTGGGAACTTCCTCTCTGCCCAGAACATTGGAGGCTAGACACCACACCCCCTCTACAGTATTTATAGGAACTCAAACATTGAGATCCCGCTCTGTTCCAGTAACAAGAAGCCGAAAGCACCAGCCTGAAGATGACGAGTGAGACCTCGTCGAAACGTCGCCTAGACACCCCAACTTTTACACGGGAAGACACCCGAGGACACCAAAACCTGCATATATATATATATATATATATATGAGAGAGATGTCAGAGTTTATGGAACTGACACATCTATAAAGTGTGCTTGCAAACAAACCTTGTTTTGACTGAGTGAATCGTTCCTTAACCTCTGCTTGTTCTTCTGTAATTTACTAGGCATCATCTTCCCTGTCCTGAAGTCAAAACTGCTGAGGTCAACAGTGTTCCCCAAGTATCTCGACAACTGGGGCTTGCTTCGGAATTTCTTCCCACTCGGACTGCAAATATAAAGAAGAGGAGAATGAGAAATGCTTCATTCAGAACTTAATACTCCTGGCTGGATCAGGCCAAGATAAGGTAAAGGTAAAGTGACCCTTGACCATTAGGTCTAGTCGTGACTGACTCTGGGGTTGCGGCGCTCATCTCGCTTTATTGGCCAAGGGAGCCAGTGTACAGCTTCCAGGTCATGTGGCCAGCATGACTAAGCCGCTTCTGGCAAACTAGAGCAGCGCACGGAAACGCCATTTACCTTCCCGCTGGAGCGGTACCTATTTATCTACTTGCACTTTGATGTGCTTTCAAACTGCTAGGTTGGCAGGAGCAGGGACCGAGCAACGGGAGCTCACCCAGTCGCAGGGATTCGAACCGCCAACCTTCTGATTGGCAAGTCCTAGGCTCTGTGGTTTAACCCACAGTGCCACCCGTGTCCCAACGGATCAGGCCAAAGGCCCACCTAAATCCAGCATCCTGTGGCCAATCAGTTGCCTGCAGGAAAAACTGCAAACCAGACCCAACACAGGGGCACTTTCACCGCCATGGTTTCCAGTAACTGGCATTATGGAGCTTTTAACACACGTCTTTTTCTGCCCAAAGGCCACATTTCCTTATAAGCAACCTTTTTCTCGCCGGGGGTAGAGTGGGGTGGGGAGACACGACAAGCCAGGCCAGAGTGTAAAGGACAGCAAAGGAATGGTTATGACCTTCCTACGTACAGCAGTTACAATCCAGCTGTGCAAAGGTCAGAGGTTTAAACATATTTCCATCCTTTGTTCAAGGACACATTTCAGCCAGACAAAAGCAGTCACCGAAGGCACCAAGTTGAGCCAAGGAAGGGAAGAATCCTGAATGCTGGAGGAATAGAATGGAATGGCCACATTCAGCCTGCAGGCAAGAGGTTCCCTGAGCTTGCAAAAGATTCATTCCTGACCACTGAGCCTACACCGGTCCCTAGATCACTAACTGATTTACAGTATATAATTGATACGTACTAATTGATTTATATCACTAATAGATTGTTGATTATTTTACTGTTAGGCCGCCTGCCAGTGCACTTTTTATTTTTTTGTCAGTGATGCTTTGTGAAGTGTTTCTAATGTTGTACACCACCCTGAGATCTTTCAATAAAGGGCAGTACATAAACCGAATACAAAACAATTTTTTCATCCTTCGCTTCAGCACAAAAAAGGAGAGGGACAGAGTAGGTTACAAACGCCACCTATAAGACTGATTGTAAACTCAAGGACCAGGGCCAGAAGTCACAACACCAAAGGAAAGAGGAGTGGGAGGGAAGAGGAAGAAAGCAAGCTTGGGGAGCATTTTTTTCATTAACAGAAGTCTTACAATGACCAGCTGGAATTGAAAGCTGTAAAGAAAACAAGGCCGCTAAAGTTGCTGGTCTTTCGGCGGAGATTTGTGTTGGCCATGCCTGCTTTAAAAGAAAAATGAAGGGGCATCTGGGCTTCTAAAGGTAAAGGGACCCCTGACCATTAGGTCCAGTCATGACCGACTCTGGGATTGCAATGCTCATCTCACTTTACTGGCCGAGGGAGCCGGCGTTTGTCCGCAGACAGCTTCCGGGTCATGTGGCCAGCATGACTAAGCTGCTTCTGGTGAACCAGAGCAGCACATGGAAATGCCGTTTACCTTCCTGCCGGAGTGGTACCTACTTATCTACTTGCACTTTGACGTGCTTTCGAACTGCTAGGTTGGCAGGAGCAGGGACCGAGCAATGGGAGCTCACCCCGTCACGGGGAGTCGAACCACCAACCTTCTGATCGGCAAGTCCTGGGCTCTGTAGTTTAACCCACAGCTCCACCCGTGTCCCATCTGGGCTTCTACCAGGTGTTTAAACAACATCTTTGCAGCCAATCCACACTTTGCACCACCAGGCACACTTGCTTTTACGCTTCTGTTTGGACCATGCACATGGTTTACAAAGAGGAGCTGTGTATCTCCAAATACTTTGCAGTAAGGGCAAGGGAGACACACACTTACCAGTGTGTTCTTGGAACACGCCTAATGTGCATTTAGGGGAACATGCACCACTCCTTTGCACTCTGCGTGCTCTCCACAGGAAACATCAGGGCAAAAACGCGGCCAGCTGGCTGCCATGAAATGTGCAATCGACCCTGCTCTGCGGTGAACAGGACGTGAGTAGGACGTGAGAAATTCAGGTTCTGGTTTCTATTGAACCAAGCAGCTCGGTGGGTGGATTCCGGCAAGCCAACATCTCTCAGCCTAAGCTCTTTTGCCAGATACAGTAGTTAAATATAGCAAAAAAAGAAAAATCCAATTCACTTTTTTGGGAGGAACCGTTTGACCCCCTCGGGGGTATCCCACAGTTTATTTGAGATACTTCCCAATGGAGATAGCTGCCATGTTCAAAATTCATCAAGACCTCATTCACACATTCTTATCCATCACCCAGTTTTCATCCACTTGAGAACTGCCAATTGAGTGCAAGCACTGATGGGGGGGGGGGGGAAATGCTGCCATTGAGCTGATGCATAAGATCCACAACAGCTCATTCACACATGGTGCCACTGCCAAACAATGAGCATGTACATCAAGCCCCAAGTGCTAAGCAGCTGAGTGACAAGGGATCAATACTTGTGCGAACCCGCCTACAGACACTACTGGACGTGCTCATTCTCTTGCAGCTTGGCTAAAACGGTCCTCAAAAAGATTGCAGGCGTCTGACGGCATACAAAAGGATTCTGCCTTTTCAAACGCAGTTCAGAAGATTGTTCTTCAGGGCAAATGCCCAGAGATCAGGTATTCTCTTTGCAATGCGGCTTTGAAGCTTCCCCAAAGCCACGTGGCTCCAGGAGCCCAGCTGAAGTGGTGCGACTCTTTTTTTTGCAGAGCGTTGGGATTCCTAGGCTCACACAAAAGAGTCAGAATGAAAGTGGTGCTGTTTTAAAATAGACGTTTCGAAATTAAAACTGCACTTAAAGGTTCCTGATACACGTCTCCTTAAATAACCTCGGGTTACATACGCTTCAGGTTACAGACGCTTCAGGTTACAGACGCTTCAGGTTACAGACTCTGCTAACCCAGAAATAGTGCTTCAGGTTAAGAACTTTGCTTCAGGATGAGAACAGAAATCGTGCTCCGGCAGCGCGGCAGCAGCAGGAGGCCCCATTAGCTAAAGTGGTGCTTCATGTTAAGAACAGTTTCAGGTTAAGTACGGACCTCCGGAACGAATTAAGTACTTAACCCGAGGTACCACTGTGTAACTAAGCCATAAAGCAGTTTTCTCCTCCTATTTTCCTTTTCTGACTAAAGCCACTGTTGTTTCACAGGCCTGCTGGCGCAATAAAAAAAAAAAGCATGCACAGCCACTGGCCAGAGCTGATGCGAACTGTGGTTTAGCAACATCTGGAGGGCCAAAGGTTTCCCCAGCACCTGCTTCTAACCATTTGCAGCATGCTGGCTCTCTGGATGCTTTTACAAGTTCCTTCCGTCTCCACGCATTTTGGAAGGGCAAAGGCCCCTGCAATGGGCACATAGATCAGACGGCACAGCTCGCTGGAACCCGGTAATAATTTGCAACAAGTTCAGAAGTACAGCAGATGTGAATGGGGTTTGTGTGGAGGAAGTAGAACTATCAAGCAAATTTCAGAACATCTGGATGAAACATGGACAGAAATACTGCTTTAAAAAAAAGGATTAAATGCCTGTTTTAAGAACCAGGTTCCTATTATTTGCCTTTATAAAACCAATGTTTCAGAAGAAGGCTTGAAGAGGAAGTCCAACCAATAAAACCACTTGAAAAGAGATACTCTGTTCAGATGGACTTTAAAAAAAAATACACAGCGGCTCTTACTACTGTAATTAGTCAAGGAACCAACCTCCATTAATAAGACCACTCATTCATGTGGGTGACACATCATTTCCTAATGTGAAAGACCAGTCATATTATCTCTCCTCCTCCACACACAAGATAGATAACCTTCCATCTGCCACAAATAGGGTGTCATTCAACTAAGCTAAAATCACACACACCCACACCCACACACACACACACACACACACCCCTCGTTCTCTTAGATTCAAGTGGGTGGCTAGGGCAGCTCAGAATGGCCTTTGTGCAATGCTAGAGGCCTGGCTAGAAAGCTTCAAGGCCACAGCTGCTACAAAAACGGATTGAAGAAAAAGAAATATGAATTGGCCCTGCTCTGTAGGCTGGGAGCAGCTAGAAGCCTGGTGGAGTCGCAGATCTTTGAAAAGTGTAGACTTGCACATGCCGGCCAGCTTCTGTTTCGACTTGAAATATTCATTTTGGGCTTCTCAGAAGTTCGTAAAGGCAGGAAGCAGGCAGGAGGAGCGCCAGTCCAAAATGGTACCCATAGAAGAGGCGCCAGAACTGCGCTCTGGCACGGTCTGGTTTATAAAGCACTGCCTATCCTTGTATCAGCAGCACCAATCATTTTTCACTGGGGCTCATGGGAGTTGAAATATACTCGGAGTCGAGAATGGATTTCATGCTCTTTATTCAGCTCATAGTGGTGAGGAGGAATGGAAGTTCCCCCAGAATGTCTGCTTTATATACATTATTTACACAATGGGCCCCACGTGACTGGCTAATTCCGGGATTCTCCTGTAGGCCAATCAGGTTGCGGATTCACTTCCACCTGGAGCTGGATTGGGTGGCTCCTGTGGATCAATCAGACTGCTGCATTCTGGATCCTATTGTTCTAGGACCAATCAGACTGCTGCATTCTAGATCCTATTGTTCTAGGACCAATCAGACTGCTGCATTCTGGATCCTATTGTTCTAGGACCAATCAGACTGCTGCATTTTGGATCCTATTCAACTCAGTACATAACAGGAGTTGTAGTCCAAAACATCTGGAAAGTGCCAGGTTCGCAAAAAAGGCCCTTTAAAGAACCTCCGGGCCTTTATGGAAGAGTTGCTGCTTTTCAAAACAACCAGGGAGCCACCACAGCACACCCTGTCGCCTTAAACAACGCCTCTGCAATCTCATCTCTTTCAGCGGGTTTGCACAGCACAACTGCGTCAGAAGGCAAACAAGCCTGTTGACAAGGGACAGGTAGGCACCAGCTCCCAGCTCCATTTCCCTGGCCGCAACGCCACTGACAGCAGGTTTTCCAGACGCCGTCTTTGCAGTTTGGAACGCACAACCCAATACTTAAAAGTGAAGGATTTGCTCAGTCAGAGGGAACCAAGCTTGAAAGGGAAACTTCGTCGAGCACAACAGCACTTGAAGGCTTGCTTCCCCACTGCCAAACCCCATTACCTAAGAGTCAAAACACACACCTGCTGCCGTGCAACAGGCTCAGATTACCTTTCACTGCAAAGATCATGAAAAGCACTCATCACATTCAACTAGCAACAACAGCGCTCGTGCCGGCCGACTGTTTTGAGGCTAGCAATGGTGCAACTGTTAAAAGTCTCTGGTCTTTTGCTGGTGCATTCACTGCTCTGCCCGCTTCTGGCCCTCAGAAGCTGGCCCAGAAGGAAATGTGGCCCTCGGTCTGAAAATGGTTCCACATTCCTGCTTTTAACAGTCCTGCAGAAAGAAGGAAGCTCAAGCAAGCAGCTGCTTTTACCTCTGTCAAAAATTCCCATTTTTTCTTGCATCTGGGCAGCCTAGAGAGAGAACAAGTGGGCTGCTGCGGTGTCATTTGGCAAAATGTAGCAGCTAAGAGACCGGGTTTGAATGCACACTTTACCTTTACAATGCCTTCAAACAGTGTTCAAAACTAGCCTAGGTGCTAGGAGCATTTTGCCCTGGGCTAGGGACGTGGGTGGCGCTGTGGGTTAAACCACACAGCCTAGGACTTGCCGATCAGAAGGTCGGTGGTTCGAATCCCTGCGATGGGGTGAGCTCCCATTGCTCGGTCCTGCTCCTGCCAACCTAGCAGTTCAAAAGTATGTCAAAGTGCAAGTAGATAACTAGGTACCACTCCGGCAGGAAGGTAAACGGTGTTTCCGTGCGCTGCTCTGGTTCACCAGAAGTGGCTTAGTCACTTAGGCCACATGACCTGGAAGCTGTACGCCAGCTCCCTCGGCCAATAAAGCGAGATGAGCTTCGCAACCCCAGAGTCGGTCATGACTGGACCTAATGGTCAGGGGTCCCTTTACCTTTACCTTTATCAGCCACTTGCGGACAGATGAAGATGCCTGGGCGCATGATGTCTCCACCATCTGGAGGTGCATGCCTGGGAATCGCTGCATCTTTATGTTTTCATACACTAATACCCCATCCTGTAGAATTCTATCAGTTATATTATATCCGCACAATCAGATTGAATTCCAGGAATCAAAATGCCTTTTCTGTGCAGCCTGAGCAGCAGCAATGAACAACGGTATAGCTAATTGTTGAAGCTTGTCTCTACTTACCCCATACTGCCCTGCTCACAGTTGCAAAGAATGGTCCGTTTCACCATTAAGAAAAAGAGGTTGGAATAGGCCAGGATGTATGTGGAATGTCCCTGGATCAAGGGACTTTTCTTCTTCTCAAAGGTCTTAACCTAGCTGAAGGTTGTCATCTGAACCAGCCAGATGTTGAACTGAGAATCAATCACCATCAGTCCATCATTTGAAAAATAAGACTTTAGAGCTGTCTTCCCCAAAATGGCAACTAGACATTCAGTTTTGGCGACTGCAACCTTGCTTTGAGGAGCTTATATATCTGAGTTTCTAAAACTGCCTTCAAAGTGCACCACCCCAAAAAGGGGGGGATTCTGGGCACTGATGTGTGCCCCTCACAGAGTTACAATTCCTTTTTTAAAAAATAAAATAAAATTATATTGAAACTTTTCAGGGGGCACAAAGTGAAAAAATGAAGGGGGAAAACCAAAAAGGTGCTTGAAACTGTAACCCAGTTCTATATATAAGTACGATATATATATATATATATATGCAGGTTTTGGTGTCCTCGGGTGTCTTCCCGTGTAAAAGTTGGGGTGTCTAGGCGACGTTTCGACGAGGTCTCACTCGTCATCTTCAGGCTGGTGCTTTCGGCTTCTTGTTACTGGAACAGAGCGGGATCTCAATGTTTGAGTTCCTATAAATACTGTAGAGGGGGTGTGGTGTCTAGCCTCCAATGTTCTGGGCAGAGAGGAAGTTCCCAGGCTAGTGTGCCTTTTCTTCTTTTGTTCCTTAATTACTTGAGAGATACCTTGAGTGATTTCTTGAGTGATATCCTGAGTACCACTTAGGTGGGTCATTAGGTGTGGATTAGTTGCTAAAGTCTTTGTGTCTTGACCTCTTGAACTTTGTGAAGAGTTTTCCTGAGAAGATGGCTGTATTGCACTTAGTTGTGCTTTGGCTTGGCTTCGTGTATAGGGGCGAGCTGTGGTTTTGTGGCTTGTGTCAGCCAGATCTGTGTAGGGATTGCAGGGGGGTGCAGCATCCGGAGGTGCCACCATGGATTGGCTACTGGATGGTGTCAGTAATTCATCTGTGGAGAGGGTCTGGGTTTGGGTCTGGTGTGGTTGATTGGTGTTGGCGTTCTGTGTGCCTCTGGATCTGGTGTCAGTTTTTGTGGAGAGGGCTAATTTCCAGATGTCTGGCAAGCGGGATGTGTCGTCACGCTTGTTCATGTTGTGAGGGTGTTTCTCTATCTCGATGGCTTCCATGATTATTCTCTTGTGGTGATGTTCCGTGTTAAAGAGCAATTTGGAATCTGCAAAATTAATTTCGTGTCCTGTTTCTTTCATGTGTTGGAAACAGGACACGAAATTAATTTTGCAGATTCCAAATTGCTCTTTAACACGGAACATCACCACAAGAGAATAATCATGGAAGCCATCGAGATAGAGAAACACCCTCACAACATGAACAAGCGTGACGACACATCCCGCTTGCCAGACATCTGGAAATTAGCCCTCTCCACAAAAAACTGACACCAGATCCAGAGGCACACAGAACGCCAACACCAATCAACCACACCAGACCCAAACCCAGACCCTCTCCACAGATGAATTACTGACACCATCCAGTAGCCAATCCATGGTGGCACCTCCGGATGCTGCACCCCCCTGCAATCCCTACACAGATCTGGCTGACACAAGCCACAAAACCACAGCTCGCCCCTATACACGAAGCCAAGCCAAAGCACAACTAAGTGCAATACAGCCATCTTCTCAGGAAAACTCTTCACAAAGTTCAAGAGGTCAAGACACAAAGACTTTAGCAACTAATCCACACCTAATGACCCACCTAAGTGGTACTCAGGATATCACTCAAGAAATCACTCAAGGTATCTCTCAAGTAATTAAGGAACAAAAGAAGAAAAGGCACACTAGCCTGGGAACTTCCTCTCTGCCCAGAACATTGGAGGCTAGACACCACACCCCCTCTACAGTATTTATAGGAACTCAAACATTGAGATCCCGCTCTGTTCCAGTAACAAGAAGCCGAAAGCACCAGCCTGAAGATGACGAGTGAGACCTCGTCGAAACGTCGCCTAGACACCCCAACTTTTACACGGGAAGACACCCGAGGACACCAAAACCTGCATTCCTGTACCCGTGAAAATCTACGAAAGCAAATATATATATATATATATATATATATATATATATATATATATATATATATGCAGGTTTTGGTGTCCTCGGGTGTCTTCCCGTGTAAAAGTTGGGGTGTCTAGGCGACGTTTCGACGAGGTCTCACTCGTCATCTTCAGGCTGGTGCTTTCGGCTTCTTGTTACTGGAACAGAGCGGGATCTCAATGTTTGAGTTCCTATAAATACTGTAGAGGGGGTGTGGTGTCTAGCCTCCAATGTTCTGGGCAGAGAGGAAGTTCCCAGGCTAGTGTGCCTTTTCTTCTTTTGTTCCTTAATTACTTGAGAGATACCTTGAGTGATTTCTTGAGTGATATCCTGAGTACCACTTAGGTGGGTCATTAGGTGTGGATTAGTTGCTAAAGTCTTTGTGTCTTGACCTCTTGAACTTTGTGAAGAGTTTTCCTGAGAAGATGGCTGTATTGCACTTAGTTGTGCTTTGGCTTGGCTTCGTGTATAGGGGCGAGCTGTGGTTTTGTGGCTTGTGTCAGCCAGATCTGTGTAGGGATTGCAGGGGGGTGCAGCATCCGGAGGTGCCACCATGGATTGGCTACTGGATGGTATATATATATATATATATATGTAATAGATTTTGGTAGGGAGCCATGTTGGTCTGACACAGTCAAAATATATAAAAAAATTGTCCAGTAGCACCTTAGAGACCAACTAAGTTTGTTCAGGGTATAAGCTTTCATGTGCATGCACACTTCTTCAGATACACTGAAAAAGAAGTCACCAGACCCTTATATATAGTGGGAGAGTGGGGTGGGGGTTTTCTCAGGAGGATAGTAAGAGAGGGGTGATTGATGGGGGATAGGTGATGAGTCAATCAATTTTTGATTGGAATATATATATATTCCAATCAAAAATTGATTGACTCATATATATATATGCATGTACACAGAATGATTAAATGGGCGCATTTAATGATTAAATGAGGCACACAGAACGCCAACACCAATCAACCACACCAGACCCAAACCCAGACCCTCTCCACAGATGAATTACTGACACCATCCAGTAGCCAATCCATGGTGGCACCTCCGGATGCTGCACCCCCCTGCAATCCCTACACAGATCTGGCTGACACAAGCCACAAAACCACAGCTCGCCCCTATACACGAAGCCAAGCCAAAGCACAACTAAGTGCAATACAGCCATCTTCTCAGGAAAACTCTTCACAAAGTTCAAGAGGTCAAGACACAAAGACTTTAGCAACTAATCCACACCTAATGACCCACCTAAGTGGTACTCAGGATATCACTCAAGAAATCACTCAAGGTATCTCTCAAGTAATTAAGGAACAAAAGAAGAAAAGGCACACTAGCCTGGGAACTTCCTCTCTGCCCAGAACATTGGAGGCTAGACACCACACCCCCTCTACAGTATTTATAGGAACTCAAACATTGAGATCCCGCTCTGTTCCAGTAACAAGAAGCCGAAAGCACCAGCCTGAAGATGACGAGTGAGACCTCGTCGAAACGTCGCCTAGACACCCGAGGACACCAAAACCTGCATATGCATGTATATGTATACATGTATGTATGTATCTAATGTTATTATTTCAATGAGTATACAATTATTAACAAGGCATTATAATTTTTGTAAACGCATTCCAAGTATCATTATACTTTTCAATATACAGTCTTTGTCTAAAAACAATCTGTTCATATGTTGCAAGAGTCGTCATATCTTCCATCCATTGATCTAAGGGGGGCATAGTCTTATCGTTACAGTGAATCAATATCAGTCTTTTGGCAGAAGTGAGGGTGCAAATAATCCATCCATGCTGACCAACTGTCAAACGCCATATTTCACCTTCTGCCATGAACTCCCTAGGTGACCTTAATACACCACTTCTGTAAAGGTTACAACTGGATAATGCATGAAAAGTGCTTTGAACTCTTAATAGCGCTATGCAAAGTTTATTATTTTTTAAATCACATATAATTAAAAGCCCAGAGCAATCGCATTCAGTAACAAGCAACTGGGAGTGTTCATCGCTACAGACTAACGGCACCTTAGAACTGTAACACACATTAGCAAAATTTACAGTTATAGTAAAGGTGCGGGTTTAAGGTAGCAGAAAGATTAAAGGGAAGAGCTTCCCCTAAGAACAAAATAAGCAAGCATATATAGAAACACAGAAGGGACCCCAACGGTCATTCAATCCACCCCCTTGCAATGTTTCAGCAAAATCCACTTCTGTGAAATTTGGAACTGCTGGTTATTGTCCCACTTGGAGCAAAACACAGATTTCAGGCACATGTTAAGCACGTTTCCTCAATTTCAATTAAAGCCCAAAGACATTGGCTGCGTACACATTACCAGCTTAATACGCTGCAAACATGTTCTTTTGCTCAATTCGGAGCAAAGCTGGTTTGGGATTAAAGGTAAAGGACCCCTGGATGGTTAAATTCAGTCAAAGGCGACTGTGGGGTTGCAGCACTCATCTCGCTTTCAGGCCGAGGGAGCCGGCATTTGTCCGCAGACAGCTTTCCGGGTCATGTGCCCAGCAGGACTAACCGCTTCTGGTGCAATGGAACACCGTGAGGGAAACAAGAATGCATGGAAATGCCGTTTACCTTCCCGCCACAGTGGTACCTATTTATCTACTTGCACTGGTGTGCTTTCGAACTGCTAGGTTGGCAGGAGCTGGGACAGAGCAACAGGAGCTCATTGTGTGGATTCAAACCGCTGACCTTCTGATCACAGACCACAGCGCCACCCGCACCCCTGTTTGGGATACAATGCATTGAAACATAGCATTTCATAAGAAACAACAGGATATGTAGATCGTGGCCAAAGCTGCGTGCACACTGCTTCCCAAACCAGGAGTGGGAGCACACTGAGAGTAACAGGAGTGTGTGTATGCACAGCCACCCTGAGGTCTTGTGTCATGAGGAGGTTTCAGTTCAAGAAGTGCAGGAAAGCCAAGCAGGCTGCTGGAGAAATGCTTAATAGAAATAAAAACTCATACGCCACGTCCTTGTCCACCTCTCAACGATAAGGACTCCATATCCAACAAAGTTCTAAAGAAAACCTCACAAGCCTTGAGAATGAGGTTGGAAAATAGAAGCCTCTTTCACAGGGCTAGCTGAGGGGAGAAGACAGTTTGAGAAACTAGAGGAGAGATTTCAGCACAACACTAATTTTAGGCTTTTGAGATCAGTCTGAAATGCAAACTACCATATTCATTCTACAAATTAGCTCTACAAATTGGCTTCCTCGTGTGGGAAATGTTCTTTTTTTTTTAGTAAGTTTTTATTGTTAAAATAGTTCATCATTAATACACATATACAAGCATACAAACATACATTTCATACAGTCCTTAAAAGTGTTCAAACATACTTACACTCAATCCCACAAATAATTCCTTTCCCCATCACCATCCACCACCCCTCACCCCACCTTTGTGTTTGACTTCCAATCTACTCAATTACAATTTCTTTCCACTTCTATTACTTTCTTTCACATACTTCTTTTTCTATTACACATTGTTATCCATCTTATTTGATATTTCAGTATTTGAAACAGAACTTGTTTATTCTAATAGGAGTTCTGATTTTTCGATATGATTTTGCAAGTATATTTTAAACACCTTCCAGTCCCTATCTATCTTTTCTTTTGAAATCCTTCCAATTTCTTCCATTGTTTTGGATATATTGTAATACTCCAATAATTTGGCAATTCACTCTGTTTTTGTCGGTATTATACCACTTTTCCAGTTTTTCGCAATCAATAGCCTTGTTGCTACTGTTGCGTATAAATATAAGGTCTTATCTTCTTCCTTTAGGCTTCCTGGTACTACTCCCAATAGAAAACCTTCTGGTGTTTTCCTAAATGAGTATCTAAACATTTTTTTCATTTCATTATATATTATTTCCCAAAATTGTTTGATGTTTAAACAATTCTACCATATATGTATCATAGTACCTTTTCCCGTGTTGCATCACCAGCAGACATCGCTACAATTTTTATTCATTTTTGCTATTCTTTCAGGTGTTAAATACCATCTATGTTGCATTTTAAGGTAATTTTCTTTCAGTATATAACACATAGTGAATTTCATATCTTCTTTCCACAATTTTTCCCATTGTTCAAACATAATATTTTTCCCAATATCTTGCGCCCATTTAATCATTGATGATTTAACCAATTCATCCTTTGTTTCCCACTCTAAAATCAGATTATACAATTTAGATATACTTTTTTATTTTTCTTGTATTAAGTATTTATCGAATTTTGATATTTCTTTTTCAAATCCTAACTTTTTGTCTTTCGCTAATCTATACTTAATTTGAATATATTGGAACCAATCACTAATATGAGCTTTAATTTCTGTGTAATCCTTTAATTCCAATTCTCCGTTTTCTTCCTTTAATACAGTTTTATAGGTAGCCCAATTTTCTTTCATATTTAATTTTTTCACTGCGACAATTTCTGCTGGCGATGCCCACCAGGGAGTTTTCGGTTCTAGGAGTCTTTTATATTTCTCCCATATTTTATATATAGATTTTCTGATTATATGCCCTAGGAAGCCTTTATGTACTCTCACTTTTTCATCTATTAGATAGGCATGCCATCCAAATCTCGTCTCTACTCCCTCTAAATCCAATACATCCGAGTCAGCTGATTTGATCCATTCCTTTAGCCAGGTCAGACCCACCGCATCGTGATATAACTCCACATCTGGGAGACCAAATCCTCCTCTCTCCTTCTTATCTATCATTATTTTGTGTTTTATTCGTGGCTTTTTCCCTGACCATACGAATTTAGCCAAATCTCTTTTCCAGTTATTAAAACATTTATCTCCTCCTAGTATTGGGATACTTTGAAATAAAAACATCATCCTTGGTGTGATGGGATGATGAGCTGCTTGTGCGTTAAAGCTTAGTCCCTCAGAGCTTGTGCATGGTTCTCAAACTCTGCCTTAAGCGGAGCCCCCTTCGACATGACTCCCTCAATCGCTAGCAGAATCTGACAGTGGGCGTTTGTGGAATCTGCTCCAACATAAAGGTTCCTTAACGGAAACACGTCTTCGGGATTCTCGGCGAGACAGTTTCCGGCGAGGAGTGGGTGTACCTATGGGGGGTCCTGAGACTTCTCCACTGTTTTCACTGGCAGTCTCTCGGAGCCCTCCCTCCGACCCACTTTCTCTCTGAGCTCTTTCCCTCCCCCTGCTGGTACCTTCCTCTGCTGCTGAGTCTCTCTTAGCGTCTGAGAGCCCTTCCACCGCCTGCCTTTCCGATGGCAGTTCCCTGACACTTGGTAAATATGTTCATCTTTATTACCGATATTTTCCCTAGTAAGGAAAGATTTAATTTCCCGTGTGGGAAATGTTCAACCTTACTGAAGAACACTAAGTATCTGCTCAGCAGCCGTTTCTCAAATCAGCTTGCTGTGGGACTCCTAAACACATTTACTCAGAAGTAAAACAACCCTTAATCCCTAGAAAGCTCGTTTGAAGTGGTGATCTCAAAGTGCAAACCTTTGCAGGTTCAGTTTGAAGTAAGATCCACCCAACGTCATCAGATTTACTCCTCAGTAAGTGCATACAGGGTGGCAGTATTACAATGCAATCCTGTCATGTTTACTCAAAGGTAAAGGTAAAGGGACCCCTGACTGTTAAGTCCAGTTGTGGACGACTCTGGGGTTGCGGTGCTATCTTGCTTTATTGGCCAAGGGAGCCGGCGTACAGCTTCCGGGTCATGTGGCCAGCATGACTAAGCCGCTTCTGGTGAACCAGAGCAGTGCACGGAAATGCCGTTTACCTTCCCGCTGGAGCGGTACCTATTTATCTACTTGCACTTTGACGTGCTTTCAAACTGCTAGGTTGGCAGGAGCTGGGATCGAGCAAGGGGAGCTCACCCCGTCACGGGGATTCAAATCGCCAACCTTCTTACTCCCAAGCAACAGAGTATTGTTGATGTTTCAAATTCAGTCTATAATTTTTATTATGATGACCCACCCTTTAGCAGCAAGTCCCAGGGCAAGTTACAATAATTTAATATTCAGTATAAAAAATAGTGAAAACAGACTGCAGTCACATGAATGTGCTAAACCTTGAAGTCACGTAGTTCAGGTGTATGTGCGTACACGCAATCCTCCATTCTTCAGTCAGGCAGAAGCACTCAAGGAGTGGGAGTGGAAAGGGGTGTGGTCTGGGGAGAGGGGTGTGGCTTACAGAGAAGGCGTGGCCTAGGAAGAAACCCAAGGGCCACATCTAGCCCTCTGGTCCTGAGATTTGTAGTGCAATTCTTGAGCGCTCAAAGTGATTTTCTTATATCTCCAGTTATTCTCACAGTAGCCCTCTCAGGTAGGCTATTGATATTAACTACATATTGCAGCTTGTGTAGGTTGGACCTGAGTTGTTATTATGTTATTATTATTATTTATTACAATTATATACCGCCCTATACCCACGCTTCACAAGATAAAATCACAAAAGGGTATTGTTGCCTCTTCCAGGCTCTTACCCAGGGTTCGTTTTCCTCGGAATGAGGGGCAACGGAGACTGCAGTGTCTTTAGGATATGAGTTTAACTTACACATATATGCAGCCCAAACCTACAATGGAGGGGCTCACAGCATTAATACCCCAAGAGGGTCGTGCTTCTCTCATAGCTGCAGCCTTGGCTTCTGTCTCTCCCAGCCTGAAGCCTGCAGCTTCCCACTTTGAGATTCACACACAACTCCCAACTCTGCCTTTGTCTTTTCTAACTACCAGCGAGTTGCAATGTGTGTCTTGCTCTCTAAAGACGTTTTACTGGCTCAGTCTTCCTCCTTTTCGTGGAATTAATTAATGATGATGAACTGGAAGGCAGTGACAGGCCATATACCATATATATGTGTCTTGCAACACACTTTATATTCTTGCAACACACTTCAAACAAAAATAGATATGAAGGGAAACCTCTTACACACTAAAAATTGGCCCCATCAACTAATGTTTTCACTGATTAGGCAAATGAGTAAAGCTCTCAGCACTATGAACACCACATATTTATAGCACTAAGATCTACCCAGATCCTTTTCGTATAGCAGTATTGCACATTTTAATAACCATCAAGATCATTGGCTTCGATAAGCCAACTTTTGGGTATTGTAAACTTAATCAGCCTTTCATATCTGAAGGCTGGGAAAATCCATTTCTCCTGTGCTACATGGCCTTAGGGATGTATCAGGTACACAGCCTAATACACACATCCACACGACGAACTCATATGTGATATTAATGGGGAAAGTATGTACTGCAAGCCTAAAAGAAATAATTACAAAATGCAGATGAGTCCAGATTGCAACACACTAATAATACTGTGAACTTGCCTTGTATCTATTGGACTTGTGTAAGATTTCCTTCATAACTGAAGAGTTTTGAAAACCTCTTCCTCCATTTCACTTGCCTTCTCCCCATTTCAGGGAAGACAATATCCTAAGCATAGTCGGGAGACTGGGGAGAGCTGTATCAGCACCAGAACCAAACTTGCATTGTTTTCTTTTGAGTTTGTGTGGCCCTGAACGCTACAGACTTACATCCGCCTTGCAATCTTTTCTGCAGTCTCGGGCAAGTCACAGCCTCTCAGCTCAGCCTCAGCTTCCTATCTCTGAAATGGGCATAACTGTGGTCTATTGTGCAAGGCTGTTGCTGAGAACAAAAATAATAAAGGTCAGCAAGCTGGAATCTCTGTTCCAAATAATTTGCACATAAGCAAGGAAATAGAAGACCAAGCTCTTGTGCTTGCAGGTTCCACCAAGGTAGCAGTTTTAGCTTTTTTTGTAAACTGTTGGAGGTTTTATTACAATCAAATGGCACACACATTTTGTCGAATAGAAAGCAAAACAGACTGGGCCTGAGCAGCTTGGGGATGGGAGACCATTGGGGGGACATGAAGGGGGTGAAACTACAATGCAACTGTGCTCCTCAAAGGCAGAGGGGAAGAGCAGGATATATATATTTATTTGCCCAATTAAATCTAGTTCCTTTCTGGGAAGTATCTTCTGTCACATGCGGTGGACTTGTGAAAAGGTAAAGGCTTTCTGGGAAATGCTATATAATGAGTTAAAGAAAATGCTTAAAAATACTTTTGTTAAGAAAACAGAAGCCTTTTTACTGGGTATATAGTGGGTGAAGAGATACCAAGGGAAGATAAAAGACTGTTTATGTGTGCAACAACTGCAGCAAGAATTCTCTTAACCCAAAAATGGAAACAACAAGAAGTACCATCGAAAGAAGAGTGGCAGATGAAGATGGTGGACTTTGCAGAACTGGCAAAGCTGACAGAAAAAATCTGAAACCAGCATGATCAAGTATTCCAAAAGGGTTGGAGTAAATTTTTATGATATCTGGAAGATTATTGTAAACCATTAACATCATTAGCAGACTTGTAATGAGAAATTTTCTACCTTTCTATATTTATTTAGATTTTGAGCTATTTTGTAAGGAGTGTAATTAGAACTGGAAAATGCACAAAATGCAATGATACAAAGTTAATTTTGAAAGCCATGAGGCGGGAGGGAAGGAAGTCGATAGGCTCTAAAGAGCCAGGGAGGTAAAATGGATGATAATGATGTGAATGTATATTATTAAATGGAAAATAAATAAAGTTACACACACCCACACCCACACCCACCCTTCTTCCTTTCTTCCAAAGCGCCCAGGGGAGTGTTTTTACCAACAACCCCGTAAATGAAGCTGGTAGACCTTGACTCGCTCAGGGCAACCAGGGGCGGCGCAAGACATTTTGCCACCTGAGGCAAAACTCCCTGCTGTTTTCTACACGATGGAGCTGGGGGCCTGAGGCTCTGAAAGGGCCTCCTCTCAAAGAAAAGCCTCGACACTTCACCAGGTGGGACAGCAGTGCTTTTTGCCTGGCGACGCAGCTTTGCCAACTCACAGGCATTCCAGAGAGATTTGCCACTGGTTTTCCTCTCTCCCTTACCTGGGTTGCTTCGGTGGCAGCAGTGGGCCTGAGGCCCACCCCATGGATCCCCACGTGGCCCTGCAGTCAAGTGCAATGCCCAGACAGGCCAGGAGGGAGAGAAGCCCTTGTGCCGGAATTCTGGTCCCAAGTTGTTAAGTGCTTTTCCAGGTTAACTTGGTCCTTTAGCTCAGGCACATCCAACTTCCAAGAGACTGCAATCTACTCCCACTATAAAAAAAAAAAAAAACTGGCAGTGGATTAGATACCCATTGGATTGGCCAGAGTTGTTGAACTTTTTGGAAGATAAGCCAATGGTGTTGAGCTTTTTGGGGGGGTCAGGGCCCTGCAATCGACCATGATCAACCAGAGACACCCTGCGATCGACCGGTAGATCGCGATCGACCAGTTGGACACCCCTGCTTTAGCTTATCGGCACCCAGTGCAGCTTCTTCAGGTGAAACAAACTGTGTGCCAGCACATTCCACAGAGTAACCTCACTGATGCCCTTTTAAAATGTGTTTAAAAATAGAGGGATTATTGGGTTGTTCCTGTTTTTGTTTTTATTGTGTATTTTGTGATGTTATGTTGCAAACCGCCCTGAGACCTGCGGGTATAGGAAGGTATGCAAATTTAATCAGCACCCCCCCAATAATAATAATAATAGTAATTTATTATTTATACCCCACCCATCTGGCTGAGTTTCCCCAGCCACTCTGGGGAAAATGTTTAGGGGTACTCTCATTTTGACTCAAGAAAATCACCATTTTACAGTACAAATGCGGGAAAATACAGTAAATGGACAAAAGTACAAAGATTCACAAAATGTTTAGGGGTATGTGTACCCCTGCATCCCTCTGAGAGGAAAAGCACTGAATTTAATTAATGATAATAATACTTGCACGTCATACGTGAACTGGAAATGTTGGGGGGGGGGGCGTGAGGTCTAAAAAGCCTCAGTGACATGAGGACATGGTGCAAGTTGAACTGGACTTTATGGAAACCACTCAGCACTGGAACCACTGGTTGTGGCAGAGGTCCTGCATCCTTCCTAATGCCCGGGTCCACCCTAAAGCAAGGCGTTTGTTGAAGACCAAAAAATGATCTTTCCGGAACTCTTATACGGCTCAAGGCTTTTCAACACAGAAAAAGAAGAGGGAAAATAAAGCAAAAGGTGGTGGGAAATGAAGCGAGGCTTGGGAGTGCAATATCCCCTGCTGCAATTTGGGAATAAGTACCGTATTTTTTGCTCTATAAGACTCACTTTTTCCCTCCTAAAAAGTAAGGGGAAATGTGTGTGCGTCTTATGGAGCGCATGCAGGCTGCGCAGCTATCCCAGAAGCCAGAACAGCAAGAGGGATTGCTGCTTTCACTGCGCAGCGATCCCTCTTGCTGTTCTGGCTTCTGAGATTCAGAATATTTTTTTTCTTGTTTTCCTCCTCCAAAAACGAGGTGTGTCTTGTGGTCTGGTGCGTCTTGTAGAGCAAAAAATACGGTATTTCACTGCACTCAAAGAGGGCTGCAGCCCCTCCAACTTCCCCATTAAACAGACCGCTAAGAATATCAAAGCATGCCAACCGCTGCACGTTAGCATCCCTGCACGCTTAGGACATCATTCCGGTCTCCCATTTCGAAGCAGCCTTTCTCGCCAGCCTGCCACACACCACGGGCAAAGATGAGAGCGGGTGCCCAACGCTGGCCAATCACCGGCCAGCACATTTGCATACGGCTGGTGGCACCCCGGGTCAAACAAAGGCAGTAACCCAGAAACGGCGGGGGGGGGGGGGGAGAGATGCAGAGAGAGAAAAGCGAGCTTTGATGGTGAGACATAGTTCAGAGACAAAAGACCTGCTCCTTTTCTTCTCTCTCTCTCTTTTTTTTTACTCCTTCATTTGGACAGACATTTGTTAGCTCCCTCTTGTTCGGCAGCCACAACACAGGCGCCTTTTCAAACAATCTGACAGTTGTGAAAGAGCAAGCAAGATGAAACATTCCTTCTCCCCAGAGAGGGGGGGGCGAAGCAGGGAGAGAGAGGAAGCTAAATGCCTTTGCTTGTTAAATGCACTCGAACCGCACACAGTAAACAAAAGTGATAGCATGGCCTTTTGGCTACAGCTCATTATGAGCCCTAGGAATTTGGGCAATAAAGCGAAACTGAACTGATAGCATCCTCTAAAATTACAAAGTGGTTTCTGTCTCCTCCTTTCCCCCACCTTTACAGAAGATGGAGGCCACAGTCCTGAAATTTGGCTACATCACCCATATAAAAGAGATCTGGACAGCACCCCTGGGCGTGTTTTCATCACAGGGAGATGGGAGGGGGAGTTCGCAGTGCAGTTATTTAATGCTGAGCTTCCATTAAGGTTGTGAAACCACTTTCCATTCCCCCCCTCTCCCCCCCCCCCCACAAACACAGAATTTGTAAGAACGTCTGGCGTCATGACCCATTTCTGCAACACAAACAGCATTATCTCCTCCCTTCCCCACCCAAGTTGAGCTTCCGCGGGGTAAAAAGAGCATGTGTCTGACTCTGTCGATTGCCTGTCATTTCAGACAGACGGTACCTAAGGAATAAAGGGCCATTTCACACTTTGCACAGAATCAGCTCACTCAACACGTGGCCAGTCCCAGTCACCTTCCGACTGCATGGGCAATGCACACTTTTGGCAACTGTGTTTTTCAATGTACACAAGAAGAAAGTGGTGCTTCATGAGGCCTCGTGACAGCCACAACAGACAAAGTGATCCAGGGAAGAAGTAAAATTGAAGAGGAGTTGTCTGGCACCCACAAGGAAATTTCAAGCCCAAACCTGAAATTTTGTCTAGTCTTTTTACTTAAGAAGGAAAAAATTACTGACCGATTGCAACAAACGTTGTACGCAAGAAAAGTCAACCTCACCCTGCCGTCCAAGTTGTTCTAATCAAGAAGTACAAAGGCCCTGGGATATTGGGGGAAAATCTGAGCAGTTACCACTGATTTCTAAGAGGGGAAGGACTTGGGGTCCAGGAACAAGCTACCATCTTCCCAGGACAAATTTCTCCCTCGTGTTGAGTACAATCATGTGGTTACAATCGTGCAATGGATGAGACTGGGGCTGCACTTCCAAAAAAGCTGAAGCAGGAATCTTTTTCAGTAATAATAATAATAATAATAATAATAATAATAATTTATTATTTATACCCCGCCCATCTGGCTGGGCCTCCCCAGCCACTCTGGGCGGCTTCCATAAAAACCAAAAATACAATAAAATATCACACGTTAAAAACTTCCCTGAACAGGGCTGCCTTAAGATGTCTTCTGAATGTCAGGTAGTTGTTTATCGCTTTGACATCTGCTGGAAGGGCGTTCCACAGGGTGGGCGCCACTACCGAGAAGGCCCTCTGCCTGGTTCCCTGTAGCTTTGCTTCCCGCAATGAGGGAACCGCCAGAAGGCCCTCGGCGCTGGACCTCAGCGTCCGGGCAGAGTGATGGGGGTGGAGACGCTCCTTCAGGTATACTGGACCGAGGCCGTTTAGGGCTTTAAAGGTCAGCACCAACACTTTGAATTGTGCTCGGAAACATACTGGGAGCCAATGTAGGTCTTTCAAGACCGGTGTTATATGGTCTCGGCGGCTGCTCCCAGTCACCAGTCTAGCTGCCGCATTCTGGATTAGTTGTAGTTTCCGAGTCACCTTCAAAGGTAGCCCCACGTAGAGTGCATTGCAGTAGTCCAAGCGGGAGATAACCAGAGCATGCACCACTCTGGCAAGACAGTCCGCAGGCAGATAGGGTCTCAGCCTACGTACCAGATGGAGCTGGTAAACAGCTGCCCTGGACACAGATTTGACCTGTGCCTCCATGGACAGCTGTGAGTCCAAAATGACTCCCAGGCTGCGCACCTGGTCCTTCAGGGGCACAGTTACCCCATTCAGGACCAGGGAATCCTCCACACCTGCCCGCCTCCTGTCCCCCAGAAACAGTACTTCTGTCTTGTCAGGATTCAACCTCAATCTGTTAGCCACCATCCATCCTCCAACCGCCTCCAGACACTCACACAGGACCTTCACTGCCCTCACTGGTTCTGATTTAAAAGAGAGGTAGAGCTGGGTATCATCTGCATACTGATGAACACCCAGCCCAAACCTCCTGATGATCTCTCCCAGCGGCTGCATGTAAATGTTGAAAAGCATGGGGGAGAGGACAGAACCCTGAGGCACCCCACAAGTGAGAGCCCAGGGGTCTGAACACTCATCCCCCACCACCACTTTCTGAACACGGCCCAGGAGGAAGGAGCGGAACCACTGTAGGACAGTGCCCCCAGCTCCCAGCCCCTCAAGACGGTCCAGAAGGATGTTATGGTCGATGGTATCAAACGCCGCTGAGAGATCCAGCAGAACTAGGAAACAGCTCTCACCTTTGTCCCTAGCCCGCCGGAGATCATCAACCACTGCGACCAAGGCAGTTTCAGTCCCATGATGAGGCCTGAATCCCGACTGGAAGGGATCCAAATGGTCCGCTTCTTCCAGGCGTGCCTGGAGTTGTTCGGCAACCGCTCGTTCAATCACCTTGCCCAAGAATGGAAGATTTGAGACTGGGCGATAGTTGGCCATTGTGGCCGCATCTAAAGATGGTTTTTTAAGTACAGAGGGCTGCATTCTCTCACAAGGAAATTTCAGGGGGGGCATGTAATGATGGGGGGAGGCATAAAGTGGGTGGAGCAATGCAGTGGCATAGCGTGGGTTGCCAGTGCCCAGGGCAAGTGGGAGAGAGGGAGGGAGCGAAACAGATGGAGTACGCTTGCACATTCAACTGCTTTATGGTGTCTGAGTCACCCAGGAGATCGCAGACACAGAGATTTAAAACAAGAAGAGGCTGGAGAGTCTGTTGTCTGGAGAGTTCACTTCCTGGTTAGCATGGAGAAGCTCAGTGACAGAAGTGCACAGCTGCATTGAGGCCCCCACCCTTGCGCTACGCCACTGGAGCAATAGATGCAACTTCTACCTTTGTACGCCACGATATAAAGCCACACACACCATCCCTCATCAGACAAAGCAAGAGGCTTTATCAATGTGTGAGTACATGCAAAAGCAGGCTGGTGAAGAGATTAGTTGGGAAATGGGTGTGGTCTAGTGTCCCAAGGGCCAGGTGGAGAGGGATAGAGGCCCACATTTGAGGTCACCTACTACAGAGATAGAAAATCAGAAACAGATGGCTGCCCCCTGCTCTCCTTGAAGGCCTCCAGTGAGGGAAGAGCCCACTACAGTGGTACCTCAGGTTACAAACGCTTTAGGTTACAGACACTTCAGGTTACAGACTACACTAACTCAGAAATATTACCTCAGGTTAAGAACTTTGCTTCAGGATGAGAACAGAAATTGTGCTTCGGCGGCGCGGCAGCAGTGGGAGGCCCCATTAGCTAAAGTGGTGCTTCAGGTTAAGAACAGTTTCAGGTTAAGAACGGACCTCCAGAACGAATTAAGTTCTTAACCGCAGGTACCACTGTACTCTTATAGGCAACCAATTCCATCTCCAAACTGCTCATACTATTAACACGTTTTGCAGAAGGTACAGTCATAACCTACCCTCATGTGACTCAGCCCCTGAGGGTTAATCCTGCCCTCTGGAGCAGCGGAGGAGACAAGTCTTTGCTCCTTCCTCTGAGGGATGAGGCAGTCCATCAGGTATTTCAAGTGTGTTATCATGATCACCCCTTCTCAACATTTTTTCCCTCCAAGGTAAATATCCCAAGTTCTTTACATATTTCCTCACAGGACTTGCTTTCCCTGCCACTGGATCCTCCTCTGAAGCCATCTGCATATATCCTAGTGGGTAAAGGTAAAGGATCCCTGACAATTAAGTCCAGTCACAAACGACTCTGGGGTTGCAGTGCTCATCTCGCTTTACTGACCAAGGGAGCCGATGTTTGTCTGCAGACAGTTTTTCTGGGTCATGTGGCCAGCATGACTAAGCCGCTGGTGGCGAAACCAGAGCAGCGCACGGAAACGCCGTTTACCTTCCTGCCAGAGTAGTACCTATTTATCTACTTGCACTTTGATGTGCTTTCAAACTGCTAGGTTGGCAGGAGCAGGGACCAAGCAACGGGAGCTCACCCTGTCGCGGGGATTCGAACCACCGACCTTCCAATCAGCAAGCCCAAGGTTCAGTGGTTTAGACCACAGCGCCACCCATATCCCTATCCTAGTGGGTAGCAACCAGAAATAATTGCTCAGGATTAACGAATTTGGGGTACAGAGACCCCTGATACGGAGATTGCTTCTAGTGCTGCTAATCTGGATCTTAACATAGCCCGCTTTGAACTTGATGAGAACCCCAATTGCGTTTGCACACATGCAGCAGAAAGCAATGCAGGAGCAGCTCTTGCCAGATGCTTTTTTCTACCACTCTCCTGCAAGTGCTGTTTGTCAGTCTGTGGGTCACATAAGGGCAAGGGCACAGAGAGAGGTCTGCATAACATCTATGTTCACTCCTGAGTGCAGTGTTAGAAATTAGCCAGGTGCCAGGCGCATTTTGCACCTGGCTACTAGCCACTTGCAACCAGGTAGAAGATGCCAGGGCCCCAAGATCCATCTGGGGATCCTTGGATCTTGACTGTTTTCCCACACTTATACCACATCCTGCAGAATCCTTCCATTATATTTTATCTGCACCATCAGAATGAATTTCAGCAACCAAAATGTGATTTTTTTTCTGCAGCCTGAGCAGGAGCAGTGAACGGCTTACAGTTAATTGTTGTTGCTTTTCTTCACTTAGCCCACCCCACTGCTCTGCTCACAGTTGCGAAGAACATTCCTACATTATGAATGATCCATGTCACCCTTTAAAAGAGGTAGGAATAGGCCATTATATATGGGAAATGTCCCTGGATCAAGGGACTTTTCTTCTTTAAGTTCTCAAAGTTCCTAGCCTAGTTCAAGGTTGTCATCTGAACTAACCAGATGTTTAACCGAGAATCAAACAAAGTCAGTCCATCTTTTGAAAAATTAGACTTTAGAGCCGCCTTGCCCCAAAACGTCAACTAGACAGTAGAGACATCACCTTGCCAGCAAAGATCCGTATAGTAAAAGCTATGGTTTTCCCAGTAGTGATGTATGGAAGTGAGAACTGGACCATAAAGAAGGCTGATCGCTGAAGAATTGATGCTTTTGAATTCTGGTGCTGGAGGAGACTCTTGAGAGTCCCATGGACTGCAAGAAGAACAAACCTATCCATTCTGAAAGAAATCAGCCCTGAGTGCTCACTGGAAGGACAGATCCTGAAGCTGAGCCTCCAATACTTTGGCCACCTCATGAGAAGAGAAGACTCCCTGGAAAAGACCCTAATGTTGGGAAAGATGGAGGGCACAAGGAGAAGGGGACGACAGAGGATGAGATGGTTGGACAGTGTTCTCGAAGCTACCAGCATGAGTTTGACCAAACTGTGGGAGGCAGTGGAAGACAGGAGTGCCTGGTGTGCTCTGGTCCATGGGGTCACGAAGAGTTGGACACGACTAAATGACTAAACAAAAACAACCTTGGTTTAAGGAGCCATTTTGCACCTAGCTTGTATATCTGAGGTTCTAATGCTGCCTAAGTCGTGTGTATCCTTTACGCCTATCCTCAAAAGAGCATGGACTATTGCCTCCAGCAAACAAACAAATAAATAAATAAATAGGTGCAGACTGATTCTCAAACACCAACAAAATGAATGAGTAAGGACAGCTCACCAAAGAAGTGAAATTGACTCAGAAGAGGGGGGCAGAGCATTTTGCCCTAACAAGTTTGCATTCCCAGACAGTGGTGCCATCTGGGCAGTACTTTAGGGCAGAAATCTTGGATTTAGCTCACCAGACTGAGCCAGAGGGAACCAGGACTGGCTTGCCACACTTTGAAATAATTTAATGACACATTGCTGTCTTAAGGATGGGGAGCAGACACATCAGACCATTTAAGTCCAGAGACTGAAATTAGGTTTGTTTACTTATAGGATTTATTTATATCATACAATTTACACACTGCCTGACTGTATTAAAAAAAACAACAGCCACTTCAAAGCAGTTTACAAAAAGACAAAACAATAAAATCAAGAAGGATTCACGATCCTACTTTAAGACGTACCAAATAAAAATGCTGAAACAGATTAAAATGACCTCAACTTTCTAAGCACGTGGGTAGACTTGTCTGAAGAAGAATGGTTTTTAGCAGGCACCAAAAAGAGTACAGTGGTGGCGCCTGCTTGATCTCAACAGGCACGGAGTTCCGAAGTTCAGGCGCTGTCACACTAAAGCCGAATGGGTTTTATGTGTCACTTGCAGTAGTGCCAATTACACCGATTGAGGCAGTCAAGAGGGCCCTTGTGGGGAAAGGTGATCTCGTAGGTAAATGGTCCCAAGTTGTTAAGGGCTTTATATACTAATAGCAATGGGACGTGGGTGGCGCTGTGGGTTAAACCACAGAGCCTAGAACTTGCTGATCAGAAGGTCGGTTGTTCGAATCCCCGCGAAGGGGTGAGCTCCCGTTGCTTGGTCCCTGCTCCTGCAAACCTAGCAGTTCGAAAGCACGTCAAAGTGCAAGTAGGTAAATAGGTACCACTCCGGCGGGAAGGTAAACGGCATTTCCGTGTGCTGCTCTGGCTCACCAGAAGTGGATTAATCATGCTGGCCACATGACCTGGAAGCTGTCTGCAGACAAACGCTGGCTCCCTCGGCCTATAGAGCGAGATGAGCGTGGAACCCCAGAGTCGGTCACGACTGGACCTAATGGTCAGGGGTCCCTTTACCTTTATACTAACAGCAATACCAGTTTCAAATTGCAAGACTCTTGGAATGGCTTGCAAAAAAAACCTGGTATTTGGATGGTTCCTGACCTCAGACTTACAATCTAAGACACAGCACACAAATTGCAAATTGTAGAGTTGGCAACGACACCAGGGTTTGTCTATATCCAGCCCCCTGCAATTCAAGGAAGGGTTGGAGCTGGGTTGGTTGCAAGGCAAGAGAGTATGGCCGATTTTGTAAGTCGCCGCCTTTTTCAAGGATAAAGCAACTAAGCATTTTAATCAGTAAATAAAAACCAAAGCAGCAGCAGCAGCAGAAAACCCTGGTGTGCTAAGATGAAGCCCAAGGTGCATGCCATAAACTCCACAAAAATTTGCAAAAGCCCAAAGCGGGGGGGGGAGGGGTTTAACACACAGAACCAGCTAATAAGCTTAGTGCTTACACCAAGGAAAAGAAAGAATTTCAGAACAACTTTGGCTGGGGGGAATCCTATTAAAGCATTCCCCTTTTCCTAACTGTACAGCAGTGGTAGACCACAGTCCCTCCTGCGGAGCAAAGAACAGTTCTTGGCAGAGCACTGGGAGTAAATGCTCCATTTGCATGTTTTTGGCTAGTTTCTATGCATGCTCTCTCTCTCTCTCTCTCTCTCTCTCTCTCTCTCTCTCACACACACACACACACACACACACACACACACTTCTCCATCCAAGCAAGCAAGCAAGCAAAAGTCAGTATCAGAGATGCATCTCAGTCTGCCCAAAACACTCAAGGAAGGTGTGGAGCAAGGAAGGTGAGGGGCGTGGCCTGCGGAAACTCCCAAATAGGGACACCTGGAGGGATGCTTTCTGGGCTACCCACCGGACCTGAGGTTCCCTACCCCTGCTGGACAATGGGGAACAAGAGAGACAGCAAGAAATGGACTTCAATTTGGTGGCCTGAGTTCAGGTTTCGCCTTCACCACTGATTCCTCGGGTGACCTCTGGTAAGTCATTTTCTCTTGGTGTAAAATGGGAATACAGTGGTACCTCAGGTTAAGTACTTAATTCATTCTGGAGGTCCATACTTAACCTGAAACTGTTCTTAACCTGAAGCACCACTTTAGCTAATGGGGCCTCCTCCTGCTGCCGCGCCGCCACTACACGATTTCTGTTCTCATCCTGTAGCAAAGTTCTTGACCTGAAGAACTATTTCTGGGTTAGTGGAGTCTGTAACCTGAAGCATATGTAACCCGAGGTACCACTGTAAGGTAATTGGTGCAATATGGGAATAATATAATTGATGTTTCTACCAGAGGGAGCAGCCTGTGGCTAGAAAACTGTTCTCCAACTCTGGAGTAGACCATCGTTGGCCATCTGCTTACAATACTCCTGCACATTCCCTGCATTCAGGTCAAACTGGATGTTACACGGAGTTAGTCATTTAAAAAAAATAATATTTCAGGGGGGGAAATGTAGAGAGACAAGACCTTCCAAGAGGTAGGGCAGAAGCCAGCAGCGGGTCAGGATGGAGCTGGTGGTGGGTCACCCATTTTCTCTCCCCTCCCCAATGCTGTGTCTCCCCTTTTCCCTTCCGGCAGAAAATCCCCACTGTGTAGCAGTTAGTGTGGGAAAGGCTCGATTTGCATGTGACCTTTTTTATATAGGGGCTGAAGGAGACATCACAGGCTGGACCCCAAACAACCATAGGCTGCCTCTGGCTTACGGATGAACAATTCCCAACCCCTGCTCTAAATATTAGGCACCCCCATGCCCCCATCATAAGCTTTTCCTCCCATGGGGGGGGGAGCGCTACCACTTTATTTTTCCCTATTTGGAGAAAAAGTAACTGGGGAATGGAGAGATGAAAGGACAACTGACAAGGGTTAAAGCAGGCATAGGCAAACTCGGCCCTCCAGATGTTTTGGGACTACAATTCCCATCATCCCTAGCTAACAAGACCAGTGGTTAGGGATGATGGGAATTGTAGTCCCAAAACATCTGGAGGGCCGAGTTTGCCTATGCCTGGGTTAAAGCATCTCCTCCCCACCAAATCCCCAAGACCTTCCTTCAAAAAAGAGTTACATGAAGCTCTGTAGCATGGTGCTTAAAAACTCACAGCCTCAATATTATTATTATTACAGTGGTACCTCTAGATACGAACGGCGATCCGTTCCGGAGCCCCATTCGCATCTAAAAGCAAATGTAACTAGTTACAGCACGTCTGTGCACACACGCGTCGTTTTCTGCTGCTTCTGTGCATGGGCGTGACATCATTTTGAGCGTCTGCGCATGCGCAAGCGGCAAAACCCGGAAGTAACGCGCTCCGTTACTTCCGGGTTGCCACGGAGTGCAACTCGAACACGCTCAACCTGAAGCGCATTCAACCCGAGGTATGACTTTATTATTATTATTATTATTATTACTTTTTAAAAAGTTTTTAAAACATAATGCAGGCCGATGATGCAGCAGCTGTAACAAGTAGTAGCAGTAGTAGAAACAACAGGCATAACAGTAGCAGAAAAGAAGGGAAAAGTTGCTGCAGCAGCAGAAGTAAGAAAAGGGTGTGGCAGGAATGGTTATGAAAGTCACCTGGTGACTTACAGGAAGGGGAAGAAGATTCAAGGAAAGTCAAAATCCTGCTGCTCCAAGGGAGATGGTCTCTAGGGGCATTTTCCCAGCTGGCAGTATAAATGGGGGAACAGCCTGCCCAGTCTCTGTCTGGCCCGTAGAAGCCACCGGGGGGGGGGGGTCACAGAAGCACAGGAGTCATTCTCTCTGACCCTGAAGGAAATGAGAGCAGTTAGGCTGCCTGCTTTTGCCAGGCCTGAAGAGGACAGCTCCAAATGCGACGCCGCTGCCCCAAACTGGACTGTGCCAGCTTAACCTAAGGACTTAAGAAAAGCCCTGGTGGATCAGGCCAAAGGAACATCTGGCCCAGCATCCTGTTCTCACTGGGGCCAGTCAGATGGACATTGTGGCTAGTAGCCACTGATAGCTTTGATCTAACCTGCTTTTAAAACCATGCGAGCTGGTGGCCACCAATGCCCCTTGTGTCCCTGCCTGGGACAGCAGGCTGAGTGGGTAAAGCTGCAAGGTACCAGGATGCAAGGTACTCGCTGTTTTGAGGTGCAGAATTGGACATGAGCAAGAAGCCCTTTGCCCTCCACAACCGGGGAATACATAAGTAGGTATCACTACTCTTGGAACGCCACATCCTAAGTTGTCCTTTTGCACTGGGCAGGCAGATGTGTTTCTGTAGCAGTGTAAGAAGCTCAGCTATATAAGCTGATCACCAAACAGCACCTTAAACCTAGGTTACAGTCACCACATATTGGGACACGGGTGGCACTGTGGTCTAAACCACTGAGCCTCTTGGGCTTGCCAAATGAAAGGCCGGCAGTTCAAATCCCCGCAACTGGGCGAGCTCCCATTGCTCTGTCCAAGCTAACCTAGCAGTTCGAAAGCACACCAGTGCAAGTAGATAAATAGGTTCCACTGCGGCAGGAAGGTAAATGGCGTTTCCATGCACTCTGGTTTCCGTCACAGTGTTCCGTTGCGCCAGAAGCAGTTTAGTCATGCTAGTGGTTTAGTCATGCCACAACCCAAGAGTCACCTTTGACTGGATTTAACTGTCCAGGAAGGTACGCGGGTGGTGCTGTGGGTTAAACCACGGAGCCTAGGATTTGCTGATCAGAAGGTCGGCGGTTTGAATCCCCGCGACGGGGTGAGCTCCCGTTGCTCGGTCCCAGCTCCTGCCCACCTAGCAGTTTGAAAGCACATCAAAGTGCAAGTAGATAAATGGGTACTACTCCGGAGGGAAGGTAAACAGAGTTTCCGTGCGCTGCTCTGGTTCATCAGAAGCGGCTTAGTCATGCTGGCCACATGACCCGGAAGCTGTACGCCGTCTCCCTCGGCCAATAAAGCGAGATGAGCGCCGCAACCCCAGAGTCGGTGACGACTGGACCACGAAAAGACCTTTACCTTTTAACTGTCCAGGGGTCCTTTACCTTTACCTTTTCTCTTTTTTTACAGTCAGTACAACAGATTGTCTAGTCACCTTTTTTTTTGCAGTGAAATTGATCATTCTTATTCTTCCTTTCTTTTCTATACCACTTTCTTTTTAAAGGGGGAAAACATCTCAAAGCGGTTTACAACACATTGAAACATTTAAAAAAAAAAGCGACAAGAAATCTCCAGAGATTTCTCTGCACGCCAGCCAGATGGTGCAGATGCCAGGCGCCAAACCTGAAGAAAAAACATCTTCACTTGGTTGCAAAATGCGCCTGACGCCTGGGCCGGTGCCAGGGGTCAGTATTGTGAGACACATGCCAAAGCCCTCAACCCTGGTAACAAGACGCACAACGTAACAGGCTGTTTTTGACCATGTAACTTCTATTTCAAACACAATTCAACATATAATATCTCACAAAGTGCAATTCTCGCGCATGCACAGACACTCAAAATGATGCGTGGACCCGGGTTGCGTTCGCTTCAGGATGCGAACGGGGCTCCGGAACGGATCCCGTTCGCATCCAGAGGTACCACTGTAAATGTCTGTCAAGGGCTGGATGGACACAGAGGGGTGATAGGAGGCACCAGCCGGGGAACTCCCGGGGAAGAAGACTCAGGGGACTAGTGGTGGGACGACAATGAGTAGTCAAGAGCAGCAGTGTAACTAGCCGCTCAGGTGCCGGGTGCGGTGCACGTGTCCTGCAGCCGGGAGCTGGGCGAGCCGCGCATGGGGGCGAGGGACACTGCGTGGAGCCTCTCTACCACCTCCCCCCAGCTGTAGAAACAAGCCCCACACTGCCGTTTCAGGCAGCGCAGAGCCTGCAGGCGCCCAAGCCACTCCCAGGAGAGACGCGTGGGTCGGGCACGCTGCAGGCCCCGTGGTAAGTGCCGGCCCTCGAGGTGTGGCACCCAGTGCCAGCCATGTTTTGTTAAGTTTTGTGAGCCCATTTTTTTTAAAAAAAAAACCCTCATATTTTTGTTGTTTTGTCACATACACACACACCCGTGATGACACCCAGGGCGGTCTGCACCCTCCGCATCCCCCTTCCTCTGCCACTGGTCAAGAGGAAGAAGAGGGAGCAGACTGGGAGGAGATGGTGTCGGAAGCTGAAGAGGGAACAGGGTTTAGTGAGCAGGAAGAGGCTGTGGCAGAGAGCAGTCCGGAATCCAAGGCAGAAGCAGAGGCTGGAGAGGAGCGGGAGCAAGCAGCAGAGATGACAGGCTGCTGAAGAAGCCAGGGAGTCTGCTGCTGCTGCTGTGACCAGCTCCCTCCCCCCAGGTCTCTTGGAGAAATGAAACAAACAGAGTAGAGGGAGGTTGTGCGCAGGCGGAGCCTGAGATAGTGCGGGAAATACCCTGCAGAGGAGGAGTCCTAGTGGGCCCTGGGAAGGCCGGGACCTTCAGTCCTCGCAAATGCTTAATTGGGACAAGACCTCCTAGAAAGAGTTGCTGAGAGCACTAGGCACTGGCCTCGGGCAATTTGTTGTTTTTGTTGCTGACCTACGCCTGACTCCAGCCCTGACAATGTCACTCCATACAATAGATGTTGGAATGTGATGCCCTCCAGATGTTTTGGACTACAGCTCCCATCTTGCCCAGCTAGTGCGGCCAGTGGCCAGGAGTGGTGGGCGTTGTAGTCTGTAACATCTCAAAAGCAGTAAGTTGGCTACGCCCCTGCTGTCCAGACACACCCAGGGCAGGGCAGAGAAAGCAGACTTCTTTGCTTTCGGGGGGGGGGTCACTCTTCCAGGCAGCAGTCTGGAGGACGTAAACGGATCTTGCCAAACAAACCGAACCCTTCCAACTGGCCAGGCTGCAGGATCCGGGCTTTCCGCCTGGCAGTTATGGATATGCATGTGTTGCACAAAGCCGGAAGGGGGAGAAAGGGGGAAGAAAAGATATTACTGTTGAAGCGAGGCATGTTTTTCCTACCTAGAAACTTTGAGAAAAAAGTTCTCTTTCCCTTGCAAGCGAAACTGCAGGCAGAAGTTTTATCATACCTCCACAGGGTTGCACCGAGGCTGAACTGCTGCTCCGAACCCTAGAAAGGGAGGCCAAGAGAGCAGAGAAGCAAAGTATACAAAGTAGGGGCCACCAGAGGCCGCATAAGGCCGGTTTAGAGCCTAGCCTGGCTCCACCAGTCAGCAGTCCCTTTTGTGAGTTCAGTGACACTGATAGAAAATAAGAGAGGGAAAGAAGCCTTATTGGAATGGTTGTTGTTGTTGTTTAGTCGTTTAGTCGTGTCCGACTCTTCGTGACCCCATGGACCAGAGCGCACCAGGCACTCCTGTCTTCCACTGCCTCCCACAGTTTGGTCAAACTCATCCGCAAGGAAGCAAATGGGAGGAAAGAGGAAAAGAGAATGCCACCAACACACAGATTGGTTCATCTCCCAAAGCCACTCAAAGTTACGCAGACCAGACTTTGTTTCAAAAACTAAATGCGTCAGGTTGCCAATTCCTGAGAAAGTTACAACTTCCCATCACAAAGGGTGGGAATCACTCCTCAAACTTAAGACACGTGGAACCTGGAGCTCCCTAGAAACGTGGGAGGCAGGAGAGTAACTTAGTCTACTACGTTCAGGGGAACCGCCTGAAAGTTGCGCCCTTTTCTATCCTAATATCCTGCGTGTAGAATCTAGAACACCTGAGGAGGGAAGCCCCTCACTCTGCACATGCTCAGGAGGCGCTGCCAGAAAGCCACGACTCCTCCTGCCCTCTTCAGCGCCACTCCCAAGCGCGGCGTGCCGAACCCTCTAACTCCCCGGGAGCCCCTCACTCTGCACATGCTCAGAGGGCGGCGGCGCTTCTCCTGCTGCGAGTTTTGAACCCGGCCATGACGAAACCGCCTCTGGGGTCACGCCCTGACTCGAGCTGGGCGGCTGGCGCTTCCGATGGAGAGGCTTTACCTGAAATAGTAGACATCGCTCTTGCCGGCGCTGAGCCCCGATTTCCGGATGACCTCCTCCTTCTTCCACCCGGGAGGCAGCGCCGGGCAGTCCACCCGCTTCCCCCGCTTCTCCATGCGCGGGGCTCGGCGGCGGCGCCCCTCCGACGGAGCCCAAGAAGAGAGTTGCTCCGGAGCAAGCGAGGCCTGCTGTCCGGCTGCCTGGCCGGCTCGTGCGGCGGCCCCTTGGCCGGCAGAGGAGGCCGGCCGGCCGGAGGCTGGGCAGGCGAGGGGCGCCGGAGAGACCCGCTCAGCGGCCGCCCGTCGAGGCTCCTGTCCAGCGGCAGCGGCGGCGACGCTCCGCGCCTGCTCCTCCTGCGCCGCTGAACTCCGTCGGCCAGAGCTGGGAGGCAGAGTTGGGGCTGCTGCGCGCGCAGCGCTCTCCTCTTGCCCGGTGGCGGCGACGGCGGCGGCCGCGGGAGCGCCTGCCTCTCCGCCTCCTCTTGCTGCTGCTTCCGTAACTGAGCCTCGGAATCCGTGTCATCGGCGCTCGGAACCTCGGGGTCATAGAGCCCGCGCGGCGCAGCCAAAGGAGGCGGGGAGGGGAGGGGGGCGGCACGCCAGCCAGCCAGCCAAGCGCCCGCCCCCCAGACGAGCCAGCCGGGCACATGCACCCGGCTCGGCCCGGAAGACCGCCTCCCCTGCCCTCCGCGCTCCAACTTTACGCGCGCCCCTCGCCGCGGACGGCACAGAGGAGGCGAATGGGCTGCGCAGCGCCGCCCTCCGAGGTAGTGCTAGAGGCGGCCGGGCTGCGTCTCTAACACCCCCCCCTCCCCATATCTTGGTAGGCTCCTCCAACTCCCATCAGCGCCGGCCAGCGCGACCAATGGTTAACGTCGACGTCTAGTGGGGCACAGGGTCCCCCGGTTGTTAGAGGGCGGGACTAGTGTGTGTTAGAGGGCGGTGCGGTGCAGTGGTTAGTGTAGTCCTGCACGGCACGGGGTTGGACTAGATGACCCTCGTGGTCTCTAGGGTTCTCTATGACTCTGACCTGGGAGAAGAGAGATCGATTCCCCGCTCACGGGGCTGGCCCGGGGACAGTCGCTGCTCGTCAGCCCGACCTACCCCGCAGGGTTGTCGTGAGGATGAAGTGAGCAGGGGGAGGACCATGGGAGCTGGAGGGAAACGCGGGATCGAACTGCGATGGTTTCGTATTATTGTTATCATTAGTTGCATTTATTCGTGTCGCGCTGCAAAAATGTCTCAAAGCCACTTGCAGTTCTGAAAGCGCGCGTGATACAAAATGTAACTATATTCAATAAAAGAATATTGATATATGTGCTGTAAGACTTCGCTGTTTCCAATGGAGCTTTACTCCTAGGTAAGTGTCTCTACTTTCCAAAGGAGCTAGTTTAGGATTGTAGCCCGGTGCTCCAGTTCCCGCACATTTGGAATCTGGAGCCGAGGGCTTTTGCTGAGTTTACTATTTTAGAGAGCGCCCTTGAGCATGTGCAGAATGACCTTCCCAGTGGCTACCGCGAAGGGCTAGATCCCTCAGTATAGGGTAAGGGCTTACTCCGAAAAAAGAGTTTCAATTTATAGGAAGCGCTTCTGAACATGTGCAAAGTGAGGAGCTCCAAATCCCACACATCTGGACTTAAAAAGTGGGGGTTTTCTCGGATAAAGACATTTAACATTTTTGAGAGCTTTCTGGCAAACGGAGAGGCACAGATCCCATACATCTGGTCGAGAGCTTCCTCCATAAAAGTTTAAACTTTTAGGCAGCGCTTCTGAGCAAGTGTATAGAATCACAGAATTGGAAGGGACCCTGAGGATCATCTAGTCCAACCCCCTGTTAGTTAGAGCGTGGTGCTGATAACGCCAAAGTTGCAGGTTCGATCCCCATATGGGACGTCTGCATACTTTTGTAAAGTGGATTTCCACACACACACAAATACACAGCTATTGAGGCGCTCCAGTTTCCAAAACTCTAGGTTTACTAGCGAGGTTCGAGGACAGAAAGAGTTCTAACTTTCAGGCAATACTTCTGAGCATGTGCAGAGCGCCGTCCCCCCTGGCTCCTGAACAGATCCATCACACACCGGAAATTGTGGGCGAGGTCGTGCATCTCCGAGAGCGGGAACTTTCGGGAAAACGAGCCGTCCGGATTCCGGACATCTTTAATTTTAGAAACGGGGAATTGTCTGCCTGGGCGGAGCCCGCCGGGTTCTCTGAGCCTGCAGTTGGGCGCGGAGGAGACGCGGACGCGGAGCGGGTTCAAATCTTAGGCGTTGCCTACGTGGAAGAGCCAAGGCGGGGAGAGGGGAGAGGCTTCCTTCTGTGCCAGCCACGTGTAGATGCCTACAAGAGAGAACTGGGCATCTTCGCCCTTCTGAGGCTTAAAACAGCATCAGTGAGGTTTATTTGCCATACCGCGAATGCAAAACAGAAACAAGAGCAAAGTTACTTCGGCTGCAAGGCTTGCCCTCATTGCAAATGCTTTAAGGCTGCCGTGAAAGCTACTTGAGCATAAACATGCAAGACCTCAGGTTGTTTATTATTTGAACGTAAGGCTTTCTGGTGAGCAAGCAGGTGCCAGAATAGGAAACTGCCTTATACCGAATCAGTCGACGTAACTCACTGTCTTGCAGTGGTTTTCCAGGGTACCAGGTTGGGGACAATGCCAGCCCTACGGTGCTAGGCTAGGGACTGGACCTGGGACCCTTTGCATGCATAGCATAGAATTGTGGAGGTGGAAGGGATACCAAGGGTCATCTGGTCCGACCCCCCTGCAATGCAGGAATATTTTGCCCAACATGGGACTTGAACCCACGACCCTGAGATTAAGAGTCTCATGCCCTACCCACTGAGCTACCAAGACAGATGTGCCCTGCCACTGAGCTACAGCCCTTACCCAATGGCCCCACGGCACACAGGACGAAAATCTTTCGCAAGGCTTGATGCAAAAGGCACACAGAGTGGTTTGAGAAAGCCCCACCCAGCTGGGTCAACCAGTGTGTGACTTCCCTATGCACAGGGTCAGAGAGGAAGTGCAAGGCAATTTAAAAAATGAATTATCTCCGCGTGCCAGTGAACTCTGAATTCCCTTCCAAACACACCTTTCTGCTTGGCCCTGGTTTATAATTTGGGGGAACAAAATGCAGATTCTTAGAAGCTGTTTGTGGTGACCTCTAGACTCCTTTAGGATTTGCCATCCTGTTTCTAAGCAAAACCCACACAATTTGGCCTACTAAGGGAATTGGAGGCTTCCAGCTCTCAGGTAGAGAGGAAGGGAAGGTGTCTCTGGTACAGTGGTACCTTGGGTTACATATGCTTCAGGTTACATGCGCTTCAGGTTACAGACTCTGTTAACCCAGAAATATTACCTCGGGTTAAGAACTTTGCTTCAGGATGAGAACAGAAATCATGCTCCGGCAGCGCAGCAGCAGCAGGAGGAGGCCCCATTAGCTAAAGTGGTGCTTCAGGTTAAGAACAGTTTCAGGTTAAGAACGGACCTCCGGAACGAATTAAGTACTTAACCCGAGGTACCACTGTGTTGGGAATAAAACAGAAGTGGAGGGCACCATCTTCACCCTAAACCATGCTCTGCTTTATGTGATGTGAGTTTGTTTCCAGGAGCATTTGCTTGACTGCAGCTGGAAACAGAATACTAGGTTGATCCGGTCTGATCCAGCCTTACTGTAATTTTTTTTTAAAGTGATTATATAAATGTGGAAAGGCTGAGGTGCCTGATCCACCTTGAGGCCCCATAAACAAGCTCACAACCTGTTACACAAGCTTAATTGCTCTTACGTCTTGCTATCCTAAATACACTTGCCATGAGATTCCTGCATTGCGGGGTTGGGCTACAATAGGTGACCCTCGCGATCCCTTCCAACTCTTTGATTCTATGAGACCCATCACATATATTTAGACTATGTCCCCCCCCCCCCCCCGAATCCTGTTAAGGGTGCTGGTAACTCTCCTTCTCTTGAGGGGCAAACTATAGTTCCCAGGATTCTTTTGAAGTCACCTGCTTCAATTGTGCATTGAATATGCTTTAAATGTTTAGTGTGGACCTGCCCTATAAAGCACCGAAGCTTGATCCTGACTCAAGGCACTTTCGAATAGTAAAGGTAAAGGTACCCCTGCCCGTACGGGCCAGTCTTGACAGACTCTGGGGTTGTGCGCCCATCTCACTTAAGAGGCCAGGGGCCAGCGCTGTCCGGAGACACTTCCGGGTCACGTGGCCAGCGTGACATCGCTGCTCTGGCGAGCCAGAACCGCACACGGAAACGCCGTTTACCTTCCCGCTGGTAAGCGGTCCCTATTTATCTACTTGCACCTGGGGGTGCTTTCGAACTGCTAGGTTGGCAGGCGCTGGGACCGAGCAGCGGGAGCGCACCCCGCCGCAGGGATTCGAACTGCCGACCTTTCGATCGGCAAGTCCTAGGCGCTGAGGCTTTAACCCACAGCGCCACCTGCGTCCCCTCTTTCGAATAGACACTTGCCCTAATAATAATCATAAATTAGAATTCCCACGCGACGCCTACTTGATCGGTATTGGATTTGAAACTGCTGAGCATATGAGGTTGTCTTGAAATATATTATTGTGTTTTCACGTGTGGACTTGCTTTGTTTGCTGTGAAATCGCTTCGGGATATATTTTTTTTTCCTGGGAAGCAAGCGGTTCATCCATGGGCGATTATCCATTGTTGCACGCACGCCTTACTCGGAAGTAAAGCAGCGCCATTCCATCCAACGGGACTTCTCTCTCTGGTGTGCAATGTTCTGGCCCTCCGCCTCCCCTACAGGAATGAAGAGATGCGGGGCAAAGGGAGGACCTTGAACTTTAACCAGATCCGGATTAAGCCATGCTGATCTCAGAGAGACCAGACGCCGGAACGAGGAAGGAAGGAAGGGAGTCTCTTCGCGTAACTCCGCCTCCCCAGCTGGCCGGCCATGCGCAGCGCGCGGGCGAAGGTGGCGCCCGTTTGCCGCGGCCGCGCAGACGCCCCTCGCATCTAATGGAGGGGTCCGGAGACGACCAGGAACCGGATTGGCTTCTGCCGGGGCCCGGCTGCAGCCCTGGGAGAGATCCTCTTGCTGCTGGAGGAAGAGTCCCATGTAAACAGGGGCGAACAGTTTGGGGGAGCGGGGGTTTGCTGCTTTGCTTCCACTGCGCCATCTACCGAGCTCGGTACAAAGCGGCGTAGGAAGCGAATTGGGCGCTCCGAATCGGAATTCGGACCCGCTCCCCTTTAGTCTGCCGGGGAGCTGGAAAGCTGGCGCCTCTCCCAAGGATATTGGGAGCAGTTGTGGTCGCCTCGCTTCCCAAACGGGACGTTGTAGAACTGGGAGCGTTTCAGAAAAAGGCAAAAGAAAAATGATCCGAGGGGGTGGAGAGGTCCTGCTGCTTCCCTGGGACTAGATGGGCTCCTGGTCTGATCCTGCAAGGCTCTTCTGATGCCCTCGCAAAAATACAGAGAGTTCATTGCAGAAAGAGAAAGGCATAGCTAGAGGGGAATACAGTGTGAGAGTGGGGGCGTCGCTGCTAACCTTCGAGAAAGCAGGCTGGCAACAGCATGAGAGAATGGAATAAGGAATACTTAATGGTTTACTAACACCAGTATAATTTTGCACACTTGCAAACTGCTGTGGACAGTCATTGGGGTGTACGCATGGGTGCAAGCTGCTGCTGTGTGCAAGAGATCTATGGACTGACATGCTAATTCTTACTTTATTATTAATTGGATTTTATTACCCTCCTTCGAAGAGCAGCGTTAGAAAAAAGGTGGAGAAGGGAGAAGGAAATGTATTGGATTCCTTATGGGAGCACACACAGAGAGGTGCCATTAGCCAGCAGCTCTCCAACTTTTTTTTTTAACAATAAGAAATTGCTCATGCCACACTGATTTTTTTTTAAATAAGAAATACATTGGAAAACAAAAGGATCACAACTAGGACTGCCCTCAGTATGATTTGATGCTCTTGCTCTCATTTTTTAAAAGATAACAATCCATAGTCTGTAAATAATCTCTCTCTCTATAGATACTATACAACACTACACTGAAATGTTTAAATGTTTCCTTGTCCTTGAATCTCCCCCAGCACACCTGTCATCCTCTCCTGCCACACCCTTTGAGAACCACTGCTATAAGGGGAGGGGGGAGCAGCAAACTTTCCCCCAAATCTGGTTGCAGCAAAGGAGGGAGCAACCTACTTCTCACAATATTACCACTGAGGATCCTTTGCTAAAAGGCATTTGCCCCATCATTGTGTCTTGGCTAGGGATGGAGGAGGATGTTACCACCTCAGCATCCCCCCCCCTCTCTCTCTCTCTCTAACTTTGGACCCCACTTTGGGTGCCCACCCCCCATGCAAAGATGGTGCTGTGCTCTTATGAGAATCAGTGTGTGCAGGTTGCAGGATGTGCCCCCTTACAAAGATGGCAAGTAAGGGTCAATGGTGCTGTATTCTCTGTGAGATGCAAGGAGGAGACCCCTTGACCTCAGCCCAGAATACCCGAAGGAGCGTCTCCACCCCCATCGTTCAGCCTGAACACTGAGGTCCAGCTCCGAGGGCCTTCTGGTGGTTCCCTCCCTGCGAGAAGTGAGGTTACAGGGAACCAGGCAGAGGGCCTTCTCAATAGTGGTGCCTGCCCTGTGGAACGCCTTCCCACCAGATGTCAAGGAAATAAACAACTACCTGACGTTTAGAAGACATCTGAAGGCAGCCCTGCTTGGGGAAGTTTTTAGTGTCTGGTGTTCCTTTTGGAAGCTGCCCAGAGTGACTGGGGAGGCCCAGCCAGATGGGTGGGGTATAAGTTGTTGTTAACAGGTTTGCTTGAATCTGAATGTCTGTGAATTCTTTGCACCATAGATTAACACTTTTCCTCCTTGCTGCTCCCTTAAAACAGCAGCTTGAGGCCCCAAAATATAGCAGGAAGATGTTCTTATCCCTATAGTAAGAGAAGCTTCCTTTCCAAACATCTGTTGCTTAGAAGGCTGTTGTTAGAATTGCAGTAGCAGGGCCGATAGAACACTGGTAACTGTAGTTACAGCTGGTAAAATGTTAACATGCTTTAGCACTTGGCGGCGAAAACATGAAAAATGAATTAATCTCTGTTTTGACCTTTCACTGCAGCTTGCCATGGCAAAGTAGTATCAGCAGGAAGCTCTCAGCACCGAATCATTGTGCACCTTGACCTGGATTGTTTTTATGCGCAGGTGGAAATGATCTGCAATCCTGAATTAAGAAGCAAACCTTTAGGTAATCTCGTAGTTGACTACTCTTCTGTGTATGTCTCCATTTTTCATTTTCCCCAAGTAATTACTGTATTTTTCGCTCTATAGGATGCACCGGACCACAAGAGGCACCTAGTTTTTAGAGGGGGAAATCAAGAAAAAATATATTATTTCCCCCCCCCCCAGCCCCAAAGAGCAGCGGACAGGTTGCGCACAGCCTGTCCGCTTCTCCCAGAGCTTCTCCGGGCTGCAGGGGAAGCCCAGATTCCCCCCCCCCCCAGCCCCAAAGAGCAAAGAAGCCAAGACAGGCAGCGGGATCCATCCCGCTGGCTGTCTTGGCTTCCTCTTTAGCCCCGCGCAACCTCTGCAGCCAGGAGAGGCACAGCTTTGGCAGAAGCCAAGACAGCGAGCGGGATGGATCCCGCTCGCTGTCCTGGCTTCCTTCTTAGCCTCGGGGCTGGGGCGGGGGAAGCCCGAGCTTCCCCCGACCCCAGCCCCCAGAACAGGTCAGGGAGTGGGCTTCCATCAGAGCAGAGTTACAGGTAATACCGTATTTTTCGCTCCATATGACGCACTTTTTTCCTCTTAAAAATAAGGGGAAATGTCTGTGCGTCTTATGGAGCGAATGTGTGGTCCCTGGGGCTGGGGGGGGGGGACCCGAGCTTCCCCCGACCCCAGCCCCCAGAACAGGTCAGGGAGTGGCGGCAAGGTTGCACGCAGCCTTGCCTCCACTCCCAGAGCTTCCGGGTGACTGCTCTCAAGAGTGAGTGCCTAAGGCTGCAATCCTAAACGCACTTGCTAGGGAATAAGACCCACTGAACACAGTGCAACTTGCTTCTGCTTAACTATGCGTTGATTTGTATTGGATATTAATCTTGGAAATAAAAAAAAAGGAGAAAAGCAGTACTGTGCGAGTTACTGAAATATACTTTGGCATGTTGAAAGCTCCAAATGGATTGTTCATTTCAGCTGCTTCATTTCTGCCTCTTCCAGGTGTGCAACAGAAATACCTGATGGTCACCTGCAATTATGAAGCCAGGAATGCTGGAGTCAAGAAGTGCATGTCTGTGAAAGAAGCCAAAGAAAAGTGTCCAGAATTGGTGCTGGTTAATGGAGAGGATCTGACAAAATACCGGGAAATGTCTTATAAGTTTACAGGTATCATCACCTTGACAGGTTTTTTTTTAAAAAAAATTATTAATACAGCAAGAAAAAAGAAAAAAACACAAATACCAAATTACACACAGGAATAACCATAGACACATAATTTTCTTAGCAAACAATAAAACATATATTGGTCTTAACACTAAAGACCCAACCTCCGTCTATTCCATATTTCGATTTCATATTATTGCCAACACAGACTTTTATCATAATTAAACTTTTTCTTAATATATCTAATTCCTTATATCTACCTTGCAACTATTACTGAAGTTCCTCGAATGCTGCAACAGAATTTAAACTACTATATTTATTTTTCAAATATTCTTTGAAAACCTCCCATTTTAAAACAAGTTTTGATTTATTCTTTATTTTTTCTGATAGACCTTCTAATTCGGCATATTCTGCCAGCTTTTGGATCCAATCTTGTATAGAGGGGATTTCATTACTCTTCCATTTTGCCGCGATCAGAACTCTTGCTGCCGCCGTCGCATATAAAAAGATTTTTAACAATGTGGAATTGGCAAACTTTGTCCTAACTTTCTAGGTTTGGATTTATATCCTTCCCTATTCCAGTGGTTCAGCCATGAGTACAGAACTCACCTCTATGACCTGGGGAAGGGACTATATCCAATTAGGAGAGTACGTTTCCAAGCACAATTCAAAGTGTTGTGCTGACCTTTTAAGCCCTAAAAACAGCCTCGGCCCAGTATATCTGAAGGAGCGTCTCCAGCTCCATCGTTCAGCAAGGACACTGAGGTCCAACCCTGAGGGTCTTCTGGCAATTCCCTCCCTGTGAGAAGTGAGGTTATAGTAAGTTTACCAGATTTTTTTAATGAATTCGGGGACACTTTTCAACTTCAATGGATTTTGTATGGGGACTGATTTGTAAATCCGGGGACTGTCCCCGGGAAATGGGGATGTCTGGTAACCTTAGGTTACAGGGAACCAGGTGGAGGGCCTTCTCAGTGGTGGTGCCTGCCCTGTGGAACACCCTCCCATCCGATGTCAAGGAAATAAACAACTATCTGACTTTTAGAAGACATCTGAAGGCAGCCCTGTTTTGGGAAGTTTTTAATGTTTGATGTTTTGTTGTGCTTTTATTCTGTTGGAAGCCACCCAGAGTGGCTGGGGAAACCCAGCAAGATGGGTGGGGTGTAAATAATAATAATAATAATAATAATAATAATAATAATAATAATAATAATTTTACTGCGGGAGGCAGTGGAAGACAGGAGTGCCTGGTGTGCTCTGGTCCATGGGGTCACAAAGAGTCGGACACGACTAAATGACTAAACAACAACAACAATAATAATGCACTCTACCTGCAGAAGGTCCCAGGCTCAGTATTTGGCCTCTACAGTTAAAAAGATCCGATAGTAAGTGATGTAATATCTCTTCCTGAGACCCTGAAGAGCCACTCCCGATCAAAGTAGAAAATACTGGGCCATAAGGGCAAATAATCTGAGCTGTCATAGGATAGCTTCATAGCTTCCTTTTATAGGACCCCTGCAGACTAGGTTTCTATTGCAGGTTTATCTTGTAACATGTTCTGGACACAAGGTTGGGTTAGTGGTGGATTTCCTCTTTGCTAGTTGCTCTGAAATGCTTCCCCTGACACTGCCATGTTATTGTTGTCCAGAGGGGCTAAAGCACAGCAAGAAAAATAAACCAGAAGATTTGTGCGTAGTATGACAGATTGAGTAATTTCACTAGGAAATAATAATAATAATAATAATAACAATAATAATAATAATATTTTATTTATACCCCACCCATCTGGCTGGGTTTCCCCAGCCACTCTGGGCAGCTTCCCAAAAAAATATTAAAATACTGTAATACATCAAACATTAAAAGCTTCCCTAAACAGGGCTGCCTTCAGATGTCTTCTAAAAGTCTGGTAGTTGTTTGTTCTCTTTGACATCTGGTGGGAGGACATTCCACAGGGCGGGCACCACTACCGAGAAGGCCCTCTGCCTGGTTCCCTGTAACTTTGCTTCTCGCAGTGAGGGAATCGCCAGAAGGCCCTTGGTGCTGGACCTCAGTGTCCAGGTAGAACGATGGGGGTGGAGACGCTCCTTCAGATATACTTGAATATTATGAAATGTGTACCAATTGGAAATGAAGCAGTGTGACAGCCCCAAAACCTTTGCAGGTGCAAACAGTATTGAGAGCAAGGTGGTCAGGAGATAATAATAATAATAATATTTTATTTATACCCCGCCCTCCCCAGCCAAGGCCGGGCTCAGAGCGGCTTACAAGCAATAATAAAAACAAGATGAATGATTACAACTTAAAAACAAAAATAAAATGCAACATTAAAATAATGGAACATTAAAATTTTAAAATGTGGCCTCATCGCAGGAGAAGGAAAAAAAAAAAAAAGAAGAGGGAGGGAATCAAATTGGCTCCAAGCCAAAGGCCAGGTGGAACAACTCTGTCTTACAGGCCCTGCGGAAAGAAATCAGATCCTGCAGGGCCCTGGTCTCATGAGGCAGAGCGTTCCACCAGGCTGGAGCCAGAGTTGAAAAGGCCCTGGCTCTGGTTGAAGCCAATCTAACTTCCTTAGGGCCAGAGACCACTAGGGTGTTGTTATTTATGGACCTTGAGGCTCTCCGTGGGGCATACCAGGAGAGGCGGTCCCGTAGGTACGAGGGTCCTAGGTCGTGAAGTGCTTTAAAGGTCAAAAGCAGCACCTTAAATCTGACCCTGTACTCCACCGGGAGATGTGAAGCCCACTAGGCAAGAGCAGATAAGGAAAGGACTTTGAAAGATGCGAGCTCTGAAGGGGCTTCAGAAGTCATGCACAAGCAGGGGAAAGATGAGGTGCATAGGCTTCAGCTGTGGAAACAGCTTGTGTCTCACACCTCCAGAACTTCCCCTCTTGCTCCTCCTACTTTTGTTGTAATGTGTGGACATTGGCTGGGCACCTCGGGACTTGAGGGATCTTCCCAAGGTCCTGTCGTGGTGATGTCATAAAGTTGCCTTGTGATGTGTGCATCTCCTGGAAGCAGATACATCCCTCATCGACAGCTTATTCCCTTGAAATATAAAGTTGGAGTAATAAAGGGCCTGAAACTTAACAAAACTTTCTCTTTTATTGCATTTAAAGTATTTCTTTCTGTCTTTTCATGGCTGAAGCAGTCCCAGAGTGCATTGAAATCAATGCACAGTGAAAACAGGTTGGGTGGAGGGAGATAATAATAATAAATTTTATTTATACCCGGCCAGAGCCAGGCTCAGGGCAGCTAACACCAGTAAAATTACAGTAAAAACATAATAGGGGGGGGGGGACCCAATTTAAAATACAGGTTAAAATACAATTTAAAATGCAGCCTCATTTTAAAAGTAGCCCATAGATCAAAACCGTAAGGGGAGGGAAACATAAGGGTCAGACTGAGTCCAAACCAAAGGCCAGGCGGAACAGCTCTGTCTTGCGGGCCCTGCGGAAAGATGTCAAGTCCCACAGGGCCCTAGTCTCTTGTGACAGAGCGTTCCACCAAGTCGGGGCCAGTACTGAAAAGGCCCTGGCCCTAGTTGAGACTAATCTAACCACCTTGCGACTTGGGACCTCCAAAATGTTGTCATTTGTGGAATAACATACAACCTGCAGAATCATGGCAGCGATCCTCTCCTCAAAGCCTGGGGAAATAAGTCACAGCTCAAGCCTGCCCTTGTCTACTCAGAAGTAATGCAGTGGGACTTGCTCCCTGGCAAGTGGGGTTTGGATTAGGGCCTGAGCATTCAGCTGCCACCAAAATCTTGTTCATTTCAATCAGCCTTGCAAAGGAGATGTTTATTGTGTTGGCTTTGGACTTGAAAGCTGTGGGTGGAAGTGCCAAGTCTATCAACTCCCCCAGGTCTCCTTAAGCAAGATGCATTGTCTCACTGTTGCTTTCAGTCTAAAGTGCTCCATATGCCATATTGGCCCGAATATAAGCCACACCCGAAATAAGCCGTAACTTTAAAATTCAAGGGGGGGAAATAAAAAAAAGACAATACCTGAATACCGTATAAGCCGCTCCCTTAAAATTCCGCAGGCACTCACACCCATTCCGTTCTGCTGTATGTCTGTTTCAGCAGCGATATTGTAAAAACCTATTTTTGTAAGGTTGTGAATTTAAGCCACACTTTAACTTTTCATGGTCGGAATTTGGAGTGGGGGAGTGTGGCTTATATTCAGGTCAATACAGTAACATGGTTGCTGTGAGAATGGGCAGAATGAAAAACAAATAGAAGAATAATTATTTTATTAGAAAAATACTTTTGATCTGGATTGATCAGGTATGGTAGACATTATGGTGGGCTGGCCTTCCAACTTTCCTTACATCAGCGGAGCAATGCATTCCTGTGTTTATGTTTAGCTTCCAACCCAGGCTGCTGAGTGTGGGGACCCCGAGCTGAAAAGTGCATCCTTCAGGTCTGGACTTGGACCCATCTGCCTCAAAAGAGGGTTCCTCAAAAGAGCAGTTCAGAAATATTAGGCAACCTTGTCAAAAAGTGTCAGGCCTAGGCTATGGGCAGCAGACTGTGATGAGCCTTGGATTTTTCTATTAAGGAGGTATTAATTTTCTTCTTCTCCCTGTAAGGTAAAGGTAAAGGACCGCTGGACAGTTAAGTCCAGTCAAAGGGGTTGTGGCGCTCCGGGTCATGTGGCCAGCAGGACTAAACCTTTTCTGGTGCAACAGGACACCGTGACGAATGCCAGAGTGCACGGAAATGCTGTTTACCTTCCTGCCGCAGCGATACCTATTTAACTACTTGCACTGGCGTGCTTCCGAACTGCTAGGTTGGCAGGAGCTGGGACAGAGCAACAGGAGCTCACCCCGTCATGGAGATTCGAACCGCCGACCTTCCGATCAGCAAGCTAAAGAGGCTCAGTGGTTTAGCCACCCGTGCCTCCCTCCACTAGCTCAGTTAAACACTTTGTTGTTTTGTCTACAGCCTTGTTGGAAGAATTTACTCCCCTGGTGGAAAGACTTGGATTGGATGAAAATTTTGTGGACATCACTGAGATGGTCGAAAAAAGGCTGGGACAATGGAAAAAAGATACCTTTTCTCAAATCTCTCTTTCAGGCCATGTATATAACAATCAGAGTAAGTATCTCACCCTTCCTAAGTGAGGCTGCTTGGCCTGTTAGATGCACCTCTTCATAACTCTTTCCGTTTGCTTTTCAGCTGTCGATTTACATGATCCAGTGCACATACGATTGGCTGTGGGGTCTCAGGTGGCAGCGGAGTTGAGAGCAGCCATGTACACCAGGCTGGGCCTCACAGGCTGTGCAGGAGTGGCAACTAACAAATTACTCTCCAAGTTGGTGTCCGGGACCTTTAAACCAAACCAGCAAACTGTTCTGTTACCAGAGGGTCGGCAGGACCTCATGAAGAGCCTTGACAACGTCATGAAAGTGCCTGGTAAGATGGGGAAGGGGAGATTCCTCTGCCCCAGTTAGATGTGCACTCACCTGTATAGGTTAGGGGGATTGTAGAGGAGGGGGATTGGGGAAGAGGTTTCTTCTTTTGAGTGGGTGGTGGGAAAAGAGAAATTCTACCTTGGTTTATTCTGTACACACATTGTGTGTTTTTTGTGTATAATTTTTTTATTAAATTTTCTGTTTTACAATTTAAAATATTCATTTAAACAACCTCAAAATGTCAATGATTTCCCTTCTTCTCTTTCCACGGTTCATTTTTCATATCATAAATCCCTGCATATTTTACATAAACTAAACCGTTCACTATTCCATTATTACATCCATCAAAACATATTTACACTGTTGAGTTTATCATAATGCTGTCAACGTTTTCAAGTATATACAATTTTCCCCCATATATTCAATAAACATTTTCTTATCTTCTTTAAATGTATGTTCTTCTTGTTCTCTTATTCTATATGTTAGGTCCGCAAGCTGCGTGTATTTCATCAGTTTAAGTTGCCATTCTTCTTTAATTGGGACCTCGCTTGCTTTCCATTCTGGGGCTGACAAAACACGGGCCGGAGTTGTAGCATACAAAAATAACCTTTTTTGTCACCTGGGAATTTCAATCTGAATTATCCCCAACAAAAAGGATCTGGGTTTTTTTGTTTTGTTTTTTTGGAAAAGCACTTTTAAACTTTTTTAAAAATTCATTATGAATTATTTCCCAATACTCTTTTACCCTTTTACAGGTCCTATTCTGTACACACATTGTTACCTTTCTTAGTGGTTGATAGGTTTTCAATCTGGAAGCAAAAAAGGCCGTTCAGAAATAAGGGGCCAGTTTTTACATACTAAGGGGACTTCCTGGGTTTGCTTTCAAATAAATAAATATCCTTGTGGGCATGCCTGAAGCCTCCTGCTGTCTTTGAATTGAGGACTTCCTAGTTCAAAGCCAGCATTCCATTCCATTTCATGGTAGTATACTGAGAAATTTGCACTCCCCTGTTTGCTCCAGTGCTTGTAGAGTGAACTATTTCTCTTGTGCAGGTATCGGCTATAAAACAGCAAAGCGCCTTGCGACACTGGGAATCACCACGGTGCGTGACCTTCAGACGTGCCCGACTGCAATCCTAGAGAGAGCGCTGGGATCTTCAGTTGCTCAACATATCCAGAAGCTCAGCTGGGGAGAAGATGATTCCCCAGTCAACCCATCAGGGCTCCCTCAGGTATAGAGGAAAACACAGATGCTCAAGGTCTTCCCAAGAGCCAGTGTGGTGTAGTGGTTAAGAGTGGTGGACTCGTAATCTGGTGAACCAGGTTCGCTTCCCTGCTCCTCCACATGCAGCTGCTGGGTGACCTTGGGCCAGTCACACTTCTCTGAAGTCTCTCAGCCCCACTCACCTCACAGAGTGTTTGTTGTGGGGGAGGAAGGGAAAGGAGAATGTTAGCCCTTTGAGACTCCTTCAGGTAGTGATAAAGCAGGATATCAAATCCAAACTCCTCCTCCTCCTCCTCCTCCTCTTCTTCTTCTCTGCCTCCGTTCTCAACATTCTGCCATGCCCTAGTCACTGGGGGCAGAGAACACTTTCTCAGCCCAGGTCCCACATTCCCTCACGGCGGACAAAGGCCAGAGGCAAAGATGGGCAGAGCAATGGGTGCAAATCTAGATTCTGTGTCATAGGTTCTATTCCAGCCACACACACATCAGCTGTTTCAATGCAGACCTACCTCTCCCCAAGAGGCATTAAAAGGTAAAGGGACCCCTGACCATTAGGTCCAGTCGTGACCGACTCTGGGGTTGTGGCGCTCATCTCGCTTTATTGGCCGAGGGAGCCGGCATACAGCCATGTGGCTAGCATGACTAAGCCGCTTCTGGCAAACCAGAGCAGCGCACGGAAACGGCGTTTACCTTTCCGCTGGAGCAGTACCTATTTATCTACTTGCACTTTGTCGTGCTTTCGAACTGCTAGGTTGGCAGGAGCAGGGACCAAGCAACAGGAGCTCACCCCGTCGCGGGGATTTGAACCGCCAACCTTCTGATTGGCAAGTCCTAGGCTCTTTGGTTTAACCCACAGCGCCACCCGTGTCCCCAAGAGGCATTATCACAGATCAAATAATATCCATCCCGGTCAAAGCTTTGAAATGGACATTGAGTAGGGATGTTGAGGGTTGTGGCCCAAGAAGAGTCCTGAGGGCCAGACAGAGATATCTGGAGAGAGTGAATCTCCCCACCTCCCTGCCTGAGTTTTCTTGTTGTTGGGATCTGTCTGTCTCAAGAGACAATGGAGTGTGCCATCGGGGATGAAGTCACACCATTGTGTTAGCAGCAACAAAATGACCTCCTCAGGGCACAAGTCTGGGCAGTGTGTCTGGAGGTCCTGGGCTGGCCAGATGACAATACCCCCCTCTCGGCCTCACTGATGTGGTCCAAAGGAAAGCAGAGCAATACATTTGGTACTAGCTTGGCTGTGATTCATCAGAAATTTGACTTACTGTACTTGGTTTACCCAAACACAGTATTTCAGAGGTGATTTCACATGTAAATCTTAAAGAACAAAGATAGTTGGGTGAAAAATCAGCTCGTGCAGAATGTACAGATCCATGGTTTCTTCATATTTTTTCCGACCCATTTGTTGTCGCTGTGGTATTAACAATTACAATAATGGTTTTTTTAATGTTCTGCAGTCTCTCAGTGATGAAGACTCCTTTAGAAAGTGCTCTTCCGAAGCCGAAGTGAAAAAGAAAATTGAAGAGCTGCTTGCTAGTCTTCTGGACAGGTGACCTTACTGCGGAGTAACTTATCAGAAGAGATGCACCTGGGCATAAGCTGAAATATCTCTTATAAAATACAGTGGTACCTCGGCTTAAGTACTTAATTTGTTCTGGAGGTCCGTTCTTAACCTGAAACTGTTCTTAACCTGAAGCACCACTTTAGCTAATGGGACCTCCTGCTGCTACTGCACCGCCGACGCACGATTTCTGTTCTCATCCTGAAGCAAAGTTCTTAACCTGAGGTAATATTTCTGGATTAGCAGAGTTTGTAACCTGAAGCGTATGTAACCTGAAGCGTATGTAACCCGAGGTACCACTGTATGTATTTTTGACTTGGCTATCATCATGCATGTGTGTGTCATTTGTCCTGCCAATGGCTGTTGCATTCAAATCAAGCAGGACTGGGGAACTGCAAGCACAGGGCCTAAATGCCACCCATCCAAGCCTCTCTCTGTCTGGGCCTCTTGCCCAGGCCATGTTTCTTCTCCCCAGGTCTTGCCTCTCAACAGCCTCCTCGAATGCTGTTGCCTGGCGTGTGTCTGTGCAGAAGCTTTTGGCTTGTCAAAGCAAGAGTTGGTTCTGTTGCTCCGCCCACCACTGGCACATGACACTTGCTCTCCCCCCCCCCCACGTCACCCAGGAGGGAATGGGCTACTTCCATTCCCAGACGGAACTGGAGGTCAGTGGAGGCGTCCACTGGAGTCAGATGTGATGTGGTATTTTCACCAATGTCCCTTGAGCAGCCTTCTGCATGACCTCTCATGCTGTCCCCCAGTCCTCCAGAACAGGTTTTCCAGGGGCAAAGTAGCTACAGGAGGAAAGTCATCCCACCCCCTCTTTCTGGCAGCAGGAGCCACTCACAAGATCAAGCTTCCTCATAAACTCGGCCCTCCAGATGTTTTGAGACGACAGTTCCCATCATCCCTGGCCACTGGTCCTGCTAGCTGGGGCTCATGGGAGTTGTAGGCCAAAAACATCTGGAGGGCCGAGGTTGAGGAAGCCTGCCCAAGATGCTCCTGCCAGTAGAACCTGAATTTGAATCTCAGCCATAATCCAAAGCACATTGTTTAGTAGTGTTGATAAAGTGTTGCTTTCTCTCCTTTGGCTGAAGAAGCTTCCCCAACCCTCCCTCCCTCCCTCTCTCTCTCACACACACACACAGTTTGTGGCCCCCAGCAAATTACCTCCCAAGACAATGTGGCCCTTGATGGGGTGGGGATGTCACCCAGCTATCCACGTAGCTGAAGCTCTTGGAGTATTTCTGCAGTGCTGTAAAAATGCTTGATAGGGTTTAGTTTTCTTGAGCCAGGCGAAACTGAGATGTTTGGGAAATGGTGGGCATGTCACCCTCTGTCTGCTTCTCCATGTTTGTTTGTTAGGTTATACAAGGATGGAAGAAAGCCACATACCATAAGATTAACAATCCGGCAGTTTTCCCCTACCAATAAATGGTTTAATCGGGAGAGCCGCCAGTGCCCCATTCCCTCGCATGTGGTCCAGAGGATCGGAACAGGTAACTTGCCTTTGTGGGGGGACTTCTCCTTCAAGATGTGTCTTGTGCAACCATTGCATGCTTTTCAACGATTGGTCAAGATACACTCCTTGGAGCTTCCTTTGAGTTGAGCCCCTTCCCTCCTTGCTGGGTTGCTTTTCTGTTCTGTCTTGTTTTGTTTTGTTACCAGTTGGTTTTGTGGCTTTGTTTTCTGATGTTTATTATGATTTTGTGCTTGCTGCAGTTGCGAGATTTTTGTATCCTGACCTGGGACTGTTCCGTTAAGGCTTTTAAGTGCAAATAACCAATCTGAAGAATTGTGTCCAACGAAATTGTACTTCGAGTAGACTCATTAAAATTAATGGAGCTAGGTTAGTTGCGCCCATTAATTTATATGGGTCTTCTGTGAGTAGCACTAACGCTGGGTACATTTCTAAACAACTGAGGTGCAGAGGCTCATCACACTAGCCATAGCGATTCCTCCAAGGAGAGCAGAAAACTGCCTGCATCTTGAGCCGTTACATAATGCCTCCCTACACACACACACACACACACACACAGAGAGAGAGAGAGAGAGAGAGAGAGAGAGAGAGAGAGAGGCACCAGCCTGTTTACCTGTATTAGCTGACAGTGAGCTGGAAAAGGGTGCTATAGTGGTTCACATGCTGCCCTTGAGCTGGGGAGAGCAGTGTACATGACCCAGGTCAGCATTCATTTTGCATTTCATTCCAATCAAGCACTATTATTCTATGAAGTGTGGTCATTTATACCACTTGAGGAACCCTAACTAAGGAGAAAAGCATCCAGTCTCCCTACAGCAAAGAGCAGCAATTACCTAGGCATGACAGACAATGTGTTAGGATTGCAGTCATGATGTTTCTTTGGGAGTAAGTTCAGTATATTCTTGGGGGGCACAGCTTCTTCATCCCAGGCCTACAGGTAGCGACCATTTCTTATCCACCTTGTCTCTTTGTTCCTAGCACCCCTCACTCCCTCTGTCATAACATACAGACTCTCCTGGCGATAAGGACAGGGAAGTATCTTCAGAGTCCCCTCTGAGCCAGCGTGGTATAGTGGTTAAGAGCAGTTGACTCGTAATCTGGTGAACCGGGTTTGATTCCCCGTTCCTCCACATGCAGCTGCAGTCACACTTCTCTGAAGTCTCTCAGCCTCACTCACCTCACAGAGTGTTTGTTGTGGGGGAGGAAGGGAAAGGAGATTGTTAGCCGCTTTGAGACTCCTTCGGGTAGTGATAAAGCGGGATATCAAATCCAAACTCTTCTTCTTCTCTTATGAGTCTTTCCTTGCCTCAGTGCCCTGTCTCTTCTCCTTAATCCTCCCTTCCTTGCTCCTCTCTCTCAGCTCTTTGCACTAGAGATGACAAAGCATCGCTCTGCCCGTCCCCAAAAGAGATCAAGCCTTCAAGTGTCTGACGTCACTCCTTGCAAAGGCCCAAGGTCGTTGCAAATATGCTGTACAATTATTTTGGGGAAAGCCTGATGCTCCCTGCTCCAAGGTGCCCTCCTCAATTTACTTTGGGGGCAGGGGTAAGGCAGAGATAGCTTTAGGTTCTCCCAGTTGCCACTGAGTATGCTCTCTTCTGGTGACTAGCAGTGTCCACAAAAACTTCTGCCTGTCCCTTTCCCTACTGAACACCCACCCACCTATCAGTTGCCTTGCATCCAGGCTCCCTATATATTGTTTTCAATTTTTTATTTCTCTGCATCCTGGGCTTCAGACCACCCTTGTATCCCACCCAAGCAAACAACTTTCCCTTCCTTCATAGAAACGTGGGTGCCAGCGTGCCAGCTCTGGCAACGGGTATTGGAGGCAACATTGTTACAAGTTCCATACTGTATAAATCGGCCTTAGCCAATCTGGTGTCCTCCAGATGTTGTTGGATGACCACTCTCACGGTCCCTGACCATTTGTTATGCTGGCCGGGGTGGTGGGAGTTGGGAGTCCCAACACCCAGAGGGTACCATGCCGTCTCCCCCAGTATAGATGATCCTTACTGGAATTCTGGTGCAGATCTTGTTTGACACTGTAAACCGTGTGTAACTTCAGGGTGGGTTTCTCCTGCTTCAATGTTCACATCCAGGTGGCTCCAAAGTCAAGACACACCTGGTTGATCTCCTGATGAAACTGTTTCATAAGATGATAAACGTGCAAGTTCCGTTTCATCTGACGCTTCTGAACGTCTGCTTCTCCAGCCTCAAGGCCCCTCCTGCTTCCGCCAAGCAGACTATTGGGTTTTATTTAACTCGTTCACCACCCTCTTCCAGCTGCAGCAAAGTCATTCATGTAAGTTCAGAACTGTATTTCTTTTTTGTAAATATATATGTAGAGAGAGAGAGAGATATGTTGCCTGCCCTGTCCCAAATAAATGTTTACTTAAATTCACCCAAAAAGAGCTGAACTCCTCACCTATACTTTGTGGACAAGAATCTCATCTAGTACACCAGCTCAGCCTGTTGGTATTGGATGTGTCGCCACCACAAATACAGTATAGGTCAGCAGTGGCCAACCTGGTGCCCACTGGATTACACCTTCACAATCCCCTGACCATTGGCCATGCTGGCTTGGACTGATGGTAGTTGAATCCAACAGCATATGGAGGGTACCCAGTTGGCTAACCCTGGTATAGATGGTCCCTATCAGAATTCTGGCACAGATCTCAACAGCAGTTTGTTTGTTTTTATAAATGAGTAACGTATGTGTAGAGCAGGCAGACCAGTGAAAATATTTCTGGACCTACTCGCAAGAGTACCATTCAAGGAGCAATTAGAAGAGATTGACAGTCAACTGAATGATGCTTGTTGGGTATCTCAGTCTTTGCCAAGCTAATGCTGGCTGCAGATGTTTTGGACTACGACTCCCATCAGCTCTAGCCAGTGTTATAGACTGGTTGGAGGCAGAGGAATGGTGGGAGGAACTGGCTGGGGAGCCAGCAACAGGGCTCAGTGAGTTGGGACAGTCTGCGGCAGAGAGAAGTCAAGAATGAGAGCAGAAGCTGAAGCAGGAGAGTGGAAGGAGGGAGGTCAAGAGGCAGAGATGAGTCAGGCTGGTGAAGTTATAGGTGTCTCCCCCTTCCCTGCTGTGACAAGCTCCCCTCCCCCCTGTCTGTCAGGCTTTGGGAACTTGGCTCCCCACCCCCCAGGCTGTAGATAAGCAGGACAAAGCGAAAAGAGTCTCTTACCATTTAAAGAGTTTTTAATGATCACAGCAAAAGAACAAAGCATTGATTCTCGGAATGGAAGTGCTCCCAATTAAGGTTTCCACCCACTTCCCCCCTAGTCACTTCTGTGCCCTGCAATCTGATCTCACAGCCACCGTGCTTTTTGTGTAGCCACCTTATCTGCTCAACGTGGCCTTGGGCTGATAGGCTGGACACTTCCCAGTGAGAGTCTATTAGCTCTCTCTCTCTCTCTTCCAGTTCTTCTTCTCCTAGCTGTCCCCCACTCAGTTCTGCCCAGCTGTTGTCTTCCAAACTACTGTATTTTTCGCTCTATAAAACGCACCAGACCATAAGATGCACCTAGTTTTTGGAAGAGGAAAACAAGAAAAAAAATATTCTGAATCCCTGAAGCCAGGACAGCCAGCGGGATCGCTCCGCAGTGATCCCACTTGCTGTCCCAGCTTATGGGATAGCTGCCTGCAGCCTCTCCCAGGCAAGGGGAGCCTTCATCCCCTGCCCGGGAAAGGCTGTGTGCAGCTAAGGCTCCCCCAAGAGCCGCACTCCCTTTAAAGAGCACGCGGAGTGTGTGTGCAGCTCTTGGGGGCTTTTCCCACCATTTCTCATCAGAGCAATACTCCTCAGACACTGACTTGCAGAACCAGGAGATGTATGAAACGGGAGGAGCAAATACACAGTGGCGTAGCATGGGGGGTGCAGGGGGGGCCGGCCACACCGGGCGCAACATCTGGGGGTTAGGGTTAGAGGGCGCAAGTCCACGGGTTAGGGGGTGCAAATTACTTGCCTTGCCCCGGGTGCTGACAACCCACGCTACACCACTGCAAATACAGACTGCCCACAGGCGCAGTCTCTGACTGCTTGCAAGAAGCCCTGGAGAGGGGGAGGTGGAGAGCTTTAGTCATGGCAACTTATTTCATGGATTAGGCCCTACTACAAGGCATGAGCTGCTGTGCTCATTAGGCTCGAAACCCAGCCAAGTCTCTTGAGTATCGTGCTTCGCTAATAAAGAGTTAGCCCCAGCTTTAAGCTGTGTTATTTACGGACTAACTCTGCGACAGCCAGGCTGGGGCTGGTGGAAGCTGTAGTCTGAAACATCTGCTCAGAGCACCAAATAATTTCGTGGCAAATAATGTTCTTGCACAAAAAAATTGTGTCATTTGTGTTGCAGGAAACAGAAGGCATGGGTGCAGGACGCATAACTTCAGGAGATAAGCTGGACTGCTGTGAAGCTTCCTCAGAGTTGAAGAGTGCTATAAAAGGTCGACTGGAGTCCCCAGACCTCCTGAAAGATACTGGTCTTCTTGAGTTCCCGCTTCATTTACTTCCTGATGGCATTGACTGCAACGTGTTTAACCAGCTTCCAGCAGACATTAAGGAGGAGATTATTTCTAGCCAAATGAGAGGAGATTCTACAGCATCTCTACCGGAACGAACATTATTGGTCCCAAGGGAAGGAAAGCCAGCTAAGGCACAAGACCAAACGAGCCACGCATCTTTGATTTCTGGAGGCATCCAACAGGACATAAGCTCTTTGGCATGTGGGGGCATGGCATCCACCAATGACAAGCCACCCCTAGCTGTAAACACTTGTGCTCCCAGCTGCCCTCTAGAGACTGGTGAAAATGCCTCAATTGCTGACGCTACTGTGGGTGTTAAAAGCTCGCCCCTAGTTCCATCTCAGCCTTCATTTCTGCAGCTTTGTATTCCAGAGGGGCAGAAACACCCAGACAAAGAAGCCAGCAACGAAGGTTGGAAAGACGGTTCAAAACTTGTCCTCCCTCCCAATATTGATCCCCAAACGTTTTCCGAGTTGCCTACAGAGATGCAGAAGGAACTGTTGGTGGAGTGGAAGAGCCAGGAGCCTGCTTCCAAGCTGCCGGCTGGCAAAACTCAAAACAGGCTCAAAAGGGAAAAGAAAGGGCTTCCTTCAGCCCCCCACTCAAACAGCTTATTAAGATATTTTAAACCCAAATGATCACCAGATACACTGGGTTATCAGTGCAGTGTTGAAACTAAAGAAAATCACATGGCTGAATTCTAGGATGGTGCCATTTCTGACAGCAACTGGACAAGAGGGTTTGTTTTGTTTTGTTTTAGTGCACCCTCAAGTTAAATATATATATAACCTCCCTGCACATGGACAACTAGCTCTTGTCTAGCTTTCTCCCCAATGTGCTACTTTGCTACATAAGGGTTTGCTTCTTTAATATGTTGGGAGTGCTTAGAAAATGCAGCTACCCACATGCTATCTGCTATAATTGGGAAAGAACCTGACCATGTGATTTTGATGATTTGTGCCGGTGAGCTCTAATCCAAAATCCCTTTTCTCTGAAATGTAAATTTCTTAAAACTCTGGAGAAGAGGTACAAGAAAGGGAAGTGTGTGTGTGGGGGGAGGGTAATATTAAAGGAACACCCCCAGGAAATATTGCTCCCCCTACTCTCACCGTCAAGCACATTGTGGTGATGAGGTTTCTGACCTCTGAAAAGACAGGTGAGAATATGGGATGGGCGAGGAAAAGCACATAACAGGAGAGACAGACATGAGTAGATGGAACTTGGTGGACCTAGATCCTCTGGTAAGGCAGGGTGATTCAGAAAATGGGGTTTTCCATTTCCATCCTCAAAGTGGGGGGAGTTGACACAAACACAACCAGAATTCTTCGTTCATAAACACAATAAAGTGTGTTATTAACCATGGAGTAAGAGTCTGAATTCTTATGACAACGTCTTCCCACTTATGTGTAGAGCAGGTCAAAATACTGTCAGCTTCCTGGAACTAAGCTTGTGTTCCTTAAAGAACTTTGAAGCTGGGAGAAATTTTACAGGTGCACATGTTCCTATTTTAACATTTATGCTGTAAAGGCACTCCATGCATGTGTATTTAGGAGTAAGCGCCATGGTTTTCAAGGGGGCTTCCTCTCAGGTAAGTGTGTGTAGCACAGCTGACTTTGTCAATGCAGCCTTCATACCAAACAGTCACACGGACCCAAGTAAAACATGCCCATAGTGGTTGTGGTCAATATATGTTGTGTGAATGTATGTATGTGTATCTCCAGCATTGAGATCAGGATATAATCTGGGGCTGCTGAGTCTCGCAAGTGGAATGAGCATAACTGCACTCCTCACATCTCTCTCCTAACAAATGTCATCAACCTGATGCCAGACTGAAATGGATCCACTTTTCCAGTCTCCTCGAAGCATGCCTGAAGTGGGACAACTGCCATGTTCTCAAGCACATTGCCCAAAAGGGATGTTTGCCATTGGGCAACAGTTGTCTAACACTTCTGGGTCCAGAGAGGTCCTCTAAGGAAGAGATGCACCGCAACCACCACCTCCGTGAAGGCAGATGGTACCTCCCCCTTCTCCAATGAAGCCTTGGCCACTCTCTGGACCCACCCAGACAGCACCCTACAGCTAGCTATAAGAAGCCAAGGTAGGCATTAGTCAAGGGGGCAGGTGGTCAGCTGCGCTTATCCAAGAAAATTGTCCTCATCCTCAGGCCACAAGAAGATAAAGTGGTCCAGAAGGAGAAGATGGTGCAGTGGGTTCCTCCAGTGTGGACTTGCTCCAACTGTGGCATCCTACTCTGCCTAGATCTGAGTGATTTTGTCCCTAAAGTGCCTTGCAAGGTTGTTACAGCAGACCTCTGAAGGAGTCACAGCAAAGCTCTCTTGGCCAGGTAACAAAAGCCCATTCACTAGTCCAACATTTGGAAGACCTCATGCTCCTCACCCTTGCCATAACTTGAAGATTCACTCAAGGTGATTTAAAGGTAGCTATATGTTTTCTTCCCAGTTCTTAATGCAGAGGATGTTTGTTTCCATCACATACTACCTGCGAGCTTCCTTGTGTCTGCCCACTTCTGGAGACCCAACTCTGAATGAGATTGATCTTTGCCTGACCCAACATGGCAACTTCTAAATGGTCCACGCTGACCCCCACCGAGCGCACTCTCTCTGAGCCTTTACATTAAACCAAACCTCAGTGACAGTTGTGCACCGCAAAGAACCTTCCTTTCCACTCTCTGGTAGACTTTTATAAGGTGTTTCCCTTCAGTGACTTAATTCCAGCTTTGAAATCCGTGATCATGTTCATGATGCTCATTGGCATAACCGAATCTATGACAGAAGGCATTAACTTCCCTCCTAAGTCCACCTGGACAATCGCCACAAACTTGGAGTGCTCTGGGTTGCTGAAAGAGAGGAATTGTTTTTTATCCATTAAGAAATCGGAAATTACACACAGTTCTAGGAATCAAATATGACACTATAACCTGGCAGTAGTCAGCATTACTACTTTGTCATTATGTTTGGCACTTATTTCTACTAATCCAAGCAAACGAGTCAGTTTCTCTCTCTGAGACAATAACCTCAAAGCATTGCTTTATTAGATTTTGTATGCACCCTGTATCATAAGGTCCCAGGGAGAGTTACAACAATTAAAATATACCCTTCTAAAAACAAACAGTTCTGATTATTGGAAGGGGGAAAATTAATCTGTTAACAGTGAGAATTGAACAGTACAAACTCAGCAAGAGATGGGACCCACAGAACAGAACCAAAGAGGGGAAATTCAGAAAAAGCTTCCCTTCGCTATACACTTAAATCATTTTCCTCTGCCTTCCTCTGCAATCAGTGTAGACGGCACTGAACTGGATGGACCAGTGCTATTCTAGGCTGCATCAACAGAAGTATAGTGTCCAGATCAAGGGAAGTAATAGTACCACTCTATTTTGCCTTGGCCAGACCACACCTGAAATTCTGTGTCCAGTCCCGGGCACTATAATTTAAGAAGGGTGTTGACAAGCTGGAACGTGTGCAGAGAAGGGCAACCAAGATGATCAAGAGTCTAGAAACTAATCCTTATGAGGAGCGCTTGAAGCAGCTGGGTATGTTTAGCCTGGAAAGGAGGAGACTGAGAGGAGATATGATAGCCATCTTCAAATATCTCACATGAAAGATGGAGCAAGCTTGTTTTCTCCTGCCCGGAAGGGAAGGACTCGAACCAATGGCTTCAAGTTACAAGAAAGGAGATTCCAACTAAACATCAGGAAGAACTTTCTGGTGGTAAGAGCTGTTTAACAGTGGAAACAGTCTCCCTCGGGAGGTTTTGGACTTTCCTTCCTTGGAGGTTTTTAAGCAGAGACTGGATGGCCACCTGCCATGGATGTTTTAGCTGAGATTCCTGCATTGCAGGGGGTTGGCCTAGATGAAACTTGAGGTCCCTTCCAACTCTTCTATGATTCTATGCTTCTATGATTTGGTAGGGCATCTTCCATTGCTTCTATTCATGTAACCAAACCCCACTACAACTGACGCAATCAAGTTATAAAGAGCTCTTCTGCATCCCAGCTTGGAAGCCATCATGATGAGTTACCCTTTCCTGCAAATAAACAGGCTGTGAGGACCACTTACCCTGGTATGGGACAGCACGCATAGCCAGAAGGGTAGTTTGTTCCCCGCACATACTTTGGAGTTGGAGGAAAGGCTGGGTGGTCCACACTTACAGCTATGGGGGAGATCAAAACGAAATTTAAAACCTGCTCCACCAGCAAGTATGGTGACCCAAACATACGTCCAAGCAACAAATCACCAATTGGCAGTAAGAATAAAAGAGCAACATACCAAGTGTGTATTAATAATATTTTTTTATTTATACCCCACCCTTCCCAGTTCTGAAAACTGGGCTCAGGGTGACTAACAACAAATTTAAAACACTTAATTGATGCAACGAAAAACAGCATAAAATACAGTATAAAACGTGAATAACAATAAATTCAGAATTCAAAAATAAATTTAGGGGGGAAATCCATCCAATAAACATTAGATGATCACCAGGGCTAGCTGGCTAAATGAGTCCTATTTGGGTCAGCAAGGAGGCCAGGGGAGAATTTGCTGTGGGATCCCAGAGCGGGTAATCTTCATAAAAAGGGGAGGGAGAGGGAAGGAAGGGGAATAAAACATCAGGCTAAATTCAAATTGAAAACCAGGTGGAATAGTTCTGTCTTACAGGCCCTGTGGAAGGAAGTTAAATTGCATGAAAATAACATGCAAATAAGCTCTGCTAAAGTGTGTAAGGCAAAAATACTTTAAAAAGAACATATTAGGAGAAATTCACATTAAAATGTTGATATATTTTCATTAGGACTTTTTTTTCCTAAGGAGCAAAATGAGGTGAGCTGTGTGGGGAACTGGACATAAGATTGGAAATATGAGAAACAGGATTTGTCCATCCCTACTTCAAGGGATATGGGTATAGTTCTCTAGGAACATAATATGGGGTTTTTAAGGGTAAGAGGATAACAGAGCTATTTGTTTCCTAAGTTAGTATTTATTACAGTTCTATTCTTCCAGAGAGCTTAAGACACGTCATATGGAGGTTAGCCCACTGGCTTAAGAGCCACCTCCTAGGGACTGAGGTCTCTTTGGTCGAATGAATAAAATAAAATATTGTGATGACTGACATATAAGCTACGGGACAAGGATAACTGTGACTTTAAGGATGAATGGGAACCCTTTACAAAGTATCTGAAGATGCAACAAAGTGAACTGGACTCCTTGGCAGGTTTTGAATAAACATTCACAAACTTTTGATTGATAATAATCAGCTAAATAGTTTGAGGATCTATACAACTTTGTAACATGCAGAAAACAGCAGTCTCAGAGAAACCAAAGACTGGAACTGAGGGAAGTCGGGGGGTGGGGTGGGGGTTCTGTGGGGGGGGGGAATGGGGGGGAAACAAGGATGATATGTTTTTGGATAATATGTCTTGTTTTAATTTTGAATTAAAAAGAACTTTTTAAAAAATTGTGATAATGTGGGGTGGAGTTTACCTGCCCCCCCCCCAATATTTTATTCAAGTTGGTACCCCTGCCCACTAGTGTATTCTATTGAGGGGAATCACCTGGTTCTAAATTGGTTATGTGTGAAATCTATTTCTTAACCCCTTCCCAGCAAGCAATATTACTTACAGTTTGTTGTCAATAAATCTCCATCATATGTCTTAACATGCAGCAAGTAGACAAAGTCCCTTGGCGTAACCAGTCCCAAGCCGTAACTGTGTGTAATACTTTGGTAAACAAAAGTGTCCTGTAGCAAATACAAAACAAATAAATAAACAAATTGTTAAAAGCATTGGCCCTAAACTTCATTGGCTGCATCAGGGTAATCTGCCTACCAGAAAAACAAGTTGAAGAGTCTTGATATTGAGCTTCGTCCGCAAAATGCTAGGCTTCACCAGCAAAAAGCAACGCTGGCATTTTCAAGCATGCAAGCACTACTGATGCTCAACTCAGAGTTCAACACAGAAACACTGCTTTTCACTGAAGAGTGAATAGAAATCCTTTCAGTAAAATGACTGAGCAACTAAATAAATTATAGTGGTACCTTGGTTCTCAAACGCCTTGGTACTCAAACAACTTGGAACCCAAACACTACAGCAAGTGTTCCGGTTTACAAACTTTTTTCTGGAAGCTGAACGTACTCCGTTTTGAGTACCACACTTCCGTTTTGAGTGTTACACTGACAATTTGAGTCTGTCTGTTTTTGCGGCTCTTTTGTTTTTGTGACTGTGTGGAGCCCAGTTCAGCTACTGATTGACTGATTGTGTGACTGCAGTACATAGATTATTGCTTTCATTTTATGGATCAACGGTCTTGTTAGATAATAAAATTCACCTTAAATTGCTGTTTTAGGGTTGTTTTTAAAAGTCTGGAATGGATAAATCCATTTTGCATTAATTTCCATGGGCAAGCGTGCCTTGGTTTTTGAACACTTTGGTTTTGGAATGGATTAAGTTTGGGAACCAAGGTATGGAATGGATGGGGGTGTACGGAATTGATTACTGTATGGAATGGATAGGGATCGAAAACAGGTAACTAACCTCATCCTATGTGTCCCCAACCCTTCCTAAAGACACCCCATTTCTGCAAACATCAGCGTTCTTACCTTCCTATTCATTTCTTCCTTATTTTTTCCTGGCTTTTAAAAGTGTTGCCCCTGCCCCAATCTTTCTAAGTAGTTTCAGAACAATTGGACAGAAGGACACTAATACATTTGGAAAAAATGGATTAAAAAAATGAAGAAATTTTTTTGTGTGTGCAGGTGGGATGGTTACAGTACAATATAGCCCGAAGATTCACCAGGATGAGGGAGTTCAGCAGATATTGCAGATATTCAGCAGATATTGGGCTTTCCCAGCTGAGCTGGCGATACAGCAGTGTAAGTTTCTCACCCTGGCTCACCCAGGGCTAAGCTAGCATAAATCCCCCCCCCCCCAAGGGGAGTGTTATGGGGAAGTGGGGGAGCACAGCAGATAGAGATTTACACCTCTTCCAAACCCTTTTCAGCTCAGTCACATGACCTAGCAACCCAGTGGAACTTAACCAGGGAAAAAAAAGATAGTTCAAGTCAAATTCCTCCAAATCCAGCTTTAAGGAAATCTGGAATAGAGGTAACAAATTCTGGCTTTCCATAGTTAGGAAAGCTCTGCCAGGGAAAATAAGTTCCCTTCTTCCCACATGTCTGAGGACAAAGTACAATGGATGCTCAGGTTGTGAATGTGATCCGTGCGAGATGCACGTTCACAACCTGCAGCGTTGCATCTGCGCATGTGTGGGTTGCCATTCGGCGCTTCTGCGCATAGTGCGATTTAGCGCTTCTGCGCATGCATGACCGCCAAAACCCGGAAGGAACCCGTTCCAGTACTTCTGGGTTTTGGTGGGTGCATAACCTGAAAAAACACAACCTGAAGCGGCTGTAACCCGAGGTATGACTGTAGTAGGCTATTGCTGTGTGTGTAGCATACTAAAGTCAGAAAGGAATTGCTTTCACTACCTTTCCTGAACAGTAGCTATATTGGTATGTTATTTTTGAAGTGTATAGCTTGTTTGCTATGTCTTTAAGAAGTTGGCAGTTATGGCCTTACATGCCGCTAAGCATTATGGGTTGCATCCTATGAAGTCATCCTGTAAGGGCAATGATTTCTGCTTGTGAAATGGGATTCCCTCCTCTCTTGCTGTGTACCCACCAATCTGCTCCAGGAGATTGGCAGGAAACCAATAACGTATTGAGGAAGGGAGAGGAACTCCTGCCATACAGGTAGAAGTCCTTTCACTAAGCAGACAACTTCTTTAGATGCAACCCTAAATAATGTACAAAGATGCACCTATGAAAATCCAGAGTTTTATACAGCCGCCAAAGGCACAAGACTTGTTTGTCCCCCACTTCAGCTCTGCCAGAAAAGCCAAAGTAATGCCTAGGCTAAGGGGGGGAAAACCACAAACACACCCCAGAACTTCAAAACCCCATTAACTTATGGAATCACCTGGTCAATTGTATCTACAAGTTTGTACGACTGCACTGCTCTGTCCCACTTGTTGCGGTACTCAGCCCGGAAAATGAAGGGAAAGAGTTTAGGAGCCGGTACTTCCACTAGGGCTTCAGCACGATATCTAGGTTAGATATGGAAACAGAGGTATTTGAGAGGTGTTTGGTTTGTATCGGGAATTGAGGAGCAGTTCTACGCACACAGAAGAATGAGGCAGTAGAACAAAGCAGTATAATTTTAGACTGGCATGGGTGGGGAAGGAAGGAAGGCACTTGTGATAGGAATTTTATGGTCTTACACATATGTTAAATGTTCAGAAGTGTACCAACCAAGCACATACATAGATCAGCACAGGAAGACCGACCTGGAACCATTTTGATTCCCAAACTGTCCCAAACTGACCAAATGTTTTCTCTGCAAGGTCAAAGGAAAATGGAAAAGCCTCCCCATTGTCTTTTCCTTCACAAATCCTGTCTTAAGGGTATGTCTGTGTTTGAATAGGGTGTGGACCGGTGACATGGCCCAGGAACTAAGTATTTATCATTACAAAAGACTAGCCGGGCTCCCCAGACAATCCAATCAAGTCACCTGCCAGACAGGAGATAAACAACAACAGGAGAAAAACAATATTCAAATTTCTGTTTTAGACCGCCTTTTCTGTGATGTAGGTGTGATGTATCTGAGGGGTGGTCTTAGGTTACACCCCTTCTGTGATGTATGTATGATGTTTCTGGGGGATGATCTTGATCTACAGGGAGGCAATTTCAAAAGTCTTTATAAGGCCTTTCACGCCATTTTTCTGGGTCCCTCCTTTCTCCTGTGGGTGAGGGGAGCACCCTGTTGCAACAGATCAATAAAGATCAAGCTTACTAGCTGCTTTGCTTCTCAATATTCTCTGGTTGGCCTCTGTTATTCTCTCCTACCAATAGGGAACCTATGTAGGGACTTTATATGGGCTCTTGGATACCCCATAAGGGAAAAGGGCAATTTTTTGTTTACAACACACACTGATGTATGAATGAAAAGAGAGAACATCTAAGGCAGCCTTAGCTGGGACTTGTCTCCTGCCTGACACCCTGGAGAGCTGATACCAGTCAGTGTGGACAATATTGGGCTAGGTAGACTCGTGGTCTGACTTGATACAAGGCAACTTCCTATGTTCCTGATAATTCATTCATAGAATCGTAGAACTGGAGAGTTGGAAGTGACCACAAATGCCATCTAGTCCAACCCTCTGCATTGCAGGAAGGTCAACTAAATCTTACATGATTTGGAAGCTACAGCTAGTGAAGAATGCACCAGCCAGACTGTTCACAGGAGCAGGCTACAGGCAACATGCCATCCGCCTCTGTTGAAAGCGCTACACTGGTTGCAATAAGCTACCACTCCAGGTTAAAGGCTCTGGGTGTAAATTCACAAAGCCTTAAATAATTTGGGGACCTCCAGTACCTCCGGATTCCTTATGGTCCATCTTGATCGCTGAGATTCCCTGAAGGTCCAGTCAGCCTTTACTAGAGACCATGCCATTAGTATGGAAGGCCCTGCCCTGTGGAACTCCCCGCCACTAGAGGTTCAGCAGGAATGATCCCTGCCTACTTTCAGAGGGTCTGTTGAAAACTGTGTCAGACAGTCCTTTGGAATGTGATGTTTTCCTACCCACCAACAACCAACTTCTACTGATGCTTCTACCAACATTGCTATAATCTTGCATGTTGTATATTGCCTTGCTGTGTCTTTTATGAAAAGTGTGGCCTGTAAATGTTTAAATAAATAATGAAACAAAATTAGTTTTTTTAAAAAAAAACAACCACCACAAGCTTCCACCTTATAGCATGGCATTATAGCATGGCATTTTGGGATCCATGTGGCATTTAACATGACAACTGACTGGCATGAAAAATTCAGGAGTTCCTGGGATGGGGGAGTGACTACTAAATCAGTTTTGAGGTCTGCAGTATGGACATGTCCATCATTAATAGTTCTGGGAATGGGGAAATCCCTTGTATTGTGATTTTGCCCATTCGTGCTGCTTTTCAGAGTAAGTGCATGGAAGGAAATACACAGGAACCAAAGCACTGTTTACTTACAGAGTTCCTGGGAAATCTGTTGAAGGTCTTGCCGACACTGACATTTGTTTCTCAGGTTGACAATAAAGGAAAGGAAAAAATAATAATCAATCACCTCTGAAATATCTGTAACTTTAAAAAAAACAAACCCCAATTTTAAAAAATCTATTCTTTTACTTCTAGATCAGGTTCTAAATACTCTGGTTGCCTGTGAGAAATAAGAGCTGCCTGTAAATTGACCAGGCATCTTGGGATGTTTCCTTCTTCTTTTTAAAGTTGCAATTATTTATCAGCAGGCTGATAAAAAAAGAAAAACCTGCCATGGGCTAATAACAGTTTGGGGCTTAACAGCAAGAGAGAAATAGCTGAAACAAGAGGAACTGCATTGTTCTTACTGCACTTTTCACCACTTTCCATCCCACTGGATCATGGAGGTACGAGAAAATTTTTATGGAGAGGCCCTCTGAAAGTTTCTTATAGTCCATCTATCTGTGAAAATGGCAAAGCAAAGGACAAGTAAGTGTCGCAAGGACAGAGGATGGGGATACAGCACGTTTTATTCATTCCACAGAGCACCTTAACGGTGTAGGGTGTGACAGCACTAGAAACATTAGGCTGCTCTATATAGAAATAAAGGGATGTGGGTGGTGCTGTAGGTTAAACCACAGAGCCTAGGACTTGTTGATCAGAAGGTCGGTGGTTCGAATCCCTGTGACGGGGTGAGCTCCCGTATCTCGGTCCCTGCTCCTGCCCACCTAGCAGTTCAAAAGCACATCAAAGTGCAAGTAGATAAATAGGTACTGCTCCAGCGGGAAGGTAAACGGTGTTTCTGTGCGCTGCTCTGGTTCGCCAGAAGCGACTTAGTCATGCTGGCCACATGACCCAGAAGCTGTACTTCGGCCACTAAAGCGAGATGAGCGCCGCAACCCCAGAGTCGGCCATGACTGGACCTAATGGTCAGGGGTCCCTTTACCTTTTAAGCTACTGAAGGTAAAAAGGTAAGGTAAAGGTACCCCTGCCCGTACGGGCCAGTCTTGACAGACTCTGGGGTTGTGCGCCCATCTCACTTAAGAGGCCCGGGGCCAGCGCTGTCCGGAGACACTTCCGGGTCACGTGGCCAGCGTGACATCGCTGCTCTGGCGAGCCAGAGCCGCACACGGAAACGCCGTTTACCTTCCCGCTGGTAAGCGGTCCCTATTTATCTACTTGCACCCGGAGGTGCTTTCGAACTGCTAGGTTGGCAGGTGCTGGGACCGAGCAGCGGGAGCGCACCCCGCTGCAGGGATTCGAACCGCCGACCTTTCGATCGGCAAGTCCTAGGCGCTGAGGCTTTAACCACAGCGCCACCTGCGTCCCTTTTTACTGAAGGTAATGGAGCCCTTTATATGTTCAGCTGTCCTTTGTCAACAACAAATTGTCGCTGTTTTTGTGTGTGTTGAATATATGCTATATGGTAATTGATGGACCTAATAGGTATGTAGGTTTTATTTTATTTGTTTTTTATCTTATATTTTGGAAATGTGCATCCACGTACTTTTTTCCCCTTTAATTTTTTTGGGGGGGGCCAAGAGAGTGGGGCGCTAAGTTATAGCTTGTTTAGCTTTATACAGTACGTAAATCCAGCACTGCCCGTATGGGACCGCTGCATTTTCCTGCATTGCTTCTCAGGGTCCCTTCTATTGAATCTATGAGTCACTTCCAGTTCCTCATGCGCGCTAAATTCCCATCGCTTTCCCGGCTTCAAGAGCGGGGCTCGCCTCGTGGAGGCGTGTATAGGTGCTGCTGCAACAGAGCCGCACCAAGCGCTCACCTGGGTCTTGTCGCTCGCATCCCTTCCAGTCTCCTCCTTCCCGGCTGCAACTCGCGTTTCTCCTCGGTGGGGGGCGGTGTGGCTCAGCAGCATTGTGATGCGTTCGCCCGCGGGGCGTGCCGGGAGTTGTGGTTCGCAGGGGCGCTTGCTCTCCGAACGCCGGGAAGCCTCACTGGCATGCGCGGTGGCGCCCGGCCTCAGCGATGGAGCATGCGCAGTGGAGCGCTAACGGCGCCATTTTGGGAAGAGGCGGCATTTTTTCCCCCGTTTCAAACGTTTTGCGGGCGAGAGGAGGAGGCGCCGACCGAAGCGGGTAAGCGGCTCTCTTCCTCCTGGGGAGTCGCCAGACACGCGTTATTGCCCGGCGACGGGTTCACACGCGGTGAGGCGACGCGCGACGGTCCGCGGAAACACGCGTGTCGCGGGTTCAGACGTGCGCGTTCGCATCTTGCGCCCCTCGCGCGAGAAGCGTACGCTTTCGACCCTCTGAGGAGGATTGAGGGAGATTTCGGGACGATGAATGTGGGTTCCGAATCCGTACTAGGGCTAGGCCAAAATTTAGCCTCTAGCCTACCTCACAGGGCTGTTGTGAGGGTGACATTGGGAGGAGGAGAACCACGTGCGCCATCCCGAGCTCCTTGGGAGATAAAGGCATCACGTATATAAATGAAATAAAATAAGTAAAATAAGCAGTTATTGGGGAAAAGTAAAAATGTAACAAATAAAATAGTTGCATGCAATAAGTAAAATAAATTATTATTATTATTATTTATTGAATTTATATACCACCCTATTCCTGGGGGTCTCAGGTGATTTTACTCACAGAGTAAAATCGATATAAAACCACAAAATACATAATAAAAATAAAAACAACCCCCCCCGACACACACACACAAAAAGCACATTTTAAAAGGGCATAGGGATGTAAATCAGATCAACCAAAGGCCTGGTTAAAAAGGAACGTTTTTGCCTGGCGCTTAAAGTTGTATAATGAAAGTAAGTAAAATAAACAGTTATTGGGAAGAAAGAAAAAAATGTAATAAATAAAATAGTTATTGGAAAATTCTTATAAGAAGCAGTCAAGCTTCTTGTGACGCATTAAGGAAGACCTGATTCAGTCCAGCCCATGCCTGCTTTTATTTGTGTTTTTACATACAGTTCAAAAAGAATAAGAATAAAAGGAGAAAAATTAAAACGGTAATCCAAGGGGACACAACAGAAAACACCTAAGGGCTTCCCTTCCTCTCCTTCTCTGGCGTCTTCTCTTTTCCCTCCCTTCTGAATACAGTGGTACCTTGGTTTACGAACCTAATCCGTTCCGGAAGTCCGTTCTTAAACCAAAGCGTTCTTAAACCAAGGCGTGCTTTCCCATAGCAGTGGGGGACTCAATTTACAAATGGAACACACTCAACAGGAAGCAGAACATGTTCTGCTTCCAAGGCAACGTTCACAAACCAAAACATCTACTTCCAGGTTTGCACCGTTATTAATCCAAGTTGTTCATAAACTGCTTCCAGGTGGGAGGATGGATAAGACTGCAGCCATAAAGTGGTGAAGTTTGGTTGGATTCCAGCTTCTTGTACTTACCTGGGAGCAAGTAAAGCTTTGGCATAGGTGTTCCTGGGGTTTTGCTGCTGCTGCCTTAGCAGGAGGACCTACTTAAATAGCATGTCACTCACCTGGGAGGATTCGATTGGATTTGATATTTGTGTCCTGCTTCTCCAACAACAAACATTGAGTTCAGAGTGCCCAGCTTGTAAGAAACCAAAACACGTTTTCAGTGTCTGTTTGTCTCGGGAGACAATGGAGGAGTGTGCCTTTGCAGGTGAGGTCAAGCTTGCAGCACCTGCTGTGTCTGTAGCGACCGATACAGGAAAGTCATGTTTTGCTGCAGCTGGGGTAGATGAAAGTATCCTGTTCTGCTGCTGCAGATGCACCATGGTTTTCTTCTCTCTGCACTCGTTGGTCCTCTGGTCACTGCTGTGGATACACAACTTGGCTGTCTGTCTCCAGGCACTACGATCCTGCAAGGGATTCTCATATGGTGGGATTAATGTTGTCAGCCTTCATGTCACACTTTCAAACAGGCTTTGTAACAGAGAGTCGGTCCGGCAACAGGTCTGGCTTCTGAATCCACGACATTTATTAATTCTCAGCATGGCTGACTCACTGGTTTTCTCACTTGCTGTCATTTTTCAGAAACATGTCTAGCGGTTCCAGGAATCCAATTTGGTGAAATATGTAATGGCTTGCTTGATTAAAAAAGGCAGCGTCTACTCTCCGGAATCAACTGTTTCTTGTCTTCTGGCAGATTGTAGCCTTAGCAATAGTAGTTGCTCCTTGAAATCCCACAGTTCAATTCAGTACAAGGACAGGCTCTATAGGTCTGCATCTCAAGCATTGGAGGCCTATATTGAAGATTTCGATCTCAGCCTTGCGTCGCCAGAAGTAAGACCTGGAAAAATCTGCATTACGCAGAGTACTCGTAAAGACCTAAGGTCCTCGGAGGACAGTTTCAAGCGCAAATATGGTATGTGAGTGTTTTTCCATTTGTGTCAGGCAAAACCTTGGCCCCTGTTAAGGGTCGCTGGAGAGTGGCAGATGATGCACATTTTTTATTGCTTAGCTTACCTAATTTTGATCTTATTTGCATTTCCTATCTTGTGATGCTTAGGCGGCTTCCAGTGAGAGATAAGTGGCAAGTTTGTATATAGGATTAAAGTGAAATATAACACTCCACAAATGAGAAACATTGTAATAACATTAATAACTTTATAACATTGCTTAAGAAAGGGGTCATATTTCTGTTACAGCAGCTACTAGTCATTTCTTTTGTACGTTCATGTTAGATGATATGAATAATGTAGCAGTTAAGACTAACTTAAGTGTTTTGGTTTAAGCAATGGATGTATTTTTATACTGCTTTTCATACAATTATTGCCTTTTAAAGTGGCTGTCATCAGTAATAAAAGAGAGGGGCTGTCATCATTAGACTTACAAGCTAAAAAGAGAGAGACACTAAAAAGGGGGAGTGGATGGAAAAGGTAGAAGAGGGTGCTCAGTTCTTCAAGGGTAGAACAAAGTGGGCATTTATATCCAGGACAGGACAGGTTGATTTTTCCTTGCTGGTGCTCCTGCTTGAATAGCAATTACTTGATGGTCAGATTGTACTTTCCCCTTGTTTCTGCAATTCAGGAGCAACATGCTTTCAGGCAAGGAGAAGGAAGCAAGCTCTCTGTAGCTGCTCCTTCTGTGGTGATTTATCGGACCAGATTGGTCTCTCGCTTGCTTGATATTATACTAGGGAGGCAGCTTCCCAGTGCCCCTCGGCCACATTGCTGGAGGCAGAAGCCAGTGTTTTCTTCCCTTCTGCTCTACAGTCCCAGGACAGCTATCAGCTGGATTTGCATGATCTTTCAGGTGGGAGAGGGGGAAGTGACAACACAGAACTTAGAATTGTAGCCTGAAAGTTTCGGGCATGTGGCTTTTAGTTAATGTTAGTGAAGAACTGATCATACAAACAGTGAACAGTTTTGTTGCACATGAGTAATATGTCTGATTAAGCATTTTCATAGGAAGTGGCTGTTTCTATGAGCAAAGATTACCTGCATTTGCTGGCTGCACCCCTCAAAGAAGCAGCCGTTCCAACTTCCGTGAGAATTTTAATGGACATTACGTTACTCTTGCAAGTAGATCACTCTTGTGTGCAGTTATTTGCACTATGTCTTCTCATAAGCAATTCCCACAGAGTTCATTGAGCAACCTTAATATATTTCTAGTAAAATTGCACCTTTCTAACATCTTTTAGCAGGGACGTGGGTGGTGCTGTGGGTTAAACCACAGAGCCTAGGACTTGCCGATCAGAAGGTCGGCGGTTCGAATCCCCGCGATGGGGGTGAGCTCCCATTTCTCGGTCCCTGTTCCTGCCAACCTAGCAGTTCCAAAGCACGTCAAAGTGCAAGTAGATAAATAGGTACTGCTCCGGCGGGAAGATAAACGGCGTTTCTGTGTGTGGCTCTGGTTCACCAGAAGCAGCTTAGTCATGTTGGCCACATGACCCGGAAGCTGTACGCTGGCTCCCTCGGCCAGTAAAGCGAGATGAGCGCCGCAACCCCAGAGTCGGCCACGACTGGACCTAATGGTCAGGGGTCCCTTTACTTTACCTAACATCTTTTAAATGAGTTTATGTTGCTGGTTGTTGTTTTTTACAGTTTTTTAATGTGACATCTTTCTCTCTCTCTTTCTTCTTGTTTTTCAGCTTTGGAGAAATTTGAGCAGCAAGCCATATTAGGGTCAGTTGTGCCCCATCTGAGGAGAAAAAATGCCTATGATGCAGATATGCTTAGTCTCACTACCGATGATCTTTTAGCATTTCCTGCAGATGGTTCTTTACCTTTTATCCATGCTGCTGCCTTAAGACCTGTGCCTCAAAGTATCAACCAGAACAGGAAGTCGTTGACAGCATCTGCTTCCTGTGCTCATGAGGCTTCATCCTTTGGCAATGAAAAAGTATCGAATTTTCCTGAAAATCCAAGTTCCCCTCCATATCAACACTCTAGCAGAAATGTGTACACACAACACAGATTTCAGAGATATGACTCTGGGCATTCTGTGAAGGACCAGCTCATGGAAGAAGACAACTCAGAGTCTGTATTTCATAAGAACTATCCAAGGTGGCTTACAAGCCAGAAATCTGACCTAAGTGTTTCAGGGATAAGCAGCATTCCCAGTTTCAAGTATCCAGTCTGGCTGAAGAGTCATAATCTCTTGCCAGAGTCAAGCAATGAAAGTTCTACCTGGGCACCAGGTGGAGAGGACGGTACCACATTTTTGGAAAATAGCAAGAGACTGATGAGGAGTCAAAATGATGTGGAAAGGTCAAACCATCCTGGACGTTCTGGACATAACAATTTGTTGGACCAACAACATGAGCATGAAGTTCAGAGAAACTGCCACTATGATATTCCAAGTGCCTATTTCACACCTCAGGGCTTAAAACACAGGCATTCAATTACAGGTAACTCACAGGTGCACTTCATTTGGTGGTCAACAAGTTTTTGAAGCATGTGGTGATCATGAAGCCAGACTGTTTCTTACATGTTTTCATAGAGAGTAAAACAACTTTCTGCTACCTTATACCCATTGGCCTGATTCAGAAACAATACTGCCCAATCCCTAGCCATGGTTGGGTGTCAGTAGTGTAAGCTCACATACTCCTCCTGACTTCCATTATAATATCTGAGTTAACCACAGTTAGCATATGGTGTAGCCTGTGTTTTCACTAACCATAGTTAGCACCAAACCACAGTTTAAAACCATGATTTTAAGTGGATCTCTAAATGGTGGTTTGGACTTACTGTGATTAGAAATAATCAGAACTTAAAACAGCAGCAGAAATGATAGAAACTAATAAAACCTATGCATTATTTAAAAACTTGGGTGAACTGCATGGTTTTAGCTTGTTTTTCATAATGAAATATTCTGTAATAAATTATTTTATTGTTGGGAGTACTTTAAAGTACTGGGGAGGCCCAGCCAGATGGGCGGGGTATAAATAATAAATTATTATTATTAAATTATTATTAAATCTTATTTGATCTATAACTTTTATCTGTAAGCTGCCCAGAGTTTGATTTTTATTACAGAAAGCATGATACAGTATAAGTCAGTGAGAGAAACGTTGCAAATTCTGACATGCCATTCTGAAATTGGAGGAGCAGCCAGTATTTTCTAATTGGCTGTAGCTAGACTCACTCACGTTGTCAATTAGATGGGTCAGTCTAATTGAAAAAGGCCTCTTAAGTATATTCATAACACCATTCGGGGTGTTGAGGTCTGTGACATTTTTGTGCCACTGTCAAATGCATACAAAAACAGCGGCCATTCATGACAGCAGTAATTAGCATGGCTGCTGTTGCCAATGATCACTGTTCTTAATTCTATACATTTGACCTAAGATAAGAACAGTGACCATTCATAACAGCAGTCTCACTAATTACTGATGTTATGAATGGTCACAGTCCTGATCTTGTATACATTTGTCCTTTGCATAACTGTCAAAGGCCTACTGGATTCCACTTATTTCATGGCCTTTGGTCCTGCTGTTTACATTTTCTCTCTCTTACCCAGTGTTTGTCTCTGTCTGCCAAATGAGGATAACATTTCACACACACCTAACCCTGCTTCCTTGTAAGCCCCATTTAAATCAAAATAACTTACTCCTGAAGAGACATAGTTATGAATGGACTGTGCTCTTACTTTAACACAGTATACTTCTTTTTATTGTAGCAGATCTTCTCAACACAAAACTGTTATAACTTTAGATACGTATGTTTATTTTGATTAACATGCAGTACAGTCATACCTTGGTTGATGAACGGAATCCGTTCCGGAAGTCCATTGGACTTCCAAAACATTCGCAAATCAAGTTGCGGCTTCCGATTGGCTGATTGGCCCCCAAAACAATGCCAACAGCTGAAATGGATGTTCAGGTTCCAAAGAACACTCACAAACCGGAACACTCACTTCTGGGTTTGCCAACCAAGGTACAACTGTATACACCAGATGTGAATTCAAGGTGACTTGCATTTAATTGTTATTTTCAATAAATGATTGCAGATGAGGGTACTGATCTAATACTTCAGAAGACAAGAGGGACTCAGGAGACTTCTGCTGACGAATTAACCAATGCGCTGAAAAATGATGGCAGCCCTTGTACAGTGGATGTGTTAGAAGCAGAACGATCATGGGATAATGTTCCTATTGGTTTGTGAGTAAACAAGACATACACATAGCTTTGTTATGAAAGCATATCAAGGATATATCAGTTTAACGTTCAAGAGTATGGTTCTTCACCATCTTAATTTGTACAGCAGACCTCCAACTGGCCTGAGCATGAGCAGTACCTAGGGACAGTCTTCTGCAATGAACTCCTGGTATTTTTCAGAGGACATAATAAGTGCTGGATCAGGCTAGTGGCCCATCTAACCTGGCATCCAGTTTCCCACAGTGACTAAATGTCTACAGGAAGCCCATATTCAGACCAGTGTTAGAAGCTGATTGCCAAATGGAACCTTAAACCTGGGTTATGGTAGCCACAATGGAATGTCTAGGTGCCTTTTTGGCTGTGATTTTTTTTAGAAAAAGTATTATTAATTTCATTTCTAAACCACTTTTTATTTTAAAGGGAAAAAATCTTTTTTTTTTAATAAAAATTTTATTGGGTTTTTACATTTTATAAAGACACACACACACAAAAAGACAAAGACAACACATATACAATTTCATACCCTTACTTTCTTTACCCTCTTTCCTTGGCTTCCCCCACCCCCTCTTCAGACATCCCAATTCCAATAATTATTTCAGCAAGTTCTTGTCTATCATCTTAAACATATTGTTATTATTTTTAAAACTTAACTCTTTTTACTTATAAGCATTTAACTTTTCCATTTCCAATTCTCTTATAAACATTAAATCCTTTTTCTAAGGTCGACCTAACTTCCCTTCCACGAATTTCTCCCTTTATTATATTAATTATAGGTCACATTGGCCAAATACAAAAGTCATAAAATTTTGAAATTCTATTCTCCCCTCCCTCCCTACCCCAGTTTCCATCCCTTCCCAAGCAAATGTCCAAAAACAGTTCCTAGCCCGGATTCCTCACATCCGAGGCCTTCAATTCTCTGTCAGTCTCTCTCTGCCAATTTTGTTGGTAGTCCTTTTTGTTGGTCCTCAGGTCTCGAAGAAGTTCTGTCACAGTCACATCAAATTTTCTTCCATCCAAAATGTTTAAAAGCAATTGCCTCAAAAGATCAGCTGCTCTCCCATACTCAAAAAAGGAAATCTCGATCATATTTCTTTATTCTTTTGAATTCCAGTGTTCCAAGTACTCCAGGGACTTCCTTCTTCATCTTTCTCATCTTTCGCAGATTTGTAATCCAGAGATCTTCTTCCTTATTTTCTGACAATATAGGCTTTTGGTTGGTATTTATTTGGTTGGTATTTTCCACCTGAACTATCTCCACTCCTTCTTTCCTCTCCATCCATTCCAAAAATATCTCTTCTGGTTCAGCTGCAGATTTTTTGTCAGTCGAATCCTTTGTGCACTCAGCAGAGTTGTTTGTTTTAGAGTTCAAGGTCATAAGTTCTTTGTTCATAGCCGTACTCTGCTCTTGCAGAATTCCCACGAGAAAGAACATTTTTTCTATTTCTGCCAGTAATTTTCCCTCTGCAGCCATTGTAATGTCTCTAGTTCCCCCTAGGGGGATTCCAATTGCTTAATAGTCCTTTTCCAACAATCCGTTACTTTATTATTTATTACTACTTTGTTTCCAACCACCTCAATTCAAATGTATCACCTTTAGTTCAGAGAGTTATTAGATAGCAAAATTCTTAACTTTAACCGCCCGTTTGACAGCTCCTTTGACAGCTGTCAAACTCCTTATTCTTTTTCCTCCGGCACCCACACAGGACGCTCCCGGGTTCGGGGGGGGGGGGTTTACACAAAAAGTTCCAAAATTCCTCCCTTTCTCTCCAGCACAAAGACTTCTCCTGTCAAATTCATGGAAAGATCTTTTATCTGACAAAACAACAATCTCTCCACCTTAGTTCTCCGATCCTTGCTTTAGGTCGTTTGTAGATGGGGGGGGTGCGGACTTCCCTTTAGCACATCCCCCGGTCGTGCCGAATTCAAAGATGAAAATTTTTCAGTCCAGATTCCATTCTACTCACGGGTTGTTTATTTTCCAGTCCAAATTTTGGGAAGAAAGTCAGCGCTCTCCGGCCATGGCTCGCGGCTTCACTCCACTGAAGTAGCGGTCTACTCACAGCACCACGCCACTCTCCGTACCCTCTCCGTAGCCTTTAAAAAGGCTCTTCGTGGGTCGGGGAGGGCGCTTAAGGTGCCCACCGAGTCACCAAGTCCGCAGGCTTCCGCGCCTGCGGTTTCTAAGGGTCCCCGCGTCGCCGGCGCGGCAGGACCCGTCCTCAGCAGAGCCGATTCCCTCCGGAGCTCGGAGGGAATCCGCCATTCACCGATCGCGCTAACCCGGAAGTCCTAAAGGGAAAAAATCTCAAAGCTGTTTACAACACATTAAAACATAAAACAATCCAGAATAAAATAAATTGAAGCTTCAAGGAAAATATTCCAGATCCTTCTCTAAGTAACATTTTGCTTTCCTCATATTTATTTACCTATTTAATTTATAGAACTGCCCCATAGCAGAGCTATTCTAGGAAGCCAGTGGTTAGAGTGTTACACTAGGACCTGGGATAGCAGAGTGCAAATCCCCACTCAGTCATGAAGCTCACTGGATGACCGTGAGCCAGTCAAAGGCTCTTAACCTACCTCACAGGGTCGTTGTAGAGGTGATGGCCGGGGTGTGAGTCATCCCTGAGAATTTTTCTCGCTCTCCTAAAGCAACAATCCCTTGCGATGTCATCTAGCGGGCTCAGGGGACAGCCCATGATATCATGTGCTGTGTTCACCACCCTCTGTAGAGACTTTCTGTCCGTGGCTGTTGAGGCAGCATACCACACTGTGATACGATATGAGAGGACACTTTCTACTATGGACCAGTAGAAGGAGTTCGGGACGCAGGTGGCGCTGTGGGTTAAAGCCTCAGCGCCTAGGACTTGCCGATCGAAAGGTCGGCGGTTCGAATCCCTGCGGCGGGGTGCGCTCCCGCTGCTCAGTCCCAGCGCCTGCCAACCTAGCAGTTCGAAAGCACCTCCGGGTGCAAGTAGATAAATAGGGACCGCTTACTAGCGGGAAGGTAAACGGCGTTTCCGTGTGCGGCTCTGGCTCGCCAGAGCAGCGATGTCACGCTGGCCACGTGACCCGGAAGTGTCTCCGGACAGCGCTGGCCCCTGGCCTCTTGAGTGAGATGGGCGCACAACCCCAGAGTCTGTCAAGACTGGCCCGTACGGGCAGGGGTACCTTTACCTTTTACCTTTAGAAGGAGTTCATCAGTTGTTGTTTAACATTATTCTTTTGCAACACCCTGAGGAAATGGAGTCTCTGTTGGGCCTTTCTGACCACATAAGTTATATTGATTTTCCAAGTGAGGTCCTCACTAAGGTAAACTCCCAAGAATTTAAAGTATGAGACTCTCTCCACACAGCCCCCCCCCCCCCAGTATACAATGGGGCAGGTTCCCCTCTCTTCCTCTGGAAGTCCAACACCATCTCCTTTGTCTTACTAATATTTAGGTGCAAGTTATTCTCTAAGCACCATGTAGATACTTATTGAACCTCACCCCTGTACGCCGATTCATCTCCACCTGTAATTAGACCCATTAGGGTAGTATCATCTGCAAACTTAATAATTACTGTGGATGGATCAAATGATATGCAGTCATATGTGTACAAAGAGTACAGGTAGGGACTTAGCACACATCCCTGTGTGGTGCCAGTGCTAAGCTTCAGGGAAGTGTATATAACAGTCCCAATCCTCACTGTTTGTGTCCGATCCCTCAAAAAGTCTTTAATCCAGTCACAGATGGTAGAAGAAAGGTCCAGATCCGTCAGCTTTTAAATAAGAATGTCCGGGAGGATGGTTTTAAAAGCCAAGCTATAATCAATAAACATTCTATGCTATGGAAAAGCTGTTTTGTTAAGTGCATTAAAAAAAAATCAGCCATTTAACTCTGCTTACAGAAACAAAAACATCACCAAATCATAACACCCACAGAATATTAATGCTAATTGATACCAATGTTGTTATACTATCTGACTTTCAGGACTGTTTTTGACTGAAAAAGTCTCCGACTGGTTTGTATACAGCTATGCTAAAATATTTTTGAGAATGAAAAACTATTTCAGACGAGACATTAAGCTCCAGATATCTGTCTACAGGAAAACTCCAGTACCTGTGTGTTGTGAGGAGGAGACCTTTCCGCAAAACCCCAAAGCAGGCATTGTTAATGAATTTTTGGAAGATTGCTTAAAGAACGTTAGGCAGGTAGGTTAAAAGTGAAGCTTGAGTGAAGAGCATTGTTGGCATCCATCTGTCTCGAGAGACAATGGAGTGTGCCGTCCAGGGGTCCTTTACCTTTAACATATAACATATAGTACTAAAATGGAAAAACAGCCCTCCCAAGCACATTCCTAAAGAAACTTATGAAATCCTGTTAATAGAGATCTGGAGCTAAGGTGGAAAATTGCCACTTAAATCACAATCCTGAACTTCACAGGGGAGGATAACATTTTCAACTGCTATATTGAGTTCAATGTCCTTTGATTACAATATATTTCTTTATTTCCAGGAGGACACATTCTCTGGAGGGAATCATCATGGCCCCGTGGAAGCTTTGAAGCTAATGCTGTTTAATCTTCAAGCAGTTCAGCACAGCTTTAACCAGAACAAAACTGCTGGACAAAAAGAGGAATTGAAGAAAGTAAATTCTTTCATTTTGAATGAAACTCCCCTTGATGTTTAATTATTTTCTATATTTTTACCCCCTCTCTTGAAAAGACTGACTGAAAAATTGAGGCATAACTATCTAAATTCAAAATGACCTGGAAATAAAACCACATGCAGAAATGTTTAGCGTACAAAGCCTCTTAGGTGACTGGTGATTCTGTTTTGATGGAGATGGAGAACGGTAGCACAAAACTTGATCTGCTAAATGACTGAGAAGGATTGTAAAGCACTTGGCATGCTAAAATGCTATATACAATGCCATTGCATGTGAGCTTTATTTTATTTTTTAAAAGCATACACAAAAACCTACCATTGTGCCTGTAAACATGAACCCGGGGCGTTTAAACAGTGGCCCTTGATGCTACTTGCCTGAGCCAAGCAGTTAGATAATAGAAATATTGCTATAAGTATTTGTATAAGTGCTCATCATCCTTCACATACACTATTTCATTTATTCTTGGCAACAACTGTTTAAGTAGGCCGGTATTATCATTATCTTCAGTGGCACTTTATGAAATATAAGAATCCAAGTATCTGCCCTGAAGCGTATATAGTCTAAAATATGATTCAGAGAAAGGTGCGGAAAGTGTAGCAGGGATAAAACGGGACAAAAAACCATGTTGCTTCAGTTGCTTAATCCTAGACTTTATGGAGCACGGAGATTGTATAAAAGCAGAAAAGTTTGGATTTAATGAGAAATTTGAAGTAAGAGAGGGGGTTTGTTATTATGGGTGAGCACTAAGGCACCAAGTAAGTTCATGGCCAAAATAAGTTTTTTTTTGGGGGGGAAGGGACGACAAGAGGGGCAGGCCGCAAGCTGGAGTTTGAAAGCAGCAATTTCTTATCTGAAGATTGCCCAGTACATTTTGATGAGAGAAGGTCTTCCTGTGTCTTTTAATTGGAGCACCTGTTAAAATAACTCACGCAAAATTAATTGCTGCTTCCAAACACCAGCACCAGCTTACTTCTCAAAATCCAGCTTTTGGCACAACTCCCGTTCCTTCTGTAACTGTTAATATTTACTGCTGAATTGTTTCTGTTACGGCTTTACAATTAAAAAGGATGTGCTATTTTGCACAATGGCTTATATACAGGTTGTTTGCCGCCTCGAGCCACAAATTGTTGGAAAGGCAGGATTAAAGAGCCTTAAATGAATACATAAGCCCAAGTACATGTAACTAGCTTGAAGCTGTTCCCCTCCTTTCTGTTTTCATTGTTTGTGCTGCTGCTGCTGCCAAGGTGTGATTTGAGCCAGGGACTTCCTGGCTCACAGTGTTAGCAACTACATTTCACCAACACTGCAGCATGTTTTAAGTAAAAAGATAGGGAAAGCCCTGTTGGTTCAGGCCCATGGTCCATCCAATTAGGCATCCTGGTCTCACAGTGGCCAACCAGAAGCCTATGGGAAGCCCAAAACAACGGCAAGGCTGATACTGTATTTTTCTTTTAAAACGTATACCTAATTTTTCTGTACTGTGCCAGTGATGGCATATACTAGCGGGCCCCTCATTCTGAATACATTACATTCCCAGAAAATAGTTCGCTAGGCAAGTGTTTGCATAACAAGCTAATGCTTTCCATTAATTCCTATGGGAGCATTTCTAATCCGTGGTATCTCTGATTTCCCTCCCTCCCTGATTTCTGCCTGAAACTTCTGCAGCCAATCAGCAAAAGCCAAACAAAGGGAAAACTGATATGTCTTATCTCACCTGTTTCCTGATTTGTCTGATTTCTCTTCCTCTGTCCATGGTTTCTGCCTAAAATGGCTGCCACCGACCAGCAAAACACAAGAAAGGAAGTGGACAAACTCTGGCTGTTTGAAGTTATCTGAATCAGCCATTTGTTTAGTGACGTTTGGGTATAATTATTTGCTTTTGGATAACGAACATTCCGATGGAGGGACCCGTGTTCAGTATATTGCTTGGGATTCTGCTTATATTCTGATAAAACAGTTGTGCTTATTTGCTTATTCATAAGGAAATTTTAAACTTTTTCTCTGTACCTCCCAAGAGAGAAAGAAAGGATGTTCAGAAAGAAATGTGCCCTTGAGCAATGCTGCTAAAGCAAACCTTGCTTCTTTTTCAGACTTTTTTAGATGAAGATGTGGAATTTAAACTGCATGGTCATGATATCATCCCTGTAAAATCACTCCAGAGGTAAGGAGGCTGAGATCCCCAGACCTAAGTCTTGGCCCCAAACCCAATTACACAAATTAGTTCCAAATTAATACAATTTTGTTAAGAGGGCTGCCATGCATCATTCTTGATGAATCCTTATGATCTAATATTGCTGCATGTCATATTCTTATTTATTTCTATTACGTTTCATTTTTCAAAACTGATGATTTTCTATTCGTGTTACTATATTATTCAACTTCCAAAATAAGAGCTTCAAGTGAGGAACCATAGCTTTTTCTTTTTCATCCTGCATGTGCCACATCCCAAAATCAGTTGTTAGTTTCTTGGCCTTATATGCCTTGCTGATGTTTTCCATTTTCCTGTGGCATTTGGGGCTTTCTCCTTACTCCCACTGCTTTTGTATTCCAGTCTGGTTGGTGCGGAGCTGCAACTTCAAGGTTAAACAGGCTCAGCTCCTTCCCATAATACTCAAGCAGTTCCAAATCAACCACAGCAGATCCCTCCCTTCCACTGGCAACTAATCAACAAGTTCTAGACATTCCCCATATCTTCCTCCTACTGGGAAGGGAGCGGAAAGGCGGTGCCATTCCTCTTCCAACATCCCAAAAGCCCTCACACTGCTTTCCTTTCACTGCTACTATACCATTTTTCTTTTTTCTTTCTTTTTTAAAGGTTATATCTCAACATCTCTACGATTTCTTTCAGTCTTTTTTTTTGGGGGGGGGGGTAGGCGCTAACTCCCAGTGACAACCTTCCAAACAAAGCAACCAGGCTCTCCCCCTCTTTACTCCTTTCAAGTCGCACTCTGCTTTACATCTTCTTTTAAATCTCATCCTCACATGTAAAATTCGATATTAGGAGAGGGTTGCCGAATCATAAGTGTAAAAACTTCCATAAAATATCAGAGAGCCCCCCTCTCCTCCATCCACCTCCAGCACAAGATAGAATTTTCTCCTGATTTCACACCTCAGTTGCATGCAGCTGATTGTTTCTCAGTTATTATGTCCATTTCTTCCGATGCGCACCTTAATGCCATTTAAAACCCAGTTATAAGGAGAACCTCTGCATCTAATGGTGATTTGGGGGTGGGGTTCACATCAGGCTGTAAGTGCATAGTACCCATGGCCTCCACCTGTCCCCACGCTGATCTGTACAGGGGCAATTGAGGTGATGACTGGTTGCCAATACCTCCTGTACCCCGAGAGGCTTACAGGGGATTGTTTAACCCTTCCATTCCCATTTTTCAGCTTGTGCCTGTCTCCGATGTTGAGAGAGCCATCGCCATGGGGCGGGACAGGAACTAGAAGCCTGGTTTGAATGGTTTTCTCTTCCCCACCTGCACCCTCTTCATGGGGAAGGAAAATAAAGGAAAACTGGGGCTTCTTCAGGCTTGAGCCTTTGTCACAGCTCTTACGAGCTGCAACAGGACTGCCTGCTTAGAGAATTTTAAAGTTGTGAGCTGGGACTTCTTTTCCTTACATCCATCCATCGGCTTCCTTATTTTCTGCACTAATTATTTATTTCTGAGCCATACTGTTAAATCTGGGTTGGGTATGGTATAACGTAACAGGTTGAAAGCAAGCTTATCTGAAAGTGTAGCCCACTCATATAAACTTAACTTACTCCATTGCGGAGTAAAAGAAACGCATTGAAGTTTGGGGGCCTCAACTTAAGTCTATCACAGCCTGCTTATAGGTTTTCTGGAGGCATCTGGCCACCGCCAGAAGCAGGATGCTGGGGTAGACGGATCTTTTGGGCTGATATAGAAGGGATCCTATGCATTAAAAGAGCGCCAGCAGATCACTAAAACCTTGGTTCAACACATCGTTAATGGGCTGATCTGATGTGCTCTGAGAAACCAAAGGAAGAACAGCCTCGGTCCTGTATGCCTGAAGGAGCGTCTCCACCCCCATCGTTCAGCCTGGACACTGAGGTCCAGCACCGAGGGCCTTCTGGCGGTTCCCTCATTGCGAGAAGTGAGGTTACAGGGAACCCGACAGAGGGCCTTCTCAGTAGTGGCGCCCACCCTGCGGAACACCCTCCCTTCAGATGTGAAGGAAATAAGCAGCTATCTTATCTTTAAAAGACATCTGAAGGAAGCCCTGTGTAGGGAAATTTTTAATATTTAATGCTGTATTGTATTAACACTCGATTGGGAGCCGCCCAGAGTGGCTGGGGAAACTCAGCCAGATGGGCGGGGTATAAATAATAAATTATTGTTATTATATAACACTACTATGCACAGAGATTGATGCTCATACATCTGTTTTGCTTTGTTTATAGGGCTTTACATCATTTATCTCGACTTAAAGGTCTGGTTGATGATACAAGTGGCAAAGAACAACCAAAAAACGGTTATCAAGACATGAAGCATACATTGTCGTAAATCTGTGAACTGGGGGGAATTCCTAGGGCAGTCTCTTAATCAAGACCTGGACATTCATGGGATAAATACTTCTCAGACTAGAGCGTATGCTCTACTTCAGCTGAACTGTGGTTTGGTGGATGTTCTCTATTGAAAATCTTTTGACTTTTCAAAAACTTGCACAAGCACATTGAATGGGCTGGTGGCACTGAGTTGAATTTGGGGCTCCCTCTTCTTTTCCACTCCCACAGGCAACTGGCTTCATCCATGCTTTACGCCATACCAAGCCTTTGCAAGCCCCCTGCGTTCTGTGCAGCATGAGTTGTTTGGGGAAAGCCAGCTCTAAAACCTTGCTTGAATTCTAAGGTTTCACTGTTCTCCAGCACAACAGAGACAAGGTCCAAAGGATTAAGTGTCACCCACAGGCTATCAAAGCTAACCTTGGGAATGCAGGAAATCAAGATCATCAAACGAGAACGTTGCAACAGCCTTATTGCAGAAATTGCTTTTTGTTTGTCGATTCACTGTGTTTACACAGGTGGGAGGGTGATCTTCAGAATACAAGCTGCTTTCCTTTCATTTCTAATCATGCTTGGCATCATAGGATTAAATTTCAGCATAGTAAAAAATATACCGGAGGTTTCTAGGATGGCACATTCTGGGAAACCATAATAGTCAAGCTGTGATGTCTCCCGCTTTCTGTCTGGAAGTGCCATGCTATAGGCTTGGGGAACTATGGTGAAATCCAGGAGTTTTCATAGAAATGCGTATTATAGCTCTTGTTCTTGAGAATGAGGGCAGTTAAAAATGTACGTTCTCACAAAGTATAGCCATATGAAGTGACTCAAATACCTTTAAAAGTGCCTTTTCCCACATAGGTTGGAATATCATTTGTTGCTCCAAGACTGTTGGAATATTTTTTAAAAAAAATATATAAAGATTGATGCCGCTGGTGCCAGACATTTGGCTATATTTTCAGCTAATGTTACCATCCCTAATCCTTAAACTTGAATAAAAAATGTCCAGTGTCTCTTTCAGTGCAACCCTAAGCATGCCTGTTCTGCTGTCTTAACTGAGGGTCTACCATCATGAACTTGGTCTGTTGGGCTTGTGGGCCTGTGCTGAAATTTTGATGCCCAAATTTCTAGCTCTTGGTCTCATGAATAAAGGACGTTCTTCATCTAACTTTTGAGATACTTGGGTGATGGATACTGTGGGTTCCAGGTTGTGTTTGGGGCTGCAGCCAAGAGGTGCTTCCCAAACAAAAAATGTGTGTGCTGTTTTTGGAAACCAGTTTGAGTTGCCTGTTTATAAAGCAAAACAAAAAAACCCCTGCTCTTTGATATGCTGAAGGAGTATATGAATTGTCCTTAAGTTGGATCAGATACCTGAGCATCAGCTGAACAATATTTTGTGTGCTTTTTCAAATCTGGGGTGGGCAGGCTTTGAGAAAACAGGACACATGTATAAGATGTTCAACATGCTAAATAAAAGTTTTGCTTATCCACCACCAGGCTTGGTTTAGAAGCCTTCCTGGTATGTTGCATTAATGGATCCTTTCTCTGATCTAATAGAGCACTAGGCAAGGGGAGAAGGTTTTTCCACAAAATCAGCAGGGAATATAATTACATGTAGTGAGTTCCTTTTGACTTAATTTCCATAGCCAGCATATTGATTATATAATTTATTTATCCAAAGTATTTTTACTTTGGCCTTCAGCCAGAAAGGTTCTTATAGTGATTTACATAAATTCAGCAAAACCCAGACAGTTGCTGCTTCCAGGTTTTCAATCTAAAATCCATGATATGAAAGGAAAATGGGATGAGGAAGGCAGAGAAAAACTGGTACCAGTTCTTTAATTTACTTAAAAGTTCTTACAGTGACTAACGGGAATGGAAACTGTTCAGGGTGAGGAGTAGCTGAATGGAGTTGGCCTCTCAGCAGAACTGATAATGTGGGCTTCACTTCCTATCTCTCCTTCTTCAGCAGCCTGAAGGAATGGCTGTCGGCAGCAGAGGGAGCCGGGACCCAGCTGGAGCTAGTTTCTTAGGGTAGTCAATGGAGTCTCCCTCTCCAATGAATTAGGAATGCAGGCTGTGTCTAAGCAGAAATATTGTTAGTGCTATTCAAATTCTGAATCATTAGGAATTCATGGCAGCAAACATCTTCATGGTTTTATTTGTGGAAACAATCATTGTGCCAAATTAACCAAACTAACTCATAAAGCAATGATCCAGTCCACAGGCAGCATAGTGTGAGGTTTCCATGTGTCAACAGAAATCTGTCTAGGTTCCTGTCCGCAGCATTCCCTACTGCATTTAAAGGCCATTAGTGTCTAGGGACATTTTTCTGCAGGGTTCCCCCCATCCGGCGGTTCGAATCCCCGCAACTGGGTGAGCTACCGTTGCTCGGTCCCAGCTCCTGTCAACCTAGCAGTTTGAAAGCATGCCAAAAAGTGCCATTAGATAAATAGGTACCGCTCCAGCAGGAAGGTAAATGGCATTTTTGTGCGCTGCTCTGGTTTTGGTGTTCCATTGCGCCAGAAGCAGCTTAGTCATGCTGGCCACATGACCTGGAAAAACCGGACAAACGCCGCTCCCTCGGCCTGTAAAGCAAGATGAGCGCTGCAGCCCCAGCGTCGTCTGCGACTGGACTTAACTGTCAGGGATCCTTTAGCTTTACCTTTTTTAGTCTTTCGGGACATTTTTCTGCAGGGTTCTCCCCATCCTGTACATGTACTTTCCCATCCATCTCACTTTAAATTAGGGCTGTCAATCAGGTGAAATAATTTTCAGTTGATTGCTTGGCTAAAAGATAGTTACTCAGTTCAGTTAGCATACTACCATTATCTTCATTGTTTTGATAGAGCATGCAATTTTACAAAAGCTACATGTCCAGTTAGGCTGACGCCAGAATCAAGATAAGCTTGATTTCAGCAAGCATGCCCATGTGCTCAGGAATCAGGATCTTGTGCTCAGCCCACATTCCTGCAGCTGGTCACATGCTGGTTTTGTTAGTGTAGTGTCAGGGAACTGCCATCGGAGGGACAGGTGGTGGAGAGGCTCCAGGAGAATAGGAGAGACTCTACAGCAGAAGAAGGAACCAGTAGGGGGAGAGCAGGAGTTCCAGCGGAAAGGGAATCGGGGGAGAGGCTCTGGGATACTTCTAGTGAGAACAGTGAGGAGGTAACAAGACCCCCTTTAGCAACCCCCACCCCTCGCCGGAAGCTGTCACGCAGAGAGTCCAGGAGGCGTATGTCAAACAGCTTTTATGTTGGAGTAAGTTCCGTAGACGCCCACTGTCGGATACTACCAGCGACTGACGGAGTCATGCTTTGGGGGCTCCGTTAGTGCCTAGGTTTGGGTGACCAGCCAAACCCCAGAGGGATCAAGCTTTTACGCACAAGCAGCTCATCATCCCATCACATGTAGGTTTCAACATCAATGTGTGGACATCCCCAGGGGTGTTTCCTTCAATGTGACCAAAATGGACCACACCAGTAGCATGGACCCCCTCCTGTGGTAATAATAGGAAACACCCTTTGTCCCATTAACATGAAATGAGGATTCATGAGTGTCAGTCAAGTTGCATTAGCTATGATGTAAATCAGAAAGAAGAAATGGATTTGAAAGTGTGTAACTGGAACAAACCAGTTCCTAACTTTGGACATGCATTGTGTGTGTTTTTTGGTCTATAGACACATTCAAATTAAATAAACCAGAAGCTTAGAAATGGTGATGTGAATTTTAACCTGCTTTAGCATCTTAAATTTTTGTTAAGTTTTAAAGTATCCTATTTTCTCCCCCCAATATTTTCTTGTTCCCATCTTTTTGTAAACTGCTTTGAGGGTTGTTGTTGTTTACAATCAAGTATTGTATATATTTTATTAGATGAATAAATAGAATAGTACCTGAAATCACACAAATTAATCAGGCTCGCTCTCAACTCTTGTGTATATATTTACACACACTGTTAGTTGACAGCACAAATCAGGCTCTTGATTTATCAGGACCAACCATAGACTTTATAAGTAGGTCCTAAGAACTGATTCAGCTGACTGAACATCATCCAAGGTTGCAGGTTTGATCCCCGTAATGGGCAGGTGCATATTCCTACTTTGCAGGGGGTCGGACTCGATGATCCCCAGCATTCCTTCCAACTCTGATTCTATTATCAGTTGCCTGGACAAAAAACTTAATGCCTTTATTTCCAAGAAGCCACCTGTTTTTCATTGGCATATTACATTGCTTGGTTCATATGATGCTGAGGAACTGAATATTGTTATGACTGAAATTAGAAGTACATTAGTCATGGTGACAGCCTTCCTGGTAAAGAAAGTTTGGTTTAAGAAAGGGGATATCCTGAATTGCAACCTGTTCCTCAAGTTGTCCATTACCGTGTGTATATTCTAAGGAAAACAGATGCTTTCTCCTGCTACTGAAGTTCAGGCCACAAATCCAAGGTAATTTCGGATTTCACTTTTGGTGCATGCAAAATTCTACTTCGCTCACTTGAAATGGATAACTCAGGATTTGAACTGCATGAAGAAACACTTCCAAGTCCCTCAGTCAAAATGGAGAGGAAAAAACAAGAACACCCAGTAAGTTGCTGTTGTGAAATAACGAGAGAGCTGATCTGAAGCTGTATGCTCAGATCTGGAAACTTGCTACAAAATGTATAGAAAATGTATAGAAAATCTTGAGAATGTGCTTCCATGCTTCATCCAGCACCTCTAGCTATAAACAAGTAAGTATTAGCAGGTTGCCTAGGACTTGAACTGCATTTTTAAAAATCTGCTAATAAAAAATGTTTTTTTTAAAAAAAAATCCAGCAACAGCTGAGTTAAAAACACAGAGTAGGAGATTTTTGTTTTTGAAAATGAGCTCAACAGGCCCAGCAAGAGTAATCCAATGGTAGAATTTTTTCTATGTGCAGTCTAATCTGTAGGCAGCACTTGGAAGTTTGTACCACCCACCAAAAGGTTGATGTTGGCAGCCATAGGTGGAGAACCTGTGGCTCTCAGGATAATACTGGATGCCAACTCATCATCTCTGGTCTTTGACCTTGCTGTCTGGGGATGATGTGCAAATCTAGTTGGCTTCTGTTCATGGAATGGGGGAGTGCCATCTTGTTCTTTGTTTCAGGCTGGATCTCCTGATGGTAGTTGGTGTCCAACAACTTGGTTTGGGGTTCTCACTGTGTTGTAGCCTCTGAGGCAAGCAGAAGAAACAGAATCCATGTTGTCTCTCTGCCTTTTCAGCATTGTCAGAATGGACAGTCTTATATGAACAAAGGAAGCAGTCTTATTCCAAGTCAGACCATCGTGGAGGGTTGCTATCTTTGGGTGCAGAAACAAGAAAAGCCTGGTCATATAATCTGGTACAAATTTGGTACACACAGAAGGAGGAACATTGGGGGGATATGTCAGGTTGACTGCTGAGAGCAAAAGAAGTGGTGTTTTTATCCTTTAATCTCTTTCTCCACTACTGATCATTGAGGAGAAATAAAGAATTGCAAGGAGATTTATAGCTTTCTTCAGTGTACTATGGGTACACTTGTCTTATCTGTCCACAAGAAGTGAAATGTCCATTTTGTAAATGGCTGCTAGTTATTTCAAAGTGGGGAAAGGATAGAAATTAAAGACCAGTGCTCGGAATGAACTAGTTTGTTTCAACAAACTTCACTGAATTAGTTCAAAAATCTCTGAACTACACCTGCAAGTAGTTCCCATAATTGTTGGGTGAAGGGAATGAGAAGTTGGTTTTGGGGTAGAACTTTGAATGCTTTCAAGTTCATTCTCTTACATTTTTTAAACCCTTAGAGTAGTGGTTTTCAACCAGTGTACCGTGGCACCCTAGGGTGCCTTGAATGATGGTCAGGGGTGCAGCAGGCAACACTGTCTTCTGTCCCTATTTCCTTCCTTCCCTCCTTTGATGCCCTCTCGCGTCTCTGCCTCCCAAAGGCTTGCACATCCATTTATTGTAATAGCCCTGGCTATGAACTCCACAGGCGAATGGTGCCCCTGCGAGGCACCTCTGTTTGGGGTCGGGGGGGCAGCTCAGACCAGCGATGGCAACAGCAGCTGCCCTCAGGACTTCCAAGGAAGAGGGGAGAGGAGAGGAGAGAAGGAACACTCCACAAGGGAGGGTGTTTCAAAAAGGGTGAGAGGCTGCTAGCTCTGCAGGCAAGGGGTGACGAAACAGGCCCACAGAGGTGCCACAGAAATATTGTAATTGGTTAAGGGAGCTGTGGACTCAAAAAGGTTGAAAACCTCTGCCCTAGAGTCTTCAGACCTTTAAGCTTAAATATAATGATAGCTGGAAAAAATAATTAAGCAATTCACCATTTAATGATCATTATTCCATATTTATACCCCGCTTTTCCCCTGACAGGACTTGAACTACGTATTTATTAATTTATATCTCAACTCTACTCCCAAAGGAGCCTGGGGCAGAAAACAACAAGTGATAAAACAACACCTTAAAAATGAGAACTTTTTTTAAAAGAGATAACTTTCCAGGTTCTGTTAAGGAGATGGTTAGGATCAATATTTGCCATGCCTCCAGTTACTGTAGGTCTGTATGTGGGGTCAGGTTAGACCACATTACATTTGCTGTGCCCCAGAGAGGCATCAAGAACTGAGCTCATCCGTTTCTGCATAGCCCCATCCTTGAATCCGTCTTTCTCATGCTGGAATGTGACAAAAAAGGACAAGCACTTATGAACTTGGTTTTTAAATATGGCAGTGATAATTGTGTCTGCGTTATGTTGTTCTGAATAATAGTGACTTCCCCAAGGTAACCAGGATGCTCTGTGCAAAACTACTGCACAATTATGAATTAACTAATATTGATTTGTTAACTTCCTCGGGCATTTTCCCGGTTAGCTTAAGCAACTTTGGTTAGGACAACTTTTTGTAAGCAGAAGTAAGGGAAGAATAGTTGAAAGAGGAAGTTTTCCTGGCTGAGCAGATAAAAACCAGCAAATTATTCTCCACAAACTTCTAAAAAAAAAACCAGAACCTTTCAACATTGCAGTAATCAAAGGCAAAAATTGCCAGTTGCTACAATGACAATATTAACAAGCTGGGTCACTTCTGAAGTTATCAATTGCTTTTCCCCCTAGTTGGAGCTATTCTGCTTTGAAAATAGACAGAGCTGAAATAACAACCTAAAATTCAACTGATGAGGCTTTTACTTGCATGGAAATGCAGTGAGAGGAAAGCTGAATTTCTACCAGTCAGGTAGATAGTAAAGGTACAGGTTCCTAGCTACAAAAAAGGCAGCAACTCTAGTGCAACCTAAGATAGGTATAAACTGATCATGTATGCATGTGATAAGATACTAAGCTCAGATGAAAATGGCAAATGATGGGGTATTATGGGAGGTTCCTCCCCAGCTCAGGAGCTCCCTTACTCTTTGTCATAGCACAAACCCTACCATTTCCCAGAGTTACATAAGACTATATATATATATATATATATGCAGGTTTTGGTGTCCTCGGGTGTCTTCCCGTGTAAAAGTTGGGGTGTCTAGGCGACGTTTCGACGAGGTCTCACTCGTCATCTTCAGGCTGGTGCTTTCGGCTTCTTGTTACTGGAACAGAGCGGGATCTCAATGTTTGAGTTCCTATAAATACTGTAGAGGGGGTGTGGTGTCTAGCCTCCAATGTTCTGGGCAGAGAGGAAGTTCCCAGGCTAGTGTGCCTTTTCTTCTTTTGTTCCTTAATTACTTGAGAGATACCTTGAGTGATTTCTTGAGTGATATCCTGAGTACCACTTAGGTGGGTCATTAGGTGTGGATTAGTTGCTAAAGTCTTTGTGTCTTGACCTCTTGAACTTTGTGAAGAGTTTTCCTGAGAAGATGGCTGTATTGCACTTAGTTGTGCTTTGGCTTGGCTTCGTGTATAGGGGCGAGCTGTGGTTTTGTGGCTTGTGTCAGCCAGATCTGTGTAGGGATTGCAGGGGGGTGCAGCATCCGGAGGTGCCACCATGGATTGGCTACTGGATGGTGTCAGTAATTCATCTGTGGAGAGGGTCTGGGTTTGGGTCTGGTGTGGTTGATTGGTGTTGGCGTTCTGTGTGCCTCTGGATCTGGTGTCAGTTTTTGTGGGGAGGGCTAATTTCCAGATGTCTGGCAAGCGGGATGTGTCGTCACGCTTGTTCATGTTGTGAGGGTGTTTCTCTATCTCGATGGCTTCCATGATTATTCTCTTGTGGTGATGTTCCGTGTTAAAGAGCAAAAAAAAACCTGATGGCTCCCTAGGACACACTATCTACCAGAAAAAAACACACACCAACCGCTACTTACATGCACAATCACACCACCACCCTGCACAAATAAACTCCGTAGCCAAGACTCTCATCTCCAGAACCAAACGCCTGGCTGACAAAGACCACTTGACAACTGAGTTACAGAATCTCTCAAATGTGTTAATTGCCAATGGATACCAGCAAAACAGGATTACGAAGCTAATCCAAAAGGAAACACCCCCCAAAAACCAAGACACAGAAGAAAACAATGGCATGGCCCTCCTTCCTTATATCAAGGGCACTACAGATAAAATTAGCAAAATCCTCCATAAACACAATATCAAAACAGCCTTTTGCACCAACCAAAAAATAGCCAATATCCTCAGAAACCCCAAGGATAAAATCCAGTTGGAAAACCAAGGGATCTATGAAATACCCTGCAAAGTCTGCCCAGCCACGTACATTGGACAAACAAACAGACGAATAAATGCACGTATCGCAGAACACAAGAATGCCGTCAAAAAAGAAGAAAAAACTTCCTCTCTTTTCCAACACATGAAAGAAACAGGACACGAAATTAATTTTGCAGATTCCAAATTGCTCTTTAACACGGAACATCACCACAAGAGAATAATCATGGAAGCCATCGAGATAGAGAAACACCCTCACAACATGAACAAGCGTGACGACACATCCCGCTTGCCAGACATCTGGAAATTAGCCCTCCCCACAAAAACTGACACCAGATCCAGAGGCACACAGAACGCCAACACCAATCAACCACACCAGACCCAAACCCAGACCCTCTCCACAGATGAATTACTGACACCATCCAGTAGCCAATCCATGGTGGCACCTCCGGATGCTGCACCCCCCTGCAATCCCTACACAGATCTGGCTGACACAAGCCACAAAACCACAGCTCGCCCCTATACACGAAGCCAAGCCAAAGCACAACTAAGTGCAATACAGCCATCTTCTCAGGAAAACTCTTCACAAAGTTCAAGAGGTCAAGACACAAAGACTTTAGCAACTAATCCACACCTAATGACCCACCTAAGTGGTACTCAGGATATCACTCAAGAAATCACTCAAGGTATCTCTCAAGTAATTAAGGAACAAAAGAAGAAAAGGCACACTAGCCTGGGAACTTCCTCTCTGCCCAGAACATTGGAGGCTAGACACCACACCCCCTCTACAGTATTTATAGGAACTCAAACATTGAGATCCCGCTCTGTTCCAGTAACAAGAAGCCGAAAGCACCAGCCTGAAGATGACGAGTGAGACCTCGTCGAAACGTCGCCTAGACACCCCAACTTTTACACGGGAAGACACCCGAGGACACCAAAACCTGCATTCCTGTACCCGTGAAAATCTACGAAAGCATATATATATATATATATATATATAGGAGGAGGGCCTTTAGAGACCACGACATACGTAGTCTCTGTAATAGTCGCTTTTAGAACTGACGGGGAGTTGGATGTTCTGTGTATTGCACTAGACAGATAATCCCTTCATGCACACACATAAAACCCCTACTCTTTACACATATACACAAACATACCTTGGAGGCATGCTCCCCCACCCCTTCTCCACTGACAAGTGTGACGTTAACATATGAGAGTGCTGGAGGTGAAATAGTTAAACAGGTTACCCAATCAGGACCCAGGGGGTGGAGTCAGAGGGACTATAAAACCAGCTCTGGGAGGGGCGAAGGGGGGAGTTCGTTGAGGAGTTTGTTGGGAGTTGGGTGGTTGGTTGGAGTGGGAGTGAATTGGGATAAAGTTTGGGGGTAGGTTGAGTTAGTGTAGCGAAATAAGCTGAGTCAGGAACAGTTAGTAGCTAGGAAGACAAGTAAATATCTGACAGGTGGTTTAGTGAGTGAGAGCAGGAAGCAGAAGTTATAGGTCTGGACAGGCACCCCATGAATGTAATTGACTGATACTGTTTATGAAACCACATGCTTGTTAAACTGCAATAAATAAACAAAAGTTTATGTTCCAATTTAACCCTGACTGGACTCAGTATTGTCCCAGGTAGGGCCTGGGTGGTGGCAGCGAGAAATAAAGTGGTGGCACAGGGATCAATAGACGCTGAAATGTCCGGGGACCCTGTGTGATCGCCACAACAACCACCAGGAAAACAGGATTGGAGGCAAGTCCCTGCTGTTTGTACGTGCACTCAGTGGGAAACCTTAGATTGTGCTGAACTGTGTGTGAAATAGCTCCAAGAGTTACGAGATACGTAGCAGCCAGGCATGTGATGTGTTGAGACCCCTATGAAGCGACCAGTAACAGCTAATAGTTCATAGCCAAAGTGATTATTTCTGACAACTCCAATATGCGAGTCACATCTTTAGGGCTTCACCGAATGGCCTCATCTCAAAACTGAATGACCAAGGAGGTCATCTATGTCCCTAACACTGTGAATTTTCAGAATTGATAGTCAACGTTTTTGCTGCCCTGGAGAAGCCTACATGCCACCTTCATGAGCCAATCTCGGCCCCACCTGGAGAAGCTAGGAATTGAATCTGCGGTCTTCTGCATGCAAGCCAGTTGCTCTACTATTGAGCTACAGACCTTCTGCATTGTGAAGTTATAGTGTTTTATCCATAAGCTTGTCATGTGCTCCCAAAGGTTGCCGGTACAGCAGCTTACACAGGCCTGGAGAGGCAATGTCCTGTTTTGCCAGTTCTATAAAAATGGCTACTAATTATTCCTCTTTGTTTCTTTGTTTATCGGGGGAGAAAAATTGCCGCTGGTCCCTGCTCAACATCTTTCTGGTCTGCCTCTTGGCCTGCGCCATCACCACTGTCTTAGGGGTGCTGGTTTTGTCTCTGGTCTATACCGCCAACACCGGCTTCAAACCAAAATACGATGACAGCACAGAAAAGCGTAGAGCTGCTTTTCCGGGAACATCAATAGTAACATCTGCCCAGGTGGACCCCAAGTTCCAGTTTCTCCACCAGCTTGCAAAAGCCAAGGTAGAATTTGACCGTATCCTGTTTTGTTTTTATTTATTTATTTAAGGCGTTTATATGCTGCTTAATCGTTAGTATTTCTAAGTGGCGTACAAGGAACCAGGCGCCACGCAGAGAACAAAAAACGAAAAAGCTGTGCAAAACTTGAACTGCCTTCAAATAACTGCTGGAGTGGGAAAGTCTTTTTTGTCATGTGCCTGAAGTTCAGCCAGGAGGCTGCCGTTATGATCTCAATCGGGCGTGTGCTCCACAGGCTTGGGCCCACAACACTAAAAGCCCAGCCGGTATATATTTCACATAAGAGGCTGTGGACTGTCCTTCATTGGAGAGGTTGGATCGTCATCTGTCATGGATGCTTTAGTTGAGATTCCTGCATGACTCTTGGGGGTCCCTTCCAACTTTGTGATTCTATGAATAAGGACCTTAATGATTATTTTGTCCATGGGGTTGCTAAGAAGTAGTAGCCTCCAGCTTCCATCATCACTCACGAATGTCCTTGCTGGCTGAGGCTTTGGGGTCTTGAAGTTCAGCAGCAGCTGGAGGACACAAAGTTGGCTAGTGTTGCTCTAATGAGATCCAGCTCCGAGGGCCTTCTGGCGGTTCCCTCACTGCGAGAAGGGAGGTTACAGGGAACCAGGGAGAGGACCTTCTCATTAGTGGCGCCCACCCTGAGGAACACCCTCCCACCAGTTGTCAGGGAAATAAACAACTATCTGACTTTTAGAAGACATCTGAAGGCAGCCTTGTTTAGAGAAGTTTTTAGTGTTTGATGTCTTATCGTGTTTTTAATATAACTTCACTGGATAATAGACTTTTTATGCAGTTCTTGATGTCCCAAGTATTACCCTTTCCAGAAGCATGAGTTCCCGGGCGGTACCATTCAGTGGTCGAGATTCCGGAAAAACGCCAATGAGTACCAGAACAAGGAAGAGATGGAGTTTGGAAGAAGCATCAATGCTCAGCGCTCCAAAATGACGTTTGGAACTTTGCGGATTAAGAGCAAAGGACTGCGTGCACCACACTGGCATTTCAATGCCAATGAGCATGGCTACCTCTTAAAGGTACTTTTGGGGTTATCTTAAAATTGTCTTTACCCAACCTTTCTAGTGGATAGAACCTGAGAATGGCTATAGAATTAGGATGGCGGTTTTGTTTTTATGTCATCTTTGGGTGCCCTCCAAATTTATGATTTTATATCTAAAATTGCATTCTGCAGAGGAGTCTTTTTGTTAAGTTAATGGCCCAAGCCATGTCTGTTAAGTATCTCTTTGCATGACTAAGGAGTAAAGGAGACTAGCTGCCATGGAAGTTACTGGATGTTTCCAGAAGCCGGACAGGCCTCCCTCCTTCCTCTGGTTGGAGGTTATGTCACTGGTGGGTTTAAGAGAGAATAGACCAGGGTGAGTCGTATGTGGAGTAAACACAAAGGCTTAACTTGCTCTCTGTGTGCTGAATCCAGAGCTATGGCCTTGGGAAACCCATAAGAAAACTAATGGGAAAAGCAAAATCAGTTGGGTTATCGGTGCTGTGAGCTTGTAATGTATAGGCATGTAAATAAAGTCACACATCACAAAGACATTGCCATCTCTGATGTCCTTCATTCGAAGGAAACCAAACCTGAGGTATGGCTGGGGCAACCCAATCAGATGGGTGTGGTATAGAAATACAGTGGTGCCCCGCAAGACGAATGCCTCGCTAAACGAAAAACCCGCAAGACGAAAGGGTTTTCCGATTTTTAGCGGCTTCGCAAGACGAATTTCCCTATGGGCTTGCTTTGCAAGACGAAAGCCCATAGGGAAATCTCCGGGGACAGCGGGGAAGCGCAGCGCGCCTTCTCCTCTGTTCCCGGACCTGTCCTAAGGCTTGCGGTGGGAGGTCCGGGAACAGAGGAGAAGGCGCGAAGCGCTTCTCCTCTGTTCCCGGGGCTTGCGGTGGGAGGAGGGTTTTTCCTTCCCACCGCCAACTTTCAGAACAGCATTCTGAATGTTGGCGGTGGGGAGGAAAGCCCTCCTCCCACCGCAAGCCTTCAGGACAGGTCCGGGAACAGAGGGGAAGGTGCGCAGCGCTTCTCCTCTGTTCCAGGACCTGTCTTGAAGACTTGCGGTGGGAGGAAGGTTTTCCTCCTCACCGCCAACATTCAGAAGGCTGTTCTGAAGGCTGGCGGTGGGAAGAAAAGCCCTTCTCCCCCGCCAGCCTTCAGAAGAGTTCCCGCCTAGGCTGCGGATAGCAGCCTGTTGCCCCGCGTGAGGGGCGCTCTGCTTAAGAGCGTCCCTCGCGCGGGGCAGCAGGCTGCTATCCGCAGCTTGGAGAGCCCTGCGGGGAAGTCCTGCAGGGCTCCCCAAGCTGCAGATGTCTGCCCCGGCGAGGGGCGCTCTGCTTCTGCTCTCCGCAGCCTAGGCACCCCTGCGGGAACTCTTCTGAAGGCTGGCGGCAGGAGAAGGGCTTTTCTTCCCACCACCAGCCTTCAGAAGGCTGTTCTGAAGGCTGGCGGTGGGGAGAAAAGTCCTTCTCCCCCCGCCAGCCTTCAGAAGAGGTCCAGGGACAGACTGTCCCTGGACCTGGTCTGAAGGCGGTCTCCATAGGAACGCATTAATTGATTTTCAATGCATTCCTATGGGAAACCGTGCTTCGCAAGACGAAAAACTCGCAAGAAGAAAAAACTTGCGGAACGAATTAATTTCGTCTTGCGAGGCACCACTGTAATAAAATTGTTGTTATTATGTGTCAGCAACCCTGCAATCTCTCACTGGTCAGGGATTGGGGTGTGTGTAGCTGTATAAAATGTAGCCAATGGCAGTGGCAGGGTATGGAGGCACCCTATTTGGAGAAGGAGGCACGAGGGCTCTGGCATAGTCCTAGAGCCTTCCCACATCCTTCCCAAGGTTGGGGAAAGGACTAACTCGGCTTTGGGAAGAAGACAGGAGGAGGATTCCAGGATGGCGAATAGATCGCCGGTGTCCCTGATCAAGAATTCTGGTGCAGAAGACTGATTGATACATTTTAATAGTCTATAGTTGCCCCAGCCATTCTGGGCGGCTTCCAACACTCATAAAACATAATAAAACATTGGTGCTTCATTCTCTACACTGCTCTGATGCCCCATGGTAGTGTTGTAGTGATGGCACTGGATTTCTGCCTTCTTAACTTGATTTGCAAAGACTAGTCCTCTCTCCACCTGTGTTTTTCAGGGCACTGCATGGATTGGGGTTGTCGATGCTGGTGGAAATACCGTAACCACGTACAACGTCACAGCGGGCCAGGTCATTTTCTTCCCCCGAAACACGGTGCATTGGCTCAAGAACGTAGGTACAGAAGACTGTCTGTTCTTGCTGTTCTTCACAACCCATGAAGAGCTTCAAACTCTGGATCTGGATGATACGTTTTTCTTAACACCTGAAGACATAGCAGCAAGATCACTAAAGGTCTGTACAATATAAACTCCTTAGTGCTAGATCAAAACAAATCTGTGGGGGGGAAACTGATTGCTGTTCAGCACTAAACTACAGGTTTCCCCAGGGGGAAAAGGTCAGGCAACCAAATGTGTGGATAAGCCCTGAGATGTTTCTTTTCCTGATGCTACACTTGAATGCAGCTGTATTGTGAAAATCTTTGTAAGCTGTTTTAAGAGCCAATTGGGACTATGACATGGGGTATGGGCCCCTCCAGATAGCCTTTTACTTATGCATTTATGATTGTTCATGCATACAATAGCTACTGGGGTGGTCCACTTTCCATACAAATTGCACCTGCAGAGGTTTTTGGGCAGCCCCCCCCACTTCATTTCCAAACAGCAAAGTCCATTTCCTACTGAAATTCTGCAACTTTTCTTACCATGAATTGTTCTGGGATGTGGGTGTTCTTTTTTGGTCCCCTTTTTGTTGTGCTTCAGCCCCTCTAGAAAGCAGTTATGTGGCCTCATTGGGGAAGCTTCTCAGAACAACTAATAAAGCAGAATATGCCCACCACTAATGCACAGGATGTTTTAATTTTTATTTTTTTAAGAAGCCTTTAAAGTATTTCACTTGTTCTTGAAAATTTGGTTCCCACCCCCCTTCCCATCTCTTTTAGGGCTAAAACTGTCAGTTTGCATTTCTTAGTGCAGAAAATACTGATCTGATGTGTAGAGGTCTTTCCTATTCTACTTAATTCAAGAAGCTTCTATAAGCTTCTCTGTGTGAAAGAAACAAGCAGAAGGTTCCTGATGTTTGGGTTATTCCTTCAGAGAAGCTGAGTACAGCTGGTTTAAACTGGTTCTGTTATCTCTTTCTGTCAAGATCATGCTGACTGTAAGAGTGAGGTCAGAAGGAGCCTGGGTCTCACTCTCTGTTTCCGTCTCTCTTTCTTTCTGGTGTGGTGTTCTGTATGCTTAGTGTTTTAGACTTACTATAAGTTATTGTAAGTTTAAGCTAAGTCTGATGAAACTGGATTTTTTATAGACAGTGTCAATCCTGAATGTATTGGATTTGTGACCATTATGCTCATTTGCCTTCAGTAGCAGTAAGACTCCGCTGGATGAAATATTAATTGCCTCTGATCTAGTTTTTGGGAATCCTGCAACGTGTTTAAGTTGTTACTCTGCTAACTACACATTGGAATCTGCTCTGGATCAATATTGAGTAGAATTTCAGTGACAAAAACAAACTCCTCTAGCTGGAGCTCCTTTAAGTCACTGCTGCTGAGAAGCTAAATGCAACGTTTGCTGCATGTTTTCTAGCCTCAAGGTGGAGTGGCCTTCATCAGGTCTTTCCAGAAGCAAGCAGAAGACCAAGCCGTCAACCTTCCTCCAAACCTAGCAGAGCTCGTTCAGAATCCCAACTACCAGCAGTCCGAAGACCCGCTTGTGTGGCGGTACTTCTTTGACCTCAAAGGTACTTCAGAGAAAGCTGAGATGGCGTTAGCTGGGACCTTTGTTTCCTGACAGTTAGCAATGTGGGTCACTTCAGCAAAGGGAGCAGAGGCAATAGAGGACCAGCTTCATCACCACCACCTTAGGAACATTCTCCTGGGCTTCTGATGCAGCAAGGAGCCAGTGGCATCCACTTGCTACCCAAGATGTTTCCAGACATTCTCAGAGACCCAGCCAGGAAAGGATTGCCCAGAAGCAATGGTGGAATCTATCTCTGGTTCCACAGTTCATTCCAGAGCATAGGCAAAGCTGGATACAGAAACTCTGCTGTCTGCAAAACCAAGCAGCTGAGCTTATTCCTAATTAAATGCCCATGGAGGAATCAAATATTCTCTTTTTAAAGCCTTGGTTTTGTAAAGAAACCCTCTTGGGTGGTAGGATTGGCACTCAGATAGGGTTATCATACATCCAAACATACCCGGAACATTGCAGTCAGAAGCAGTGTCTGGGTGGAAATTGGCAAAAACGTCCAGGAAAATCTGGACGTATGGTAACCCAGTGTTGTTTTTGCTGACTTCCCTTAAAAATAGCTCAAAATGTCAATTTTTATGTGTTCAGGTTTTCGCTTTTTGAAAAATGGCAGCCCTAACTCAGGACTCTCTTAGTAGTTCCACCACCCTTGGAACTTGGGAAGGGGTGGAGGAAGGCTGGGAAAGTGTATTCTCTTTCTTCCTAAGCTATGGAGTTTTGGCCTCACAGAAGTATGTCTGGCACTTCTATATCCAGAACATGTGGTGTGCTGCTAAGTGATGGCAAATGTCTCAGAACAGCAAGGATGGCTTAGCGAGCAATGTAAGCTAATAAATATTCTGTGATGATCACGAACTAGGTCTCCCTAGCTTGTCTGATGGTTGAGGATGCTGCGTTTGTCCTCCATTCAGGGTCAACTGAGTTCCGTTTCCCCGGGGGAATAATCCAGTTGGCTCGGTATGTGAAAGATGGAAAAGGCTTGAGTACGAATGAAAGAATTTACAGCGAGTTTCTCCATTCAGTAAGTATTGAGAGAAAAAGCGCTGCCTGTTATAGTGGATGAGATCATGGAGATCTGAGTCAAATGTTCCATTTGGGGAGCAGTGCAGAAACCCTGCCCACAGCCGTCTCTGCATGGGCTCAAACCACCAACCTTCTGGTTAACAGCCAGTTGCACTGACCCATGGAGCCACCTGAGATTTCTAACGTTGTTGGACTCCAATTCCCATCAGCCCCAGCCAGCATGGCCAGTGGTCAGGGATGATGGGAGTTGGAGTCCAACAAATCTGCAGTGCCTCCGGTTCCCAACCCCTGTTTTAATGCTTTGAGACATCCTCTTGTTATTTTGCACAACCTCACGTGCTCACGTGCTTTTGTTTGCTCTCCTTTCTCTCAGAAGGAAGATGCTCTTACTTTGGGGACACTCAGGATCTATAGCAATGGTCTACGGCAGCCTCACTTTCATTTCAATGCCAACGAGATGGGATACGTCATCAGTGGGTGTGGAAAGGTAGCTATTTAACTTAAACCACTGTGATGTAAACCGTTCTGAGTTTTCCTTGGGTAAGGAATAGGTGCTTAGCTATTCCCAGGAAGCAGAAACTCTCACAATATTGTTTTGACTCCTGCTGAAGACTTTCATTTCACCCCCCAGTTACACTCCAATACATAATCATTTTTTCTTCTGTTTCTGTCAGCCTCCCATCCCATTTTCCACTGTGGTTTTTTATCTCTCTGTAATGGTTATAGGGGTTGCTCGTGCATAAGTTGCCGCCACTCCTGGCTGGGTTACCTGGTTAAACCTTTTCTGTCTGGACAGCCCTTCACTTCGTGGCTGTTTCAGTCGCTAGCAGAATCCGTCAGTGGGCGTTTCTTGAACCTCTTCCAGCAAAGAAGTTCTTTGATGCCAAGTCTCCGCCTACTCTCCCTGCGTGGAAGTCTTCTGCGCAGGGTGGGTGTGGGCAGCGGAGGACCCGTGCTCTCCCCGCTGGTCTCCGGCGAGGAGTCCTGGAGCCCCCTCGCCGATTCCCCCATCTGCCCCCCTTTATCCCTGGTGTTACGCTGATTTCCTTCCCCAGCTGATGAGCTGCCTCTCTCCCTGCTGGGCCCTTCTCCAGCATCGCTTTGGAGCCTTGCCTCCGCCTCTAGCTCCGATGGCAGTTCCCTGACACTCTCCCTCTTTGCTGCACCTTGTCTTCTATCTCTTATACCATAGTTGTTTTTATTTCAGTAATCCTACCCAGGCATACAGTTTAGTTATGCATTTCCCCCCAGTTTTGCTGCTTTTTATCTGAGTTTTATCGGTGATTATTTTATGTATATTTGCTTTTTTAAGTTTTGCTGATTTAATCATGTTTTATTGGTGATGTTATTATGTACGTCAATTACGTGTGTTTTTTCTCCTTAAGCAGTTTATAAGCTTTTCTATAAAAGAAAAAGGTTATGAATATTTTCAAAGAAGAAATGCCAGCATTTTGGGCTGGCGGCAAGGAGGTTCCCGGGTTAGCCAACCTGGTGCCTTCAAGATAGTGAACTACAATTCCCATCAGCCACAGAAAACATAACTAGGATGATGGGAGTTGTAATCCAATATCGGGTAGTCACCCAGTGACTGTTGCTGGGTTAGGAGAATCAATCTGTTCCTAGCTCTGCTTCCTTCCAGTTTTCTGCAAGGCAGAGTTGGGAAAGAAATCTTGGAGCTCCGTAGCCTTGCACATCAGGTTGTCTACAAGTCCTGTCCTACGAGGAAGGCCACTCTCCTGTATCCATTGTGCTGCTCCTCCTGGTTCCTCCTGTCCCCTTACACAGCTTTATAACAGTATATGAGGGAGAAAAACATACCGTATTTTTCGTTTTATAAGACACACTTTTTCCCTCCTAAAAAGTAAGGGGAAATGTGTGTGCGTCTTATGGAGCGAATGCAGGCTGTGCAGCTATCCCAGAAGCCAGAACAGCAAGAGGGATTGCTGCGCTTCCTCTCGCTGTTCTAGCTTCTGGCTTAGCCGCAAGAAGCCTCTTCAGGGCAGGGGGAGCCTTCATCCCGCTGCCCTGAAGAGGCTGCGCAGCTATCCCAGAAGCCAGAACAGCGAGAGGGATCGCTGGGCTCCCTCACGCTGTTCTAGCTTCTGGCTTAGCTGCGCTCTGTCCCTTCCCCCACCTCCCGGAAAAGCCCCCAAGAGCTGCGCTACCTTTCACAAGCCGCATGGAGCATGTGTGTGGCTCTTGGGGGCTTTTCCACAGGGAGGGAGAAGGGCAACTCGTCAGTGATGGGCTGCCCTTTGCCCTCCTCAGGGAAAAGACTGCAAGTGCCACACACACACTCCACACAGCTCGTGAAAGGGAGCGCTGAGCAGAGCCTGGGATGCATACAGGCTCTGTTCAGTGCTCCCTTTAAAGAATATTTTTTTTCTTGCATTCCCCCTCTAAAAACTAGGTGCGGCTTATGGAGTGAAAAATACGGTAATTATCTGCTTTCTCTATACCAGGCCCATCCAACTACCAAGAGAATGAAATCTGCTCCCAATATAAAAAAACTGGCAGTGATCTACCCATTGTCATTGAGGAGTGACCACAGCTGTTGAAATTTTTGGGGGGAGACAAGAGTTGTTGAGCTTTTTTGGGGGGAGACAACTTCTATACAGGGGTATGACATCAATTGATAACCTGGAAAACTGCACGCAGCGCTAAAGCCGTACAACGTATTCAACATTGCAAAGCGATAGCGCCAAACTCCGCCCAGAGGGACAGAGCAAGGGGGGCAGGGGGCGGAGACATTCATTCCACAGTTCTTTTATTCCCGTGATCGACCATTATCAATGGGGGATCTACCTGTCGATCGCGGCCGACCAGTTGGACATGTCTGCTCTACACCATGAATAATGTCCTCTATCATGTCCCTCCCTTGTTCACCTTTTCTTGAAACTAAAAAGCCCCAGATGTGGTCGCATTTTTTCATAGGGGAATTGCTCTATCTTCTGGATCATTCTATTTTTCCCTTTTCTGAACCTTCGGCTCTGGGAGACATTACAGGCGCCTGGATTTGTGACATTTTTCATGAAGTCCTTTGAGAACCACAGATTCAGTTGGATGGGTGTTGGGGTATATTTCCTTGTTGGTGCATTCTCTCTCCAGGTGGGCATTATTGTTTCACCATCACTCACCACTGACTTCACCATTGGCGTTGGAGATGTCGTGTTTTTCCCCGTTGGAACCCAACACTACATCAAGAGCACATGCGACGAAGAGTTGCTTTTCATTTTGGCATTCAGCACTGCGAACCAGGTAGGAAATCTGTGCCTGACTTCCTAGGTAAACTGCCGGGCTAGATACAGTTAAGCCACTGTTAAGTCAGTGGAGTGAGTTATTGTGAACCACAATCAACGTTATAAAGGTTTTGCGGGACTGGGGAGAGAAAAAATACCATACATTACCGATGGGGAAGAAATTTAACTCAGTTCACATTTAAAGGCAAATCTGCCTAATTTGTGCTTTCTGAAGCAATACACCAAAAACCCAAACATCCATCCTTCAAAATTTGATTTTTTCTGAATTTTGCAATGCAGTTCACCAGCCAAGTAATGTGCATATACTAAAGTAGGTGTAAAAATACATATTAGTAATAAATAACATGGGAAAGCACATGATATTAGGTACACTGCTTTGCAAAAGCGCATAGCTAAGGTGCTAACAAAGATGTGACTATTCAGTGAAATTCTCACCAAAATACTGATGTATTTTCACGAGAACTTACAATTTATTTATTTATTTGCAAACCAATGTGGAAATGTAGAGAACTGAATGTAAGACTAGAAAAATTAGAAATGGAGAGAAACCAGCTGAAATTTGCCCATCTGTATTATACATGATTGTACATATTACATAAGATGGTAATTTTAATAGTTTGCCATGAAAAATGTGTGTGCGTTACTGTGAAACGAGAGTAAACTCCCCCTTCCCAATTCAAATGCTCTTGTGGTTGTTTTTTTTGTAGCTGCAAACCCTTGATATGGATGACTATTTCCACCGCACGCCAGACCATATACTAGCCCAGCTTTTCTTCAAAAAGCAGGACGAATTTAAGAAGATTCCACATTTTAATGAGGATCAGGCAATTAATCTACCGTAGCAGCTTCACTACATCAACGAAGAAGTCTGCATGAAACCACTTGTTATTAATAATGTTAATGCTGCCTTGGAAGAGTTTTTCGAGTTGTTATCTACTTCTTTATAAAGTAAACGGAGTCAGGGCTTGCATCGTGTTTTCCTAATAATAGTAATAGTAATAATGATAATAATAATTTATTTATACCCTGCCCATCTGGCTGGGTTTCCCCAGCCACTCTGGGCGGCTTTCAAGAAAAGATTAAAAATACATGAAAACATCAGTCATTAAAAACTTCCCTAAACAGGTCTGCCTTCAGATGTCTTCTAAACATCAGGTGGTTGTTTATTTCTTTGATATCTGATGGGAGGGCATTCCACAGGGCAGGCACCACTACCAAGAAGGCCCTCTGTGTAGTTCCCTGTAACCTGACTTCTCGCAGCGAGGGAACCGCCAGAAGGCCCTCGGAACTGGACCTCAGTATCTGGGCTGAACGATGGGGATGGAGACACTCCTTCATAATGTCAGCTTATTCTGTACATGACGGGCTACAATATAAGGCAAAGGAACTTATAAGAAGATGTGTACACGTTACCCTGCTGTCGTGGTTAGCTTGACCCTATCTCATACACAAGGGTTGCCAACATTTTTGGATTCAAGGGCCACATCTTGAGGCAGAAGAGTGGAGGAAGCGCCTAAACCTTGTGGGGAGGCATCGCCAGTGCAATTGTACCCATTGGCACTGTCTTGGCATTACCAGGATTATAGTGTATTCATCCAGATGTGAAGGAAAACCACATTTCTAGAACTTAGATAGCATGAATGAGAGCACTAAATGGAAGTGTTTTGACTTATGATCCGTTCCAAATGCAATGTAATAGTCACATAAATAAAACAAAACGAGAAGTTTTTGTGGTGAGGGAGCAGGTTGGGTCTTACATTGTCCTTCCTTTCATGAAAGGGCTTATTTCGTCTGCAGAAAGGGCGGCAACCCAGCAGAGACTCCTGTCGGTAGAAAGAAGAGGAATGAGAATTTTTGCTTTTTTCCCTGCTGGGCCACCTTCCACATTGTCCTGGAGGGTCTTCTCTATCCTCCAGAGCAAATTTTCAGGGAACTATAGGAGGAAGTAGGGATAATTTTAAGAATCTGCCTCAGCCCCAACCCCTTCTGACCTTGGGAGCCTTCCATGTAAAAGGTAAAGGTAAAGGGGTCCCTGACCATTAGGTCCAGTTGTGACTGACTCTGGGTTTGCGCGCTCATCTCGCTCTATAGGCCGGGGGAGCCGGCATTTGTCCGCAGACAGCTTCCGGGTCATGTGGCCAGCATGACTAAGCCGCTTCTGGCGAAACTAAACAGCACACGGAAATGCGTTTACCTTCCCGCCAAAGCGGTACCTATTTATCTACTTGCACTTTGACGTGCTTTTGAACTGCTAGGTTGGCAGGAGCAGGGACCGAAAAACGGGAGCTCACCCCGTCGCGGGGATTCGAACCGCCGACCTTCTGATCGGCAAGTCCTAGGCTCTGTGGTTTAACCCACAGCGCCACCTGCGTCCCTTGAGCCTTCCATGAGTTAAGTCCTAATCTTAGAAACTCTGCATCTAAGCCAGCGTATTTTTTCATCATTCCCGACTGAAGTTCCTCAATAATGGGGTTGGGATGGGGGAGAAACCCAACTGTTTGCATTTAATGGAGAATTTACCTCATCCGCACCCTTGCCTCCCAAAGTACATGAACTGAACTGGTGTGGAAATGTGGTAAGTTAAACTGATGATTGGAAAAAGGAGAACTGAGACAAATCAAAACTGACATATATTTGCTCATTCCTGCACTGAGGCAATAATTTCTCCTCAAATATATACATTCCTTTCCCCACTTTCAGATCCTCAAGCGAATGCTGTGAGCAAACTTTGGAAACAGCGCTGCAATTATTGTAATTTGAACAACACACTAGCTTTCTACTACATTGCAATTAGGTGGTGATTAGTTTTCATTTAGGGATGTGGAATTAACAGATGGCGAAATGTATTTGTGGGATGTGATCACATAGTAGTCACTCATTCGGGTTTTTCCTCATGCCCTGGGGGCATGACACTACAAAAATTGGCTGTAAGCCTGCAGCCCAATTCACCCTTACTTGGGAATAAGCCTCTATGACTTATCATGGGAGCAGAAGAATTTTCACCACTAGTTGTTGTTTAGTTGTGTCCAACTCTTCGTGACTCCATGGACCAGAGCATGCCAGGCACTCCTGTCTTCCACTGCCTCTCGCAGTTTGGTCAAACTCATGCTGGTAGCTTCGAGAACACTATCCAACCATCTCATCCTCTGTCGTCCCCTTCTCCTTGTGAACTCCATCTTTCCCAACATCAGGGTCTTTTCCAGGGAGTCTTCTCTTCTCATGAGGTGGCCAAAGTATTGGAGCCCCAGCTTCAGGATCTGTCCTTCCAGTGAGCACTCAGGGCTGATTTCTTTCAGAATGGATAGGTTTGATCTTCTTGCAGTCCATGGGACTCTCAAGAGTCTCCTCCAGCACCAGAATTCAAAAGCATCAAACATATTGAAGGGTAAGACCTTCAAAGTAAACTCTTTCACTTTATGTAATATGCGCAGAATATTGTTTTTAAGTGTTTGCAGATGCCAGCTGTTCCCAAGAACAATGCAATTCAAGGATTTCACTTAACAGGCAAGGATTTCACTTAACAGGTTTAGCCAGCAGGTGGCATCGTACATCAGTAAAGATCTGTATCTGTAAACTATTTAATGGAATAATTTGTCTAAGTAGGCAAAGGAAACATGGCAAGCCCAGGATAGCTATGGTTAAAATGTAAGCTATGGGAGGTTAAATAGCCTCAATGCATGCCACAACTCTGTTGAAGATTTAAGGCATAAAAGTCCTGGAAGAAAATATTGAGGCTGCAGAAAAGGCAAGGAGACCTTAGATACGCTTTTCCTCACAATGGCATCATGAAATGGACACAACACTTTACAGGGCTCAGAAATAGCTTCTGCCTGAAAGCTATTCCCCAAGAAACCAAGTTACAGTTTATACCAAGGTGTGTTGCAATCCATGCCCTCAAGCAGCAATAGTTTAAGAGTACATTTCTTCACTTCTGTATTTATTTAGCTGAGTGCAAGGCATCAAATGAAGCCGTGGAAATAGGTCCCTTTTTACAGCTGCCATTTTGAAACTGACAGAGGAGTGAGTTGGCATTCTGGGTAGTGTGGAAGTGAAGAACCGGTGGACTAAGCTACTGTTACTTCAGTGTATTATTGCTATTGTTATTATTTCTTAAATTTGTATACCGCCCTATACTTGTAGATCTCAGGGTGGTTCACAACGTAAAATCACAATATTAAAAAATACGTAATAAAACAAAGACAACTTAATAAACACTTAAAAGGGTATTGGATGATAATCAGCCAAAGGCCTGCTTGAAGAGCAACATTATTGCCTGGCATCTAAAGAAGCATTACGAAGGTGCCAGGCAAACCTCCCTTGGGAGAGCATTCCACAAACAGGGAGCCACTGCAGAAAAGACCCTGTTCTGCCCCACAGGGTTCAATTATTTAGTGATAGCAAATCTGTGTATTAGTATTAGGTAGCAGGAATAATTATGCTGCAACTTTAAGAAAAGGTAGTGCCTTTCCAAATCTCAAAGCAGGCTGGGAAAGGAGGGCATAGTAATATACTAGTTTCTATTGGCTACTCCCACAGCGGGGAAAAGCTCTGTCTCTCCTTTGCAACCTAGTTCTGTTTAGTTCTTGCAAGCCCAGGAAGAGGGGCAGACTCCCTACAGAACTTCATAAAGAGCTTCCTAACCACATTCATTCAGAGCCAAAAGAACAGGCTACTGGAATGTGAGTAAATACCTCTATTTGTGCCTTGTGAGTTTCAATAGAATACATGTTTGAGAGCTTTGTGGAGTTTTGTTTATACTAATCATATTGAGAGAAGTCTCAGGATGGAACAGACCTGTTCTCATGTTGTCACCCTCAGGACCTTTTGCGGAGGAGACACCTGAAGAAGGGCCTCAGAAGATGATCTCAAGGTCTGGGTAGGTTAGGGCTGGACATTACTGGGATTTCAAATTGAAATCAGAATTGATGTCTGGTGGTGGTGGGATTTCCGAAAAGTGGTGCTTTGTCCTGGATCTTAGGCAAGTCAATGAACAAATTTGGGGTTTTCCTTAAAAAAGCTCAACAACTTTTGGGGTGTCCTGGTTTTTACCTTTTGAAATATGGCAACCCTAGGGTAGGTTCATATGGAGGGATGTGGTCTGAGGTCTTGAGGTCTTGAGCCATTTAAGGCTTTATAGGTCAAAACCAGCACTTTGAATTGGGCCTTGAAACTAATTGGTAGCTAGTGCAGTGAGACCAGGATATATTTATTTAAAATATCTATACAGTGGTACCTCGGGTTATAAACACCTCAGGTTACAGACTCCGCTAACTCGGGTTACAGACTCCGCTAACCCGCTAACCTTGGGTTAAGAATTTACCTCAGGATAAGAACAGAAATCATGCGCTGGCAATGTGGCGGCAGAGGGAGGCCCCATTGGCTAAAGTGTTACCTCAGGTTAAGAATGGTTTCAGGTTAAGAACGGACCTCTGGAACGAATTAAGTTCGTAACCAGAGGTACCACTGTACAGCACCTTTCCATCTATCAGGGTTGGCGAGGCAGTTTGAAATAAATATAAAACGAAAGACCTGCTTGCATGCAGTGCATTCTGGTGACATGGAAAATGATGCTGTTTTATATCCGCAGCTGAGGAAAAGGCAGCAAGTCTCTGAAGAATACGTAAGAAGAGGCTGTTGCACTCAAGTCCTGCGTGTGGGCTTCTCAAAGGTATCTAGGTGGCCACTGTGAAAACAAGAGGGTTGGGCTAGACCTTTTGCCTGATCTAGCAGGGCTCTCCTTATGAGGTGACAGGATAACTCCCCTCTCCCCAAATTCCACTTTCCTGGACTCGTAATGAAATCCTTATCAATGATGTCTACTGTTGCCATTGCTCAGAGCAGTTCTTTCCAGCAGGTGTCTCTCTTGAGCTTATTTTTATGACTGGCTAAGAGTAACCTTGCAAAACTATAATTTTTCCAGAGGAAATCCTTGTCCAGATCTTGAGTTAAAGTGCATTGCCCACAGAGAACAGCATATAGTGCATAGCCAGACTACACTGCGCAGTGGCTGGGGAGAAGGAGGAGATTTAGTGCACTGTGCCCAAGTTGCTCAGAGCAGCCGACACTTTGAAAAGTCAGGAGATGAACATGAAGGCACTGTTTATACTTGAGATGAAACTCATTGTTATTTGTATTTTTTGCACCCTGCAGTCATCAAACTGTGATTTTTGTAGCGCCCGAAGGAGGGCTTGTTGTTGTTGTTTAGTCGTTTAGTCGTGTCCAGCTCTTCGTGACCCCATGGACCAGAGCACGCCAGGCACTCCTGTCTTCCACTGCCTCCCGCAGTTTGGTCAAACTCATGTTTGTAGCTTTGAGAACACTGTCCAGCCATCTCGTCCTCTGTCGTCCCCTTCTCCTTGTGCCCTCCATCTTTCCCAACATCAGGGTCTTCTCCAGGGAGTCTTCTCTTCTTGGGACTTGAGGCTAGTAGCTATTTAAGCAGCACTTAATTTTTATGAAATTATTTGACAGGACATCAAGTCCAACCTCTTGCAATGCAGGAATCACAGCTAGTTCATACAGGGCAGATGGCTTAAAAACTTCCAGTGAACCTCCCGAGGGAGTCTGTTCCACTGTCAAACAGCTCCTACTGTCACAAAATACTTTCTCATGTTGAGTCGGAATCTCCTTTCTTGTAACTAGAAGCCATTGGTTTGGTTTCTAGGCTCCAGAGCAGAGAAAAACATGTTTGCGCCATTTTCATGTGACTGCCCTTCAGATATTTGAAAATGACTATCATATCTCCTCTCAGTCTCCTCTTTTCCAGGCTAAACACACCAGCCTGCTTCAACCGTTCCTCATAAGGCTTGTTTTCCAGGCCCTTAATCATCTTGATTGCCCTCCCCTGCACTTTCCAGCTTGTCAATATCCTTCTTAAATGGTGGCACCCAGAACTTGACATAGTAGTTCCACGTGTGGTCTGAGCAAGGCAGAATAAAGCAGGAATATTATTTCCCCTGATCAGGTCACAGGTTCTGTTGATGCAACCTAGAAATAGCTTGTTGTTTGGCTAGTTAGCTGATTTACCACCAGTTTAAGCTGATGTTCATTGTATGAGTTCATGCATTGTTAAAGTTTAATGTATTCAATGGCATTGGCAATTGTATTTTCTTTTTTAAAGCACAGAGTTACTTTATTTTATAAAAAAAATAGGAAACAAATATTTAATACTGAAACACAGGTGAATGCATTAATATTAGTGTACTTCTCCATCCAAAAACCAATGATAGGAACTCATTCTATAGTTGGATATCATTTTATAGTTGTTGTTTTCTTGACATCACACCCTGTGATCATCTAACATGAAACAACTATTCCATATTTTATTCACTCAGAGGCTGGAGGACGTGGAATATAAATCTCAGATTCTTTCTCACAGGCAGAGAGTAAGTGAGAGGTTTGGTATAAAATACATGACCATTGCATCGTTAACTGGGTGCGTTAACCCCTGCCATGGCTAACCAAAGGTCATTGCTGTGGAATAGATTGACAAGCTGCACTTGAATGCTTTAGGTAGGGTTGTAGTGCAGGGCTTAGGTTCCTGATGGTCTGGGTTTAGGATCCTGATCATCCTTTGACATTAGGGAATATTGGCGGAATATTGTCTGAAAATCTGCTCCAGTCAGTGGCAAGAGTTATAAGTCTAATATTGCCACAGCCCTGAGGGAAAGTTAGGGACTAATATTACTTTTTCACTGAGAAAGTAAACAGTGAATATATTTCTAGGATATTTTCTTCTGGTATATATTTATAGCTGACTTATGCACAGGAATAATATTACATTAAGCTGCTGGTATGGATTGCCAGCAAAGTCCCAAGAAAAAGTCTATAGTTCAACAAGTTGTAAACTTAGTTTTATATTTTTGTAAGGTATAAACCAGGTAGAAAAACTAGGTACTGTAGTAGTATTTTAATAATTTAATTTGCTTTGTTCTGCTCTTTCTCTGAGATATATAGCTAGCGGCAACTGCTTTAGGGCTGTGCTAAAACTAGGGAAGAGAAGGGTTTTTTTCAACAGAAACTTTCCTACAGTGGTACCTCGGGTTACATATGCTTCAGGTTACATACGCTTCAGGTTACAGACTCCGCTAACCCAGAAATAGTACCTCGGGTTAAGAACTTTGCTTCAGGATGAGAACAAAAATCGTGCTCCGGTGGTGCGGCGGCAGTGGGAGGCCCCATTAGCTAAAGTGGTGCTTCAGGTTAAGAACCGTTTCAGGTTAAGAACGGACTTCCAGAACGAATTAAGTACTTAACCCAAGGTACCACTGTACTTTTTAGCAGAGAGGTTTTGAGTAGATAAGTTTTGTGGCACTTGCCCCCATTATTTAGAGTATAGGCAGGCAGCATTGTCTTCACTCTCATCTGGCTTTGTGACATCATCATGTGACCAGATCTGACTGGCTGCATGGCATTGTCAGGAAGTCTGTTCAGAGAGAAGGCTAGGCTTTGTGCCCTTATTGTTTCATATTCAGGATGGTGGCGTACTGCTAAACCTAGCTGGCTGCATTGGGGGTTTACACTATCTTTGATTAAGATTGTACATGATTTCTGACTAGCTGGCATCGCTTTACTAAAGTTCCAATTCGATGCACACTTATTGGGAATAAGTCTTATTGAACTCAGTGCGACTTACTTCATGAGTAATAGGAAATGGCAGCTAAGCTGCGGATTGGAGATAGTCTATAGACTACATTCACACATGTTCCATTGTCACGAAGACTTTTAGGAATGAATGAGTCACTGAAGATAAAACCTTCATATCATCTCAGATACAATGTTGAGTAATGGAAGCAGTTTATATATTCAGCTGTGAGTCATTGGGCAATTCACGCTGTTCATCAGTGTTTCTAGTTGAGATGGCCTTTCCCTCTCTCAACTGCCACTGCAAGATTACCTAAGGACCAGCTTGCCCTAAGAGAGAGATAAGGCAGAGCGGCTTAGAGATGGCCAACCTAAAAGTCCTCTGCCTGAGGGAACAACTGTGTAGCAGCTACAGGTTTATAAAGGCCTTGTATCTACCCCATGCAGTGATGTTTCCATTCTGCTGCAGTTTGGGTTCCACAAAAACAAAAAAAATCATTTGGCTTGCTGTTCTCTGTTCTCTACAACAGCCCCTCTGCCTCCCCCTACCCCGCTATGCCACTCCCAGGCTGTGACATTCTTCTTCTTGTCTTTTAACCCCCCTCCAATAAGTTTAGAAGTTAAGATGTTCCCAGGCTACTATGGGAGAAGTTTCCTTTAGGGGTTCAAGTATGGCATCTTACACCAAATTCCCAATCTGCAGGAACTTTCAATTAGGACAAAAATAGATGTCATCTAGCTGTTTCTCCTCTGGCCAGCTAGCTTCTGTCACCTCGTTCCTTCACAACTTCTTCATCTTACCATGGTCATTGAAATGCAAATTGTTCAACCCACCAGAACCCCCCTTGAACATTATACAAAGCTGTTTTCCACTCTAACACGGAGCGTAAGGTTCCCCTTTAACTGGGCCTTACCAGCTTGTGATCAGGCTGCTCTCTTTTGTGGAGAAGGTGGCCTCCCTGATAATTGGTTTTATGGAACATACAGGAAGTGATGAAAGGCCATTGCTTCTGTCCCGATCTGATAAGCTGCCTTTGACGCAGGTTCCCCTTTCTCATGATAAACAAAAGTGGCTTTGCTCTTCCGAGAAGAAGAGCCCACTCAGGTTGGTTGATAGAGTGCTGTGACCATGAAGTCAGTGTAGTGCAAATACATTAACAGGAAGGTAACATTAAATGGAAGAAAACAGAGATGTTTTTAAAATAATAATAACAACAACAGAAATCTCCCCATTAAGTGTTTCGACAAGAAAATAAGGTCTCCCGGTTTTGAAGCTGAGCTGTAGAAAGAACCCACTTGTGACATATAAGCAAATAAATGCATTGGGGTGGGGGTGAAATAAAATTAAGCCAGACAGATCAAATGTACATACCAGTGTTGCTCAGAAATGGTTGCATGGCAACAGAGGGGTGGAAAATTGCCATGACGACAAAGAGAAGCAACTGGTGTAGTAGTAACTGAGAGGCAGCTTAAATGTTTGTAGGAACACATGGTATAGTCCTCTCATGGCTTGGGTTTAGTCTTCTCCCTTACATCTGGCTTGGCTTTCTATGGGTAGGGAGATTTCAAAGTGGGGATACAAGTTGTCCTCTTTCTCTATTGTGAGATGGTACAGTAGGCTGCGGGATGTGGGTGGCGCTGTGGTCTAAACCTAAAGCCTAGGGCTTGCCGATCAGAAGGTTGGTGGTTCAAATCCCCCAATGGGGTGAGCTCCTGTTGCTCAGTCTCAGCTCCTGCCAACGTAGCAGTTCAAAAGCACGTCAAAGTGCAAGTAGATAATTAGGTACCACTCCAGCAGGAAGGTAAAAGGCGTTTCCGTGTGCTGCTCTGGTTCGCCAGAAGCGGCTTAGTCATGCTGGCCACATGACCTGGAAGCTGTACGCCGGCTCCCTTGGCCAGTAAAGTGAGATGAGCGCCGCAACCCCAGAGACTGGACTTAACAGTCAGGGATCCCTTTACCTTTACAGTAAGCTGCAGACGGGCATGGTCCAAGAGGCCACGCTTGAAAGGACCAATCATAGAATTGTTGAGTTGGAAGGGACCCAACTCATCTAGTCATCTAGTCCAACCCCCTAAAATTCAGGAATTTCAACTCGATCATAGCTCTAACTGCGAAGTAGGTCAACTTTAGAGGAAGACTACTTCATTGGATAACCCTCCCCGCCTGACAAAGAAAAATTTCCTCACACCACAATAATTTCAGCAGTGAAAGCTTGGAAACCACAGAGGGTGCTGCCTTGTATCATGTGTGGTGTTGTGGTTAGAGTGTTGGACTCCGACCTGAGAGACTGGGGTTCAAATCCCCACTAGGCCACGAAGCTCACTGGGTGACCTTGGGCCATTCAGCCTAACCTACTACTCAGGGTGGTTAAAATTATTATTAAATTTATTACTTGCCCTTTGCCCTAAGGTCCCAGGGCGAGTTGAATCAATTAAAACATACCAATTAAGATGGGGAGGGGTGAACCATCTACACTATCTTGGTCTCCTTGGAGAGCAGGCAGGATATCAATGTACAGTGGTACCTCTAGATTCGAACAGGATCCGTTCTGGAGCCCCGTTCGCATCTAGAAGCAAACATAACTTGTGTCTGCGTATGCGCGGGTCACGTTTCGGTGCTTCTGCGCATGCACGCGACGTCATTTTGAGCATCTGCGCATGCGCAAGCGGTGAAACCCGGAAGTAACGCGTTCCGTTACTTCCAGGTTGCCGCGGAGCGCAACTCAAATGCGCTTATCCCGAAGCACATTCAACCCGAGGTATGACTGTAATAATAAATATGCAAACAAGCATATTACTATCAGATCTCTTAATAACTGGAGCCCCTGGGCAGCATACATAAAAGTATAACAAGCACACGGTGGATTAAATAAAGTACACCAGGTCAGAGCCATACCTCCATCTAGCTTAGCACTGTCTACACTGACTTTCAGTGGCTCTCCAGAGTTTCAACCAGGGGTCTCATCCCCACCTGGAGTTGGCAGGGATTGAACCTAGGACCTTCTGCATTCAAAGCATGTGAGCACTGCTTCTTATCACCTGGATTAGATGAGGCTGTGGAGGTGCTAAACTGGTGCCTAGAGTTGGTACTGGGCTAGGTGAGGGCCAATAAACTGGAGGTAGAAGCTTCTTGGATCCAGGGTTCTGGTGCAGAGTGTCCCAGTTCAGTACCTGTGGCCATTTCTGGACATGAATAATTTGTCCCCAAAGTGATCCATACTCCAGAAACCTCCTGTTTGTGTTACTGCAATGTGCTATATACAAAGTTGTTCTGGAAGATGACTCAGAAGCTTCCAGACCCTCCAAGTGTCCCTATTTTCCAGGGACAGTACCGGATTTACATAAACCATCCTGGTTTCTGGTTTGATCCTGGAATGCCCCCCCTCCTTAGGACATCACTATTTTCATCTGAGAAATGTTGGAGGGGTATGGAGCTATCCAACCCCCAAGCCATCGGAATAGGAAATGTTTAACTTATTATGTTTCTATATATTTGGAAACTGCCCAGAGTGGCTGGGACAACCCGGTCAGATGGGTGGGGGAAATTAATATAATATAATATAATATAATATAATATAATATAATATAATAATATACTGTCCTGGACCCAGAGGTCTCAGGGCAGTTCACAGGATAAAATTAGAATAAAAAAACCACAAAAGACATAATCAGAACAACCACCACCCATTAACAACCCCCAACACATTTTTAAAGGGCATAGGTTGTCAATCAACCCAGCTAAAAACAGTTTTTAATTTTTTTTAAAAGCAATTTAAAAGAAGAAGCAGTGCTCTCTGCTGGGCAGCAGTCCTTATAAACCTGTCGGGTCTCACCCTGGGCCAGGTGGAGAGAGGTAGTGACAGGGCCCCCAGGCTCTCAGCAGGTATAATAATAATAATAATAATAATAATAATAATAATAATAATGGAAGTCCCTATTTTCATTGGATAAATGTTGGAGGGTATGAGCTTCTTTTAGGTATATAATATTTTATTAATTTTTCCAAAAATAACAAGAACAATACAAAAACAAAACAAAATGACTTCCCTCTAGTCCAGGCACCCCCAAACTCGGCCCTCCAGATGTTTTGGGACTACAGTTCCCATCACCCCTAGCTAACAGGACCAGTGGTCAGGGATGATGGGAATTGTAGTCCCAACGCATCTGGAGGGCCGAGTTTGGGGTGCTTGCTCTAGTCCCTTCCTTGGTTCTATTATTTATCAACATACTGTGTGTCCATTATTAAATTTGAAAACCATTGTCCATTCATAACAAATTACTAGTAGTTTTAAAACCCTGCTAATGTATTAACCTGTGTACAATGCTTCTGTATATATGCAATAAACATCTTCAATTCTTCCTTAAATTCGTTGTTGTCTCTTCCTCTTAGTTTCATTGTCAATTTTGCCATTTCAGCATATTCCATTAATTTAACTTGCCAATTGTCTTTAGCTGGGACAGCTACTTCTTTCCAATGCTGTGCTAATAATGTCTGTGCGGCCGTAGTTGCATACATAAATATATTCTTTTGTGATTTTGGTAAGTCCACTCCTGTAATACCTAGTAGGAAAGTTTCTGGTTTTTTAACAAAGGTTATTTTAAACATCTTCTTCATTTCATTATAGATCATTTCCCAATATTGGGGATGAGCTTCAACCAGTACAGAAAACAGTTGCCAGAATTTGGACGGGCACAACCCGGAATTTAGCACGTTGTGTCATTTCTCTGTGTTTACTGGGAAAATACCTTTAGTGATTTAAATGCTGCAGACCACCGTAATGCTTCGCTAATGTGGAGGCATTCTTCAGCAGGCTGAGTTGACATATTAAGATCATGACCCTTGTCTATAAACCCAGAGCAATGAGGGAAAGGTTGGGTGCTTTGCGGAACACGATGTTTCCTTCTGCACTTCAATAGATATAAGGATAAATGCCAGCACAGTCCCTGCCAGGCTCATTTGAATAAATTCCATTCCAAGAAGGTTAGGGCAGTTGGCTTTTTGAACCACTTTGGATGCACAAGATGGCCGTTGAGCGGCCTGTGATTTGCCTAGAGACCTGGTTGCATACGCTGAGGGTGAGATACCCATTCTGAGGTAATCCTTCTGTGATGGAAGGGACTTGATGAAGACCACTTGCTTTGTGCTGCTGCTTATTGGGTTTTATTTACTTCAGGCTAGTTTTCGGGACATAGTTCCCTCAGTTTTCCATGAAAGAAATGCTCTCACACAAGGATGGGGAATCTGTGGAGCGACAGACATGGGTGAACTACAGATTCCCTCAGCACCAGCCAGCATGGATGATGGTCAGGGATGGTGGGAGTTGTGGTTCAATGACAGTTAGAGGGTGACAAGTTCCTCACTCCTGCGCTACTAAGGGATGTGGGTGGCACTGTGGTCTAAAGCACTGAGCCTCTTGTGTTCGTTGATCAGAAGGTCGGCAGTTCAAATCCCCGCGGTGGGGTGCGCTCTTGTTGCTCTGTCCCAGCTCCTGCCAACCTAGCAGTTTGAAAGCACGCCAGCGCAAGTAGATAAATAGGTACCACTGTGGCAGGAAAGTAAATGGCATTTCCATCACGGTGTCCTGTTGCACTAGAATCGGTTCAGTCATGCTGACCACATGACTCAGAAAGTTTTCTGTGGAGAAACGCCAGCTCCCTTGGCCTGAAAGCAAGATGAGCTCTGCAAACCCATGGTCACCTTTGACTGGACTTAACCATCCAGGGGTCCTTTTACCTTTTTTACTATGATGATCCACCTACATCAGAGCTTTCCATCAGAGCTGTGTTGGTTAACTTAAAAAGTTAAGAAAGAAGCTGGTTTTCAGCTGTTTAACTCAGAGAAGACCCATTTAAATTAACGGGCCTAACTTACTCACGTTCACTCATTTCAGTGGATCTAGTATTATGAATAAAAACATAGTTGAATATTATCCAGAATCTGGGGATGAGACTTATTTTGATTCCAATCTGATTTTAAGGTAGCTGTGTTTGGGCACCAGTGTGAGTGTTTCACTTACTGCCCAAACACAAGGCACAAACAGTGGCAGGAATTCACGTTCTTTTTAACACAGGTCTTTTTATTTCTGGATTTCTTAAAAATCCTGGATTTTTGCATTGGTTTGCTTTTTATTTGCTGTGGAAAGTGTGGTTGTTGTTATTGTTATTTTTGACGAGTGACAGAACAATGTTATTAGTAAAGTTAGTGGCAAAGCCATTAATATTAGCATGGCGGTGCAATCCTATGCATGCCTACTCAGAAGTAATTTTCATTGCTTTCGTGTAGAAGGAGGAAAGGCATCCACTCACCAAAGGCCTGGGTGAAGACAAATCCAATTGATTTTTTTAAAAATAAATATTTATTAACAGTTTTTGAATACAATACACAACAAAGAAACAATATAACATATATCTTAACGTAGTTTCTTGACATCTTTGGACTCCCTCACGTCTCCCGCTCTTGCGTTCCTCACAATAAAATTTTGCCAGCAATTTATCACCTTGTTTCCAATCTTATTTATCTAGTTTTCCCATGTTGTTTCTCTAATTTTAGATATCCTTTATTCAGATCCTAAGAGTTTAGTGTAGTCTAGTAATTATCCAAAAATTTATCTTTTCTTAAATCTAACTTATCTTCATAATTCCATCTAAGTTAATGGTGCCAAATTATTTATGATCTAGCAACCTTCTTAACATTCATACAATTTACAGTGTTTTTGTAAATAGATCTTAAATTTCTTCCAGTCTTCTTCAACCATCTCCTCTCCCAGGTCTCGGATTCTGCCGGTCATCTCGGCCAGTTCCATATAGTCTATCAGTTGCATCTGCCATTCTTCCAGAGTGGGTAGATCTTGGGTTTTCCAATATTTGGCGACGAGTATGCTTGCTGCCGTTGTTGCATACATGAAAAATGTTTGGTCCTTCTTTAACACTCTCTGGCCGACAATACCCAGGAGGAAGGCCTCTGGTTTCTTAGGGAAGGTATACTTAAATACCTTTTTCAGCTCATTATATATCATTTCCCAGAAAGCCTTCACTCTAGGACAAGTCCACCAGAGGTGAAAAAACGTTCCTTCGCTTACTTTACATTTCCAGCATTTATTATAGGACAAATGGTATATTTTTGCGAGTTTGACTGGGGTCATGTACCATCTATATCAAATCCAATTGATTTTATGTATGCTCTGTTGCTTTAAACTGTCTCATGGGAAGTGACTCAGAAATGAAATAACAAAATCATCCTCACTGTTGTCTTCACCATCATCAAAATCATGGTCCCGTCGTTAATATATAGCTACAAAAACATATAATAAATATGCAAAAATACATTTAAAAGGCGAGGGAGCATGTTCGTTTAAATATTAAGACAAATCAATATTGTCAACATTGCCATTTAGCCATAATCTAGAGAAAAGTAATATCTCCATACAAATTAGTATTAAACAGTCTTTGTTTCCTTTGAAAAATGTGTTATCCTTTTTTAAAAAAAAAAAAAAAAAAAAAGCCCTGCCGGTGTAAATGAAAATACATCTATCATTATTACACCGTATTAGAGAATGAATGAATGAAGGAATGAATCTTTATTTGCGTCAGCCATCAGCCATATGAAACAACAATATGAAATACAAAGAACAGAAATAAAAAGTCAATTGTATAAAATACATTTTAGGGTTTTGAATCAATAGTCAAATAGTGGATCTTATTCTGATGGTCGTATTAGAGAGAGTTGTGTTTGCCTGTGTGACTGAGAAAAAGAGTGGTCTACAGCAGCAATTTATTGTGTATAATACTCATATTTTGGGGTGGGGGAGACATTAGTCTAAGACTAATGCAGCACAACTAAGTATTCATATCTAATCTTCCTTTAAAAAGGAAAAAAAGGATTGTGTGACTTTGATTTTAGCAGTACAGTGGTACCTCAGGTTAAGTACTTAATTCGTTCCGGAGGTCCGTACTTAACCTGAAACTGTTCTTAACCTGAAGCACCACTTTAGCTAATGGGGCCTCCTGCTGCCGCCACGCTGCTGGAGCCCTATTTCTGTTCTCATCCTGAAGCAAAGTTCTTAACCTGAAGCACTATTTCTGGGTTAGTGGATTCTGTAACCTGAAGCGTATGTAACCTGACGTACCACTATAATGTTAATGTGAAGGAATGGGTTTCCAAAACCCATAAACTGACTGTGCAGGCAGTTTTTAAACTGCACCAAAATCCCCATTTCTCCTTAGCTAAAATGCATAAACTTCAGCCGTTGAGCAAATGCAAAACAAGAACACAGCTCTCTCCCTTATCAGTTTGACGGCAAGACTGGCCTTGACTCTACCAGTAGAACAGACACAGACATATCTTATGTTATGACCACAAATGATGCAGAGACCCAAGTCTGGGACTAACGCCAGAGCATGTTCTCGGAAGTAGTGACCTCTTGCTCCAAGATAGGAGTAGGAACAGGAATATCCTTTTATTGTCAGGAGTGCAGGAAGGAAATCCCTTTTAAGGTTAAGAGTGCCAGAGCAGGAACATATGTGATGTCAACCCGCATACATAGGCTGATGTGGTTGGGCTCTGAGGGGAGGAGGGAGAGGGTGCCTGGAGGATATAAATACTGCATGAAACTTGTCATTTCTTTGGACTTGCTGTGGACTTGCTCACGCAAGTGCCTTCTGCTATCCGGAGAGCAGAATAAACTCTTTCTTTGAACCAACTCGGTGTCATTTTGACTTCCTTCCTCCTGTCCCGGAGCAACGCAGACCCAATCGGTTTACTCCAATAAGGCTACAAATGGAGGGGGGCAATTAACCTTGAGAGTCATTTTGCAATCCCTGTCGCCTCCCTCACTCCCCACTATTGAAAAATCAGTTTGTACCTGTGATTTTTCATAGTCAAATTGACCCCCAATGGCAATTTTGAGGAATGTTTGGGGAGGGGGGAGGAAATTGCTAAGCGCCTGCTCCCCTAATGCCGCTGCCTTAATCAACTTCTCCACTCCCTGTGACTGCATTCCCCTAAAGAATGACCGCTCCCCGCTTAAAACGGAGGGCGCCCTTTGCGTGGACGCGTGCAGCCCCTAGATCTGGAGCGGCTCCAACAGCATAGGCTAGGCTTTGCCTTCCCTCAGGTGGGATACCTGGAGGTCTCCGCCTACCTCAGTCAGTTGTCCAATCCCACCTGGGGGAAGAGTTGCCAAGGAGACCAGGCCAGGTAGGGGAGGGATTACCTGCCCACACAAAGGAGGGAGGATCTTACCTGGGAATCCTCACTTGGCTCCAGAGCTTCTCCCACCCTACCCACCCTCAGTCAATGTCTTATGTTGCAGGTTAATTTTCCTCACAGGTTTTGCAGGTTAACTTTTCTTCACAGGTATGCGGGCGCTGCTACGTTAAGGTCACTGTTAAAGGGCCGGAAAGGAATTTCCCTGCATTGGCAGGTTTCGCCTTTCCCGTAGCAAAACGTCACAACTTTGGCGGTATCAGGCCTTGGGCGGAATCCTTTTGTCCATCTTCCTCTTTGCGGCGGCGATACCAGGGTTCCCCGTTAAAGGGGTTTTCTGAAGGGAGGCTTTGACCATACGCCGGAAGGTCGTCATTGCTCTCCCCTGCGGCGGCGGCGTTACAGGGGCGGCTATCTCTGCTTGAACATATGTTCTCCAGAGCCGGCCCATCCCCCCCCCCACACTGCTTAACCCTGATGCTCCCTAGGTCCCCGGCTGGGGACTGGGGAGGGAGAACGCCCAACGCCTGAGCCAAGGTCTACCCACATTTGAAATTTAATAAAGTTGTGGCCAATTTAATCCCATAGCACGTTGTCTTGAGTCGTTATTCCACATGACGGGGGGGACTGCGCGGGATCTGGGGACTGTCCACGCAAAAAGAAAAAACACATCTATGTGTAATTTGAGCCTTGGGTCTGTTAAAAAGTGCTTTAAAACACTGCAGTGGAAGTTATTACAACCCCATCCCACAGCTAGTCATTTTCTGTCAGCAGCTTGCTGGCTTGAATTTCCAAGAAGAGTGTATGCGGAGGGGGAGAAGTTTGTGCAAAGCCTAAGTTGCAGCAGTGGTCATTTTAGTTCAGCTGCCCTCACAGACCCACTCCAGCTATATCCATTGAATCCAGGAAGCTGCATGCAAGCACAAGAATAAAATGCACTTTCTAAATTAAGTTGCCCAGAAGCTGGACAGTTTTAATAAGTTCAGGCTCTTCTGTTATCTAGAACACACACACACACACACAGAGAGAGAGAGCGCAAGACAGCCTTACAACATGATTTGGGAGAGAAATGGAGGCATGTGTGTTGTTTCATTTTAAAAACTACAACTCCCAGAGTTCAGTAGTTCCTGCAGGTGCTTCTGTATATCCAAATAAAGAGTCAACAGCGAGGCTGCAGGAGACAACTGTTATGAATTGTGCAGCTTACGCACAATCCTTTGCTTCTTGCATGCAACCATGACACCCCTTTCAGGGTCTGGAATTTGATAAACCAAAACTAAATGTTATCTGAGATGGGCTATCTCAGATCAATGATAGAAAAAGATGTGAAGTCTGGCTGAGTTGCTAAGTTTGTCAATTCGGGGAGCGTGATATAATGAATGTTGAGGCAGTACTTAAAGCCTGCAGTTCTGAACAGAACAGATTTTACATGCTGGAAATGCCCGGCAGGAAATGCACGTTTGCTCCACATATGGTGGAAATGTCCAATCGTAACTAATTATTGCAGGCAAATAGTACAGGCTGTCTCTGATCTAATAAGGGTTACTCTGAGACTTACCCCAGTGTTGATTCTGTTTAATGTCATTGAGAATGAATTGGTTAAGAATCTGAAGCCATTAGGATATGTGCTGCTGGTAGCTGCTAAGCTGGTGGGCTAGAAAATGGAAGTGTCAACAAGCTCCAAGAGAGGTGGGAGTGGTTAATAAATTGTATGGATTTGGCTGATATGGGTAAATTAGCTGAACTAGTTCAAAAGAGAGAAGGGAGGTTGTTACGTATTTAGTGGTTTGTGTTTGCCTGAGATTGAGTCTGGACTAAGGCTTCTGAGCTCCTGTGTTCTGATTCGATACATGATGTCCAATCACAGAACATTTCAGGATTTGGGCCTCTGCCATTGGCCCTTGAACTCTGAGTCGTGATTCACAGCTTGGAAGTTTAGACAGCCAATCACGCTGGGAGTGGGAGTGGCACAGGCTTTCAGGAACGTATATAAGCAGTTCCTTGTCTCTGTTTCCCAGTTATGTAGTTGAATAAAAGTTCTTGATGTTATTGCTGTGTCTTGCCTTGTGGGAACCCACCTACACTGAGGATATCACAGAATGTTGCATTTGCTGAAAGATGGAGCAGTTTTTGCTGCATGTTAAGAGTACAAGATTCAGAAACAGGACTGGAAAGACCTCTGTTTTTGTAAATAATATAAATAAGTCAAAAAGAAGGGGGAGTAGGTGCCATTGTATCAAAAAGAAGTAGGCTACTTATTAAAAATGTTTGAATAGATGTTAATTGACACAAACTTTCATAAACAGCACACTAACAACAGGCTCGTTTTAAAATAGTTGAACACTAATAAAAGAGTAAAACTAATCGTGCAAGCTGTCATTTCTAAAAGCGCGTAGAAAAGCCAGGATGCAGTAAGTCTAGTCAGGAGAAATATTGTGTGTGGCAGGGGTGGGTCTTGTCTGCCTGCAGCAATAAAGAGAAATTATTCCAAAACATCAGCCTTAAGGGACTGATACACCACAGAGAAACAACAAATGTGTAGCAGACATTGGAAACATAATGGGAAGTAGGGAAGATGGATGCAATTCTGTGATTTAAAAAAACAACAGTGGTGTTAATAAATGAGAAGAGGCCTTTTATTATGCTGGAGCATGTATGGATTATAGCCTTTCAGGCTTGGAGATAGTCTCTGAAACGTTTGTGGTTATTATTGTCAAACTCTTTTCTTTCTCAGATTTAGCCAATTTTTGTAGCCAGCTGAACAAACTTGTTGCTCCCTAAATAGACATGTGTACGTTTTGGTGTGACAATCTGAAGTGCTTATTGGAGAGAAAATAAACACATGTATTTGAGCAGTTTTGGAGCTGTTTTTAACAGAGTTGTGCATTTCTAAGAATGTTGCCTTTCCATACGAGTGCTCATGCAGCCCTTCAAAAATAGAGAGGGGAGAAGGCAAACCTACCTGTTTCCCCAGAGCAATGACCAACTGTTTCTTTATTATTGGTATTATTATTATTATTATTATTATTATTATGAAAACAAGTAATAGTCATAAATAAATAAGAATAAAAATGTGCACCCCACCACCAAGACCATTCCATTGTAACTATCCAACCTCCCAAAATTTCAACACCTCTTAAGATGGTTTGACCCCCTTTCCATTTTAACAGTACAAATTCTACAAACACCTTCCATATCTCCTCAAAATCATTTCTCCTGCAAATTCCCTGTCTTACCTTAATGGCACATGTTTTTATCATTAATGGCTATATCCCACACCTATTTATATACCATTCTTCCATTTTATATTCCTCTTGCCCCTTTCACTTCCTAGCTATAATAAATAACTCGTGCAGCTGTCAATAAATTTGTGAGCAAGCCCTTCATAGCCTGCAAACCTTCTCCCCCATCGTAAATTGATAATAACGCTACTTCTGGGCTTTCGTCAGCTTTAACCCAGTGATTTCTGTTATCTCCTAAAACATCCTTTACCAAAAAAATTGTACATATTTACACCCCCACCACATGTGAACATAGTTCCCGGTTTCCTGGCATGCCCTCCAACATAACACTGAATATTCCTTGTTTATTTTACTTAATCTGTTGTTATTGTTGTTTAGTCGTTTAGTCGTATCCAACTCTTCGTGACCCCATGGACCAGAGCACGCCAGGCACGTCTGTCTTCCACTGCTTCCCGCAGTTTGGTCAAACTCATGCTGGTAGCTTCAAGATCACTATCCAACCATCTTGTCCTCTGTCATCCCCATCTCCTTGTGCCCTCCATCTTTCCAAACATCAGGGTCTTTTCCAGGGAGTCTTCTCTTCTCATGAGGTGGCCAAAGTATTGGAGTCTCAGCTTCAGGATCTGTCCTTCCAGTGAGCACTCAGGGCTGATTTCCTTAAGAATGGATAGGTTTGATCTTCTTGCTGTCCACGGGACTCTCAAGAGTCTCCTCCAGCACAATAATTCAAAAGCATTTATTTAATCTGACTGATGTTAAATACCATCTCCAAACTATTGTAATTTTCTTTTATTCTTATGACCAACTATTTCAATGTGTCTTTTTGCAGACAGCAACAACAATGAAACACTGTTGTTTCTCAAAACTTCATCTCGATCAGGTGCCACTAACAAGAGGGAGGCCTGAATCCAGCTTTTGCTCTGATTCTCTCAACCTCGACTGGTCCTTTGCCCAAGCAAATTTATTGCACATGTGTTGTTTATTATTATGTGTATCCTTCTGTTAGATCAGAGTGTGTATGTGTTCCCCATCTTCAACACTCAATTTTCTTGAAAAAGAAAGAGAAAGTTTGTCTCTGTTTAGCCCAAGGATGGGAACCTCTGGGCCTTCAGATATTGGTGTACTATGGCTACCATCATCTCTGACCACTGGCCAGGCTGGCTGGAGCTGATGGGATTTGTACACAAACAAGAACCATAGGTCTCCAGCAGGAGCCCCATCCCTGCCTTGCAGCAATAAGTTGGACTCCAACATCTGGAGAAACAGAGTTTCCCTATGTCTGATATGTCTTTGGGGGAGGGATAAAACAATATGAGGCTCTATTCTGTGCCTGCCCACTGCAACACCCCATTATTCCAAGAAAATTTGACCACAATCCTTGCATGCTTACCCAAAAGTACTCTGCAGCTAGTCTACTAAGGCTGCAGCTTTTGTGAGCCTTGAAAACCATTTTTCTGTGGACAGCGTACCCTTGTCTTCTTCAGCACTAGAGCAAACATTGAGTTTTGTTCTTTTAAAGAAAGAAAGGTGCTTCTTTTGCTTAGTAGAACCGTAGGATTGTAGAGTTGCAAGGCTGGTTTTGAATTGTCAGCCTTCTTCCGACTTAAGCCTTTGATCCCTTTTTCTCTGCCCTCCGTGGCAACTTGGAGCTGTCTGAAAACATGCCAGGAGTCGGGTTGCAACAAGGCGACATTGCAGACCCTGGCACTAGGACCTCCCAGACGCCTTTTCTGAAATGCTGGCTGGTAGCATGTCAGCGGTACAGAGACTGAGCGGCTCTCGCTGTTACACAAGACGAAGGGTAGCCGCCGCAGGAGCATCCTTTGCCTCTTGAAAGCCAAGGTACCTGTTTATCTGCTTGCCGTCCTCAGCATCCTTAACCAATTGCTTTATCAGAGGCTAGCAGAGTTTAGCTGCAGCGGCAGAACACCAGTGGCAGCATTTTCCCCTCCCTCCTCTCATACCTGTGTTTTCTTGCGTCCGTAGAGAGAGCAGACAGAAGCAACAGTGCCGTTAAGAAATGGGCTAATTATTTTCCAGCTGGCAGAATCCAGAGGGATTATTTCACACCAAAAAAGTGTAAGTAGCTTTTATATCATCTCCCCTGCATAGCTTGTCACTACCGCTTTTGCACCTTCATCTTTTGCAAAAAGAACCACACACCAAGCCTCAAACCAAAACAAAGCACATCCCCCTTTTCTAGAAACCTTCCAGTCCTCTTGTGGGGGCAGTTTATGAAATAAAATGTTTATATTTGTTATAACACATGCCAAAAAAAGTCCTTGCAAACTCCAGTATGGGTCATGTGCTATTTTTGCTTGTTCATGTATGGTCAGAGATGATTTTCTGTTTGCAATTATCATTATTATTTTTTTCTGTTGTGTTCTCCATGGCCACTGAAAGGAGGGCAGGGGATAAAGCAATTGGAAGAGGAATGACTTGTGTTAAAACCAGGAAGGAACTTGTGAGCGTGGGAAACCAAAATACTTGAATTTATTCCAGTTTGGTTCCATTGTCCTCAGTGAAATGAAATAGTTTTTATTCAAACTACTTTGACATGCCCAGGTTGTGGGCCAGATTCCAAAGGGCCCAATTTTTATTTTGAGACAAGCCTCACCCCCAAGAAAAACATCTGGCGATTTTGTGCCATGCCAAGACAGTTCTTTAAAAATTAGACTATCAGTGGTGCTGTAGAGGTGAAAGGGTCCAATCCTGCATTGCAGGGGGCTGGGACTAGATGACCCTTGGGGTCCTTTCCAATTCTGCCATTCTATGAAACCATATGTCAGGCTAGTTTACATGAAAATACAGGAGCAACAAACATCCTCATAAAGAATCATATTCACAGGCCTGCATGTTGAGAGACAAGGAACATTGCTTAAACCCAACTCTCCCTCAAAATACCACTCTCTTGCAACAAGAGGTGTACTATTTGCATGTTAAATCAGAAGCAAATCTTATTTACATGCTTAAGTTTGCTCCTTTTTGGTTCTGTGAATCAGGCGTGGTTCAGTTACAAGTGGCTTTCTCTGCAAGAAAGGGAGTCAAGCTGCATGTGTGGCAGCAGAGTTACATCAGTGGATCTGAACTATTGGGGTATGTTGTCATTTTCAGCAGAGAAGTGGCAAGAGGAAAGAGGTGTGCTTCCCCACTGTGGTTCCTTGCGGCCCACATTTCTCCTGCGAGGCAGCAAGATCCCTGGCTTGAGAGGAAGCAGGTGGGGTAGAGGAAACTGAAGGGTGGAAAAAGAACCCAGCCCATCACCTCAGCTATTGGCCTGTCAATCACAGCTCCTCCCAGCTGTTTTGCAGCCATTTTATAATAATAATAATAATAATAATAATAATAATAATAATAATAATAATAATTTATTATTTGTACCCCGCCCATCTGGCTGAGTTTCCCCAGCCACCCTGGGCGGCTTCGATAAAAACCAGAAATACACTAAAATATCACAGATTAAAAACTTCCCTGAACAGGGCTGCCTTAAGATGTCTTCTGAATGTCAGGTAGTTATTTATTGCTTTGACATCTGATGGGAGGGCGTTCCACAGGGCAGGTGCCACTACCGAGAAGGCCCTCTGCCTGGTTCCCTGTAGCTTTGCTTCTCGTAATGAGGGAACCGCAAGAAGGCCGTCGGCGCTGGACCTCATTTTGTGGTTTACCAGCCCCTGACCAGCTGCCATTGTCTAATTCTGGGGTGGGGAAACTGTTAGACTCCAGCTCCCATCATCCCTGACCCTTGGCCATGCTTGCTGGAGCTGATGGGAGCTGTAGTCCCACATCATTTGGAGGGCCGTGGGTTCCCCAACCCTGGTTTAGTTCAACCCAGACTAGAAGGTACCACTGTGGTTTTAACAGGAGCTGATGGCAGAGGGATAGTTTGACAAACCTTAAACAAGTCTCTTTAAATTTTTTTTAGTTTTTTTCAGATTTTGAAATTTACGAACAGTTATCAAACAACCATCATAAAAAGAGAATTCTGAAGAGTCTCCTGGACTTCCCTCATCCCCTTTGTGGGTCCTTGTATAATGTTTTGCTCCTGCATCTTGTATTAATCCGAATCTATTAAATGTCCCTCCTCCTCCTCCTCCTTTAGCAATCACTCGTAGCTGAGTAAGATTGTCTTCCATAAACATGCTTGTAACAGTGAGTCCATAAGTGACTATGGAAGTTCAACACTAAACTTCAAGAGTTATTCCAATCCTATTAATAAATTTAATTGTTTACAATAGTTTTTAAGGTAAATTATATATTTACCCCACTCCTTATTAAAATTTTGCTCTTCCTGATTTCTGATTCTTCCAGTCATTTTTGCCATTTTGGCATAATCCATCAACTTAATCTGCCATTCTTTTCTGGTAGGGGCTTTGTCTTCTTTCCATCTCTGAGCAGCATCTGAGCAGCAGCGGTTGCATACATAAATAGTTTTTTTCTGATCCGTTGGAATTTCAGCACCTAGAATTCGTAAAAGAAAAGTTTTGGGTTTTTAAAGAAAAAGTTATTTTAAACATTTTTGAAAATTCACTGTATATCATCTCACAGAATTCTTTTAGTATTTTACATGTCCACCACATATGATAAAAGGTGCCTTCTTTTTCCTCACATTTCCAGCTCTCTATTTGACCTTGCTTTGTACATTTTAGCTAATTTACTGGGAGTTAACTACCAATGATACATCATTTTCATATAGTTTTCTTTCAACGTATAACATGCTGTAAACTTCAAATCCCAGTTCCATAGCTTCTCCCTTGCTGTAAGTTGTATATTATATACTTAAACGTCTCCATCCTTTAATGTGCCCATATGTTTCTCCATCTTTTAATGTGCTCATATCATTTTATTCACATATAAGAGAAACTTTAGATATAAGGCTCCTATTTTCCCATCTGTTGTTGGGCAGCAAAAGAAAATCTTGATTTTCTCCTGACAATAAAAATAAATGGTCTGTTGCCTATATTGTATTCCATTCAGCTGCTTAAATTTTGTGTCAAACATTTATGACGGGGCACTATGTCTCTTTGTTTATTTTTCCTAAATAAACATAGTTAATGAAAAGGGGTGCCATTCTGATCCATATTTAAAAAACCACCAAGAGAACTGTCATTGATTTGAATAGGATAAATATTGCATCCAAGATAGCCCATTAATTGCTAATAAACATGAAACAAACATATGTTGGGTTGTGTTTTATTTAAAGTTCCTATCATAAAAGGAAGTTTTCCTTCTTGCAGCCGTTTTTGTGCTGTTGGCTATCTTTCTTGTTGACCCTAAAGTTGCAGCCATGTAATGGGGCAGTAGCCATGACCTTGTGGCTACTGGCTTGGCAGGATCATAGAACAGCTCTTCCAGCAGAATAACCCCAAAACTCTGTGCTGGAGTGTCCAAGGTGGCCGAAATGTTTCTCCGAGTCAAACCCATCTCTTTTTGTTGCTTTGACCAATTTGCAAATCCAAATTAACTATCCAAACACTGTATAAACCAGATAGAACAGCATGCATTATTCGAAAACGGTGTTAAAATTGCAGAAGAAGAAAACAGAAAACAAAAAATGTTCCTCAAACAACTGTAGGATAGAGTATTCCTGAATTCAAATGAGGTTGCAAGTAAACTCAGTGGAAAACAACAACCCCATGCATGTGTACTGATATGATAGGAACTTTATATCAAACAGCACCCAACAGGTGTCTGCTGGTGAGAGGCAGAGCCAGAGCTAATGATGGACGACTTCTTCTTCTTCTTCTTCTTCTTCTTCTTCTTCTTCTTCTTCTTCTTCTTCATGCCACTATGGCTTAACTAATCCATGGCAAGGACCACCCTGCTTCACTTTTCATCATGGCTACCTGAACTCCCATGCAAGTCTACTCAGAAGTAAGCTGGATTAAATGGGGCTACTCTAAGGGAAGTAGGCAGAGGATTTTTGCATGTGCCGACAACAAACCAATGCAGCTACTGTTCTGGTAGGCGACTGAAAGTAATTCCTTTCTGACCTCAGTGTGCTCTGTATACATACTTGCACACAAAACCCTACAGTGCCCCTTCCAGTTCTTCTGAAAGTATGCAGAAGGGAGGCTCTTTAAAAAGCCAGGAAATATGAGGAGGAAGATGCCAGGAGATGCACAAAATTAAGACAGGGGGCCACAGGTTGCCCATCTGTTTTCACTTGGGTAGTTCTGCACTGAGTGACTGGCACTCCTTCTAATGTCTATGGGCGACATCCAGCTTTGCTGATGCAATGCACTTCTGTATGAAAGACAGAGTTCCTGTCCCCTCCACACATACATAGATGCCCTCAACATCAGCTCTGGGATGTTGGGGGCCTTTTTGATCAGATGCGGGGGGGTGGGGGAGAGAGAGGAAATGGAAGTCCCATTGCTGGGCCAGCATTGGATACAACTGTATTGGGGGGGAGGGTCATTTGTTAGGGGAGATGATCTATTTGTGTAATCAACGCTTGTGCAGAGGAACTCTGAAGTTTGTTAGTTTTGCTTCGTGTACCCGGGCTCTCACTCTGTAAGGAAAGATGAGTGATCTCTTTCATCTTACTAGAAATATCTGCTTCTCCATCGAAATCACTTAACCATGCTACTTAATGAAATCTGAAATGGAAGTGTGGATGGAGGCTCATGTTTGGAATCCAGATGCTGAAAAGATATGCACCTGATAGCCATAATATCAGACAGATGTTTGTTCCATCCAGTGTAACATCTTTGTGCACATAATTGTGCTAAACTGAAGTGTAGAACTGATTGAAACTAAAAAAAGGAAAGTGTGAGCCCTGCAGTGGTAGATGCCCGATTCAGTTAAACTGATTTAGTTTACTTAACCTCAACAACAGCTCGTCACAAAATACTTTAAAGAAAAGGGCAATGTTGTAAGCACAAAAATAACAGCAGTGGCAGAGTTTGCTTCCAGTAGTGGTACTAACAACAAATGCTAGATTGCTACATGCTACAGTGAAGGCACCCCATGAATAAGAATAATAGCCTTTCCTTAAATTCCTGGATGAATGGATGAAAGATTCTGAACTGCTGGGATATCTCTAAAAGGACATACACAACCTGATTAGTCCTTGGATTTTTAAAAAGTGCTATCACACTAGGTAGAGGTAGGATAAAACCATAGACATGTAGAGTTGGAAGGGACCCCTGAGGGTATAATACATAAATAGACCTGAAATCTCCCCGACAGCCTCTGTTTATTTGGAATCACTAATTCAGCAAGGCAGATTCCTTCCTATTAAATTTAATAAGGTTGCTGTCAGTTGAATGATATTCTCGTGGCTCCTACAGGTGCTCTGTGAAGATGGAGATTTGTTGCATTAACTGACTTGCCAATCAGAATTAGAGGTGCTGCTGCCTGGACTGACCTTATACAGCAGATATGAGAAAGCATTGCCCTCACCTCCCTGACAGAAACCCTTAGGTAGCTGCTGTTGTTTTGCCGTTGTCAGATCTTAGTTTGCAAGCTCCTTGGGGCGAGATCCTGCTTTTCTCACTTATGCTATGAATCAAATGTTGGGGAAGAAACAAATAATAAACAGGCCGCCCATTAATGGCTGGAAAATTACTTTCAAAAATGGAATTCATTACCCAGTTCACAGAGACATTTCGCAGGAGCATAGAAGAATTATTTTTTTAAAGGAATAATTTCATCATCATCTCCCTTACTAGCAAAATGACTGTTATTTTCATTGATGAGTATGTGGAATCCCTGGGTCCTTTCCAGGCAGGCACACATGGTGTCTCCTGCAGGATCCTTACTAGTGACAGCTGGGCACTACAGGGCCTTAGTAAACATTATGAAGAAGTACCACATCTCCCTTGCTCCCCAGCGTCTTCACAGTAACAGCTAGTAAAAGTAATAAGCATCATGACTTCGTGCCCAGAGAAATGTTGATGTTGTGTCACGTGTTACTGGGCAGACACCTGTCGAAGCCAGAAACACATCCTTCATAAAATCTAGTTAGGCTTTTGGTAGTGAGGTGGTGTGCCTAAATCCAGTGCTTTACTCATAAGACTGATTGGGAGGAGAACCGTTCACTTTTATGGGAGAAAGAGGAGTACCCTTCAAACAGCGTTCTTTGAGGGACATCAACATTTCAAGGGAAGGTTGAGTCATGTGAGCTCAAAATGCGACATCGCAACTCAAAAAAGCCTTTCTCTTTTTCAGTTAGGCCCAACCTTGTTCAAATAGAGTCCAGTTCAAAATGGGGTTTGCTAGTCTCCCTGTCAGTCTTCCCCAGCAAACAACCCCCCTTAACTTTTGAAAAGGGTAGAGTAACTTGCAAGGACACTTAAAAAAACCCAAATTTGAAGTGTACTAGGGTTGGCTGTGTTCAAAGATCACTTCTTGGGGAATATTATTTTCCCTGCACCTTTTGTTGCCTGCCATTAACAAATCAAACCTACTCCAGTCTGTAGATTTGGGTGCTGTTTTGGGTGTCATGCAAGGGAAGCAAGCTGTTAGTTGTTTTATTTATTATTGTTGTGTTTTTGCTGTTCAAGTACGGTGGAAAACACTGTTTGCCTGTCTCCATTTCCAAAATAACTTGGCCAGCTTTGGATGCTATGGACCTTAAGCTCGAAGGTTGGGGGACCATTTCCTGCTCTGTCTCTCAGGCAGCAAAATGTATTGGGCTGGCAGTGGAGGGGAAGGTGACCTGGCCCTCCTGGCAGAGGTGTCATTGCCATGTGTCGGGATGGTGAGAGAGAGGGGCAGAACATTGGCAAGGTGGGAGCAGGAGCGCCAGATCAGCTCCTCTGTCTGGTGTGCTGTAACTGGCCCAAAATGAGCGAATGGAAAGAAAGGGGTTTCCTGTTAAACAAATGGACACGGTTTAATGGCATGCCGTCTGCTGAGAATTTAAAAAGCCAGGGTATCATTCCTGTCTCTGTTTCCTGTGTGTGCTCTGGCAATTCAGGATGCTCAGGAGAGCTTATCTGAATCCGAATACACTACAATCTAATGTGACTTGGCCGACAGTGTGCTGCAGGCCACGTTCAACAGCACAATGGGGGGTGGGAGGCAAAACATCAGTTGGACAGCATTAATAGAGCCTTTGAGCCAGGTTTGCTGTTGACCAAATGGTGTGAAGTTGCCAAAGTATATTAAACCTCTTGGTATTAGGATATGGCCACGAAGAATATATACATATATGTGTGTGTGTATCTGTATACAGTGGTACCTTGGGTTAAAAACTTAATTCATTCTGGAGGTCCGTTCTTAACCTGAAACTGTTCTTAACCTGAGGTACCACTTTAGCTAATGGGGCCTCCCGCTGCCACCACACAATTTCTGTTCTCATCCTGAAGCAAAGTTCTTAACCCGAGGTACTATTTCTGAGTTAGCGGAGTCTGTAACCTGAAGCATCTGTAACCCTAGGTACCACTGTATCTATATTTATATATGAATTTTTTCCCTATACTTTTGGACACCCGTTGAGATATCGTAAGCAAATTTTGCAAGATGGTTCCTGGTACCAAGGAATGTTTAGATACAATTGGACATCATTTCGAATGAAGATGGCGGGCTGAACCTTTCAAAACTGCACTGATCTTAACCACTGATCTTAAAACTGTACTGAATATTTTAGTTTCTTAGAATTCCTGAGCAACCCTGGGTAGGAGGCGTGCTGCTTCTGATGGCAGAAGACACCTGAGTTTGGAAAATAAATGCCTTTAATTGAAATCTGTGAGCTCCCCCCCCCCCAAGAAGCTATGTAGTTAAATAATAACAATTGGAGTGTCTAGCTGACACTCTAATCAAGTAACTGGCCAAATATTGTCTCTATGCAACGGCATAGCATTTGACTACAGTCATTTCTAATCAAATATTCCAAATATGCCACTGTGTAGATGACATTATGTTATCATTTCTCCGCCCCCACCCCCCAGCAATATAAAATCTATTTCATCGCACTGTCCTTTAGTAGGAAGTGTAGGAGTGAGAGCTGGTTGCTCCTAGCCCAACAATAGTTGGGAAGCACATTTAGCAATGTAGCAGAATTCCTCTCATTGGCTACCTGCTGTCACTATAAATAAATTTTCAAACTGATGCTGAAATGAAGAGTCCTGAATTTAAGGTGGGAAAACTGAGTAACTGAGCGAAATTAAAATTGACAGATCCACCCATCCCTAGCTACTGGCCCTTTTAGTTCCATTGGAGGAGCCATGTTGGATAGCCTTTGTCTCTTTCCTGTGCGTCTTCCATAGAAAACATTCCTTGTTGATTGCCTTGTGTCTTATAGATGGGCTGCACCCGTGCTCGACTGAGCAATTTAATTTGGCAGAATCCCCTAACATAGAAGAAATAATCCAGCCATTCATTAAAGGAATTTGGGTCATGAGGGACTTAAATTGCAAGTTATGCTGCTTGTTATGAGCGTGATTAATAAGAATCACAAGGTAAGCAACCCAACTAACAAGGAGGAAAGAAAGAGAATTTAGATAAGAAAAATGCAGAAAGGATTGGACAGTCTTGGGACCATGTTAGAACTTTCTCTTCAGGAGTATAAACTAAGTGCGTTGTTTATGCAGGAGATAAAGACTGACCTCTCTGTAAGTCTGTTCCTCTGTTAAGACTGACTAAAATTGTGAGGCTTATTTGGTTTTATATGATGCTTAAGGAAATCCTAATACGGCAGATCCTTGTTTTATGTTCTGCTCATCCACTTCATGGCTGCAGAAGGTCACTTTAGACAAAGCATCTTTCTTACATGGAGAGGTAGCAGGTAAAAGCTGGAACAGCTGTCAAGCCTGCTTTCAACTGCGAAAAGGTTAACTGAACAGAAATAAATAAATAAGGGCAAGTTTGTAGTGGAGAGACGAGGTATTCCAAAATGCTGCTTCTGCTTCCTAGAATAGCCATTGCCATAGCAAAGAGTCCAAGCTCCCACTTTGGATTGGATCTGGGTTTTTGTCTGGGGCTGCATGTAGATCTATAATAAACTCGCTCCTGATGTGTTTGCCGCACATAAAGAAAAACGCCTTTTGAGAAACAGAGGCGTTGCCTTGATTGCGTGTTGGTCAGCTGGGAACTGGGCACTCTCTGCTCTTTATTTGATCTCACCTTGCTTCCTGACAAAGTGGAGCAATGGTGGTCAGGGAATTGTTCATATTTGGACCCAGTCCTTGCATGCTGAAAGAGAGTGGATTTCATGCTCTTTATTCAGCTTATAGTGGTGAGGAGGAATGGAAGTTCCCCCACAATATCTGCTTTATATACATTATTTACACAATGGGCTGCACGTGATTGGCTAATTCCAGGATTCTCCTGTAGCCCAATCAGGTTGTGGATTCACTTCCACCTGGACCTGGATTGGGTGGCTCCTGCAGACCAATCATACTGCTGCATTGTTCTAGGACCAATCAGACTGCTGCATTTTGGATCCTATTGTTCTAGGACCAATCAGACTGCTGCATTTTGGATCCTATTGTTCTAGGACCAATCAGACTACTGCATTTTGTTTTTGTTTTTTAAAAGATTTTTATTGAAATTTCAGAGATTTATATAAAAAACAAAACAAAAATACAAACAGACAAAAATAACAAAAAACAAGTATAATTTCAATCCCTTATTTTCTTATACCTTACTTCCCCGACTTCCTCATACCTCCCCTTTCTGTATTCCAATTTCTAATTTGTTAATTCAGCAAATCCTTTCCCTTGTTTTTCATTTAATTTTTAACCTTTCTTTTCATTTTACTTATCCATTACCGCTGGAAACCATGTAATTTCTAAACCAACGTCATCCTAGCATTCATTAATTTTACAATGATTCTTAAGATAGTCCTTAAATTTCTTCCAATCTTCTTCCGCTGTCTCTCTCCCCTGGTCTCGGATTCTGCCAGTCATTTCTGCCAGTCCCATATAGTCTATCACCTTCATCTGCCATTCTTCCAAGGTGGGTAGATCTTGTGTCTTCCAATACTTTGCGATGAGTATTCTTGCTGCTGTTGTAGCGTACATATAGAATGTTCTATCCTTCTTTGGCACCAATTGGCCGACTACTGCATTTTGGATCCTATTCAACTCAGTACATAACACATGCATTTATGTGAACATCCTTCATATCAGCATGTAGTAACAGATGTTTTTCAAAAGCTCACCGGATGCGTTCACCCGAACGCTCGCAAAGATTTGGTTGTGCTTTTGTGGCACTTGCAACTCCGATTTTGTGTATTGTATTGTACCGTTTATGGAAGCTGCTTTGTGAGAGTGTTTGCTACAAAACCTTTTGTCCTGTGACCGATAAATTCAGCCAGAGCAGGCTTCCCTGCAGCTGGTAGTTAGAGTCAAATGTCCTTTCTAGCATCTGGGAATGGGGGGCAAATTTCCTGCAATTGCTCATTTCCTTTCTGATGGCTGGGACCACCTTGGTCTTCTTGTCTCCTTGGGGCTATTCCTAGAAGTAGAGAGGACTATATGCACAAAATTTTAAGTGCATGAATACAATCCATGTCCTCACCATATTTTAAACAATATTTTTTGGACTTCCTTTGAATTGGCATTACTTTTCCTCCAAACTTTGGTCATCTGTTTACCAGAGGGTATTCTTTTTAAATTAATCATTTTATTTTTTTCTATATCATTTTAAAAAAAGTTTCTCAAATTGGAAGTAGAATTTAATCAGCTTGGGTGGTGAACAAATACTGCATCACATTTCCCTGCACTTTCAAATGCTGGTTATTACATTTACATTCTCCATTGTAATAATCTCATTACATTTGCTAAACTGCCTCGTGTAACAAGGGTTTGTTTTACTAAATGAAATCTCAGAAATAAACACCGCAGCATGCGTATAGGGAGAGATCTTTTTTAGTGGTGGACCCACCATGAAAGCACACTTATTTTAAGCATTTGTGCTTATTTTAAGTCTCCTCCCTGGCCCTGGACCAAGTTCAGGAGAAACTTGTTCTCCCAGTTTGCTGCAGATGCTGGATTTGCACAGGGCTGGTTGGCTGGCCCTTGCACTGTTTCCAAGAGTTAAAAAAACTAAGCAGCACTGTTAAATATGTTAAAGTCAAAGTATACCTGAAGGAGCATCTCCACCCCCATCGTTCAGCCTGGACACTGAGGTCCACCTCCGAGGGCCTTCTGGCAGTTCCCTCATTGTGAGAAGTGAGGTTACAAGGCCTTCTTGGTAGTGGTGCCTGCCCTGTGGGATGTCCTCCCATCAGATGTCAAAGAAATAAACAACTATCTGACTTTTAGAAGACATCTGAAGGCAGCCCTGTTTAGGGAAGCTTTTAATGACTGATGTTTTATAGTCTGTTTTTAGTGTTCTGTTGGGAGCCACCCAGAGTGGTTAGGGAAACCCAGCCAGATGGGCAGGGTATAAATAAAATAACAATGATGCTGCTGCTAATGATGATGATGAAGAAGAAGTGTGCGAGGGGCAGTGAACTGGGAGGTGGGCAGGGAGGAGGCAGTGCTTTCCCTGCAACAGAAAGGATTTACCTACACAGACATCCATACAGAGATTCAGAGATGGGTGGGTCTATGACTCACAAGTAGAGCATCTGTTTCGCTTTTATAAAGTCCTGGTCATCTCCATGCATCACCATCTATTTTTTTAAAAAGTTTTTTTTTTAAATAATGTTTATTAAGGGTTTTTTAATTACAATATAAATAAGCAAACAAAAATATTACATATCATAACATATTTTCTTATCTCCTTTGGACTTCCTCACATCTCCCGCTCCTGCATTCCAAATTATAAAAATTAAACCAGCAATTTGTCACCTTGTCTCCATCCTGACTGTCTATTTTTCCAATGTTATATCTCAAATTTTAGATACATTTATTTCACTCTTTAACAAATTAAACTTAGCCTAATAATTATCTAAAAATTTGTTTTTTCTTAAATTTAACTTATCTTCATAGTTCACTTCGTCTGTTTTAATGGTGCCAAATTGTTTATAATCAAGCATCCTGCTTAACATTCATACAATTTACAATATTTTTGCAAATAAATCTTAATTTTTTTCCAGTCTTCTTCTAGTGTCTCCTCTCCCAGATCTCGGATTCTGCCCGTCATCTCGGCCAGTTCCATGTAGTCTATCAGTTGCATCTGCCATTCTTCCAGTGTGGGTAAATCTTGGCTTTTCCAATGCTTAGCTACAAGTATCCTTGCTGCTGTTGTTGCATACATGAAAAATGTTCGGTCCTTCTTTAGCACCCCTTGGCCGACAATACCCAAAAGGAAGGCCTCTGGTTTCTTAGGGAAGGTATACTTAAATACCTTTTTCAGCTCATTATATATCATTTCCCAGAAAGCCTTCACTCTAGGACAAGTCCACCAAAGGTGAAAGAACGTTCCTTCACTTCCCATACATTTCCAACATTTGTTATCAGACAAGTGGTATATTTTTGCAAGTTTGACTGGGGTCATGTACCATCTATATATCATTTTCATTACATTTTCTTTCAAAGCATTACATGCAGTGAAATTCAGCCCAGTAGTCCACAACCTTTCCCAGTCCTCAAACATAATATTATACCCAATGTCCTGTGCCCACTTTATCATAGCCGATTTAACCGTTTCGTCTTGTGTGTTCCATTTTAACAGCAAGTTATACATTCTTGAGAGTATCTTAGTCTTAGGCTCTAACAATTCCGTTTCTAACTTCGATTTTTCCACCTGGAATCCTAACTTTTTATCAAGTTTGAAAACTTCTTTAATCTGAGCGTAGTGTAACCAGTCTCAGACTTTGTCTTTCATTTTCTCCTGACTCTGCAATTTCCAATTGTCCCCATCTTTTTCTAATATTTCCCAATACTTTGGCCATTTGGCCTCCATATTAAGCCTTTTCCGGGCCTTAGCTTCCAAAGGTGAAAGCCACCTTGGAGTTTTATTTTCCAATAAGTCTTTGTATTTGGTCCAGACATTAAACACTGCTTTTCTGACAATATGATTCTTGAAAGCCTTATGAATCTTAACCTTGTCGTACCATAAATATGCATGCCAACCAAACGCATTATCAAAACCTTCCAAATCTAATACATCAGTGTCCTCAAGAAGCAGCCAGTCTTTTAACCAGCAGAAAGCTGCTGATTCATAATACAGCCTTAAGTCTGGCAGGGCAAAGCACCCTCTTTCTTTCGCATCAGTTAGTATCCTAAACTTAATTCTGGGCTTTTTGCCCTGCCAGACAAATTTAGAAATGTCTCTCTGCCACTTCCGGAAGCACTCTGTTTTGTCCACAATCTGCAATGTTTGAAACAAAAACAGCATTTTTGGCAATACATTCATCTTTACAGCAGCGATTCGGCCTAACAAGGAAAGTTTCAGTCTTGTCCAACTTTCTATGTCTGTCTTAATTTCTGACCAGCATTTCTCATAATTGTCCTTAAATAGACTAAGATTTTTTGCTGTTATGTTTACCCCTAGGTATTTTACTTTTTTAACCACGTTTAACTCTGTCTCTTCCTGAAACCGTTCTGACTCTGTAACTGTCAAATTTTTTCCCAGTACCTTAGTTTTCTGCTTGTTTAATTTAAATCCCGCCACCCGACCAAACTCTTGAATCAGTTGTAATACTTTTTTCGTACTAGATTCTGGCTTCTGTAGAGTCAAAACTAGGTCATCTGCAAACGCTTTGAGTTTATATTGTTTCGCTCCGACCTGAATTCCTTCAACCATCCGGTCCCCTCTAATCATGTTCAAGAGCACCTCCAGGACCGAAATAAATAACAGAGGGGAAATGGGACAGCCTTGTCGTGTTCCTTTTTCAATTTTGAACTCTTCTGTAATCACATTGTTAACTATCAATTTAGCCTTTTGATCTGAATAAATTGCATCTATCCCATTTTCAAAACCCCGTCCCACTCCCATTCCTTCCAGATCTTTCTTCATAAATTTCCAAGAAATATTATCAAAGGCCTTCTCCGCATCTATAAAAATTAGCACAGCTTTTGTATTGATATTTGTTTGCAAAAGTTCCAAAATATCAATGATGTTCCTTGTATTGGCAAACAAATGTCTACCTGGGAGAAAGCCTGCCTGGTCCTTATGAATTACTTCATTTAAAACTTTTTAAAATCTGCTTGCTAAAATATCTGCAAATATTTTGTAATCCACATTCAGGAGGGAGATGGGGCGGTAGTTCTTAAGTTGTGTCTTTTCAGTTTCTAATTTTGGTATCAATGTGATAAACGCTTCTTTCCACGTTTCCGGCGCCTTTTCCCCCTCCAAAATTTCATTGCTAACCTCCATCAGTGGTTGTATCAGATAGTCTTTCAATGTCTTATAATACTTGGAGGTAAGCCCATCTGGCCCTGGAGATTTGCCCAATTGCATATTCTGAATGGCTTGTTCAACCTCTTGTCGTGTTATTTTACAGTTCAGGATTGCTCTATTTTCTTGTGACAATTTTGGTAATCCATTCTTTTCCAAAAATTGTTTTATCTCAGCCTTGTCTTGCGGCCCTTGAGTATATAGTTTTTTAAAATATCTCTGGAAGCACTTTCTAATATCTGCAGGGTTCTGAATGTTTCTTCCTTCAATCTCTAAATTTGTAACTGTATTTAGTTTTTGTCTCTTCTTCAACTGCCATGCTAGCAGTTTCCCACATTTATTCGCCGATTCAAATGTTCTTTGTTTCATTAGTTTAACTTTCCACTCTATTTCCTGGTTTATCAATTTGGAATATTGTGCTTGATAGAGTTTAATTTCTCTCAGGATCGGCTGTGACTTCGGGTTTGATCTCAACTTCTTCTCAAATTCTTTAATTTTCTCCAGGATCTTATCTTTTTTCTCATTTTGTGTCCTTTTCTTTACAGCATTCTGTTGTATCAAAAACCCCCTCATCACGGCCTTGCTTGCATCCCAGATAGTTCTTTTTTCCACTGTGGTGTTCAAATTTATCTCAAAGTAATCCTTCAGGACTTTTTGGGCCTTCTTGGTAATCTCCTGATCTCTAAACAAATTGTCATTCATCTTCCATCTAAAGGAGCCGGTAGGTAGTAGTGTCATATCCATCTTTACTGCATTATGGTCGGAGCAGGTCTTTGGGCAGATTTCCACCTTTCTGGTCTTAGATGCCAGACCTCTAGATATCCATATTTGGTCGATTCTCATCCATGTCAGTTGGGCTTCAGAAAAGAATGTTCCTTCTCTTCCCAAGGGGTTCTTTGTCCTCCAGATGTCAATCAAGTCCATATTGTCAGTCAGTTCGAAAAAGGTCTTAGGTAGTCTGCTATCTTTTGTCACATTTTGATTTTGTGACTTATCCATGTTAGTTGATACCACGCCGTTCATATCTCCCATCATAATGATGTTGTCATAGTCCAGATAGTCCAGGACACTCTCATGCAACTTCTTATAAAATTCCGATTTCCCCTCATTTGGTGCGTAGATTCCTAATATCAAAAACTTCTCTCCTTGATATTGTATCTTGATTGCCAAAATTCTTCCTTGCTCATCTTTAAATAAAAATTTAGGTAACAGGCTCTCCTTTGCATAAATCACCACTCCTCTCTTCTTAACTCGATCCGAAGAAATAAATTCTTGGCCTAGTCTTTTATTTATTAGTACTTTTTTATGGAGCCTAGTCACATGTGTTTCTTGCAGACAAATAATGTCCAATTGTTCTTTTTTCAATATGTGAAATATCTTCCTCCTTTTTTCTGGGGAGTCATGCATCGCCATCTAAACAGGGTTTCAGGAAGTAGAATTGGACAGAATTCAGTTTGCTGTAGAAGCCACAGTCATTCAGCGTAGACCACATGGGTCTGGATGGACAAAAATGCCAATCCACTGTAAGGCTACATCATGCGTTCATCCTTTATTTAGACAGTGCAACCTTCTCTTAACAAACATATTCTTGTTTGCAATTTTGCCAGAGATGCACTCTTTTTTTGCAAAGCAATTTCCCCAAATATACTGAGTGTGGTATCCAACAAAGCACTTCTGAGACCTGAACAGCTGGTACTAACTTATCACATTTATTTACACCACAGCTCTGCTTTAGGAGAAAGGGTGGTTGTCCTTCATATTGCCTCTAAATCCCTCCATTCTCTTCCTCAGTGATGCATAAAAATTTCAAAGCATGAGGCCTTCAAACCTTTTTTTAATCGGCTCTCCGGTTTGGCTGTCCTGTGTCTTCAAATCAGGTGGCGATGATGTGTAAAAAAAAGTCGTACTTCCAATAAGAAAGACACACACACACACACACACACACACACACAGAGAGAGAGAGAGAGACACATTCTTTGATGTATTTCCCCCCCAGTGCTCTGCCTAATCTTGTTTTATATGGTTTTTACGTTGCTTTCTAAGTAAATTTTCTCATTATCCCTGTACCCAGACAGCGATACCATGTACAATGTTCAAAACTCTGCAGGAGCAGACTTCGTTGTCATTTTCAGTTTGTGGAGCCGTAAAGTAATAATATTGCCTCCCACGCCATCAGCCATCTACTCCCGCCCTCACAGAAGTCTCCAAAATGCTCTGTTTGCTCTTCTCAGACTGCTGTCACAGGGTGATTGCTGCAATAGATTAATAAGACCACCGGAAACTTTTACTCATCTCCACAATCTTGTCGTGCAATGTTTGCATTTTTCAGATTTAGAATGTGGAGTTGCTAGCTCATAAATGAAGAATTAATTGAAATCCTGGAATTAATTTTTCAGTCTCTGACCCAGCTGTCTCGTCCTCATCACAGCCTTCTTGGAATTGTATCTGTTGCTCACTAGAGATAAAATGCGGCAGAAGCAAGCCAAAGCCCACATATTCAGGTTTGAACTTGCAGGATTCCAAATAAGGATTTGTTGCAAGAACTGTGGAGCCCACTCCAAGCTACTGAACACATGGACTTGCCTTATACTGAGTCTGTCCACTGACCCATTTTCTATTTTAACAAGGTCTCCAGAAGGTATTTGTTAAGTTGTGGGTGAACATATCAGACGACATCGATTCTTCAAACAGCTCTTGTCTATTCACAGGCCAGGACAGAACTGAACTGAAGGGTTCAGTCAGCCTGCTTATATAGAGCTCCAGTACCACGTTACTGTAACAACTTTCTAAAACTATCCAATCACTGAACGTCACTTTTGATCCTTCATTTGCATAACTATCTACAGTATCCCCCTTCTGGCCCAGGGTGAGAACTTCAGTACATAACAGTATTGTTCCCAGACCGGCTCCCAGATAACCTTTTTAGCTGGAAACGTTTGGGACTTTCCACATGCAAAGCAATAGGTCTCCTTGTCAGCCTCTCCTCCTCCTTGCAATAGCCTGTACTGAATATCAGATCCATTGATCTGAATGTTGATATGGCTGTGCTTTATCCATACCAGTGTAGAGTCATAGAATTGTGGAGTTGGAAGGTATCCCGAGGGTCATCTAATCCAACCCCTTGCAATGCAGGAATCTCAACTAAAGCATCCACGAAGAAATGGCCACCCAACCTCTGCTTAAAAGCCTCCAAGGAAGGAGAGTCCACAACTTCCTGAGGTTGCCCAAATACTGCAAATACCTATACTGAAAGTATCTGTCTGTGCCTTTTCTTGCACTTCACCTCTTCATATGAGGATGGGGGATGGGACATCGTTCCTCAAGCTTTCTTGTTTTCCTTACTTTTCCTTCAGCATCTGGTCTGTGAATGGGGAGTTATGGACAGGGCTAGTGACCACAAGTAAGATAAGGTTATCAGATTTTTTTCAAAGAATCCGAGGACACTTTTTTTTTTTTTGAAAAGAGAAAAAAAATTATTTAAAAAAGTTTTTAAAAAGAAGTAATATCTTCTCTTCCTCTGGGCCCCGGCCTGCTCTCTTGGAGCGCAAGCTGCTAGCCGCCGTGGAGTAGGCTCAGGTTGGGCCTGGGCTCGGCCACGTGTCCTTGCCCTCCCTGTGCTCTCCTACCTTTCCTCCACAGCAGCACCGCAAGGTTGGGGCTCCTCTCTTTTTTCTCCTTCCTCTTTCTCTCTATTCCTTTTCCTTCTCTTCTCCTCCTTCTCCCTGTGTCGGCTCTGGGGTTTTCCTGTTTACGGAGCGCTGCTGGGCAGTCGGCCAGGTGGCCGGGCTCTCTCGCTCCCAGCTTGATTTGGGTCATGGGGGGGATCAGAGGTTCTCCCACTTGATGTGCCAGGCATCCCCGGTTCCCTTTGGCAGTGGCGGCAGTAGCGGCAGTCTCAGCAGCCCGGAGCCAGCCTGGTAGCACAGCTGGCTCTAGCTGGCTTCAGGAGCCCGCCATTTTGCCCCAACGGAAGTCCCCATATGATGTGTCCTGTGCCATTGAGCCAATCACACAACATTCATTCCCTACTAATAAATCTACAACACTTAAAATATAAATCTGGGGACATTAAATGAAATCCAGGAACATTCCGGGGAGAGAAACAAATGATGGAAGGTGCGTAGAGAACATGGCATAGGAAGAAAGGCTGAAGTCGTCACATTTGTTTGGCTGGGAGACTAGAAGAGGCTTGGAAACAGCCTTTAGATATGAGGTTGGGTGTTTTAAAGAGGGCAGAGGTCCACTGCTCTTTTCTGCCAAGGATGCCATGATATAATGAGCTGAAACTGTAACCAGTGGCAATTAGGAAGAACGTTCTGTAAAGGAGGTGGTCCATCAGAACGGGTTGGCTAAGCATTTGGTGGAACATTCACCGGGATCTTTAAGGGCAGGTATTTGTAGAATTTGCTTTAGTGAATAACTGAGGAGCTTCCAGATATAAATCCACCACCTCCTGAGTAGATGATTCATAATGTCCCTACCAGTTAGATAATTCTATGCTTGTGTGTGTGCACACGATGTGCAAAACCATATAATGCTGTCTTGATCTTTGGGGATTATAAACGAATAGCTTTTGATGGCACCCAAAGTAGTACTAGCTGAATTGGATGCACTTTGTTATATAGCTAAGGCATATTTTATTCAATGCAGAGTTTTATCCATTATAAGGGGAGATGGGTTAAATAAGGATTAGAAGGATTTTTCTCTGATTCGATGGTTTAGCCAACCATAATGACTTTATATATTCTGTTCAGCATTCCTGCACTTTTTTTTTTAATTGACTCAAAAGATGGTAGGACACAAATGGAACAGCAGTCTTTGAATAATTAAAGCATGCTAATCATCTAGAAATGCCAGGAGATGCCCCAGCAAGATCACATGATGCGTTCTTCTCCATGGCCTATTAATTGAAGGGATCATTTTTTAATGTAAATGTCTATGTTTGTTTGTAGCAAAAGTCCTTGGGGATGATTGGGGAGCGTTGGTTACTCGGCAGATTTGTTTTGTTTCGGATTTGTTTTGTTTCAGGGTGTATGTTTTGCTTGGCAGCAGGGTTCTGAATATCACCAGTTTTTCGTTGGCGAAATGTGAATTTTGTGGTGCCCACAGCAGATTTCCAAATGTTCCCCTGGGTCCCAAAAGGTTGGGGATCCCCTCATTAATTTTGAATGAACAGGCTATTCCTGGGCAAGTTTCAGGCATGGGTTAGAGGAGGAGGTGATGTCTGGGCGAAGGTGCCCAACTTTGAAAAGGATTAGGACCTCAGGGCTGAAGATGCTGGCTATCCCGTTAAGGTAAACGTAAAGGGACCCCTGACCATTAGGTCCAGTCGTGGCCGACTCTGGGGTTGTGGCGCTCATCTCGCTTTATTGGCCGAGGGAGCCGGCGTACAGCTTCCAGGTCATGTGGTCAGCATGACTAAGCTGTTTCTGGAGAACCAGAGCAGCACACGGAAATGCCGTTTACCTTCCCGCCGGAGCGGTACCTATTTATCTACTTGCACTTTGATGTGCTTTTGAACTGCTAGGTTGGCAGGAGCAGGGACTGAGCAACGGGAGCTCACCCCGTCACAGGGATTCGAACCGCCGACCTTCTGATCGGCAAGTCCCAGGCTCTGTGGTTTAACCCACAGCACCACCCGTGCCCCTACTCAGGATAGTCTCTGGCTATCCCAGTACTGGGTGATAAATGACAATACTTGTCTAGTCCCTGGATTTTTGTTTTGCATTTCCGATAGTGACTTGGCAAGCTGTCTTACAGCAAGCCAGACCGTTAGCCCAACCAGCTGACTACTATCTGCACTGGCTGGTGGCAGCTCTCTGTTGTTTTAGGCCAGGACCCTTCCCAACCCCACCCAGAGACACCAGGGTTTGAACCTGGAACCTCTTTCATGCTAAGCATGTGCTCCATCGCCAGGTCACAACCCTTCCACATTCTCAGCAAGTGCTCACGGGCTTTTCCTGTATAGCTCAAAACAAACCATAAAGCACATAGAGATCCTACTAAAACATGAATTAAACTGAAGCACAACAAACACAATTAAATCTTAAAACTAAATCATCCTTCTACTCACAAGTGCTGTCATCGGGTGCCTTAGGGTGCTGTAGTCAAATAATATTGCACAGAGCAGCAATAAAAATGTGCTCTTTTGGAGTAAAAACAACTTCAAGTAATATCATCCCTCCCAAATCCACCAGATAAATAATGCATAGAAAAGAGATAGGCACTGCAGGGAAACAAAAGTGCTTTTTCGAGACTAACCTGACCAGCCACCATATTAGAGCTCAACAACAGACCAGAAACTGTACTCTTCCAGGACCCTGACGCCTCCCACATTAGAAGTGGGTACCGCTAACTTGGAAGATGCATGGCAGGGAAGAAAAGGCAGAGAGGTCTCTGCCTCTTGAGGAGTTGGCTCCTCTCCCCAACCAGGGACGTGAGTGCTGCTGTGGTCTAAACCACTGAGCCTCTTGGGCTTGCCAGTCAGAAGGTTTGTGGTTTGAATCCCCACAACAGGGTGAGCTCCCATTTCTCTGTCCCAGCTCCTGCCAACCTAGCAGTTCGAAAGCACACCAGTGCAAGTAGATAGATAGGTACTGCTGTGGCAGGAAGGCAAACAGTGTTTCTGTGCACTATGGTTTCTGTCACGGTGTTCCATTGCTCCAGAAGTGGTTTAGTCATACTGGCCACATGACCCAGAAAAGCTGTCTGTGGACAAATGCCTGAAATCGAGATGATCGCCACAACCCCATAGTCACCTTTGTCTGGACTTTACCTTTTTTTTTAAAAAAAAAACAAAACCCTGTCCCCGACCATATGGACTGCAGTGGGTGGGGGAGCGAGCTCCTCTCTGTGTGAACTGAGGATCAAGTGACCTGGCCTACTGGGTATATACCGTGTGACATACGGGGTGGATAACCTGGGGAAATTTCCATTCATCTATGAGGGGGAAAAGTGCAGAGAGTGAGTGATTTGCTTAACTAAACTGACATCTTCTGTTGACAGTAGTAGAAGTAGCAGCAGCAGAGGGTGTTCTTCAGCTGGTGCCAGTGCAAATACCATCTCTGTACATGGGTATGCCAACATGCACAGCTAGACATGCAACATGCACTAGAACAGGGATGTATGCCCATGTTGGCGAATCCTCTGCAATGGCAGGTTTTCTCTTCTTGATGAAGACATCCCTGGGTGCAACACAAGAGGTAGACAGTAATCAGAGAGAGTAAGGGGCAGAAATTTATACTCAATCTTGTGTGTAATCAGCTTCATGCTGATATAAAATCTATGCAGCTATTCCCTTTTCATGGTATGGTATGTTAATGCAGAGATAACTGTCAGAGGATTGGGTGGAAAAGATCATGGGTTCAAGTTAAAGTTAACTCATAAAGGTTGGGCTTGAAAGTGACCTGGTTTTATGCAATGCGTTCTTCAAATTGCATGGGAACCCCTATGACTTGGTAGGTGTGTTTGTAATCCCAAAGGTGTAGGAACAAGTTGGGTTTGTACAGCAGTAAGAAAAAGTACAACGCTCAAATTATAGGGCAAAGGCTACAGAGTGACTTAATGAAATCCACACCCCTGATCTCTGTAGTTTAAATCAAATCATGTCCCCCTATAGCCTTTGAAAAACAGTAGCTAAGTCCGGAAAGCTGTGCCTTCTGTCTTCACTGGGGGGAAATGCACTCTGCATATGTTTAGAAGTGCACTGCAAGACTGAGCAAATTGCTCCACTTTTGTGGGGTGGGGTGGTGGTGATGGTGGAACAGGCCTTAAAGTGTTCATCCTTTAAAAATAAGTTTGGCACAAATTTATTCCAGCATACCACAGCATTTGAGAATAGGACTTGATAGTTCTGTGTCATGCTTTCTCAGGATAACTGGGAACCAGCTTTGCTCATATGCTGTCATCACAGCACAGCAAAGCACAGCAGAACGGAAGATGACTTGCTTAATTATACACCCTGATGGAAATGTGTCTGCAGAAGCTGTTGCTGGCTGGGAGCAAGCTTAATAGCACCGTGGAAAAAGAAACTGCAGATAAATAGGGCACTGCAAAATGTGATGCCTTTAATATTTCATACAGGAATGATGAATTATTGCTTAGAAGTTGGAAAGTTGGAGGAGGAAAGAGTAGGTCAGACATTTTCAGAAACAGGATGCTTTGCAGGAACCTGATTAAGGCTCACAATCTTTGATTAAAGCCAGGATCCATATCTGAGAAGAATGGAGGGGAAAGTGCCAAAACTATTGAGAGGCTCTTCAGATACAAGATCCCTCTTACATCTGAGTTTATATCCTAGCAATAACATGGCATGGAAGAAGGGAGTTATGCCAGGCAAGTTCTGGGTTCTCATAGATATGAAGATTTTATATTCATCTCCAGTTGTGGTTGTTTATTGGTGTGTAAACAGGTATGCAGAATATATTTTTAACAAAAGAAACTTAGGGTTGTGATCCTAACCCTATTTACCTGGGAGTAAGACTAATTGAAGGGACTAAACCACAGAGCCTAGGACTTGCCGATCAGAAGGTCAACGGTTCGAATCCCCATGACAGGGTGAGCTCCTGTTGCTCGGTCCCTGCTCCTGCCAAACTAGCAGTTCAAAAGCACGTGAAAGTGCAAGTAGATAAATAGGTACCGCTCTGGCGGGAAGGTAAACGGTGTTTCTGTGCGCTGCTCTGGTTCACCAGAAGCGGCTTAGTCATGCTGGCCACATGACCTGGAAGCTCCCTCGGCCAATAAAGCGAGATGAGTGCCGCAACCCCAGAGTCGGCCACAACTGGACCTAATGGTCAGGGGTCCCTTTACCTTTAAGACTAATTGAATTCAGTAGGACTTACTTTTGAGTAGACACTGTGAGGATTTGCGCTGTAATTTAATAAATATTAAATAAGTTGGGCTTCATTGTATGTGGACAATGCCTGATGAAATATCAGGTCAGACAATGACATTCTCTGTAGCAGAGCATGAGAGTCCAGCGTTTTCCTCTATTCTTCAATATAATTAGGAAATCAAAATAATTTTTGCAAAATAAGTGATTGCATGCACTGCTGTGCTTAATTTGCATAATTTATGCAGGTTTCAGGATCTGACTTTTCTTTTGGCTGAATTTGGATTTTGTGAGTTTCTGCTTTAACAGAGTACACACAACCCCAGACAGAAGTGAAAAAATTATGCAGTGGAGACCTTAGTGGCAGTGGGATAGGAAGGAATATGTTGGGCTGCTGGTAGACAACTAATTACAATTATATATAATAATAATTCTTGTTATACAGAAAAGAAAGATAGCACATACCCATTTCTATAAAAAAACTAGAAAGGAAAATATTTAGCTCATATTTTTAAACTAAGGAAAATGAAAAATGTGACAGACACGGCTGGGACTGGGAGGAGGGAATGACACTCACTCTGCGTTTTAAGCTGCTGATGTGTATATAGCCTAAACTGTTGCCTGAACTTTAGGGGACAGACATCTCTAAGTGACTGGTTAAGTATTTCTGCAGCACATTCCATGCAGAGTTAGGCCTGCCCGCACCCACTGATTTTAATCAGACTGACAATCTATTTTAGTAGCAGTGCCTGGAAACCAGCTGATGGTACGTTCTCCAGATTAGCTAACACGGACCACAAGCATGTGATAATCAGTTGCAGAAAGTAAACATGAATATAGTCTCTCAGTCTGTTCTCGGTCACTTAATGTCCCGTTCTGCAGCTCAGCTTATGACAGGGCCAGTGTCTCCAGCGCTGATCGCGCGGCGGGCCAGAGTGTGGGGAAGCGCGTGCCCACACGCATGTGCGCACACGCTATTTCCTGCGCACTTCTGGGTTGGAGGAGCGCTGGAAATAGCTTGTGTGCATGTGCATGGGCCTCGCCCGACCCGAATGTGCACTGGAAATAATACTTGCGCATACACACAAGCTACTTGCGGTGCTCCTCTGACCTGGAAGTGGGCAGCCACGCAGTGCAGAGCCGGTAAGAGCAGGTGGCGGCAGCGGGTGGCGGGGGTTGCCAGCCACGGGCCGGATAAACGAGTCCCTCGGGCCTTATCCAGCCCATGGGCCTTAGTTTGGGGACCCCTGGCTTACGATAAGACACAAATAAAAAAATTGTCCAGTAGCACCTTAGAGACCAACTAAGTATGTTCTGGGTATAAGCTTTCTTGTGCATGCACACTTCTTCAAGCTGGTACCTACTCTGCCTATTGGGTAGTCTGGCACTGCTCAGACCCAGGGGCTGAATTCGCCCTTCCTTCCAGCTCTATCTTGGTATCTGAAGAAGTGTGCATGCACACGAAAGCTTATACCCAGAACATACTTATACAGTGGTACCTCAGGTTACATACGCTTCAGGTTACATATGCTTCAGGTTACATACGCTTCAGGTTACACACTCCACTAACCCAGAAATAGTGCTTCAGGTTAAGAACTTTGCTTCAGGATAAGAACAGAAATTGGGCTCCGGCAGCACAGCAGCAGGAGGCCCCATTAACTAAAGTGGTGCTTCAGGTTAAGAACGGACCTCCGGAACGAATTAAGTACTTAACCTGAGGCACCACTGTACCCATACTTATACCCAGAACATACTTAGTTGGTCTCTAAGGAGCTACTGGACATTTTTTAAAATTTATTTCAACTGCTTCAGACCAACACGGCTGCCTACCTGAGAGGGGATTGTGGCCTGAGGAGATTTCCCAAGACAAGATAGAGCTGGAAGGAAGGGTGAATTCAGCCCCTGGGTCTCAGCAGTGCTGGATTACCCAGTTGGCAGAGTAGGCCTATGGGCCCCGTGCCTTTGAGGAGCCCCACAACAATGGATCAAATTAGTATTGATTTGATCTTGAAAGAAAATTACAATCCAGCTTTCTTAGTTCAATGTTGTTCCACTACAGTGTGCGCACGAGGTCCCCTGCCCCAAGATTTTGACTGCCTTGGAGCCACCACAGGGTTTAATCTGACACTGTGTCTGAGGTTCCTCATCCCTGCTCAAAACATACGTCATTTTGCTACCTGAGGCAGAGCCCAAACAGTGCCCTCCAACCTACTGCAGCCTACACTTTAAAAACTAAATGTATCTTGCCGCCTAGATCAGACGCCATTTCCCATGCTTATTTTCCTTCTCCTCTTGGTGTCATCTGAAGCAAGTTGCATCATGCTACCTGCATAGCAGGGCCGGCTCTGGCAGAGGCATCCCAAGGCTGGGACTCTGTACAGAGGTGCTGCAAAATGGGGGTTTAATACTGCAAATGAGTTGTTCATCCCTTGCAAGTAGGTCAGTGGCAACAGGTTTGTGTTTTGTTTTTTTAAAAAAAACTAAGCTATTTTCGGCAGAAAAGGTAATTATATGTTAAATGGAGGGAAATGTAATAATAATAATAATAATAATAATAATAATAATAATAATAATTTATATCCCAGCCACTCTGGGTGGCTTCCAACAAAACACTAAAATACAATAATCTATTAAACATTAAAAGCTTCCCTAAACAGGGCTGCCTTTAGATGTCTTCTAAAAGTTTGGTAGTTATTTTTCTCTTTGACATCTGGTCGGAGGGCGTTCCACAGGGCGGGTGCCACTACTGAGAAGGCCCTCTGCCTGGTTCCCTGTAACTTGGCTTCTCGCAATGAGGGAATGGCCAGAAGGCCCTCGGTGCTGGACCTCAGTGTCCAGGCAGAACGATGGAGGTGGAGACACTCCTTCAGGTATATTGGACCAAGGCTGTTTAGGGCTTTAAAGGTCAGCACCAACACTTTGAATTGTGCTCGGAAACGTACTGGGAGCCAGTGTAGGTCTTTCAAGACCGGTGTTATATGGTCTCGGTGGCCGCTCCCAGTCACCAGACTAGCCTTTTGTGTTGACACTTCAAAAAGTTGTGTTGTAGACTAGCCTTTTGTGTTGACGCTTCAAAAACCTTGTATATGTGAGGAGCATCAACACCACAATAGACACCTTTCTGGAAGCATCTTAGGGTTTTGTCCAATGTTTTCCCATTTTACTTTTTTTGTTCAAATGAGTACATTTGGGTGCAAATCAGTAGCATTTCCTAAACTACTGAGTTGTGAAAATGTGTTACCGACTTTTTATCCATCTCGTTTACTGCTATTATTTCCTTAGAGAGCTGGAACTTGCTGTGAACTGCCACAGGTTTCCTCTTGTCCAAATATCCTTTTTCTTTTTGCTGCAAAAGTAATTGGGAGAGTTTCCAGATGTTTTACTGCTTCTTCCCAAGCTTCGTTGCTGCTTGCTATCAGAAACCTAGACTTACCATTAATCCCACTGAGTGCAGCTGGCCACAAAGGTGACCAGTGTTTCTGTTATGCGCTGAAGCCTGTCACTGAGTACATTGTGTTCTTCTGTGCTGGCGCATTACAGCTTTGAGATTCAGTTGCATGAAGTATTTTGCAAAACAATTAGAATCGGATCTCTCCTCAATCATTATTTTAAAAATGACCTTTCCAGAATCATATGCATTAAGAGCCAGATTTTGGGATTTACTTGAGTTGCACAGACTTTGTTCAGGCTTTAGAATGACACTTCATACTGCAAATAGGGAAGAAAGATCTGTTGACATAGTTCACCAGAGTCTAAAAGTTGCCCTGTAAGGGAGTTTTGGTTGAATGAACATGTATGGCTGAAGAAGATCTGGAAGGTTCCAAAATGGAGGAACTATAGTCTGAACAGATGGCTAAGGTGTCACTTTATTTGGGAGAGAGCAAGCCATGATCTAGTTCCTATATATATCTATATATTGGTTTTCAATCTATTATTTAACCACAGAGATAAGTAAACAATAAGAAAAATTCTATAATAAATGTAGCTAAAGGCTGGTCATACAAAACCTAAACATGTCAAAATATAACAGCCAATCTATGTGGCATGGGGGGGGGATATCTGAAAATCTGAAACTAGATGAAATAAAATTCCACCATACCGAATAGGAGAGATCTGGGCTCTTCCTGTCCCGTAGACACTCATAACTCATGTGCTATCCCCCCCCTGCAATACCTAAATTCTAGAGATGTTTATACCACAAGGATATACGGTAATCAGATCTTTTAAAAAGATCTCCACTGTTGTGCTAGAGAGATCCTGGCAGCTGCCAGCATCCATGCCAAGTGTTCCCTTTGGCGAAATGTCTCCATAGTATCTGCCCACCTATTTAGTAGGGACAACTGGATATGTGTTTTAATAATCTTTGACACCTCCTGATAATTTTCATTCCAGAATAAAGCAACTTTTGGGACATTCCCACCAGAAGTGCCAGGGAAGAAACCCCTGAGAGAAAACCCCTGATTTCAAAGTAACCACTAGAATAAGGGACTCTCTAACCTATATATTGATTGTCAGGAGTTGCATAGTCCTGCATGAAAGCTGCAAAGCACTGTGGAATGGGCTGTGCAAAAGGCTCTTTCAGGCCATCTGTGTCTTTATCAGCCACACACCTGATGCCATATACCGGTAATGCCTGGCAGTCAATGTTAATGTTTTCATTAATGTTTCATGGCCAGTTGTTTTTTTATAAAAGGGACAGGTTTTCTCATATTTCCTTTTCTCAGTTTGCTTTTGCATTTGCAACAGGTACAGCTTGATCTGAACCAGTTAGCCTGACTTTGGAGAATCAAGGGAGATGCCTTAAACTAATGAATGCTTTTTCTGCCTCCTGGCATGTCTCCCAGTCGAACGGGCAAAGGCAAGTTCCTTTGCTCAGCTGACTTTATAGGTGGAAAAAAATACCAGTGTTGAAACTACAAAACCTGTTTTTCAAGGATGATACTTCATTTACAGGAGCTGATTTCCCCTCCACTGCAAGTATCATCCACTGTATTTACTCAGCAGAAATGGAGAGGAAGTGTGTGGTTGCAATTTACGTTGCAGATAGTGAAGTTATTTCAAATAAGCCCTCATGATGCTGGTGGGGAATGAATTCTGCTTTCTGGAATTCATGGTTTCAGTGTCTAACATGGGCTGGAGACTGGACTGAAGCAATGACCCAGCAATGACTAAGCCTCTTGTGGATGTGGGATTGCATAGTGTGAGAACAGAACCAATCTTCTAGGAGGGTTCAGTGGTTGTACCACATCCAAATCCCTCTCCTTGAGCCTATTCTCCTCCCCACCAACAAACCTTGAATTCTTACTATCTGAAAGGCCTGCACTTGTTAAAACAAAATACTCAAATAGTATCAAAACACTTCCCCAGTCTTTTGTGTGAAAGAGCCTTTCCAGATATATTATATTGTATCCCATCCTTTCTCCAAGAATCTCAGGAGTTCTTATCACAATATTCCTGACATGTAAGCCAGGGTGGGAAATAGCAATTGATCTCAGGTTGCCCAGAGAGTTTAATAGCTGAGCAGAATCTGCATTCAATTTGCCTTAGTCCAAGCCCAGCACTCTGTCACTTCTATTGACTATGTGCAGTTTTGACTTTAGGCACAATCAGTCTAAACGTAACTCTCACATCAGCTGTGGGCTTACTGTATTCCATACAACTCAACCCTTAGGAGCAACAGTTTTTACTTGGGCGATTAGCGGGGGAGTTTGCAAGCTGCACACACAGTCCCTCATATTCTGTCTTTCTCTCAAAGAACTCTCACCCACCTGGGGATTCAACTGTTTGCCCCGTGGGCAGGCAAACCTGGAGACTTCAGGTCAGCCCTGGCAGTGTGGCAGTCGAAGTTGCTGCTTCCACTTTGGGGCAGGTCTGATGTGACCTTATAGGCATTTGCACTATCCATCTCCTACGTAGAATGACCTTTTGTACCGGTGTGACTTTGGTATCATTCATTGGTCATACGCAAAAACAAAGAGGCCTTTCTTCTCTTTGGTAAGGTTGGAAAGAACTCTACTGCCATGGTTTTACACCAGAGTAGCAAGCATTTTGATACTAAGCAAACATACCTCCTTCTTCCTACCCTACGTGCAATACAGCTGGAGTGGCTCATAGCTGGCATGTAAATATTGGCTCGTATGAAAGTATACTACAATATTTACTTTGCAGGTGTTCTGCCAGATGAAGGCACTGTTCAGTACCCTGAGTAAAGTTCAGATTTCTAAAGCAATTTCTTGCCTTTGTTATTACTATTTGGAATGGGAGAAAGGGATCCTTGTACTTTGCTATAACAATGGGAAAGACCTCTCTTAAGACTTGGCTTCCTCCAGGAAGCAGGATCTGAAGCGCCCACATGAAGCTGCCTTATTCTGATTCAGACCATTGATCGGTTTAGCCTGCTGTTCTTTACTCGGACTGGCAGCAAAGCCACCAAACCCCATCTGCTGCAAGAGCAGGCAGCATGATGGAACTCATGTACTGTGCTTAGGGCACACTGTATTAACTCATTAAAGGGAAACGATCCAAATCAAGTCTTCTACAACTTTTTGATATAACAGACCCATCCTTGCCCATATTGTGAACAAGACCACATTTTCCCCTACAGTTTCTCAATTGCTTTCATCTCTTTTAAAGTGTCCAGAACAGTGCTTTTCATACACCTAACCACGTGTTGAGCAACACCCACAATTGCATTCCAGAGGCATCAGCAATAAAGTTGCGCAAACTTGCCTTGTAGCATTCATCATAAGCCACAACGTTTAAATTCTCTTCGGTCTGGGTAGTCATGCACAGTTCTCACATTAAAAAACCCCAAATATGCACCCACACATTGCTAAGCGCTCCCCGCCCAAGCGACTGATTTCTTATGGGAAACAAGGAAGCAGACTTTAAAAAATCAACACTTTTGTAAGAATTCATCATAGCACTTCACAGATGGATATCTAAGGGACATTGGACAGCTCAGCAGGGGTCTGGGTGAGGCCCTCCCTTCCCCTTTAGGATTGCAGCTTTTGGGTTTTGTTCCGCATCCATTAAACACAAACTGCTACATTTTTAAGGATTTGCAAAACATGCCCCAAGCATGGGAGCCAACTCCTAGGGGCCACGGGGGCTTCGACCCCCACAATAAAATATTTGAGGGGGCTGGGCGCCCACAAATTTGATGGGCATTCCCATTCAAATGGTGTTTGTGCATTGCATCATGTGATCGATTGTGAGGGGCGGGGCTTACCTGGAATATTTTATTCAAGTTGACACCCCTCGCTCCAAGAGAGGCGGGTTTATGATGTTACAAGCCCACAGCCAATCGGTGCAAAACTCAGCTGGTGTCTCTGCAATGTGCAGGATTGGTTTTACCTGAGCTTGATCAGGCTTTACTTGAGAAATGCTTGATAAAGTCCAAGAAAGCCTTAGAGAAAGAAAGGGAAACCAAGAACGACAGGGAAACCGTCGTTATCTCTTTAACTCAGCTCAGCCATTTATCCTAATATCCGGGAGGGCGTAAATGATTTGCTGCATTAGCCATTTGGATAATAAATAAGAGTGCTATTTACATAGATTATGATGTCCAGTGGGTATAACAACAGCAGAACTGAGAACATAATCCAAAGTTCCTACCCTGCGTGGCCCGAAGGCCTGCTAACCGAGATAACACACAGGAGACAGAAATGTAGAAAGAGCAGAAGAAAAATCAGCTGCATTGTATGAATAATAAAGCACGGTTGTTTCTGATAAGGCCTCCAGTATTATCATTATGGCTGAGTGGTTAAATACACTGGGGAAACACAGAGAAATCTGAATATCGAGGGATAGAGATAATGGGAATTCTATAGTATTTTCTGCCTCAGTAACAAGGATGTATAGGAAGCCTATGCAAACTTCCTAGAGCAGTAAACAGCGTGTGTCTGTTGCAGACAGCAGTACTTGGTGCTCCAGGAAACAGGCACAAAAGTCTTGTGTGCCAAACTATCACAAGATTGTGCATAATCGGATACGCCCCTTCCTCCTTGTGCACATGATTAAGAAACAACCAGGTTGGCACAGGCTCTTGAGTGAAATCAGGGGGTCCAGAACAAACTGTGCTGTTTATCTTCCCAAGGAACCAGGTCAGATGAAATCGGTGGTATGTGAAGAGTTTATGCTGCTAAGTGAAATGTGCAGCTATTATGCTCATGGGACTCTTTCTCTTGTGATTTGTTAGCAAAGATGGCTTGATCTAATAATTTATGCTACAGCGTACATCAATACACCCACATGCATACGCTGCACCTAAGATCTATGTAGCATTAATTAATGATGTAGTATTAAAGCTGGTGAATTTAATTAAATTCAAATATAATTTATATATTCAACAAAAGTGCCCTTTTTAAGGTGCTGGAGGGTGGAAATTTTCACTCGTGTTTAGAAGGAACACCATCATGGATGTCTTTTCATTTTCCAATGCATCAACACACTTGAACATTCAACCATAGCCAGTACCTATTTTTAAATCCCTCCCCCACTTATTAAAATTCATCAGCTGAAATTTCAATCCTAACCTCACATACCTGGGAGTAACCCCAGTGAATCCAATATGATAGGATTTACTTCTTGGGAAGACGTGGTAGGTTTGCACTGCAAATCTTTCTTTCATTTTTTTCATTCTCCCTTTCTTGTTTCAGGATCCCAGGACAGCTTTACAGTTGGCACATTAAAAACATGCAGTAAGAAACACCATAAACCAACCAAATTACTGAAGCAAACTGTAACTTTATGTTCAGCTGGTCTCACATGGGCATTTTCAGTTCTCCCCAAAAGACTTTAGCAAAACGATGTGAGTTTAAATGGCGCCAAAATCCCAGTAGTTTGTTCGTGGCTCTGCAAATTAAATTGGTTAAAACTTGCAACCCTTAAAATGCTTGTATATTTGTAGTCTGATTAAGGGCTCGTCCAGCCTTCCAATTATCCCATGCTTTTCTAGCAGTCTTCTACTCGACTTGCACTTTCCAAGCATGGTTCAGAGCAGTTTCCCCCTTGCCCTGCTCTTTTCCCAGGGAAACCCCACTCTTTAGCTCTTTTGGGTCAACATCTTTCTGGAGAAAACATGAATTGCCATTTGTTCCAATTGAGATCTGAAGAGCAGTTTTCCTCAGGGAAAGCAATGGAACAAGAGGAAGTGTGGATAAGCCCTAAGACAAAAAGATTGTTTCACATTCTTAGGCCAGGATTCCTATTTGGCAAAGATACTATTTTTAGACCAGATGGTGTCCACCTCTCTGCGTCTGGGAATGATGTCTGGTTAATGGACACACAGGACTTCACAGCCCCTTTAATCTCACTTGCCTATTAGGAATGCTTGAAGAGGGCTAGTAAATTCTGCTTTAACAGGAGAATAAGGGAAACATTTCAACAGGTGTTTTTTAAAAGTAGGCAGCAGCCTGATGCATAACCTTGAAGGCTGATGTTTTGCTCACAGATAGTCAAACCTAATGATACATTTACAGCATGTTTTGATAGTAGTGAAGGACACCATTTGGAGATTAATTCACAAGAAGTGAAGCTTCTTGCTTCATAATACAACAATGGAATAAAAAGCTTTAGATGGAAAGAAGGACGCCCAGTTGAGTGAAATGTCCTTGCTTGTTGTCTTGATGCTTCTGATAAAGTCTGACCTCAGGAGAATTCCTCCCAATGGCATCAACATTTCCATCTGCTTCATTTTCTATTGGTGATATTTGAAAGTCCCCTCTGACAGTTTTCTAGCTTGGACAAAGAGGGCACACACCCATCACCCCACAAAACCTACCAGAAGTTTAACTTGTTGAGAGCCTTCTTGGTACACATGGATGTGACCTCAGGCCTTTAGCCCACTGAATTTAACTGAGACTTGAATCCATGAGGCATTTACACTTTTCCAGCATCTTCTGAATTTACAAATGTTTACTCTGGAGTACGTCCCACTGAGATCAATGATGCTTACACCCAAGTTGGTGTACATGCGATTGCTATCTTAATCTTTGTGAAAAAAGGCATGCAACACTCAAACTATATTTTATTGTTATTGAGAAAATCTTCCCCAGCTAACACAATCACTCAGGATTGGATTGTTGCTTGGAATGTAGTTGTCTTGACAGATGTCATGGGTATCTGTTGAATCGAAGCATCTGTTATAACCAGAGTTATGTTGTATGTCACAACTCTCTCTTGCACCATAATGGAACTTTACCTGCGATGTTTTTAAACAATAAAGGTTTCATTCAGGGGCCTTTCTCAACTGTAGCTTTCTGTTAGCCTCCAAAGCCAGTTGGTTTACTTGAGCCAAGGAGCTGCTGTAACAGACAGCCTTTCCATCTTTCCTCTTGCAAACATGCACAAAGGTCTCCTATTATTTCTAAGACCCTCCTGCAATGTTCACTAAAGAACATGCAAGATGAATTTTGTGGTTGGCCGTCCCAAAAAGTTTGGAGTCTAGTTGGTTCTGGAATTGTACTGAAGCGATGTAGAGCAGATGCCAAAGATAACTCTGAGATAATTCTGATGTGGAATGGCTGGTTGACCAGCAAAACTAACACCATTCTCCGCCCCCACCCTTTGGGGATGCTGTAGCTCTGGACTTCCTGCATCAAGAAGGAGTTTGGGCCAGATGGACTAAAAGCATCACCTCCATTTCTTTGATTCTACACAATGAGAGCAATGAAACAGATAGGGAAGCAGCCTTATCTGCCCATGTTCTGTAGGACACATACTAAATATGGCCAGCCATGCTATACGCAGGTCTATGAAGTGGTGGCGGTAACGGCCAATAAATCATTCCTCTCCACTCCATCCACCTGATGTTTTCCAAGGAGTGAGAAGGAAGATCTACCAGCTTGGGAAGCCTCTTTAAGTCACTGTAGTGCTTTTTCTCAAAATCTTGCTGGTAAAGGGGTTTTCACTTGTCACCTATGACATCTGTTGCCATTGCTTGGATCATTTCAGGCTCGTTTGATTGAGGATGTGAACATAGTGATAAAGGCTACCATGTGTTCTTTAGATCCGTGTGTGTCTTGGCTGATCTTAAGTCCTGGGATTTCTTGGAATTTAAGTCATGATAACACATCTTCCCTGAAAGGCAGCTTGCTCTCTATTACTTTGCAATGTGCAGCCACAGCATAACATTGTGTGCATTTCTAGGGGAAACCAACCAGTCAGGAGTACATTGCTTGGGCACATACTGAGTGATTGGTATGTCCTTTCTTATAGTAAGAACCTGAGAACTGGGAGGCAAGGATTAGTGTGTAAGCCACAATGTTGCCTGCTCTTTTAGTTCGGCATAGAGACTTTCCTAGATGTCCATCGGAAAATCAAAACCTATTACATTTCAAGCCAATCCTTGACCTTTTAACACCTATCGACCATCAACTATCATTTGTAAAAAGCTGTCCGTTTTAAACCAGCATTTGTTGGTTGGTTGGTTGGTTTGCAGTGCAGAGAGGATACAATAGTCAGCCATTTACACAGACCGGTCATTGATATTTCCTAGACAAATGTTTGACTTCTAATTAAGCCTCGGAGTGTACACTGATCTTAAGGCTTTATGTCTATCTGACACCATTGATTTTCAAGAGGAGAGAAGTGTTTTATTCCGCCCGTTCCGCTATTCATTTGGCCTGCTGTTATTTTCGGAGACAAACCACTCATGAAGATTTATATCTGCTCTGCTTGTAGCATTGGCCACCAATAGCTATTTGATCTTCACTGGTGAGATTCTACAATAAGAGCAGAAGCCCCTGAAGTTTAGGAAATTGTGAATGATGTGCAGAGTGGATAGGTTAGTTACCCTTTCTCAAATAGGGATGAGTGAGTTGATCAAGCTTGTGTTTTCGGTTTTCCTGTCTGAAATTCACTACATCAGTTTTTTGGCAGGGGGATTCAAGTCCTCGTGAAAATTCATCAGAATTTTAGCACAGATTTTTCTTAATATATATTGGCCAGATAAATCTTTGGCCTGGCCTTGCTAGGTTTGAATGATGAAATCTGGAAGCAGAGGAGCAAAGCACAGGTCAGGACTTTGGTGGAGCTGGAAGCCCTGGCAGATGGCTCACCTGCCACTTCCACTTGCCCTGTTGCTTCCCCCCAGGAATACCAACTGTTTACCCCTGAATCGGGGCCAACGTCAATATGGCTTTCTCTGGATTGACATTTGCTCCGGTTTAGAGGGTTTTCCAGCAGAAAGTCGCAGCGCAAAGGCAAAAACCTCTCAGGCCCATGCCTGGAAAGTGTGGGACAAGCAGAAGACCACTTGGACCCATTCTTTCTACACAGGGGGCAAGTGTAGATGTGCCCAGAGATGAGCAAGTTTAGGATGAAGATACCTTAAAACAGAAAGCAACCTTCATTGGGCAAATTCTGTGGTTTACTGGTTTCCTAGTCTGTAAGCTGTTAGAGCTAGCTTCGTGGATGGACAAATGAAATAAGGAGACCAAGCATAGCATTTTTGTTCATGGACTCACAGACCACACAATCACATGCCCCCCCTGGCTCTGCTATAGAGCATCCCTTGTTCCTGCTGCTTCCCCCTCCCCACACATTTGTCTGGGGACCAGACTTATTCAGACATACTTATTCAACTCGGGAATGGGTTCATTAGATCCTGGAGGAGATCAATTGTGTGGAAAAGGGAATGGATTAGGCCTTTCCCTCCTCTCCATGATGGATCCATGTCCCGCCCCCCAGCACTAGCTTGGAACTTGCATTTAAGGAATCAATGGAGCAGACAGATTTGTAGCATTCTTGTGAAATAGGTATCCGTTTGCTTCTTTAACTTCCCAAATCTGACATCTAAATTGTCAGTGGCCCTCCAGCACCCAGCTTCGCCTCTGCCACATTTTCCCGTGGGCTTTTCTTTCTCATCTACTTGCCTGTCACTGCTGATTGATGTAACAAGGCAAACCTCATTAATTTATGCATAGGTGTTAATGTTTTGCTGGGTATCAAAAAGTACCTCAGGTCCTCTTGCATGAGAAATCTGTTAGTTTGAATCTGTCATTCCCTCGAGTCTTGCAGATCAAAATCTATTACTCTCCTATGCTCAGCTGTTAAGGTCCCCAGTCATCTAGGCCATAAAGGGATACCTGTTTTTGTTTTATTTTGGGGCCTGATTCAGGGTGCTTGGGCTTACTTTAGGTGCTGGTCCTGAATGCTCATGCAGCTGCAATATCTGTGGTTGTGCCTTCTCACACATGTCCCTCCCTGGGTACTGAGATCAGCTGATGCACAGCCTCACTCTGCACCCCTTCTATTTCTACTGAGAGCTGCAGGGTCTTTTATGCAGTGACCCCCTTTCAAAAGTGATTAACTTCTCCCTCCACATTGTAGACCTTGCCTCACAGAAAATGTTTTTGTCTATATTGCTTTTGAACTTGTCCTCACCTCCGTTCTTAAGCTGGGTGCTGCTCTTTTGTGTCTTTGACTTGTGATATCTTGCTGTTATCTGGATATTTTGTTTACCTGCATAGACCCTCGTTTAACCAAAGGTCAGTGCAAACAATGATCCATCCATCTATTGTGTTTTTATCTGCTGCTCTGCCTAAATGCACTCCGGTAATAAAATATGACTCCTTTATTTACAAACACCTGCCAAGGTATGTGCACCCTTCAAAACCCTCCTATGTGAAAAGCTTTTAGTGCTGCTCCTTTACAAAAGAAAGCACAGATAAACCAAAACGCAGATCTGTTATAGACATTGTTGTGTATCTATAGGCAAGCTATTCAATTTCTCACTCCATGAGCACATTCTGTGCAAAGTGATAGGAAAGAATTCCCAAACTCTCAGCAAAACTCCAAAGGAGAGAATGTCTTGATTGTATCAATCATTTTGAGGTGCTGGGATGGAAGCAGAGTATCATTAATGAGACAGCTGCATATTTCAATATACTTTTTTTAAAAGTCTGTTAGAAATATTTGCTGGAAACGCCATTAACATTTCCAGAAAGGAAAATATGAAAGACACAGCAAGTCATGCTGGCAATCTCTAAATTTAAAGGGTGAATAAATATAGATTGCTTTCATTTCTTCCTCTTTTCTAGACCTGTCTCATGCCAAATGGCAGAAATGCCTATCTTGAATATGTTCTTCAAATAGACCTAATAAGCTTGTGACCCTCCCAGATATTGCTGAGTTCCCACTGCCATCAGCCCCCAGCCAGCATGGATGATGGGAGTTGTAGTCCAACAACATCTGGGAGGGTCACTGGTTCTTCGCCCCTGCACAAGTCACACTTTATGCAGTAGAAAGTTACCTACCAGTGCACAGCTGTTTGCTATGGTGGTGCAGCACAAAGTGTGAAGAGAAGGCTCGTGTCTGTAATCCGATGCACACACACCACACATTGGCCAGTCACAGCTTTTCAGTCCATCTCACCTCTCCTTGTCTTTGGAGACATTTGTTTCCCCTGAGCTCTTTACAGCTTTCATTGCAAAATGTGCAGCAAACATGTTGACCAAATAGATGCAGTGGGAAGGTAAACAGCATTTCCGTGCGCTCTGGTTTCCGTCACAGTGTTCCAGAAGCGGTTTACTTTAGTCATGCTGGCCGCATGACCTGGAAAGCTGTCTGTGGACAAACGCCAGCTCCCTTGGCCTGAAAGTGAGATGAGCGCCACAACCCCATAGTCGCCTTTGGCTGGACTTAACCGTCCAGGGGTCCTTTACTTTTGTCCTTTACCATCAAATAGCCCCAAACAATGTACCCATTTATTCACTGAAGGCATTGGTTGCCAACTTCAACACAGTTTAGGATTCTTGAGCTTTTTTAAGACAGACTCCTTGAGCTCCCCCTCCCCCAACACACACAAAAAATGCAATTTTCAATTGGCTTGCCTAAGATCCGGGACAAAGCACCACCTTTCAGAAATTCCCCCCAGATGGCCATCTTAGAAATCCCGGTAATGTCCAGGAAAATCTGGGTGTATGGCAGCCCTAACACAGTTTGAACCTGGCTAATGGGCATTGCATTGACTGGCACAGCTTAGTTTCTCTTAGGGCGAGCCTTCTGCAATTCCCGCCCCCGTGATGCCCCCTCAATTACCTTCCTCAAAGGAAACTGCGAATGTTACACCTCGGGACCCGCCATCGGAAACGATTGAAGACCCAATGGGACGCATCAATAAAATCATCCAAATGTCGGGTGATAAATCTGCGAGAGGGTTTCCTCCGACGGACTCAATTTCTCCCTCCCTGGGTATTTCTCTGTCAAGTTGTACCAAGAATTTTGAAATGAAGAGACTTCCTGTTCAGGGATCTACTTTCAGTGGATCATCCACGGTGTGCCAACAGTCGAACCAAATTGTTAAAAACTTTAATTTGGAGGGCTCCTCACAGTTACCATCTTCGCAAAGTAAAATAACTGACTTTTTTGTTACATCTTCTGTCTCTAACAGAGAGTCTGCCCCCCCTCCGTTTTGACTGTTAAAAGAACAACACAGAAGTCCCCAGCTAGCAGTCCTAAGTTGGAACATTGCTGGCTGGAAAAGGAAAAGATTAGATCCCGAATTTCTGTCCTATATAAACTCTTTTCAGATAATCCTTTTGCAAGAAACATGGGAAGAAGATAAAATAGATATAAATGGCTTTGAACTGATATCACTTCCAGCTACCCCCTCCCAGAAAGGTGGCCGGTCCAGAGGCGGTCTTGCAATTGCCATATCGTTTAAAATGAGAGCTAAACTCTTGCTGGTTCAGACTTTTCCTCCTTTTGCTTTTACTGGTCTGATTTCAAGTGAAAAATTCTCACTATTAATCACCAATGTTTATCTACCTCCAGGTGGTCTTATATCAGACCTCCATTATAGATGGGATTCCCTGGAAGATCATTTATTGGCATGCTATGCTATGTACCCTAATATTCCATCGATAATGGGTGGTGACTTTAATGCACGTACAGCCGCCAACTGGAATGGGATAATTAAGGCCAAGTGGTGGGTATCTCCCCCCTACCCAAAATCTGATTTAATCTCTTTTACATCAAGAAGATCTAAGGACATCAGAGTGAATGAGGTGGGAGTCCTTCTTTATCAATTGGCCATTCGTATGAATTTGAACATTTTAAATGGCAACTGCCCTCCAGACGTGCCAGGTGAATTCACTCACTTGGGCACGTCATCAAATAGTGTCCTAGATTATCTTCTAGTTTCAGAAGACCTATTTTCAAACTTCTTTTATTTCAAAGTAGATAATATACATTCCAGTGACCACCTACCTCTAGCGGCCAAGCTAACGCTTGACTGGCACCCGGTTAGCGGTACACACCCAATTCATGTAGGTTTAAATGCCACAGCTCAAGTAAGAGGCATTAAATGGTCTATGAAACAGGCCCAAAAATATGCAGAATTCTTCCAGAGGAATATCTCCGAATCCCTTATTGTCTCATTGGCGGAGTTGTCTGAACCAAATAAGATACTGGAGTGGTTCTCCCACTTCTCGGCAGATTTAACTAGCTTCTTTACGATGCCGGCTCACCTGGTTAACCGAGACCAACCCAGGTTCGGTGCACCTTGGTTTGATGCCAAATGTAAGCAAGCTAGACTCTCTCTCTGTTGTATCTACAACAGATATAAATCTTCTGGAGCTGAAACTCTCCCCCCAGAGTACTTGCAGGCCAAAATTGCTTACAAACAGGCACAGAAGTCAGCCAAGCACGAGTGGCAGCTAAGACGCTGGCAAGCGCTGATTGCTGCCTCTAAGCCTCGCAGCTCTCGCGGTTTTTGGAATTTAATCAACAAAAGATCGAGGAAATACCCATTGACGGTTATCCCAGCCCCGACATGGGAACAATTTCTAAGAAAATATTTCTCCCAGACAGATATCTCTAACACTCAATCTGATACTCTTTCAAGTCATTTGCCCATATGGCCAGATACTGACCCGGAGGAAATAGTAGATTTAATTGCTAAACTGAAAACTGATAAAGCCCCAGGGCCCGATCTGATCCCGGCGGAAGCTATTAAACAACACCCAACATGGTGGGCTCAAATTCTTGCAAAAATCTTTGATGCAATCAATGCCACGGGCCAGATACCTAGATCATGGAAGGAGTCCATCAGAATTCCTATATATAAAAAAGGACCACCAGAAGACCCAGGAAACTATCGTAACATCAGTTTATTATCAACCATCGGGAAAATCTATACTCGCTTCCTGCTAACCAGACTAACCCAATGGGCCGAAGATTCCAATCTGATAGGCCATGAACAGGTTGGGTTTAGACCAAATTGCGCTTCTATTGACCATGCTATAATTCTATATCATTTGGTGCAGAAGTATTCTTCCCCTACTCATGGTCTTCTATGTGCCGCTTTTATAGACCTGAAGGCGGCTTTTGACAGTATCTCTAGAGAGCTGTTATGGGAAAAACTGGCAAAGTGGGGCATAGATAAAAGGCTGTTGTGGCTTATGATTAAATTACATGAAGGGACGGCTGCTAGGGTGAGGTTAACACCTGAGGGCGATCTCACAAACTCTGTACTAATAAATAAGGGGGTACGACAAGGGTGCATCCTTGCCCCCTACCTTTTTAACCTCTATATTAGTGACATGAGAACGCCCCTAGCTGAGGCCCAAACCTCCATTCATGCACCCAGGCTTGCAGACTATCGCTGCCCCTTATTATTGTACGCTGACGATGCGGTGATCCTCTCTTATTCTCGAATCGGTTTGAGGAGGGCCCTTAAGATTTTTGTGTTATACTGCCAAACAAATTTACTTACTATTAACCATTCCAAATCTAAAGTCCTAATTTTTTCCAGGAGTCGTAAACTGTATAGATGGGAACTCGAGGGGAAGCCAATTGAACAAGTTTACAAATTTCAATATCTAGGAATTTACTTCCAGTATAATATGGGATGGAAAGCGCATATCACATACTTACAAAATAAGGTTAAAGCCCTTATCTATGCTCTATTACGCTTCTTCTTTACTGAGGGGGCTATGCATGTTCCATCCGCCTTAAAAGTTTATAGTGCGAAAGTGGTTGCAACTATGGCCTATGCGGTCCCTTTATGGGGCGCCTTTGTAAACCTCTTGCCTCTGGTGACATTGCAAAATCTTTTTCTAAGACGCCTTTTGAAACTACCCTCCTGTGTAAGCAACTCTGCCATTCGCCTAGAACTTAAGATCCCCTCCCTAGAGATTCTGATGTGGAGACATGCCTTTAATTATTGGCTGTCCCTTTGGCATAAATTGCCAAACTACCATCTTATTCAGTGCCTTTGGAGAGATGAATTCACCAGCTCATGGGCAACAAAAATCCATTCCAAACTGTTGTCTTATGGAATCTCTCCTTCCGATATACTTAATTTAGACAGCAAAAAAGGTCATCAAACAAAGACTGGAGGAGGTAGATTTGCAACAAAATCTTACTACAGGTGGAGGTACATGTTCCCCGATAAATCAGGGCATTACATCTATGTCCCAGATACCTCGATATCTGTCTACTTTATCGGCTGCGTCGCATAGATTCGCATTTGTTAGAGCCAGATTTAATGTGTTCCCCTCAAATGTGCTGAGCAATAGATTTTCTAACGGTAAAACCTCTGTTTTATGCGCATGTGACAACAAATCAATAGAATCCCTCTATCATATCTTGTTTAATTGCCCCTTACACGTTGTTCCCCGATCAAGGATCCTGAGTTCAATCATTCTGGAAATTGCTGCTAAACCACCGGAATTACATCTAGCTTATCTACTCCAGGACATTGACTCTTGTAGAACATTACAGGTTGCTAGATTCCTGATTTCAGTTCTTTCATATAAAAGACTTCATGGAATGCTGCATGACTATTAAAAATCCAGTAAACTCTATGCACCATCTTTATCCTCAAGGCCATAACACGGTACATCTAGAGATTGTAAATAATGTGAAGGAGATTATGCGTTGAAATATTTTAGTTGATATTTTAGATTGTAAAATGCTATTTTATCTATTGATTTGTTTTACCTTGTGGGCTTATAGCCGAATAAAGTATTATCTATCTTTCTCTTAGGGCTGCCATTTTCACACATTTCTGTTGGATAACCTAACACACGTACAGCAGGACATCTGACTCGCCAAACCTTAGCTTTTGATTAGTCTCTAGGACATGATGGCATCAGAGATAAATCTCAGGATCTGACAGTAACTGGACTACAACCCTGAATAAAAAGAAAGAGAGTGCTTGTATCCAGACACACTCGTAAAGCTAATAATCTACACTAGTGGATTTTATTGAGGCCTAGCGTATACCAAATAACAACAACAAAAAACAACACCTTTAAAAAACCTGATCAAATAATTCCTGGACTATATCCCCTAGGCTGCAGCTGAGTGTTTGAATGTCCCCTCTGAAAAACAAAAGCAAAACATCTCTACAATATCAAGGAGAAGGCTAGGTTGCAATATTTCCCTCTGATTTTTTTAAAAAATGTAATTTTCCCCAGTCGTCGTCTGGAGTAATGCAGTCCAAGAATAGTCTGTCATATGATCTGCTGTTTGTGTAAACAGTCTTATTGGTTCATTTAGATATAATGGAAGCTAAGAAAAAAATCAGAAGTATGAAGTCTCCTAGGGAGGCTTTCACCGTGATTCTGGAAAATTGGGAAGAGCTAAGTAGACTTTGAGGCTTTTTTTTATTATTAAAAAATGCAGCTCTATAGCCTGCATCTCTGGACATGAAAATAGGTGGCAAAACTACATTGTTATCCGTGGGCAGAGAGGGGGGCGCTGAATTAACTTTATAAAAAGGCACACCGACCCAACACTGCAATATCTAACATGGATTCTTTAATGCCATGCCCTTTTCTCTCTGACAGTGTCTGATGTTCTCTTCAGCTATAGCTGGAATGTTTGTCCTTAAAAGAGAAGGACAGGATCATTCAGGGTCTCCCCACCCCTTTCCTCCACATCCAAGCTGAGACGTGTCTGTATCCTCTTCTAAAACAGTTCACACTGATTGCTAATATCGCAAATATGACACTGTATTTTGCTGCCTCTTCTGTATAGCTGAATCTTCAGTCACTAGCTATTTTTGTGAGATTGCAAGGGGAGATAAGTCTCTGGCCCCTTGAAGAACCCCAGAACTCCAGGAGGCTGTCACCAGATAAACCTGCTCCCACACGAGCTGTCTAAGAAGTGGTACTGGCGGAGGACAGGCAATAATGGCATGGCAGCTAAAACTTCAATATGGTGTTCAGCCCGCCCAACACTAGAAACAGTAATGGCCAATAGGAAGGAGGCACCGGATGTTAAGTCAGTCTATTGGTCCTCCCAGTTTTGTCTTCTGTATCCTTGCCCAACCTGGTACTCCTTCAGCATCAGGGAAGGGGGAAAACCTGTGACCCTGAAAATGTTGTTTAGATCAATTGGGTACCTGATAAACATTTTATTAGGTCTTGTTCCTGATCAGTCACTGCCGGTTCAGACCCCATGAACGTATATGTGAATTTAGCATTTACAGTGGTACCTCAGGTTACATACGCTTCAGGTTACAGACTCTGCTAACCCAGAAATATTACCTCGGGTTAAGAACTTTGCTTCAGAATGAGAACAGAAATTGTGCTCTGGCGGTGCAGCAGCAGTAGGAGGCCCCATTAGCTAAAGTGGTGCTTCAGGTTAAGAACAGTTTCAGGTTAAGTACGGACCTCCGGAACGAATCAAGTACTTAACCCGAGGTACCACTGTATTTATTTTTTTTGCACTGACCTGCATCACTTTACACACACTTCCATTGAACTGCGTTTGCCATTTCACCTCCTGTTCACTCAGTTTGGAGGGGTAGTTTTGGAGCTCTTCACAATCCCTTTCATTTGAGCAACCCTGAACACTCTAGGGTCATGAGGAAATGTGGCCACCTTGTCACTCATCCCTAACTCTTGAATGTTTATCAACGAATTAAAAAGCACAGAATACTGATCCTTGAGGGACTCTACTTTCTATATCTCTCCATTTGGAGAACTCTCCATTTGTTCCTATTCACTGCTTGCTGCTACTTAACCAATTCCTGATCTGCAAGAGGACCTCTCCTCTTATTCCAGGATTGCTAAGCTTTCTCGGGATTCTTTGGTGGGGTACTTTGTTGAAAGCTTTTCAGAAGTCCAAATACACTTACATCCAGGGCTTTTAAAATAGAAAAAGAGGTGTCAGAACTTCTTTTTAGGGCGAGCACCCACCCACAGCCACTTTCAGTGCCATCAAACGGCAAAATAAACCCCATTGCCTTATGCTGCTGCCCTCAGACTCCGCCACACCAATTGTTGCACTGCCCCGATCGCCGTGATGCCTGCCATCTCTGACACTCAGTCACGAGCATCATGCCAACTGCTGCCTCCACTGTGCAGCCATGAGCACCATGAGCCGTGCAGCCCCAAGGAAGGAATGGAGCGCTAAAGGGGTGCCGGAACACACCAAAGAGGTGCTGGAACTCAGTTCAGGTGAATTCTGGCTGGGAAAACTCCCCTGCTTCTATCTTTATTTATTAAATTAAAGGATGGTTGTATACCACCCTTCAGACAAAGATAACAGAGCAATCTACAACATAATAAGAGAACACAAAATATATAATAAACGAAAACAAACCAATGACCCCGCCTCCAACAAACACATTTTAAAGGCCATGTCAATCAGTCAAAGGGTTGATTACAGAGAAATGTTTATACCTGGCGTCAAAAGATATGTAATGAAGCCTCCCAGCTTGTTGATGCACTCAAAAAAAACTCTTAATAGGTTCATAAGAAAGGACTTCCCTTGCAGAATCCCCTTGAAGAAGCCATGCTGGCTGTACTTCAGCAAGGCTTGTTCTTCTATATGTCTGGTTATTTTATCTTTAACAATGCTTTCCAGCAATTTTCTGGGACATATGCTTTGCTAACTGGCCTGTATTTTCCAGAATTCCCCCACTGGATCCCTTTTTTCAAAACTGGTGTCGAATTGGCTACTTTCCTGTCCTCTGGTTATGGAGGCTAATCTGAGGGACAAGTTACATGTTTCTGATAGTAGATCAGCAATTTCACGTTTCAGTTCTTTGAGAACTCTTGAGCGGATGCCATCTAGACCCGGCAATTTGTCAGATTTTATGTCACGATTATCTGCCTCAGCTCCTTGGAAGCATTGTCAGGTGCATTTTTCACATGGATGAATTGTCTTTATTCATACGAGGTATACGGGGCTACACACCCTACCTCCATCAACATCCTGTATTATGTGCTGTCCTTGGGAGACAAAAGCTTGCTTCACAGTTAACATTGTCCTTTCCCCTATCCAACACCCACAGAGTCTCATGAAAAGGCTGTGATGGAAAACAGGATTTCATTTCCCCTCACTCCCGTGCTTTGAAGGATTCCGCACAGTCACACCACAGGTAAGAACAGTTATGTTTTGTTTTGCTTTAATTAAGTGTGACGTTTAGGGCTGTGTTTATTTACAATACGATTATTGTTCTTTAATCTTTAAGATATTAGGAAGTAGTCATAGGTCAGTGCTAGAGCATTATGCAGAAGTCTCCAATCCCTGGCTTCTCGAGTTACAATGATCATTTGGCAGGAAATATATTTTTTTGCCTAAGACCCTGGGTAGTTGTTGCCAGTCAGAGTAGACAATGCTAGGCTAGATGGGCAAACACTTTGAGCTGGTGCAAAGCTGTTTCCAAATTCTGCACTAAGAGCTGGATTCAACCACCTGTGCAAATTAAGCAAATGTATGTAAACATGCTTATTTTGTGCATTTCTGCTTTGTTTACTTACCATATTTTTTGTTCTATAGGATGCACTTTCCCCTCCAAAAACGAAGGGGAAATGTGTGTGCGTCTTATGGAGTGAATGCAGGCTTTCGCTGAAGCCTGGAGAGCGAGAGGGGTCGGTGCGCACCAGGGAGCCCAGCGCCAACTGCCACTGTGCTCCCGGGGGTTCAGGCAGCTATCCGCAAGCCTTCTGAGTGCAGCAGGAGTTCCCGCTGCACTCAGAAGGCTTGCGGATAGCTGCCTGTTCAGGGGGCTGGGGTCGGGGGAAGCTCGGGCTTCCACCGTCCCCAGCCCCACAAGCTCCAGGAGCAGCAGCTAGGTTGCACGCAATCTTGCCACCACTCCTGGACCTGTTTTGGGGGCTGGGGTCGGGGGAAGCTTGGGCTTCCCCCACCCCAGCCCCACGGCTAAAAACGAAGCCGTGTGCAGCCTCTCCTGGCTGGAGAGGTTGCACGCGGCTATGGCAGAAGCTGTCTTGGCTTCTTTGCTCTTTGGGGCTGAGGGGGAAAAAAAATTCTTTATTTCCCCCCTAAAAGCTAGGTGTGCCCTATAGTTCGGTGCATCCTATGGAGCGAAAAATACGGTACTCACTTATTTCATATTTCAGACTTTGGGTCCTAGGGATTTTGCTAGTGATGCAGTGAAATGTTCAGAGCACTGTCTGAAACTTCAGTTCTCAATACCCAGAAATCTATTCAGACGACCACCATGAATTTTACTGAAAATTTAAAACATACCTGTGCACATTTACCTGGGAGTAAGTTAATTGAACTAAGGGTGCTTACTTCTAAGTAGACATGTACCGGCTTGCACTTTAAATATCCTAGAAAGAAAGTGAAATAATCTGACAGATCACAGTTGATTTTACCATGAAAACACCTCTGTTTAGCATAATGCTGAAAGGGGAGAGGAGTTTTGTTATGTAATGAAGAACCTGAGTCCGTTCGAATTGCTGAGTTGGGTGGTGCTGGGAAGATTGTGAACATTATGTTAGGTTAAAAATGTATTTATTGGTTTAAAACTGTCTGTTCAAGAGCCCAAGGCAGCTAAGAGCAGCACATTTAAAACAAATAGCATGAAAACACAGTAAAATAGCGCAATGAGACAGAAAACAGCGAAATTACTATAATTGCAGTAGATGACAAGTCACAATAGACACCATCTTTCCCCAGAGAGCTCCCCACAAAGCCTGGTTTTAACCACAGGGCAGGATGCATGTAATGATGGGGTTAGAGTGGTTTCATTGAGGAGGACCATTCCACAGCTATGAAGTCAGGACTGAAAAGGACTCACTTCTTGTGTCTACCACTACATCTCAGTCAACATGGAGGAACATGCACATATTTTTCTGGGTGGAATGCACCCCTGGCTGGTAAGGCCCCAAATATGAGCGGCAGGGAAACTTTGAGGTCATGGCATTTTTGTTTTGAGCAAGATTTTAAGCCACCTGGATCTGGTGGGGCTACTTTTCTCTATGAGCATCCTGTCTTGTTTATCTTCCAGCAACTGTTGTTGCCTGGAAGGATAACAGGGAGATTTCTAGATCCTCGCTGTGCATAATTTAGTGCCAATAAAGCTGCTAGTGCAGATCTTTAAGTACAAAGCCAGGATCCGTACATGTCTGAAAATATCTTTTTGCAGCCATAAGGGGCAGAATTCCCTGTTAGAAAAACGTAATGAAAGCTGCAATTTTCCGGAAACTGAATATTGCCTTGAGTACAAGGTTTTCATGCTTTTTCTGACCTTGCATACAGTAATACATGCACACGGCCCTGGTGGAGCTTTGCGTATCTTCTGCGTGGTTCCTCTAATTCTACATAAGGAACAAAAGCAGATAGGAAGACTGTTCCAGAACCATAAGAGGATAAATTCCCTGTCTGCCCATGTACAGCCCCTGCTTGCTACACACTTGCCTCTATATTTCCCACCCTGGAGCTATTTAAAAGCAGGAACTCCTCAAAGTAAATTGCAGGCAACTCCACTCCTGAACATAGCTGTCAAGTGTCCCTTGTTTGAAGGGACAGTCCCTTATTCCAGGGCCATGTCCCGCTGCTGTCCCTTATTGATGGATGTCCCTTAAATGTCCCTTAAATGATGTCCCTTAAATTTCAAAGGAAGTAGCTCCTCTCCCTCCCTCCCTGCCAGCCAGGGAGGAGGGAGGCTCCAACTGTGTCGCTTGGCTGTGTTGCTCACCCAATAAGAAGTCTAAGAACGATTGGGGGGTGGAGCTTGCATGCCTTGTGTGTGGCTAGTTAATGCAAGCTGAGGGGTTTTTTGAATGTTGGACGCCATTTTGTTGCACGTGTTGCTGCAAACTTTGCAGTGCAAAGCCAGGCCGGGGAGCCATCTTAAGTTGAGGCTGCATAGGCCTTGTGGTGCATGTGATTCAGATTCTATTCAGTTGAACCACTGGTTACAAAGTTGGTTGGACAGTGTTCTCGGAGCTACCAGCATGAGTTTGACCAGACTGCAGGAGGACAGAAAGACTGGAGTGCCTGGAACAGGTGAGGCTGCAGGTCCCTTATTTTGGCTGCTGGTCCCTTATTTTCAAATCTGTAAGTTGACAACTATGCTCCTGAATGATTCATGAGAGTGCCATTAAAACGTGCACTCATTTGCTATGCATTCACAATGGTGTAACAATGCAACAGTGCAATCGTTTTGCCATGTCGCAATAAACTTGCTTGCTAGAGTATTGTTTGAAATATTTGATGGTGTTTTTCCAGGTGGCTTTTGAATTAGACTCAGATTTTCAAATTTGAATCTGGAGGGGTGTAAAGCAGTGAAACTAGGATCCCTCAAATTTAATTTCACACAGATGATCCCAGAAAGGTGCCATCTGTTGTACGTTGACAAATACAGAGAAGATTTTAATGGGATGTAGATATTCTATCATATGTGATAGATATACAGATAAGGCCATCCTCTACTGAAAAATGTTGATTGCACATTTAGAGAGGCACAAATGTGAAGACTTTCCTCCCCAAATTGATTGGGGTTGGTCGTCCAGTGTTTTTGTGGTAGGGTACCTGGTGGCTGATTCAAGATTTGTGCAGTTTTAATTGCATTGCAAACTTCAGATAAGTGCAAATTTCAAAGGATAGCTCCTTTGGTTTGTGCATTATTTGGCAAGTGCTTTGAGATTAAGCAGCATATGCATCTTGTGAAATAAAGCTAATGCTACTCCCTGTTTCTATATTTGTAGATATTACAGAAACATCACAGTGATTTATCAATCTTTCCTCTTGAGAAGTGGGGTGGGTCAGTCTATTTTAGGTCTGTGTCACTTTCACACGCTTTCATTCATAAGTCTGTTCATGCCCTTTCCAAATCTATCTATGCTTTAAAAAAAAATCTACATGAAAATTCAGGTTTAAATGTGTATTTCTGAGTGCATAGATGTGGTTAGTAGATGCTTCTTCCAACACTGAGAATCATGTACAGGGAGCACATGGTGTTTTTGTGCATGGGCAGTAGTAATGTTTGCTGGCAGCCCACATGACAAACCAACAGCTGTTTAACAGCTGTCTCTTCACGTCTCCTGTTAAATTGCCTCAATTTTAAACCCATAGAGGTTTCAAAATGGAGATTCTCAGGAATGCCTTGATTAAATATCTTCTGCCCCACATTTGCACAGGAGGTAGGGTTGCCATATTCTGAAAAGTGAAAAACCGGACAGAGTTGTTAAGCTTCGTTTTGCTGCTTTTCTTTTCTTTATAAGGATTTTTTTAATATATAAAAATAGCCCAACTTGCCATACATCCAGGCTTCCCCAGACATTTTGCCGATTCAGCAAAAATCTGCCTGGACACCATTTTTCTGAGTGATTCTCGGATGTATCTTATGGCAGCCCTAACAGGAGGCCTTATGTCAGGGCAGCCCAACTTTTCATACCAAGTGGGTCCCAAGAGTACTTTGGTATGGAACCTGCGTGCTGCACACTGCCTTGTCACGTGGGGAGGGGAATGAGGCCCAAACTGGACACCCCCAGCCTTTGCACTGCCTTTGGACTGCCCTACCTTAGGTGGAAAATGTCCCATTTGGATGAGGGCACCTAAAAGGTGGGAACTCCAGGCTTAATTTTGATACTGGCTGTGTTGTGTTGAAACAGGCAACCACTGAAATTCTTACAGGCCTAGAAGTAATAAAACCCACTGTTATGCAAACCCAAATGTAATTGTCCTCTCTTGCTTCCTTAGTGAGTGATTATTTCTAATACTCTAATGCTCGTAACAGTAACTAAAAGCTCTTCATACCATTGTTACAAATTAGTGACTAGCCTGTGTCTCCAGGCTTGCAAAACAAAATCATCCTGTGCTACATAACAGGCAATAATACAATGAGCACAATGTGGAACTGTGTGGAAAATTTAATCTACTGAAGTTTCCACCCATTGCTAGAAGCAAAGGGCATCTTCAGTAGGTTCTGTGATAGTACTGAAATGATAATTCTTCTGTCTCAGCCCTATTGTGGGGGAGAAGCTTGCTCATGAGTAGCCTATCAAGGGCCTCTTGGTGAGGGGATGGCGGTCAACCAATTGAGGTTGAATCTTGACAAGGCAGAAGTACGGTTTCTCGGGGACAGGAGACAGGCAGGTGTGGGGGACTCCTTGGTTCTGAATGAAGCAGCTGTACCCCTGAAGGACAAGGTGCACAGGCTGGGAATCATTTTGGACTCATAACTGTCCATAACTGTCCAAAGTCCAAAGTCACCTTTGAAAGTGACTTGGAAACTACATCTAATCTAGAATGCTGCATCTAGAAATGACTGGGAATTGCCGCCTGGACCATATAGCACGAGCCCTAAAATATCTACATTGGCTCCCAGTACGTTTCTGAGTACAATTCAAAGTGTTGGCGCTGACCTTTAAAGCCCTAAATGGCCTTGGCCCTGTGTACCTGAAGGAGCATCTCCACCCCCATTGTCCTGCCCAGGCACTGAGGTCCCCTGAGCTCCAAGGGTCTTCTGGTGCTTCCCTCATTGTGAGAAGTGAAGTTACAGGGAACCAGGCAGAGGGCCTTCTCGGTAGTGGCACCTGCCCTGTGGAACGCTCTCACATCAGATGTCAAGGAAAGAAACAACTATCCTATTTTTAAAAGACATCAGAAGGCAGCCCTGCTTAAGGAAGTTTTTTATGTCTGGTGTTTTAGCGTGTTTTTAATGTTTTGTTGGGAGTCGCCCAGAGTGGCTGGGGAAACCCAGCCAGATGGGTGGGGTATAAATTATTATTATTTATAGAGGAAAGGTCTTCACCGGGAGGTTGTGAACTCTCCTTCATTGGACGTTTTTAATAAGATGTTGGATGGGGAATCCCAGTAATGTGGGCATCATCATCATCATCATCAGGTCAGCCCTTACATAGCCAAATGGACCTTCCCTAGTGTGAGCCCTGAAAAAGAGAATACTGGAGCGGCAAGCTTGGAGGAATCCAAGGTCTTCAGCGGTAGTAAGACACATGCTTTGCTTGCAGAAGGTCCCAGGTTCAGTCCCCAGCATCTCCCAGTATGGCTGGGAGAAGTCTGAAACCTTGGACAGCTGCTTTCAGTCTGTGTAGACAATACAGAGCTAGATAGGCCAGTGGCATCACAGCTTCCTCTGTCCCTAATCAGAGAGGTAATGGTGGGGCTAAAGACAGGTTACAAGATTCCAGTGTCCTCTCAGTGGCTTATAAGCCAGTGTGGTGTAGTGGTTAAGAGTGGTGGACTCGTAATCTGGTGAACCGGGTTCGATTCCCCGCTCCTCCACATGCAACTGCTGGGTGACCTTGGGCCAGTCACACTTCTCTGAAGTCTCTCAGCCCCACTCACCTCACAGAGTGTTTGTTGTGGGGGAGGAAGGGAAAGGAGAATGTTAGCCGCTTTGAGACTCCTTCGGGTAGTGATAAAGCAGGATATCAAATCCAAACTCTTCTTCTTCTTCTTCTTCTTCTTCTTCTTCTTCTTCTTCTTCTTCTTCTTCTTCTTCTAAGCCACAGAGCAAGTAATGGAAAGTCTGAGGAAGGCAGGTGCCGCCTTCTGACAAATGAGAATGTTATGTACTCTCCTTCATGATGAGCAGGTCTTCTCTAGTCAGTCAGGATGACAGAGAAGGGTGTGAGTTCCTGACGGAAGCAAGGAACCGCTTTCCAAAACCGTGTGGGACCCTGGCTAATGCAACACCCAACAATTACCAGTTAAAATTTGCTCCCACCAATTAGTCAACTAAAGCTTTAGTTGATTAATCTACTGATTACCGGTACTTGTTGATTCGGAACATTTTTTAACCTTCTCTGATGTCCAAAGGGCACCGAGAGCAGCTTGCCTGCAATCAGTTAAAAGAAGACAGACCCTGCCCGCAGGGTTCCCGTCTAAATGACACAACAGAAACATAAAATGGAATTGGGGTTGGGAGGTTGAAAACGACTTGCTGCCCTGAGCACTTATTTTTCCACATGAAAACTGGTATTGGTCACTGCCAGAAACAGCGGTAAAAGGCTAGATGGAACTTTTGCCTGATATGGGTAATTTTGTCTTTTTTAGGTCCCACACAAGGGGGAAGACTCATGTTTCCAGGCCTGTTTCCTCCAATAATATGTCAGAGAGTTCTGATAATAAAGCTAGAGCAAAAAGAAAATTACTATTTGCCAAAGCACAGTATGATGACTTGTGCCATTTTGTTTGGTAACTTCCTCAGCATTTTCTTTTCAGTTGCCCTAAAAAAGATGCTGAAATCAAAATAAAATAAATAAGTATATATATATATATTTTTTAAAAAACAACCTTTAAAATGTTACTTTTTTAAAATGTTGAATTAGTTTTATCTCAGAATGTAAACTCCATGGCAAATTCTTCTTCTTCTTCTTCTTCTTCTTCTTCTTCTTCTTCTTCTTCTTCTTCTTCTTCTTCTTCTTCTTCCAATGCTGAGATCAATTTGTAGACCCAGCAAGCTATTTCTTCTCTAGTCACGTAATGCTGTAACTGCATATTACATTATTTTCTTTAAAAAGTACAGACCTGCCTTAGAGTGTCTAGACAGAGGAATACTTGCACAATCAAAGCCATTGCTAAGCACAGTTTATGCTGTTACTGCAGTGATTTCTGGATGATGTATACATGGAGATTTACATAGGTTAAGAAAAATTATTAAAGACTTCCTGCATGGACGGCCATCAGTTGTAGCCTGATCCTAAGCGTGTTTACTGAAAGAAGTCCCACTGGCCTCATTGGACTTACCCCTTACTAACGGTGGAGGTGTACATAATATTTAAAAAGAAGTCACAACAGGTTCTTCACCTACGATGTGTGTCATCTTTTCTCTTGGCTTTGCCATCCATATGACAGATTTACAATCTACCAAGTTGAACTTTTGGTCAATGGTGAATCTTGCCCCTCCCCCTATAATTCAGGCAGATTGTCTATATATTTTTTTTTTAAGTTTAAAGTTCTACATGTAATTTGGTTTGTTAATACATTCATTCAAGCAGAGGAGAAGCTTCTCTGGGGAGGGGTGTTTATGTTGTCACAGGAACTGGCCAATTCATTCCATTCATAGCCTGCTTTCGCTGCAAATTTGCAGAGCCAGGTTTTTCAGGGTTCAAGGAAAGGTCTGTTTGTGCTTGAGAGTGAAAAGGTTCCGTTTGTACTGAACACAGAGAGAACATTTCCAAACTGGCCCTGCTGCTCTGCAAAGGTAAAAGCCTATTTATAGCTCCAGGATGACCTTAGCATCCCCACACTGATTACTCTTCATTTGATTACTAAATGCTCTCAGCCAAATGTGTACACCCTGGCTCTGTTGAAAAGTATGGCGCTTGAAGGAATGAGAGGTGAAAGTTTATGCTGATTAATCTGTGATGGTACATCACACATGCAAATCATCACTTGGAGCATTCATATGTGAGCTGCCCCCAAAATACATAGCAAACCCGAGAAATACAACTCCATATGATCAGAACAGTAGGGAACTCTTAAGATTCCGTTTCCATTAGACAACTCTGCTTCTTCTCAGTCTTCTTCCCCTAATCACCTTTCAGAGGAGCACCTCTCAATGAGGTTGGAACCCTGTATCAGTGCTGGATTTAGATATAAGCTAAACAAGCTATAGCTTAGGGCCACACACTTTTGGGGGCCCCCAAAAAATTAAAGGGATAAAAAACCCTGGATGTACATTTCGGCGGTTTGAATCCCCACAGCAGGGTGAGCTCCCGTTGCTCGGTCCCTGCTCCTGCCAACCTAGCAGTTCGAAAGCACGTCAAAGTGCAAGTAGATAAGTAGGTACCACTCTGGCGGGAAGGTAAACGGTGTTTCCGTGCGCTGCTCTGGTTCTCCAGAAGCGGCTTAGTCATGCTGCCCACATGACCCGGAAGCTGTACGCCGGCTCCCTCGGCCAGTAAAGCGAGATGAGCGCCGCAACCCCAGAGTCGTCCGTGACTGGACCTAACAGTCAGGGGTCCCTTTACCTTCAGTAGCTTAGGGCCTCAGCAAACCTAAATCCGGCCCTACCCTGTAGGGTGAACTATGAGAGCCCTGTGCAAAGACAGACACATAGATGGCCCTGGATCCTTCCCATTTTCAGCCAGTTTACATGATCCTAAGATGCTTAAATTCTTGGAAAGAACTATTCATATGGATTGTCCAATTGTTTGGGTAGCATAATGTGAGAGAAGAGGAGAAGAGCGCCTCCACTGCTGTGATGACAATGCCATCGTTCTAGTTATGCACCAAGGAGCTACAGATCCATGCAACTTCCTTTGTACAGCGTTGAGGCAGGAGGGCAGATGAACCAATGGAAGGCGAAAAGGAGAGGGAGAAGGGGCAGAGCCTGATGCTGAGGAGGAAGTCACTGACGGAGCGCAAAAGGTGACGAAAAGCAAACTTTTTCACTTTCTGGTCTATGGTCTCTTCCAGCTTCAGAGGCTCTGATACATCTCCTTGTGTAAGGGAGCCCAGATATGCCTCTGTCAGACCTAGCAAGAAGGGCCCAGGTGAAGGGTGAAAAGTGCATGGGACTATATAAATATCTGTGCTTAATTTTTGAGTCATATTTATCCTTTGCCCTGAGCAGTCTGCAACATTTTATGTGTGCAGTTCACCTCTCACTCAAATCAGTGGTGAGACGCTGACCGGTTTTCTCCTTAAGGTAGCTGTGGCTGCTGCATTGAGGGATCTCCCTGAAAGATTAAAATAGTGATTCATCTGTGGCTGCCTGTGTCAACTGAAAAATTAACATGGTTCAGTGAAACCCAGTTAGGCATACAAAGGACTCCCGTGGGTAGAGGCAAACAAACCAGCCTCCGCAAACTGCTTTATCTAATACCCATTATTCGTGTCAATCCTGTTGAATTTTGAAGGTTCACCTCTCTAATCCTTTTTACTTAGGCCAATTAGAAGCCGGAACAAAGCTGTGTGAGGTCTTTGCATATGCAAACAATGAAGGGTTTTAAAAAACAAATAAGCAAATAAGTAAGGCATTACTTTCCTCAGCCAGTTTCCTATGGTTCCCCTGGACATTAACAGTAACTGGGAAACAGGAAGAGGAAAGGAATAAAAAGGTATTTCCTATTGCAAGGTTTTTTGGGGGGAGTTGTTGTTTTAGCGATTGTCAATTTTGGAATGTCACGATCTGTTTCATTGTGGCCTATTCTTTTTTATGATTCTTTCATTTATACAGTGGTACCTCGGGTAACGTAACTTTTGGGTTGCGAAGGCGGCAAACCCGGAAGTGGATACTTCTGGGAAATGCTCTGCGCACCATGTTCATGAGCAGAAGTGCTCTATCATGCCGTGCCTGTGCGCAGAAGCAGCGCCTCTTGTTGTGGACTTTTTGGGTTACGTACAGACCACCGGAATGAATTAAGTTCATATCCGGAGGGTCCACTGTATTTTATACATTTATTTACATTTGATACATTTTTCTTTTTTATTTCTTTTTATTTGACAAAGTAAAAATCATAAATAAATAAGAATAAAAATGTGCACCCCACCCCACCGAGACCATTCCATTGTAACTATCCCACCTCCCAAAATTTTAACACCTCTTGCAATGGTTTGACCTCTTTCCATTTTAACAGTACACATTCTATAAACACCCTCCATATCTCCTCAAAATAATTTCTCCTGCATATTCCCCATCTTACCTTAATGGCACATGTTAATTTATCATGAATACCTATATCCCACTTATGGCCTATTCTTATGTGAATTCGGGCATCTGATTACTGGCTACCATAGGAAGCAGGATGATGGAGTATTTGAAAGTTTGAGCTGATCCAACAGGGCTCTTATTATGTATCTCTAACCACCTGCCTACCCACATGTGATCTGCAGGTGATTGCCACTAGAGTCACAGGCATCTGCAGGAATTTTTCTAGGGCGCGTGTGTCGAAGTAAAATACTGAAGACAAAAGCAGGCCAGTTTTCCCCACAAAAATTAGAAGAATAGCATAGAAGAATAGTGTCTGTATGTTCTGCCTCATTCATTGGGTTCTATATATGCTACAAACAAACAAAAATAGAGTAAAAATTACTCTATTTTTAAATGAAAACTGGGGATCTGGAGATAATGGTTCATCCAGGGGGTGACTGCTCCCTTTCCCCCCGCTGTGGACGGCTATGACTAGAGTGTTGGTCTCTTGGATTTTTTTTTTCTCTATGAAAGCTGTGGATAATATGGTAGGCAGGTGTCAGTAGAAAGAATGGATACCTCTGTGAATTTAAGTGCATACTTTCGAACATCGCTGCCATATGAAAATACAATCTAAATTCAGTCAAAATGCACCCAAGTGATATTTCCCAAGTGATGTTATGTTGTTATGTTGACTCTTGAACCAGTCTATAAGTTACTCTCTTCAGTTGTTTGGTCACTTTGTGGACAAGGAACAGTTCCTACAGAGAGACTTTACTTCTGCATATGGACTCTATAAATACCGTGAGCATTCCACCAGCCACGAAGGTTTTCTGGGCAATGTTTAAAACGGGAGGGGGGGGGAAAGAAGTTGTTTTATAAAAAGCCTTCTGGTTGTGTTTCCTTCATTTGCATTTCTATTGCAAAAAGCTATGAGCCATTTGAAACCCAGAGGCCGTATTTTGGGGTCTATTTTTCTTGGCTCACATGACACAGATGTTCTGGAAAGAAAGAAATACTATTTTATTTCCCTCGGTGGGAAATGGGAAGGGAGAAGAATATCTAAGCCTTCAGGACATTTCCGATGGTTTTCACCCCTTGCCTAGGAGCAGGCAGAAAGCAAAAGCTTGTTGAAGAAGAGTTGGGAGAAAGAGAAATAACATATCCTGCCCCAACCTAAACACATTTACTTGGAAGTAAATCCCCTTAATGTCAGTGGATGAATAAATGAAAGCAAGAATCATCCTAAACTGGCTATGGAGAAGGAAAGGTGATATATTTGAGTTGAAATCAGTGTGACTAGATGAGCTTTCTCTTGCTGACATTAGTCATTGTCCACCTACATTATCATTGTAGAGAAGGGTAGGGAAGGAAAGAGAACCATGACTCATCTGTATTATACTTGATTGAACATCAGCTCCAGCCTACATCATCCTGGTCAATGGCAGCACTCAATCTCATTCGGTATTTCTATTGAAAACCTAGCATGAACTGCATTGGGGTAAGCTTGGACATGGAATGAGGCCAATGAAACCCTTAGGACAGGGGTGAGGAAACCTCTGAGCCCAATGGCCACATTCCTTCATAGACAACTTTCTGGGGCTTGCATGCCAGAGGTGGGTGAGGCTCGAAGCAAAGGGTGAGTGGTATGACAGATATGACTCTTAGGTTTGCACAGTAGACTAGATTCCAGCCATTCAAGAATAAGGTCTTTCTCAACAACCCCTCCATCCTCTCTCCATGCAAATTAGAGGACATTGCGACTCAATAACTCGTTCCAGCCAGGCAAAAGCACAAGAGGATGGCATAGGGCGGTGGGGTGGGGTGGCCTGGGGAGAGATTTGAGGGCCAAATAGAGAAGCCAGAATGGTTCCTCACTTGAGGTTCCTCACCCCTGACTTAAGAAATGCCTTCCAATTTTTGCATTTGTTGCAGGCAGATAATAAAATGTCCTGGTCTTCACTGCCAGGTGAAGAACCTGAATTCCAAGCGCTAGCCCCGCCATAGGCTTTCATGCTCAAATCAGATGGCTACATAAGGCAAAGCACAGGTTACAAGGTTCAGCAGGTGCACAAGAAGCAGGACACATTGCTAAGCAGAAGCTCAGATGTTGATACAACAAGGGACAAACCCTGCACTTTTCTTTTGAAGAATGGGCCAGGCACAGCTATCAGCAGGACACATGGCTGAAGTGAAACAGGCAACTCCGCTGAATGGGTTGGCTCTGTGAGGTTTGTTCCTGCTGGTCCTGACATTTCAGTGTCCCTGGACATGGAGGAGGCGTCTGAGCTGATGAAATTTGAAGAGGAGGAGGAGGCTGGAGGTGTCCGACGCCTTAGAGACACTCCTCTGACAAGTAATCTGTGAAGCCAAATGGAAACTTTCACGTTTAAAAAGCTCAGTGCATAAATTCTCATGCATGTAAAGTGTCTCATATACGTGGGTGCAAGTTAGAGTTATTACTGTTTTACAGCTATCACTGTGTTTTACAGCAGCACATCAGGCGTGGAAGCCAGGTCTTTGTTTCCATTTTAAACCACAAAACGCTTTTCTTCCCATAATCTGTCATCAGCTAGATTGCCTCGGTATTTTGATGCAATGACTTAATATTGTGGCAGTTTGGCCTCGTAGTGCACAAAATATTAGACTCATTATAAGAAAGAAAGGCAAATAAAAACCAGACAGAATGGACCTCATTTTTTGAGATTTGTTTCACAAGCACATTCGGCGGATAGCGTTGCCATCTGGATTTTAATGAGCGATTCCTCTTCAACCCTCACCAGTTGCATCCTAAATCACTTCATATGCTCATCAGGACACATAGATGGATTAAAATCCTATGCCCAGTCATAACAAGGGAGAAAGATTATTCTACTTTGTGCAAGCGGTAGTGCTTAGCCTAAGAGTTCCAGGTAGCATTTCTTACCGTAAGGTCCCAGGGCGCATTATAAAAACAAATGAAACGTATAAGATGGTTCGAAACGAAAGAGAACAGTGTGAATTAAATAAAAGAGATGGGTCCCATAAAACAAAATCCCGTGACTGTCAAAGGCTATGGTAAAGTGGCAAATCTTCAGCATGTGGTGAAATTTGAATAATGGTGGTGCTGTCACACACCTCTGGGGGTGAGGGAGTTTCACAGAAGAAGAAGAAGAAGAAGAAGAAGAAGAAGAAGAAGAAGAAGAAGAAGAAGAAGAAGAGGAGGAGGAGTTGTTTGGATTTGATATCCCGCTTTATCACTACCCTAAGGAGTCTCAAAGCAGCCAACATTCTCCTTTCCCTTCCTCCGCCACAACAAACACTCTGTGAGGTGAGTAGGGCTGAGAGACTTCAAAGAAGTGTGACTAGCCCAAGGTCACCCAGCAGCTGCATGTGGAGGAGCAGGGAATCGAACCCGGTTCACCAGATTACGAGTCCACTGCTCTGAACCACTACACCACGCTGGCTCTCGCCAGGTTGCCCTCTCCCAGGTTGCCGTTCCCCACACTTCTGAGATTTGGTGAAACTATCAAGAACCATTCCCCTCCAACAAATCTGAGCACCCAAGGAGAGGCCTAAGTGATTCTCCACTTCTGTGTTAAAACATCTCTTTTAAAATACGGATGATTTCGAGCCTGTCACTGTCTTCCAACCTGACCTACCTCGCAGGGTAGTAAGAATAAAATGGCACATTTGTGTGTCTGCAGAAAGACAGACTCCTTACCTAAGCATCTTTGAAGAAAGGTGGGAAATAAATGTAAGGATACATGAATATCCACACCCGCACATACAGATTTGTCCTGTTTTCAAGATATGGGGTTCAGAGTTCAGTATTTAAGAGTTCATTGTATCCTGATATTTCTTTTTCCTGTGTGTGTGTGTGTGTGTGTGTGTGTGTGTGTGTGTATACACACCCACAGTTTTCATTTATGTGGCAGATTCACGCCTAACTTAATCTGTGGTAGATTAAAGTGTTACTTTTCTTCAGTACCGTTTATGAATATTCACATCCCTCTCCCAGAGACTTTGAGTGGCAAATCCCTCGTCAGTCAGACTGTTTGTGGAAATGCTGCTCTGCCAGAGGCACAAATAGGGTGGAATGGAAGTACGCATTTAAACATGAATGAATATTAATGAACTATTTTCCCTCCTTTGCATTCCTCTCTGGTAGATGCTAATTAATCCTTTTCAATCCTGCCTTTTATCTTTATCCAGGCCATCTGCCTTAAAAAGGAAAAGCACTCAGGTGCGCGCGATTCCAAACGCTTTCATCTACAGGGGGAGAGGGAAAAAAAATATTAAATAAAAATCACTGGAACAGACGGAATCCAAAGGTCATCTAGGCTGCTGCCGCACCAGGGCCCTTTAGCGCAGCAGAGACATGGCTTCTCTGCCACGAGATGCGTGTGGAATTAAAATGGAGACGCCACATGAACTCATAAGTGCCATATTGCACCTCCCTCGGGCCAAGGTTGTCCAGTAGTGTTTACTCACAAGTAAATCCAGCTCAGCAAAGTTCTCAGAAACATTAATTAAAATTCCCTCCTCGTAGGTTCAACCTGTTTCTTGGGGGATTAGTGATAGATAGTCCCGTTTAACTGCTCCTGGAATAGACTCTCTCAGTTTTCTGAGGGCATGTACACATTAGTGAATAAAATGCAGCAAGGTCGTTTTCCCTCACTGCATTTCAAGTTTTGCATTGCTGTATGCACCATCACCTGATTCGTATCTCCAAACCCGCAACTGCCCCAAACTCCCATTCAGTGAGGCCATCACATGTGCAATGGATGCCTGTAACAACAACAACAATTTATTATTTATACCCCACCCATCTGCCTGGGTTTCCCCAGCCACTCTGGTCAGTTTACAGCACATAAAAAATTGTAAAAACATTAGACATTTAAAAATTTCTGATACAGGGTTGCCTTCAGGTTACACGTCTCAGCTTAACTGCAGTTTACATCTACAAATCAGATGGAAGCCAGTATTGTAATATTGCATCAAAAAGCAGCATAAGCTGTGCCCAGGGATTTCCATATTTGGTACAGTTTAATCAAACCATGGTCAATTCTTTTCTTTTTTTAAAAAAAAAATAATTTTTATTAACCAACCAATCAAATCAAATCACATCACATAAATTCCAAATTACAAAGCCGAATTTTAAATTTTTGTTGAGGGGACCCATATTTCAAGTTTCGAAGGGGGATTCCAATCATCTTCTTGCTACTGCGTTCATATCCAAATCAGTCCAAATAAAGTTCATAACTCTATCCAGTCTTATCTTGCTGTTTCCACATCTCATCTTATTCGTACATTTTTCTTTTTCTTTATGATCTCTTCTGATAATCTCCTAAGTAGATAAACACCAATTATATCCTGTGTGGATTTTTCCGTTCGACCAATCCTCATATCGTGATGGTTTCTATATATCATCACTTTCATAAATAACATCACTCTTTCCATCATTAATCTCAGGATCTGTCATTTTTGAGTCCTACTGAGGAGTCTCACCCACAGTATAAAAACAACTCTTTTCCCCCTCCCAGACTTAAGTACTCCGACAGAGCTTACCAATATGGCGGTGGTATTTTTAACTGCGTCATTCCAGAGCTCTTAAACTTTTCACGCTCTTCTTAAAATATGCTGTGGTTAGAAAGATTATCTCCACACAGACGTAAATCCACAGCTTAAGTCATTAAAGCAGCATTTCTGACTTGGGGGGGGTGTTGTTTTATCACATAGAGGAAAGAAAGGTTTTTTGCCCCTCCCCCATCAGTCCCCCCTTTGCCATACTGAGTCTTAGCTGTCTTCTCATGATTGATTCTTATTCTTCTGACTTGTCTTGCATATCAGAGAACTCTTCAAAACAAAAAAAATTCCTTCCAGTAGCACCTTAAAGACCAACTAAGTCAGTTCTTGGTATGAGCTTTCGTGTGCATGCACACTTCTTCAGATACACTGAAACAGAAGTTTCCAGACCCTTCTATAAACTTCTGTTTCAGTGTATCTGAAGAAGTGTGCATGCACACGAAAGCTCATACCAAGAACTGACTTAGTTGGTCTTTAAGGTGCTACTGGAAGGACTTTTTTTTGAGAGAACTCTTCAGTTAGCAGTCTTTACTCCCCCTCCTTCCTTGAAATATGTGCATTCGCTTCTTCCTAATTGTTCCTTTTGAAGTTCTTGCAGCTAGCGGCGCAGATCAGGGACAGCGTCCAGGAGGACCAAGATACACAGGGGGCATTCTGCCTAGTGCCCCCATCCCCTCAAATTTGGGGGTGGTATAGGGCACAGCAGGCACGGGCAGCCCCCCCCAATCCTGGCGGTGGTAGGGAGGCTATTTACTCCCATCACAACCTCCTAATTACCCCCTGTGGGTCAGAGAGATGTTATTGTCAGCCATCTTCCGATGCGCCCCTAGTGGCCCCTCAAACCATGGTCAATTCTAACTTTTACTAAATCCAAGAATTATGGATGACGTGCCCACAAACTGTGGCACCCAGAACCTATAACAATATATTGATTTAAAATAGTGCTGCTTTTCTAGAAAAAGAGGTCTGCCAGAACTCATCATGGATGCCTCCCTTGTTCTCTTTTAAGGGCAATGGCGCCCACCTGAGGTGCTGGAACTGAGGGCTCAGCTACAATTGTAAAGAAAAGGCACTTTGTATGAGCTATAACACTGTGACACCAGATGGCGCTGTGGAGTCCCATCTTTCGCCAACATGATTTTCCCTTTATAAAGTTTACAACGCATTTAACTGAAACATGTGGTTTTTTATGTGTCAAGATCCAGCCTGAGTTCCGGTGAGTTCTGGCTGAAAAAAGGCCCTGATTTAAAACACCCCACACATAACAGGTTTCTGGGGTAGCTTGTAGCAAAGTATTTAAACAATAACATCAGAACCAACTCCTAGATGGTATCCTTCTCCACTTCCAGTTCTCCCACCATGAAACGTGCTTTTGGGAACCTGACAGCAGATGGACATTTACAGGGATCAGGGCTTCTCCTCTTGTCAGATCGCAGCACTCCTTGGTTCAAGTGGCAGAACGGGTCAACAGGATGAGATGAAAACAGTCAGTTTCGACAGTTCCAAGAATTGTATAGCTAGGCTGTGCATTGAGAATGGCTTGTTCAGCGCTTGCAGTACACAAGCACCTAGCATCTCGACAGGCAACTGAATCATATCCCTGCTGACGCATTGACAGGGAGGTCAAGTTTGCTCATTATACTTTGCAACATGTTGCCATGTAGTACTAGCACACAACAGCTGATTAGCGTGACTTTGTTAAGATGTACTATCTCACAGTCCTTTCAAAGAATTAGTCATAGCTCTATTTCCAGTTATCGCCCCCCCATCCCCACAACATCTCATAATTCCATTTCAATCATGTTCTGCATATTAATTTGCACTGTGGGGAATTTATCTTCCTGTTCTTATCTCTGTGACCAGCAAAGTCGAATCATAGCAACTTGGAAAAGTCAGTGATGCCATCATCACTATTCATTGTAATCTCAGAGGGGCTGTGTGTGTTTCATGGTCCTTATTATTCTGTTCAGTCTTGGGCACCAAGAATTGGGTTACTATATGTCCCCGGTTCCCGGGGACAGTCCCCGGATTTGCAAATCTGTCCCCGGGAAATGTGGCAGTAGTAGCCTCAGCAGCCCGGAGCCAGCCTGGTAGCGCAGTCGGCTCTGGCTGGCTTCAGGAGCTGCTCGCTGCCACCACCACTGCCTAGGGGGAACCAGGGATGTCCAGCGGTACAGATCTCCTGCCCCCTTCCCCCTCTGTTTTGACAGATCAGGGGAAGCTCAGGAGTCGCAGGCAGGCGGCCGTTGCCCAGGAAGGGCACAAGGCACATGGTTTCTCTGCCAGGCAAGGTGCAAAGCCCTTCTTTCACACCCTGTGAAACATAAATGTGCAGAGTTTTTAAAAAAACTTGGCAACACCCACCTGCCTACGACTCTCAAGCCTCCCCCTATCAGTCAAAACAAATAGGGAAGGGTGCAGGAGATTGGGGGAGGCTCAGGAGTCACAGGCGGTGCGCCGTTGCCCAGTTTTTTTAAAAACTCTGCGCAATTATGTTTCACAGGGTGTGAAAGAAGGGCTTTGCACCTTTATACAATATGCATGTGTGTTTGGACCGAGGGTCTTTTGCCTCACCATCCCCACTGCTGATTCCCTGATGCTACTCAGCTTAAAAAAAAAAATATTCCCTGGATTCATTGAAAAAAATCTGGTAACCATAACCAGTAGAGTAGAGCCCTTCTGAATCAAGCCAACGGTCCATCGAATCCAGCATCCTGTTTCCAATATAGCCAACCAAATAATAGTACCATAGAACTGCAGAGTTCGAAGAGACCCAGAGCGCCATCTAGTCCAACCTGCTGCAATGCAGGAATCCTGCCAAAATCCAGCCCTGGCTGGGCTTGAACCACCAACCTTCTGGTTAACAGCCAGATGCACTGACCCATTGTGCCACCTGAGGATTATGCTTCTCAGAAGCCTGCAAGCAGTCTAAAAAAGTGATAGCTCTTCAGCACCACACTTGCTCTGAATATGGAGATTCTAGGCAAAGAAAAGAGGTTGTGCAGAGTCCCTAAGCATGTAGGGGATCTATTTGAGCACAGTTTCTTCTTTGGAGATCACTCATAGCTGAGTAAGATAGACTTGCATGAACATGGTCTTAACAGTGTGTCCATAAGTGACTGTGGAGGCCAATTCTGGATCCACACATCCTTCTACAGTGGGGACATAGGTTTCTGGGCGGGAGTTGATCACAGTGAGTGAGTGTCAAGCGTGCCTTCCTCTTAGCATGTTTCTCCCTTTCATTCTGAGTTCGAGTGTCTTCAAAGCCCATGACACCTTTGGTAAAGGCTATTCTACAACTGGAGCGCTTGCAGGCCAGTGTTTCCCAATAGTTGGTGTTTATACTACATTTTTAAAGATTTGCCTTGAGACAGTCTTTAAACATATTTTGTTGACCACCAACATTACACTTTCCATTTTTAAGTTTGGAATAGAGTAGATGCTTTGGAAGATGATAATCAGGCATCCACACAACATGACCAGTCCAACAAAGTTGATGTTGAAGAATCATTGCTCTGACACAGCAGCCTCCTCACAGCAGACATTGAGCACGGTTGTGTGTAAGGTGGTGGAGTCTTCCTCTCAGCTATGAAGCTGCTCTTAACTTTCAGGGGGGAAGGAACCAGAAGCTCCTGTTTGCAGGTCTGCCCCATCTCTTTTAATCATGCCTTTGGAAGAGGCATTAATTCCCTCCTTCTGTCGCAATTCCACAATTCAGTTTCATTCAAAACAGGATAAATTCCAAAGATCTTCTACTGAAGATCTGCGCCATTTCCTGGTCTTCCTCTAGTGTTCACCTTCAATGCACCAATCTGGAGAGACAAGAAATGAGGCCTATAAGTAATTGGCAGTCCTTGGATTTAATAGACCAGAGCAAATCTCTTTGTTCGCTACTTGAGTTTGCACTCGAATGAAACCAAATGGAGGGGGGGAGCAAGACAGGGAAAATGAAAATGTAATTGTAGCTACTTATAACAAGGCTGCAAGAATATTTCATGAAGCAGTTCTGCAGAACCTTTGGTGAAAAACCTGTGTGGGATGTTCAGTGAGGGGAAACTGCCAGTTGTTTGGGAGTTTTAGTAGCTGTTGACAATATGCTATTAAGGGAAGTACTAGTTTTCAGGTGTGGTGGATAAAGCAAAGGCATTCTTGAAGAAGACTGCTAAGCAGGCTATTAAAGGTAAAGGGACCCCTGACCATAAGGTCCAGTTGTGGACGACTCTGGGGTTGCGGTGCCCATCTCACTTTACCGGCCGAGGGAGCTGGCATACAGCTTCCAGGTCATGTGGCAGAGCAGAGCAGCGCACGGAAACGCTGTTTACCTTCCCGACAGAGACGTACCTATTTATCTACTTGCACTTTGACATGCTTTTGAACTGCTAGGTTGGCAGGAGCAGGGACTGAGCAATGGGAGCTCACCCTGTCGTGGGGATTCAAACCACCAACCTTCTGATCGGCAAGTCCTAGGCTCAGTTGTTTAGACCACAGCGCCACCCACGTCCCTTCAAGCATGCTATTAAGTCCACCTTTTGTCTTTGCTGTAGTGGCATTTCAAGAGTTTCACAACCAGTCCATTTCTAAATAGTATTCCACCAATGCTTCAGAAGCAATCTGCCAATTTCCCATTTTTTATTCATGCACTGTGTTCAAACTGCAGCACAAGCACAGTTTACTGCAGTTTTAGTTAGCCAATTTCATTTATTTTAGTTTTCCTTCTTTCAGTTTAATGTTCAGCTTCAACTCTAGGGCAAAACTACATAAGGCAAAGAAAATGAACTTGCTGCATCTCAAAATCAAGAACAGATATTTGAAAAAAGAGGCTACCTTCCATTTTTAAAAGCACTGGGTGAAAAGCAAGGGCTTCATCTGGCAGCTCAAAGACTGCAAAAATGTTGCCAAGTGATTTTCCTTGGGAAGGCTATTCCACAACCTCCAAGTGTCCATATTGTTCAGGGACATCCCTGATTTAGCAAAACCATCCTGGTTTCTGATTTGATCTCAGAATGTCCCACGTTTCCTTAGGATGTCCCTATTTTCATTGGAGAAATGTTGGAGGGTATGGATTTGGGTGTCGCACAGGGCGCCCCTGAAATTTGAGGTTCCAAGGTATGCCACTGCTTGCCTGCATCAGTGATATGGTCAGGAGTGGAAGATAAACAGACTATTTTTTATTTGTTTCATTTCATGACATTTATATACCATTTATTGTAATAAAACCACTAAGTGGTTTACAAAAAGATAAATGTTAAAATTATCAATAAAAGACAAATAGAGGTGTTAAAAATATCCTTAAAAACAGGTATTTAATTATAATTATAATTAATATATACCCCGCCCATATGCCTGGATTTGGGTTTCCCCAGCCACTCTGGGCAGCTCCCAACTGAATATTAAAAACACAATAAAACATCAAACGTAAAAAACTTCCCTAAACAGGGCTGCCTTCAGCTGTCTTTTAAAAGTCAGATAGTTGTTTATTCCCAGACAGAGAAGGCCCTCTGCCTGTAACCTCACTTCTTACAGTGAGGGAACCGCCAGAAGGCCCTCGGAGCTGGACCTCAGTGTCGAGGCAGAACGATGGGGGTGGAGATGCTCCTTCAGGTATACCGGGCATATTTGTGCACGTCTAGATGCTACTGAGGTTATTTATATACGGCATGAACGAAAAGGTGGTTCCTGCCCCAAGAAGCTTACAGTCGGTCTGAGAGCAGAGTGGAAGAATGATGGAAGGCAAGGATGACTGTGAGCAATTGTAGATAGACATCATTGCAGATGAAGATGAAGGTGAGGGTGTTAAAGAAGCTTACTATTGGAAAGTTAATTAAGTCGACATTAGGTAGTTAGCACAAGCTCAGCAAGATGGCGGCCTTTTACTTTGTGACCTTGCTTGACTTCATATTTCTTGTTTGTCTTTGGAGAACTCTTTCTGATTAGAAATACCAGTAGATTCTGTGCATTGGGTTATTCTGGGGCAATTTGTCTATCCAAAGAGATGCTTAAATTTAGAGTCCTCCTTTAATATATAAAAAAGCAGCAACAAATTAAATCTTGTTTGACTTGCTTCAAAGCAACACTTCAAAGCCAGGTCAATTCCCCCTGTTTTAAAAAAAAAACCCCATAGTAATCATCAGCTTATAGAGGCATAGCTCATTTTTGAGATCTGACTACAACAGCTACCTTGGCTCACCCATCAGTCTCAAATTGTAGTTGCAGGTTGATGGGCTCCTCTCAGCCTTTGAAGCAGCTCAAGGGTTGGATGATTATATGGTGCATTCAGGACTTTGATTGACTGGTGCCTATTTCACTACTGTTCTTTCTAACTCCCAACACTATCTAATACTTGAGTCTTGGGATTAAATAACGGGCAACATTAATGAATACCTTCACAGCACCAAGTTTGATACTGGCTTCCTCATATTTTTACATGACAAGCTATATGTTTAATCAGTTTTATCTCTCAAGGTATTTATCAAGGCATGGCATGTTAGTCCATAATGTTATCAGTGTTTTGCAACATCTGAGCATTTTGGGCAGCGTCCAAAGAAAAGAATCATTTATTTCTTTTCAGGTGTACTTGTCCAGTACCATATGCATTTTTAGAATGCTCGTTCTTATTGCTATTTATTCTATTTAAAACCCCATGGTTCTTACAAATGCTTTTTCCAAATTGATGGCTAAGACGGGATTTGCCCTTTTGGTGACTCTTTTCTTTCTATATTATTATAGCTAAGCACATTCTTCTCTAGATCATTCTTATAAAACCTTATTTGTTAGTGAGGGAGCAAACAGCAAACATGCCCAGGACTCCTCCTCTCCCCTGGTGGCTGCTGCTCATTGGGGCCTGGAGCCATCTTCCCATGAATTTCTCTAATCGAGGGGTAAAGAACCAGATGTCATTAAACTAGAATTCCTGTTGGCTAATCTGGCTGGGGTTGATGGAAACTGGAGGGGTTGATGGCCACAGATTCTCCACTCCTGGCTGAATCCCTTTTTAAAGCCTTCTGAGCTAATGAAGGAATTGAAGGGTTGCTCATTCAGTTTGCAGATGGACCAGTTCTCCAACTGTTAAGGTCATAACTGAATGCCGATTCTGTTTTCTGCAGCATTCGATACCCCTCCCAGTTTATAAAGATGTTGAACAACAAGAGGCCCAGGATAGAACCACTTGTCATCCTTTTTCCCAGGATGAGGAGGAACCATTAGTGAGCACTCTTTAGTTTCAGTCAGTCAGTCAAAGTCTCAGAGTACAGGATTGCTGTGGCCAAGGAGCAACTAAAACTCAGAGATGTTAGGAGCAAAGGAACTTGCTTTAAATCATCATCATCATCATCATCATCATCATCATCATCTTAGTATTTATACCCTGCCTATCCAGCTGAGTTTCCACAGCCACTCTGGGTGGCTCCCAATCGAGTATTACAAACAATACAGCATTAAATATTAAATATTAAAAACTTCCCTAAACAGGGCTGCCTTCAGATGTCTTTTAAAAATAGGATAGTTGCTTATTTCCTTGACATCTGATGGGAGGGCATTCCACAGGGTGGGCACCACTACCGAGAAGGCCCTCTGCCTGGTTCCCTGTAACCTCACTTCTTGCAATGAGGGAACCGCCAGAAGGCCCTCGGCGCTGGATCTCAGTGTCCGGGCTGAACGATAGGGGTGGAGATGCTCCTTCAGGTATACAGGTCCGAGGCCATTTAGGGCTTTAATGGTCAGCACCAACACTTTGAATTGTGCTTGGAAACCTACTGGGAGCCAATGCAGATCTCTCAGGACTGGTGTTATATGGTCCTGGTGGACTCTCCCAGTCACCAGTCTAACGGCTGCATTCTGGATTAACTGCAGTTTCCAAGTCACCTTCAAAGGTAGCCCCACGTAGAGCGCATTGCAGTAGTCCAAGCAGGAGATAACATGCACCACTCTGGCGAGACAGTCCGTGGGCAGGGAGGGTCTCAGCCTGCGTACCTGATGGAGCTGGTAGATAGCTGCCCTGGACACAGAATTAACCTGTGCCTCCATGGACAGCTGTGAGTCCAGAATGACTTCCACCTGGTCTGCACACCTGGTCCTTCAGGGGCATAGTTACCCCATTCAGGACCAGGGAGTCCCCCACACCCTATCTGTATATCAAATATTACCATTGCTCCCTCTCAGTATTATCTATTCAGTGGAAGCTGGTGCATTGGGGTAGAGAGGGCACTGCTCCACCAACCTCAACAAGTCTACATCTGCCTGCCTTTTAACATCCAGCCCAGAAGCTTCTTCTTCCTTGGTATCAATTTTGACCTTGTAGAACTCAGCAGGCATGGAGACAGGGACAAAGCTAAAATTAGTTGGTTCCATTGGCTTGGGCTCCAGCTGCTTTTGGCCTTCTGCCCAGAGGCGGTGCATCTTGTTTCATTGGCTGAGGTGAAATGGGAAGGTGCCACCCCACACATGCTTTGCTCAGCCTTACCTGAGAAGTGTGGTGGTGCCCATGAAGCACTGGTGATGGGTTTTGGCAAGATCTCGCAAGCTCTCTCTGAGATCTCACCAGAAGCCAGTGCCACTGTTGGTGCTGCTTCTCAGCTGCCAGTGGGAGTGAATGGGACACCCTCTGGGTGCTGGCTCTTGGATTTCTGCCACCCGAGGCACCTGCCTCAGCCCACATCATGGGAGGGCCGGCCTTGTTTCTGCCCTGCCATTCCTATTGGACACTAGGTACCGCTTTGTCTACATAAACTAGAAGGGTTTCAGACAGGAGTTCCATGATAGAAAAAAAAGGAAATACTAAATAAACAAACAATGTACTAAATAAGCAAACAATGGCTGATAACATCTGTACAAGTGCCAACCTGTTTAGCTGGAGTCCTTTTCAAGAATGCAGCAAGAGGAATTCTGATTTGTCAGCAAAGAAGGTTTATGTGGCTGTTAGCCCAGGGTGGTACATTGTATAGTTAGCTTGTCATGTGAAGGTGACTCCTTATCTCCTAGAGAGATTGCATTTCTTGGAGAATCCAAAGCTAGACTCAATGAAGCAAGCTGGCTCTGGAGCTGCAGCCAGTGAATGGCCTCAGCCAGTGCTATTTTACTACAAAAAGAGGTGCCAGAGCTCCTCTCCCTTGAACATCTCCCTTGTTCTCTTAGAATGGCAATGTCACCCACCTGAGAGTTGTAGCTGGAGAAAAAGCTCTTGTCTCAATTGTCAGGAGTTTGATATTTTTAAATTTGTGTGTTTGTTTCAATATTCTATTGTGATTTGGGAGTGTTTTTAGATGAAAATGGGATATAAATACCAGGAGCAATAAAAAGCAACCAGCGTTACGTGATATTTATTGTTCTTCTTATTAACTTGTTAATCACCTTCTACACAACTGTCTCAAGGTGATGTACAAAAAAACCCAGCAAAACAGTAAGAAACAAAAACCAGCAAGTACATTAAAGCAAACAAACTGATACCATACAAAATGGTGACCCATGACAAAGACCCATTCATCCACCTGAGAATTGCATGGTTTCAAGCCGTTCCATATTTTTTTACAAGTAAAAAAGAATATGTTTCCATATCATCCCCTCCATTTCTGATGTTCACAACTGAGTGCCATTTCTTATGTAGCCAAGATGGAACCATCTGCAAGCAAGAGGGAGGTATCAGTAGGCTGAGGAAAACACCGAAATTTGCAGAAGTACACACATGAAAATCTTTAGAGAAAACAACCATTTGGAGGGAACTTCAGTGGGGTCATGCAATGCTGGCTGACTCTTGCAGAAGGATGACAAAAAGGCCAGGAGGAAAGAGGAGTGGAGTTGATGGAGGACATAGCCAACTGACTAAAACATGGAACTGGAGCCTCTTGTTTTGAGTCCTACTTGTATAACCCTATTTACATGCTGGTTTGGCTGTTGCTTGATTGTCGTGTGATACCGTATTATGCAAGTGGTTATAAAAGTTATTTTTGCCCCATCTTCCTGGGACATCTAAAGCTTCAACAGTTCACGGGAGTGGGGGAACCAGGCTTGTGAACTAATAGTATGACAACAGGACAGAGTGTCGCAAACCCGTCATAGGAGTTCACATTCAGATTATTTAATACTAAGTGTGCATAAGGGCTCCTATTTCTGTGAATTCCTCTGTGAACTGACCCCTGACCCCTGCCTCTCAGACGAATGTGTTGACTGGTATATAACCACCCTTTTGATTTTGTACTTCTCTGAATTTTGCAGCGTTGTTGTTTGGCTTGAAAAATGTGCCAAAAATGTGTGCTATGGAATTAAATATGTTTAGAAATGCATGCCGTGTATGTTTAAATGTGTAATTTGTATGTGAATTTTAAAAAGCAGCTTAATGCCAAAAACATGGGGCAGAGTGGATTTATCAATGAAGCATGCATCATTGTCACGGACCAGAAATAGAACGATTCATCCATCCCTACCAGTTCATTGTTTCATTGTTAGGCATGAGGAAATGCACAAGGAGGTATAGGCAGTTCTCATTAAAGTTGTGTTCGTAATCTGCATTAGACAGGATCCCTTCAATAATGGTTGCAGTTGCTTTAAAAAATAGCTACACTTACCAGTGACAAATATTACAATTATCCAGGGAAGAATTCAGCGTAGTGCTAAGCAGATCGCTTTGTCAGTGCAAACAATTTAGAAGTATGAGAACATTTTAAAAACATTTCTTTTATAAGGATGTTACGTTGTGGGAAAGGATTATAACCCTTAAAAATTCAGAAAGGTAAAGAAACAATATTTCATTGTTACCAAATATAGTTCTTGTGATATACGACAGGCAATCTCCAAGCAGAATTTGAAAGAGGGTGAATGTGCTTGTTTTCCCATCAGCCATGCATCCAGGTTAATTTGGCTTTTATAGCAATAAATGCTGTGATAGAACTCCTTGTGCTTGATTTACTTTAAGCCAAATGTGGATTCGTAATTACCATACTTCAATGCTGGGTCTATTCTGGATCTGTATCCTCAGCCAGCTTTTATGGGGAAGGATCACAGCATGGTGCTGCTGCTTCTCATTCAGGAAATTTTAGGTGCAGTCCCTGGTATATCCAATTAAAACCATCTAGGTAGCAGGACTGGGTAGGACTTCTGCCTGACACCTCAGAGCAGGGCTTCCAGTCAGCGTAGACAAGCCTGGGGTCAACAGGACCAATCATCTCAGGTTTATATAATCCGGACATAATATGTCACACACAATAATGGATATTGTTTTTATTAATTATTATTCCAGCACAACACTAGTGTGTATAAAGAAGGAGGATGATACCTAGAAAGCTTATGTAGCTTGTGCATAAATTGGACAATGGGGGTGGGCTCAGGGCATGGAAATTTATGATCCAACATTCAGTAAGTGGCCTAATTTATTTGCTTCTTCAGTTCATCAGGGGCTGAGTTGTTTTTATTTGCCATCCGTGTTGGTAAGCTTGCCAAATCACCTATATATGGCAATGCATGTGACCTCTTCAGGAAGAAATTAACATTACAGTTAATTATAAGTACTGTATTGTGCTTCTAGAGTACGTTTCAGAGCACAATTCAAAGTGTTGGTGCTGACCTTTAAAGCCCTAAACGGCCTCGGTCCAGTATACCTGAAGAAGCATCTCCAGCCCCATTGTTCTACCTGGACACTGAGGTCCAGCTCCGAGGGCCTTCTGGCGGTCCCCTCACTGTGAGAAGCCAAGTTACAGGGAACCAAGCAGAGGGCCTTCTCGGTAGTGGCACCCAGTGGCATAGCGTGGGGGGTGCAGGGGGGCCGGCCGCACCGGGCACAACATCTGGGGGTTAGGGTTAGGGGGCACAAATCCACGGGTTAGGGGGTGCAAATTACTTGCCTTGCCCCGGGTGCTGACAACCCATGCTACGCCACTGGTGGCACCCGCCCTGTGGAATGCCCTCCCACCAGATGTCAAAGAGAACAACAATTACCAGACTTTTAGAAGACATCTGAAGGCAGCCCTGTTGAGGGAAGCTTTTGATTTTTGATGCATTACTGTATTTTAATATTTTGTTGGAAGCCGCCCAGGGTGGCCAGGGAAGCCCAGCCAGATGGGCGGGGTATAAATAAATAAATTATTTATTATTATTTATTTATTATTATTTATTTATTATCTACATTTTACTTCCATATTTAGCTACTTTTGGACAACAGTTTTGAACTTTTGACTTACGTCCGAACTAGTGATTACTGACTTTTATTACAGCTACTCATACAATTTTGAGGCGGGAGGGGTGCCCTCTACCTTCAGTCTTGCAGCCACAGCTTTCCAAAAGGTCCCACCAAATGCTGCACCAGGGATTGGTCATTCATATGAAAGAACATGGGTGGCCATACTGGAAGTTGTGAATTAGTTCAACTTTATAATTCCTCTCTGCCGATGCCTTAACTACACTCATAGAATCATAGAGCTGGAAGGAATCCTGAGGGTCGTCTAGTCTAAGCTCCTGCAAAGAAGGTATCTCAACATGTGGTCACCCATCCAATCTGAAACCATACCGGACCCTGCTTAGCTTTGCAAATGTGCTAGCAGTTTTATTGCTGCACCACAGGACGGCTATGTATTATTACTTCACACACCCCATTGCTAACGAGGTGTTATCCGGGCAGGGTTATCAGTATTAAGCAGAATGAGCACAACAGTCCCCAAATGCAACAGGGCCAACACACCACATTTTGAAGTAAGGGAGCCCCCTGCCCACCCCACATAAAACCATTATCTAAAATTACCTATCTGCATCACTGTACCTGACTGACAGAGTTGTACAGTGACAGTGGTACAGTCGCCCTCTGAAGGTTGTGGACTCCCCTTCCTTGCATGGTCACCTGTCATAGATGCTTTAGTTTAGATTACTGTATTGCAGGGTCGGGGTGGGGGTGGACTAGATGACCCTCAGGGTCCCTTCCATCTCTACAATTCAATTAGTCGATGATCCTCTCAATGAAAACAGGTTTGGGACCTAAACCTAGTTAATCTGTAGTCACATGCTGACGTTCCTCTTTGGCTGCTGTTTTCTGGCAGAGGATGCAACTTAAAAATCCTTAAATAAGTATATATTCACAGTGCAAGCCTATATACAGTCTACTCAGAAGTAAGCCCTGTTGAGTTCAATGAAACTTACTCCCAGCTTAATGGGCAGGATTGCAGGTTTATTTTAATTGGGGGAGGGTGTTTTTCTACTCTCATTAGTTAGTAGAGAATTCTCAGGGCAGCCTGCAGCAGGTAAAAACCCAAGTATCACAGAACAGCAGTCAAAACAGACCAATAGCCTCCAGCTAAACAGATAATATTCCCATTTTGGGCATTAAAATGGATCCTTTTAAAACTCGACACAGCAACACAATATAGCCAATTCCTTTCACCGAATGTCCTTACAGAAACACAGAGGCGCGCGTAAAGTTGCAGCAAGTTCGCCTTAGCAGCCAGCGCTGTGTGCGACTGTGTCGCCAGCCTGATCTGCCCGGGTTACATCCTGTACGTCCGTGCGGACGGTCACGGGGAACGCCTTTCCTCTCGAATCAACCTTTCCAGAGAGCAGCTTCTGTGAGCTCAGAGCTGGAGGGTGGTGCCGAGCGCACAGCAAGCCGACTTTCGCTGCTGGCGAGGGAGGAACGCCACTTTTCCGGACTCCTTTGTCCTCCTCCCCTTTCCTTCATGCTCTTCAATGTTTCCAAGGATTGCTAGATTGCTTTGGAGTTTTCTTTCGCTTGTGAGGAGTTGACTGCGGCGGGTGAGAGTCTTTTGGGAAGGCGAAACAAGCATCGGACTCTGTAAGCAGGCACCAAATCCACGGAAAAGAAAAACTTCGCGCCCTGGTAAGTTTCAGGTCGTGTCCGGGTATTATTTTCTGAAACGCGTTCGCATACCCTGTTCCTTACCAGCGAATCGTTTAACTGCTCCGTCGCTTTGCCGAAAGGAAATCCGACCAGGAGATACACTGTAGCAGCAGGCCTGAAAAGAAAACAGCAGGCAAGTTTGGATTATTGTTATTATTTACTACCTGTGGTTTCCTTTTTGTGATTTCTGCGCTAATGGTAAGCCAGGTTTTCAGAGCCCAAACTTTTGCAGAGCAATTCAGAAACAACTTGTTTGAGTGCTGAGCAGCTGGAGATCCCAGGAGGGGTTCTCCCCCCCTTTTTTTTGCAGAATTACATATGGAGGTTTTAGGTGAGATTATAAAAAACTCAAGTCACATTGCTGTTTGCTTCTTCTCAGTGTTAGCGTAAAATCGTCAAAGTGGAAGTCTTCCAGAAGAAACTTATCCACTCACTATTATATTACTCAGCTTTTTGAAACATGCTTTGTGCAAAAGGCAACTGCCTGGTTGTAGTATTTTTGTAACGTGGCTGTTCGTTTTAAAGATAGTGATCTCTGATGATGTGTACAGGAAGTGTTGTGGCTACATTAAAAGAAAAGTTTTATCCTGCTCTAAGAAAGGAAAATGTCATAGTATGTAGACTTTCCAGAGAGCAAGCCCCATGTGACACAGTGGGGTTTACTTCTGAGTAAATTTACATAGGATTACACTGTATGAACTATATGCAGCATATTTTGGGTGCAATCCTGTAGCAATGTACAGGACTGCACCCATAATGTACAAGCAAGCCCCTCTGAACTCATTGTGACTTACTCCTGAGTAAATGTGTATAGGATTGCACTATTACCTGAACTGCTGCAATACCTGAACATCTTTAAAGTTGACTCAACGAATTGCAGCGGAGCTTACGCTAAGAAAATACGCCTAGGCACATAGCCTTACAAACTGACATTGACACCTTGACCTTTAGAAGTGTAACTGAAAACAATAGGACTTCCAAATAGCTTGTTCAAGTTCAGTGTGTTGGATGAGTCAGGCAAGTTTGGCTAAATGAGTAATTAAGTATGGGAAAATGAGAAAGCTATGTGCATAAATGAACTAGGAAAAGAGGGGCATCTATATCCTGTATTTGGATTGGTGGGAGTTATGGATAAACATATGTCGAATCAGAGGGGCCGTTTTATACTGCCAGAGAAATGTGGGAAAATATTTTGGGTTCCAAACTGCCTATGTTAAAAGTTAATGGAAATTTGGCCAGAAACTTCTGTATAGGCAGGATTGCAGGCAGCATTCTGTGGGGTAGCATGTGGGTGCACTTAAACAATGAGCAGGCTGACACAATTCTGCTCTTTCCCAATGATAAAGCTGCATCTTTGTTTCACCATTTGGCTCAGTGTAGTGGATTTTTATACCAGTGCAACAGAAGGTAACGCTGTGGACTATTTTCACCTACAAAGATGTTCTGTGTGGGAACACATTTTTGGACACTGATGCATGCATATGTTGGCTGATGCATGTGTGTAGTGGGAAGCTGAGGTTGGCCTGATATATGTGGAGGACAGCATGACAAGGGAAGTAGTCCCGACTTTTGTCAGCTCAAAGGAATCGGTCGGGCTGCTGTAAACATGTGGTTTTTCACGGGAAAAGCAGGCCAGCAGGGTGTGTGCTTCCTGCATTATTCAGTCTTGTTCAGCTCCGCATATTGCATTAGGAACACACCCTTTTAATTGACCCACCAATTCATGGCAAGATTCTGCCATAGTGCAGAAGGGGCCTTACCAGGGCATGTTCCTTTGAACTCAGTAGGGCTCCACCTTCCATAGCACCATAACTAGATAAAGCACCTGAAAATCACTGAATATTGGAAAGTGCTATACAAATGTAAAACTCTATTAAGATTGGGTCTTAGAAATGTCACCTGTCCATTTTTTTCCCACCTGGACAGATCAATTCTAGATGCTCAAAATCCAAGAATGGCTTGGAAAGGGGGAGATTATTTCTCTTCCCTGCCTACCCTCCCTTGCTGTCATTGCACTGACCCCTGGTGGGGCTCTGTCTTCCATTTGCTCAGCTCTGCAGGAGAAAAAGAGAGAGACAGAGAGATGGAAGAATAATAGAATAAAGGATGAGGATAGTGCATTTCCCCTTTTCCACCCAGGGATGAAAGAATCTGTCCACTTTTGGTTCTCTCAGTTTCATATTTTTTCCAATCTTAAATTCAGTTCTCCATGTTTCCGCAGCAATTTGCATTCTCTCCCCCCCCCAAAAAAAATCATGAAAATTCCACATCATTTTACAACGCGTTTCTCCTGAGAAACACATTTTGTATGTGGTTTTGATGAATAAAATGCATTTTTTAATGTCGTTTTCCCCAATATCCACTCTTTTACCTAATTATGTGCATTTTGTAAATGCTGTTTGGTAAGAGAACAGTATCCCAAGATTTGGACAAGTGCAAATTTTGAAGGATAGCTGCATTTCAGTTCTCAGTGTGAATTGGATAGATTCACTTTTAAAAGTGTATTGAATTGAATTTATCTTCTGCCCCTACACTGAGGTCATGCTTTTGCCTATCCATTTGGAGCCCCATCCTGGACCCATAAAGATGAATCATGACCACATGTGCCCTGTGTCACATAACAGAAAAGGACAACCTAGGGAGGAAAACACGCTCCAAATTAACCTGTCCCAAAGCACAACTGTCTCTCTTTCAGGGCCAACTGTAGGTTGAAGAGCATAAACCATGGATGGGCAAACTGTGACCTTTCAGATGTTGTTAGACTACAACTCTCATCCTCCCCAACCATTGGAGCTGAAGGAAGTTGGAGTCTAAGACCATCTGGAGGGCATCATGGTCCTCCATCTCTGACATGAAAGAGCCCTGCTGGATCGAATCAAGGGCTCATCTACTGTAGTTCAGCATCCTGTTTGCCATAGATGCCAACCAAATGACTCTGCGTAGCTCACAAACCAGACACGAAGGCAGCAACTGCCCCTGGTTTATCTGATAAATTACTTCTAGACTTGGGTGGTTTTGGATCCAGGGCTGGGATTGGGCCTTTAACAGCCTGAACACCACATTCCTTTCTGGTCAAGCTTCCAGAAGCCACATGTTGGTGGTGGGCAGGACCCAAGGCAGAGCAATGAATGTAAATTTTACCTTGTGTATTAGGGTACTATCTACACCAGGCTTCCTCAACCTCGGCCCTCCAGATGTTTTTGGCCTACAACTCCCATGATCCCTAGCTAGCAGGACCAGTGGTCAGGGATGATGGGAACTGTAGTCTCAAAACATCTGGAGGGCTGAGTTTGAGGAAGCCTGATCTAAACACCCACCCACCCCTACACCTTAATCCTCTAATCAGGCAAGCAAGAGTCATTATCAGAGTTCAGAGACACCGTCCAGCCAGGCAGAAACAGTCAAGGTAAATGTGAAGCAATACCTACTGATGGGTGTGTCCTGGGAAGTGAGGTTGTGGCTGGGCAGGGTATGTGGCCTGGGGCGGTTGCCAAAGTAGAGATTCCCAGGTGAAAAGACCTGCATTTGGACTTCGGGGGCAGAGGCTCATCACCTCTGTCCCAGATGGACCTAATCTCTGTGAATTTGTCCATGCCTTTTTTAAAAGCCACCTCAGCTAGGGGGTTTTTATGGGCACCTGGAACAGTGAGATCTTCAGCCGGCCCCTCCAACCACACCAGCATGTCTCCATCCCATAACTGTGCTGTAGTCTAAGGACACATCTTCTTGCCACTTCAGAATAGGGTTTTGAAACGTTGACTTCACATACCTTGCCATACCTTGAAGCTCACAACAGTGATTAAAGTGGAACAAATACCATGTTTGGAGTTTCCTTCTGTAGAAATCAGCCGTGTCCGTGATTTTTGGCCTCTGAAAACTTATGAGAAGATTGGCGGAGGAAGCAACTTATTTATTTAGCAACACATACAAAAGTGGTTTTTTTAAAATAAAAAAACACATGAAGAAATAGAAAAAAACAAAGAAACTAAGGATATAGTATATCACCATAACAATAGTTAACTATTAACCATTAAAATTTTTAACCTGCTATATTTTGCATAAATGAGTTCCAAATTTCAACTTGACTTGGAAAACAAACTGTGGAGCTGACTTTTATAAGGTTGCACAGTACATAACATTAGCAGTAGCTGCGTGGAACATGTGTTCTCCAGACCAGGCAGTATTTTGACAAATCAATGAAATCTTCCTATTAATGTAGTAGAGGCAGAGCACCAGTGGAAATTATATTTTGACGTTTCTGATGCTGACATGCATGACTACTGAAGCAAAGAAACTAGAAGTACTTAAGGCATATTTGTTCAGAAGATACATACTTAAATTTACAATAAATGTTTTATGGAACATGGTGCATTAAATTGCATAACCTGGCACCCTCTTTATTTTTATTAAAGACTGGTGTCTATTACGAATTGAAAGCACAATCCAGGAGATAGATAGATAGATATATATAGAGAGAGATAAAATCCCAACATAATGTCACACACACGTGTGACCAAGAAACAGAATATGAGATGGAATCAAACAGGCTTGATTCTTAATGGTTGAGGTCCACAAAACAGTTTTCTCCCCATGCCTGTGGTGGGAGCTTGAGTGTAGTCCTTTACATTCTTACATTTACATAAGTGCATGATTGCCATTCATTATTGGGGGCGGGGAATAAAGTGCTGCACTTAGAGAGAGCATTGCTGCAGCAGAAAACCTGTTCTCTTCTATGGATACTGGCTGGCCACCAGCAACAGAGACCTCATGGGAGGGGTAGCTGGTAACCCTCCTCTACCCTCAAAAGTTTGCTTCAGGATCTGCAGCAGAGAAGCAATAGGATTATGATTTGCAAACGCAGGAGGGTGGAGAGGTGAATCTTTCTCCCCATCCGCTGGCAGAATACAGATGGGAGGGAATAAGTATTCTTGAATGCCTCTTCTCCCTGACATGCTCTTAAATAGTCACTTACATAAAAACCGTTTTCTGACGTCCTTCAACTATTGACCAAGTCCTGTTGTAATAGCAGCCAAGAAGTGGAACCACGACAGAGTTCTGGATGGGTTCAGTTCTCGATTAGCTCCCACGAAGCTATCAAAGACAAAACAAGTGGGCTGCCATTATTGGCAGACTTATCTGAGGGAGCAAGGTCAAACCTCTCCCATTCCGCCTTTCAAAAAACTGGAGTAACAAAGAGATAAGAGGTGGATTTAGCATCTGCTCATGGTGTGCCTGAGAACACACTTCTTTTTTCTCCCACGTAGGGGAACAGCTGCAGTAAGCGGATGCATTTCAGGGGCTAGAAACCTCTGAGATAACAAAGTGAAGCACCGAAGTGAAAGGAAAATGTAGCCTGTAGCTACGCTTGCGTGTTGCTTGGGAGGGTGTGAACTGGATCAGAGACTTCCTATTGAACGACTTGCTAAAGATATTAAATTACCTTTATGTAAGGAGCTGGAAAGACAAAAAATGGAATAGAAATGAAAGAGTGTTGTGTTTGGAAGCCCAAGAATGCAAAGCAGGTTTGGAACCTGGAACACTCCAATGTTGTTGTTGTTGTTTAGTCGTTTAGTCATGTCCGACTCTTCGTGACCCCATGGACCAGAGCACGCCAGGCACTTCTGTCTTCTACTGCCTCCCGCAGTTTGGTCAAAACTCCAATGTTACTGGACTACAAAACTGTCATACTCCCTGATGATTGACCATGCTTGCTGGGGCTGATGCAGGGCCCATCCACAGTTTCATTTGCCCTGTGATTTCGAGTCTGAGAAAATTTTGTTTTTATTTTGTCTTGCCACGTTCCCCAAGAAAACCTGCTGTTTACTGCTGAATTTCAACAATCCACAGAAAACCCAGTTGATGTTTGTTCCGGTACAACAGCAAACTGGATTTTCAAAGGGAAAGCAGAAGGACAAAAAACAACAGCACACCACCTTCTCAGATTCTTGACTTGAAATCATGAGACAATTGAAACTGTGGATGGCTTGAAGTTCAGAGTCCAACAACATCTGGAAGACTACAGGTTCCCAGCCTTTCTGTAAATGATCAGAGCACGAAGTTATTTCTCACCTGAAAGTTACAGTGCAGTGTGAAGCAACAGCAGCTCAGGATGTCTGGCTATAGAAGTTATTTCATTCTTTATTCAGAACTTTACCCATAGTGTAAAACTCTGTTCATTTACGCTTGGCAAAAAAATCCTGCCTAAAGACTTGTATTGACTGTAAAGTTTAAGAAAGTACTTTAGGCTATACAAACAAAACCCCTTTTGTGCCAAGATCTGTGCATATGTATGTGTATGGATGGGGTGGAAATATCCTTCTGTTCTGCAGGCCTTCACGGCTGTGGAGTTCCCTGTTTCCACCGGCTGAATATATCAGCAAGTGGAAGTGACACAAGCAGCATACTAATTGGTGCCAACCCACAGAAGGCCCTGAAATGGGGCATCCTGGGGCAGGGCCTGAGCTGCTGGATCCCAACTCTGCAAACCAGAGGTGACATTAATTGTGTGAATGTTGACATGTTTGGTTGCTAAATTATATAGTGTGAATGAATATGGTTAATGCGTACATTTTTGCTTTCCAAATAGCAGCTGTGTGTGTGTGGTGGGGAAACCTGAGCAGCCTCAGGACTGGGAGGGGTGGGGGAGGAAAGTTTAACTCTCTCCTTTCCACTGTTCTGGCAAAAATCACCTCTCTGAAGCTATATAATAATAATAATTTATTATCTATACTCCACCCATCTGGCTGGGTTTCCCCAGCCACTCTAGGCGGCTCCCAAAAGAATATTAAAAACACAATAAAACATCAGACATTAAATACTTCCAGAAACAGGGCTGCATTCAGATGTCTTATAAAAGCCAGATGGATGTTTATTTCCTTGACATCTGATGGGAGGATGTTCCACAGGGCAGGCGCCACTACCGAGAAGGTCCTCTGCTTGGTTCCCTGTAACCTCACTTTTCGCAGTGAGGGAACTGCCAGAAGGCCCTTGGAGCTGGACCTCAGTGAAAGGTGGAGGTGGAGATGGTCCTTCAGGTATGGTACTGTGGGCATAAGTGGGAGGTTCATTTGAAACAATGGAGGTTGGTCCACTAGAGTGAATGAGGCAGTGCCATACCAGCCTTGATCTGCCATTAGCCAGCTCCTTTACAAACAGTCCAGGTGGTGGTAGCATTGCCTGTCTGCTTCCTTCAGTCTCAGTATTGGCCATGTAGAACTGACCTGCGGGAAGGAGAAGGAGGGGACAAAGCTTGCAGGAGGCATCTCTGCTTGGCATTGACTCTGCTGCCACCTAGTGTTGACCTCCTTGCCTTCTGCCCTAGCAGCCCCAACAAGCACCAGATGCCGCTGGTTCAGGTTTCAGAAATCGGATAAGTGTTTCTTGCAAATGCAAGTAGGTTCTGATGCCACACAGCAAAACATCTACATACACACAAGCCACAATTCATGTCAGAAGTTAATGTGTAACCTTCAAGCAGGATGGCGGTGCCTGTTGCAGCTGTAGAAATGAGGGGTTTTTTTCTGGACCGCAAAAGGGAGATAAGGAATTAAACTTCTCTTTATCCCATCCCTGCTTCCTCTCAGCTGTTATTTGCATAATATGTTTTATGTGTGTTGATTGCACTCACACAATTAACTCTGTCTTCTTTGGCCCTCCAAAAAATGAAAGTAAGGGTCAAACTTGAGGTGGAAAGCACATTAAACTGGGGAAGGGGGGGTCTACTCTTTACACTTAACTGAGCAAATGGGGGAGTGGGGAGAAACGTGCCCCTCCTTGCCAAATCTCGTTGAGCTCCGTAAACTGTAAGTAGTTTTCTTCCTGCCTGGTTCATTTCCAGTATTGGAGTCGGGGCAGGAGAAATCTGCTTTAATGTTAGGAAGTACAAGGTGAGGCAGGGGAGGGCTATGAATTTCTCTCCCTTCCTCTGCATCCTCAACATTTTATTATAAAGAGGAGCACCCATCCTTACTTTATATGTGAATGAGGCAAATACAGGGGTGTTGTTGTTGTTGTTGTTTAGTCATTTAGTCGTGTCCGACTCTTCGTGACCCCATGGACCAGAGCACGCCAGGCACTTCTGTCTTCCACTGCCTCCCGCAGTTTGGTCAAACTCATTCCGGTAGCATCGAGAAATACAGGGGTACCTCCGGTTAAGTACTTAATTCGTTCCGGAGGTCCGTTCTTAACCTGAAACTGTTCTTAACCTGAAGCACCACTTTAGCTAATGGGGCCTCCCGCTGCTGCCGCACCGCCAGAGCACGATTTCTGTTCTCATCCTGAAGCAAAGTTCTTAACCCGAGGTACTATTTCTGGCTTAGCAGAGTCTGTAACCTGAAGCGTATGTAACCCGAGGTACCACTGTATATGCAATATAGCACGCACACATACACAGTTGCCCCTCTTGCTTAGTTTGGGCCTTAAAAGTCCTTTAAACTTTGACTGAGTCATTCTTCCCCTTAAAGAAAAGAAAAAAAACCTCTGGTGCTTGAAGAAGCTGTACAAGAGTTTTTGCACACAGCTGTGTTTGCATGCCCATCTCGGCCTTGACCTTGAGAAAGTTTGCACAACGATAAGGAGCAGTTTTCATGATGCATAGCAATTGTACCTGCCTCCTGTGACACACTAGGATAGTTTGTGCCTCCTGTAAAATCTGCTTCAGGGCGTAGTCGGCGCCTATTTAAAACCCTCCCTCACAAGATACAGAAACTCTGGAGGCAGACACGCCAAGGCACACATTTCATGTAACAGCCACGTTGTAGGATATTGGCAAACAAATGGCAGGAATGTTAATTTGAGAGGTGACCATAAAGATGGATTGTAGCTGTGTCAGTGGGCAAACCTCAGATTGACTTCCTCTTGCCCTTTGGTCTTACTCTTGCAAACTCATGCTTTGAGCCACCAGCCATATGGGAGCAGGGAAACAGGTGGCGAAAGGGTTAAGTGTTCCCATCGCTTCTCTGGTCTAAGTTTCTGAAGTTGCTTTACTTCTGAGGGAAAAAATAAAATATTAAGGCGTGAGCATGTAGTTAGCTCCTGCATTGTGTTTCTAGTCAGTAGCTGTGCTGGTTCCTCATTTTACGCCTGTCTTCCCACAGTGGACCTTAACTCTTTACTTCCAAGCTCTTAAAGCACTGCAATCTTCTTTTCCTTTTCTTAACCTGTGGCGTTAGTGCCAAGCAAACAAATAAGTCTGAGATGAGGGTGGGGATAGGTGCGCTGGTTGGTTGGTGATGGCAGAAAGGATCCAGGAGGGGGAAAGTTATGCTGTTCTCCCATAGAGAAACAGGGTCTCACTCCGGTGAGAAATTGCAGGTTCCCCACATGCAGCCTGTTATCTCCTCTTGTCCCATGTTCATTTTGTAGATGGTGATGAAAAAGGATAAGGTAGACAGACAGAGAGAGAAAAAGAGGACATAATCATGCATGTTCCCTGGGGGGCCAGCTGACTCCTTGGGACATGCAACACAATAACATCCAAAAAACGTGGTTGACTTGCCTACGATCCAGGACAAAGCGCCACATTTTGGACATCAATTCCGGCTTTGAACTCCCGGACGTATGAGAGCCCTACACAATGGTCAAAGATTAAGAAGTGAATCACAGCCATTTCCCACTTGCCACTTCAAAACCTGTACAGTGGTACCTCGGGTTAAGTATGTAATTCGTTCTGGAGGTCTGTACTTAACCTGAAACTGTTCTTAACCTGAAACACCACTTTAGCTAATGGGGCCTCCCGCTGCCACTGCAACACCAGAGCACGATTTCTGTTCTCAACCTGAAGCTAAGTTCTTAACCTGAAGCATTATTTCTGGGTTAGCGGAGTCTGTAAGCTGAAGCGCATGTAACCTGAAGCGTATGTAACCCGAGGTACCACTGTATTGCCTTCCACAGCCAAGCTGTGGGTCAACATTAATCCAAATCATATGCCTGTTTCTGTGTAATGTTCCAGAGATGGTTTGACCTCTAATCTACACGCTTGTTGAGCCATTCCCAAGACACATCTGGATTTAGTTTGGGTTGGGGGTGGGAATCAGGGTGGTTTTGTTTGTAAGTAGGGCTATTTTTTTGCCTTAAGGTGAATTGCTCACTGGTTTAGTGGACTAGCAGACCTGTCAGAAAGGTTCGGCATTTTAAGGTGGAGCCGATTGTGCCAGAGGTGAGGTCCTTCCTGCTGAGTCACAAAATAGCAGTTTCTTCTGCTTCCACGGAACCTGCATTTCCACTTTGCCTGTTACCTGAGTCCTGCTTATTAATAAGGTAGGCTGAGTTAGCTGTAGCTTATTGGTTAAATGGCTGGGGAAGGAATAAAGGATGGGTTTGGGGGATCCCAAGTCTCTTGTCACTGGTAGTCATGGAAATGAGGAACAACAGCCCCGAAATGAATGCATTTAACACTTAAATCTATATAAGTCAAGTGAGAGGGAGAATGCTATGACTTGAGAATGGGGGTGAACAAGATCATAAAGCAGTGAGGAGGCAGGAATGTTGCTCCAGGAAGTTAAGGGTCAGGGGAGATAAAGGTTTTAGCAGCAGTAGGGGAAGTCTTCTAAGAAAAAAATGAGTATTTTCTTCCTCTGTTTTAAGTTTGCATCACAGCGGTTTCTTCACTTAGTTCCAGAATTTTCTTGAAAGCTTAAACTCATGCAGCTCAGCATTAAAACCATTAAAAATATGAGATTCCTTCTTTAGAAAATGCTATCCAGAGCCCCTTCACTCGTGGAAGAAATTCTGAGAATGTGGCTTTATCGTTCAGAAGCCTATGGAATAGGGATGGGAAACTGTGGCTCCTCAGATGTTGGATCCTATCTGCACAAGCCAAGGGTCAGAGGAGCTTTAGTCCAACACCATCTGGAAGGTCACAAATTTCCAGCTTTGTTGTAGAAAATAAGAAATATATCACCAGAGGCAAGAAGGCATCCTTGTCTAAATGAAGAAGACAAAGAGGAGCGTAAACTTTCACAAAAGAAATGCAAGAAGACAGTAAGGAATGCTTTGAAAAATTGAGGAGCCTTGGATGACAAGGGAGTCAAAGGTGTGCTACTGGAGACTAAGGAGATTTCAGAGAAGGTGAATGAATTATTTTCTTCACTGTGGAAGATGCAAGGCAGGTTCCTGTAACTGAGCAATTTTTCTCAGGAAGGGAGTCTGAGGAACTGAGGCAGATAATGGTGGTAAGAGATGGAGTTCTAGGCTTATGGACCGATTACTGACAAATGACTGAGTCCAGATTAGAATCACCTGACAGTTCTTAAAGAACTCAGATGCGAAATTGTTTGTCTTCTAACCCAAATATGTAACTTATCCCTAAGTTCAGCATTCCTTTGGGTGGACTGGAAAGTGGCCAAATTCTTGAAGAGGGATCAAGGGGTGATCCTGGAAATTATGAGCTATTTACTTAACATCTATTTTGGGAAAACTGGTGGAAGGCATTATTAAAGATGGAATCCGCCAAGTGCATGGAATAACCAGTCCTTCAGAAGCAGAGCCAGCAGAGCTGCTGCAAGGGTAAGACCTGACTCATTAAGCAATTAGAGTTCTTTGAGAGTGTCAGCAAGCTTATAGCTGATCCAATCAACCGTCTGTTCTTAGACTAGAAGTGTCTCGCCAAATGTTCCTGAGTAAGCTTACCAGTCCTGGAATAAGAAGAGAGGTTCTCCTGTGGATCTGGAACTGTTTAAGAAATAGGAAGCAGAGAGTATGAATAAATGGGCAGTTCTCAGTGTAGAGAATATAGAAGGCAGAGTCCCTATAAAGATTGGTATTGGGATGTGCTTTGTAACTTGCTTATAAGCGGTGTAAAATTAGGAGTTAAGTTGTGAGAAAGCCAGGGGTAATGACAGTATCAAATTGTTCTAGGTGGTTAAATCAAAAAGTTTGATTTTGAGACGCTCCAAAATGATCTCTCCAAACTGGATGAATGTGTAGTAAAAAGAGAAATGCAACTCAAATTTAAACTGATGCACACAAGAGCAAGGATTCCTAACTGGCAATGACTGCAAGGCAGGTTCCTGTAACTGAGCAAGCTTGGGGGTCGTAAAGGATAATTTGATTAATACGCCAATCCAGTGTGTGGCAGCTGTGAAAAAGGTGAATTCCATGTCTGGGATGGTTGGGAAGGGGATTGAAAATAAGATGACCAACATCATAATGCCCGTTATACAAACCTGTGGTGAGACCATTTTGAAATACCATGTACAGTTCTGGTTTCCTCACCTCAACAAGTATAGCGTAGAGCTGGAAAAGGTTCAGAAAATGGCAACCCGAATGATCAAACGGACAGGCATCTTGCAATGGTGGGAAGTGTTGCCTCTCTTTCTCCCCCACTAGCCATCCTTCCAATTCCATACATAGTTTCTGCCAAGGGAATTGCTCCTTGCACCTTGGAGAGGGAGTTGAAAATACATATAATTCAAGTAAGGTCTCAAAGGGAACATGGTGTGTCAGACAATGCGTCATTGTGTGTTTGCACTGATGCAGGAAGTCAACAGTCACTTCCTGCCTCCCAGATAACAAGATTAATTCTTTGGGGGTTTTTTGTTGAGATACCATCCACAGACGGTGATAATTTCTTGCTAATGCAAAATGCAGCACTTGAGTTGAGTGCCCTTTTCCTCTGTCCAAGTGTGCTGCGCTGGCAAAAGGCTGTGAAGGGGAGGACCAGAAAGAGAAGCAGGAAAGGTAAACTCCTAACTCCTGAATTCAGCCTCACTAAGGGGAAACTCCCTTTCCCCACCTTTCTCTGTGTGAGAGACACTTAGTATTTTTCACTCTCGCCACCAATTAAGCTCTAAAAACTTGCAGAAGCAGCTGCGGGTTTAACACCTTGACAAGGAAGGTGTCAATATCTTGACATATGCTAAAGGAAGCTGGCTCATCTTTCTAACTGCATATTTGTGGGCACATCACTAGTTTCAAATGAAACATTTGTTCTTTCCTAGACGGGTTAAAGCCTCAGCGCCTAGGACTTGCCGATTGAAAGGTCGGTGGTTCGAATCCCTGCGGCGGGGTGCGCTCCCGCTGCTCGGTCCCAGCGCCTGCCAACCTAGCAGTTCGAAAGCACCTCCGGGTGCAAGTAGATAAATAGGGACCGCTTACCAGCAGGAAGGTAAACGGCGTTTCCATGTGCGGCTCTGGCTCGCCAGATGCAGCTTTGTCACGCTGGCCACATGACCCGGAAGTGTCTCCGGACAGCGCTGGCCCCTGGCCTCTTGAGTGAGATGGGCGCACAACCCCAGAGTCTGTCAAGACTGGCCCGTACGGGCAGGGGTACCTTTACCTTTTACCTTTACCTTTAGACTTCGCAAAGGAGATGCAGGAGGGTAAAAGCAAAGGGGAGACATTTCTCCCCTTTCCCAAACTTGTAATATTCAATCTAGTTGGAGGTTGCTGCAGCTTTGAGTCTTAGAACTGACCTGCTCCATCATTTTCCAGGTCTCTGCCATGGTTGTTCTGCAGTCCTGATGTCCATAAAAGCCAAAAGATGCCTTTTCATTCCTTTAGCAATCTAAGCGATAGGCCTGGGTGACTGCAGACAGCATGAATGGCTCAGTTAAGAGTGTCATCCCCAAGCAGGGTTCCTGTGGCTTTCATCGATTTTTATATTTCATATTCTTTCTTCTTTTGCACTGTTTACATTCCCTACTTCACTTCACCCAGCTGCATATATGCACATCTGCCAACTGAGCATAGCATTCCATGCCTGAAAGTGGACTATATGCCACAAAACCTGATGCCATAATAAATTTGTTTGTTTTTAGGTGCCCCCAAAACTTCCTGGCTCCCCCCCTTTAAGCTCAAATTAACACTTTTGTATTGTCATATAGTTCAGACATCTTAGCACTTTTTTGTGGTGGGAGGGGGGTCCAACAATAACAGGTTGGAAGCAAATGGGAAGAAAACAGCACACTTCATTAGATGTGACCACACACTCCAGTACCCTACCCATTTGTTAGAAACTACACTAGCATAATTAAATACTAAACACACAGAGATACACAGGAAATCAGGACAGAGAGAGAGAGGTGCATCCTTTCCCTACCCAATCTTTCAGTTGGGGGGTTGTTATAGTCTTCCAGCATTTAGCGATGCAAATTCTAGCTGTCTCTGGAAGAGTTGCAATTACTTCTAGGTCTATTTGCTCTCTCAGACAGCAAAGATGAGCTGTTTTGAGAGTGTGTGGCAAGTTATAAACAGTGATTTCTCATATCATCTCAAATAAGCTGTTCCATAACTTTTTTTACACTGCCAGAAGATATGCTAATAATCTACTCTTAATGATCCACATCTCCATCAGAGTATATTTATTTTATATAGTCTGGTTAGTCTATGAGGAATAACAATGAGAAAGATTGTCTTGAAGAAATTCTTTTTGAGAGTAGAGCTCATCAGAGATCTGGGAATGTTATTAAACAACCAAACCCATTTCTCTTGTTGGATATTAGAATTTAATTTTATCAAGTCTGTCACCCATTTAATGCTATATGTGGGCTGTGTATGAGTAAGTTTAATTTCAGAAAGAATTGCGTGAACATTAGTTATTAATTTATTTTGGTTAATTTTCAGTAACAGAGTTTCAAATTCTGTCAATCTATGCAGTCTTCCATATTTGTTTATTAGTTGTTCTCCCATGTGACTGAGTTGGAAAAACTGAAAGACAGAGCCCATTGTCCCAATGCAAGTAAGGCTTGGTGATATGAAATTGTGTTTTCCTCTTCAATCCAAGCTCCCACATGCATGATGTTTCTCCATATTGGAATGTTGATTGTGCCGTATCATCCTTGGTTTTTAAAATAGATGTTTAAAGGAAGAAACACAACAGGGGAAGGTTATCACTATTTGCTTTGGAAACCATGCCTTTGGAATATCTTGTCTGTATAGCAGTTATGGAAGAATGTTGTCAGAAAAACGTGAGCAAACTTGGATATCACTTTGAGAATGTTCATAATTGCTAGAATAGGAAGATTTGGAGCTGCCATTGGCCATCTAGCTCCCTGTTGTCTGCAGTGTCTAACAGTAGCTCTTCCAGGGTTTGGACAATGAGTTTTTCCCACCTAGAGATGCTGTAAATTGAACCTGAGACCTTCTGCATGCAAAGCGGATGCTTTGCTACCAAGCTACAGTCCTTAGGAGTCACAATTCAGTGGAAGAGCACATGTTTTGTGGACGGACGGTCCCAGGTTTACTCCTTGTTTTCTCCAGTTAAAATGATCTCAGCAGAGCTGGAAAAGAACTTAGTGGAATCATGACAGGTTCTTCATCCACTTGTTAAAGGCATGAAAAGCCCTGATTTCCTCCTTTGTATTTGGTCACCTTGGGGATGGATGTTTACTGGTAGAATCATGAAATCATAGAGTTGGAAGGGACCATGAGGGTCATCTAGGTCAACCCCCTGCAATGCAGGAATCTTTCGTCCAATGTGGGACTCAAACCCACAACCCAGAGATTAAGAGCCTCATGCTCTAGCAACTGAGCTATTCAGCGGCCTACCTAGCTTCACCAAATGACGGTTTTGCCACTGTGAAGATGCAGTATGGCCAGGAAGCTGAGTTTGTTGAATTTCTGCCTGTTCCGCTACTAAAGTCAGAGAGGAGAAAGGAGGCATCCTTGAAATTAACACCAGTGTTTCTGATTATCCACCTGCCACCGAGAAGAATGGGTCTGTTTGTAATTTAAATGCTTGTAAAAAGACATTTAAATTATTCAGGTTGTGACAGCAAGCGTGATTGATTTTATTGTAGTTTTGAGTTTCTGCACAGCCTATCTTAATTCCAATATAACCCTCCCTCTTGGGAGCTGCTTTCATGGCTTTGATTTACTTGCAGTGTGATCCTTAGTAGCAATTACTGATCCATTAGGCATTGCATGTTTTCCCCTTCTGCTTGCTGTTGTGTGAATGGAGATCTACTAACAGCCATGTCTTAAGCCGGGATTCAGTAGCAAATCCTGTTGCCATTGGCAAATGCCTAGTTTTTCTGCACTGGGTGGGTAGTGCGTTACCTAAACAATGATTTTATAGTCTGTAGCCACGGTTACCCGGTTCCGTCGCTCACAGTTGACAGAATGGGCTGTGTAATTATTAAAAGACTTGACTGCTTTATGGGAGTCTATGACAGGAGTGATTCATGTAGCTACCATGCAGGTTTTGAAAATGCTAAAACACATGGGAATAGATGTGGACCCTGGTGGATTATTAATATCTTACTAGAAACTTGGCAGGGAAGAGAGGGCAGAAAACCCTCAGGCAACAGCTAAATAGAAAGAAAAAAACGTATTTGCAACTGGGGATGGGCGAATCAGACAATTTTGGGTTTTCTCAGTTTCTCAGTTTTACAATCTTACATTTGGTTCTCCATTTCCCCCGCATCAGTTTGTGATTTTAAACATTTGTGCATTAAAATTCGTAAGCATTTTAGTGTGAGTTTCTCCTGACAGACACACCTTTGTATACAATTCTGCTGATACAAACATTTTTTGCAACATGTAAGCACCCTGGCTGCCGCATTGTGCACTACAGTAGTTGCAATTTGTGCACCTTCTTCAAAGGCAGCCCCACATTGCAGTAGTCCTGCCAAGGAGGCTGCCAAGGTGTGGGGACCATAGCCAGGTCACCGCTAAATACAAAGGCTGTAGTTTGTGCACCAGCCAAACCCAAGCACAGGCACTTCTAGCCACCAAGGCTAAATGGGCCTCAAGGGACAGTGACTGATTGTTCAAGCAGTATATACCCAAACTACAGACCCATTCCTTCATAGGGAGAGCAAAAGGAATTCCCCATTATATTCAGACCCTGGGAACGCTGGTTAATTTAAAGCAGGCTTCCTCAACCTCGGCCCTCCAGATGCCTACAACTCCCATGATCCCTAGCTAGCAGAACCAGTGGTCAGGGATGATGGGAATTGTAGTCTGGAGGGCTGAGGTTGAGGAAGCCTGATTTAAAGTACAGTCATACCTCATGTTACGTCTGCTTCAGCTTGCATGTTTTCATATTGTGGCCCGCGGCAACCCGGAAGTACCGGAATGGGTTACTTCCAGGTTTTGCCGCATGCGCAGAAGCACTAAATCGTGCTTTGTGCCTGCACAGAAGCACCAAATCACGCCTCGCACCTGCGCAGACGCAGCGCTTCGAGTTGTGGCCTTTTCACGTTATGGACGGGCCTCCGGAACGGATCCTGTCCATAACACCAGGTACGACTGTATGGTTAGTAAACAAACCAGGACCACAAGCCATTGTTTGAACAAAAAATCATTTTAAAACAACCATGGTTCCTCCAAGTTTGGACACACTGGGGAGCCTTGGGTTCACTTCAATCTACAAGCCAGATCTTACAAACCTTTACTGCAGCACAGCTGCACATAGCAAGGGTCTGGGAAGGCTCACTGCTGTCCATGCATGTAACACTAAACAGTGTTTTAGTGTTTTGTGTTAAAAGGTTCTATAGGTGTGCAGAGCGGCGGATTCTAAGCTGTCAGGAACATCATTTAAAGAAGGGAAATGGCTGTGCTGCACTCAATATTTTTAATAAAAAGTAATAACAGGCCACAGGTATGTGATCAATACTTAACAAACTTCTGTGAAATTCTCACTGTTCTTAAGAATATGTTTCAGGAGATTAGAGAACAACACAGTTTTCCATGGCTTTCTTTCTTGCTGCTTTGCTGAGCTGCCCACCTCCAAAAGAGCATTTATTCTTTCCTAACCAGCTTCTAAATGTGAAGCCTAGTTGCCCTGTATGAAAAAACTGTTGCTTGCACAGCTGACAAGGAGAACGAACAGGATGTGATAGTTGAATGACCTGTTTTCTAAAGACATTTCACTGTTGGCAGATTAAATAATTCACATACTGCTGGGCTTTTAAGTATTGCTACCTTTTAAAATATGTTGGCTTCCTTTTTCAGGTGCAAATATTGCAGGTGTTTAAGAAAGTTGAGAAGGCATAATTCCAACGCTGGAACTCTGACGTTACATAGTTTTGAAGAAGCGTTTTTATTTGTAGTGTCTATTTGTGTGCAATGAACCATTTTGGGGGTTTGTGGTTGGAGGGGAGGATATTTCTTGGAATATAGAGCACTGAGGTAAACTGTGGTGGTGAGCTGACTTTTGGAATGACTTTTGGGAGAGGGCATTTGCTGGGCGCAAATGGGTCTCGGAGGTTACTAGCTCAACTTGCATTCATGCCAAAGTTCTGTTTACTATGGACTTATTTCTGCTGTTCCTCAAGCACTCATGCTAACTCATGCTGAAAACTCTTGATCGCCTACCTTCACAGCTGAATCCGCACAGTGCTGTTAGCACAATAAAGCTGCTATGGTAGGTTTTAGTATTAATGGGGGTTCAGCCCCTTGGGGATGAAACAACCCAGTGCTTGTGTTTAGATCCTTCTTAAAACTGCTTGTTTAGCATTAAGACTGAGAGCAGTGCTGTGGTGGAGCAACTGCTGTATCCTAAGCTTTGCCAACTACCTGCATCCAGAGCAGAAAGGCAGCGAGAGCAGGGGGAAGCTTTGTTTATTTTTCCTCATTTGCCCCCTCCCCCAAATCCAGCTTGGCAGTGGCAGCACTAGTGGGGCATCCAGGGACATACTGGGATCAAATCAAAAGCTGGGATGGCTTTCATAATTCCACAACTGTCCCTGGAAGACAGGGGCATGTGGAGAGTATGCCACTATAACTAAAACACCACATTTTCCCATATGAACTTGTCCAGACCTTGGATATCATCTGAGACCCTTCCTTCTCTGTATGCCCCTTTCAAGGGACGTTTGGAGAGTGCCAGCAAGAGAGCAGGCATGATATATTATGGGAGAAACAACATGGGAAAACTAGATAAATAAGATTGGAAACAAGGTGATAAATTGCTGGCAAAATTTTATTGTGAGGAACGCAAGAGCGGGAGACGTGAGGGAGTCCAAAGATGTCAAGAAACTACGTTAAGATATATGTTATATTGTTTCTTTGTTGTGTATTGTATTCAAAACTGTTTATATATATATATATATATATATATATATATATATATATATATATATAATGGGGTCACGGTGGCGCTGTGGTCTAAACCACAGAGCCTAGGGTTTGCTGATCAGAAGGTCGGCGGTTCGAATCCCCATGACGGGGTGAGCTCCCGTTGCTCTGTCCCAGCTCCTGCTCACCTAGCAGTTCGAAAGCACGTCAAAGTGCAAGTAGATGAATAGGTACCGCTCTGGCGGGAAGGTAAACAGCGTTTCCATGTGCTGCTCTGAATTGCCAGAAGCGGCTTAGTCATGACCCGGAAGCTGTACACTGGCTCCCTCAGTCAGTAAAGTGAGATGAGCGCCACAACCCCAGAGTCGTCCACTACTGGCCCTAACAGTCAGGGGTCCCTTTACCTTTACCTAATGATATATTACTGTACTGTTAAATCTGTTTTTAATAATATTTATGTGATTTTATTACTGTGGCTTTTTTACTTGGTTGTGAATTGCTTCAGGGCTTTTTCAGTGGGAAGCTAAACTTGATAAACCTTACCTTATCTTGGGTTCTTTCCCTGTATCAGAATCCCATCTAGCATTTCTCTGAGCATCATGAATTCCAGATTCCGTATTTTTCGCCCTATAGGACGCACTTTTTCCCCTCCAAAAATGAAGGGGAAATGTGTGTGCGTCCTATGGGGCAAATGCAGGCTTTCACTGAAGCCTGAAGAGCGAGAGGGGTCGGTGCGCACCGACCCCTCTCGCTCTCCAGGCTTCGCACACCTCTCCACAAGCAGCGTGGGGGCCCAGCGCTGGGCTCCTGCCGCTTGCGGAGAGTTGCCTGCATGCTGAAGCCTGCGCACGCTGAGCTCAGCGCGTCCAGGCTTTGCGCACCTCTCCGCAAGCAGCGGGAGCCCGGCGCTGGGCTCCCACGGCTTGCAGAGAGCTGCCTGTTCTGGGGGCTGGGGTCGGGGGAAGCTCGGGCTTCCCCCGCCCCAGCCCCGCGCCTGGGGGGGAAATAAAAATTTCCCCCTTTATTTTCCCCCCAAAAACTAGGTGCGCCTTATGGGATGGTGCGTCCTATAGAGCAAAAAATACGGCATTCTCTCTCTCTCTCTCTCTCTCTCACACACACACACACACCCTACCTGCTCCCCCAAAGTTTGTGCACGAAGACCTAAGATGACTTCAGTGCCACAAGCTTATGGTTCTGTTTATTACATTGTAATGAAAACACCTAGCCCACAGAAAAAGAGAAGAGAATTCTGTCTCCTGAGAAGATTGCTTCTGGTAGCTTTCCCCCCATGCACCATTACAATTTTATTACCTCCGTCTGTTTATATGCAGTGTTTTGGGAAGAAGACTATTCCTTTCCACACCATATGTTGGTGGCGGACTGTGTGTGTGTTACATAATCTGTGCAAAATTCAATCCATTTTTTTTCTTAAGCAGAGGGAACAGCAAGATGAATGAGCTGTCAGGGACAAAAGTAATAAAGTTGTTCAGAACATGTCTCGAATTGGATTACAATTCCGAAAGGACCATAGGGACTCCACTAGCAAAGGATGTGGTGATCCTGGGTGGGGAGAGGCAGGTTTTCACTGGGGCCTCACAGGCTTGTAATTAGTTTCAGGCTTAGCGGAGGAAGTCAGTTGATTAAAACTAACTAGGCACAAAAGCCGTAGGTGCAAATATCTGGCTGAGGGTACTTCATGCAAGGCAAGTATGTCAGACTTTACTGTCTGAATAGGTAATGTGATGACGCTTCCAGCAGCTCAGCCTCTTTATTTGAGAGGCTGAGATTAGCATAACTTGTTTCTGCAGAACCAGAAATCAGAACATTGGTTTTCAGATGGGAATAAACCCAATCTTTCAGTGGGCAGAATTTGCTCAGTGACCTTTCCCACAATCTGTCTAGAATGTTTGAGTGGACTCGCCTTTCTTTGTCAAGAGGGAGATTGTCAAGTCTTCTGGTTATTTAAAAATCGTAAGAGCCTTGTGTGATGTCAGAAGCCCCGTCGTCTGTTCTGTGACGACACTTAAAATTCCTTTCTGGGACACAAGACTGTTCTGAATGGTTCAACTTCAGCTTGAGGGGCATGGAAAAGAGTTGAATAATTAGATAATTGCACAAAACCGGTGTGGCTTGTGAACCCGGTCAGTGTATTCAGCTATATGAGAGCCTGGTTCTGTTGTAGACAATAATAAATAACTCTGGTGCTGAATTATGGCAGTTACGTGGCCCAAATAAAGGCTACTGAGAAACAAAGGGGTAGAATCTGCTCAGGGGAAACACAAGATTTGCAGAAGTGGGGGTGGAATCTTTGTGGGGGGGCAAGGAGACAAAAACTTAATAATCGCCCAATGAGAACTGAGCATGTTCAGTGGCTACAAAATGCTGAGTTTGAGAGGTATGGATAGAAAATGGAAGATGGTAGAATGGAATGTCTTGAAAGAAGGCATGGCTGACTCGAGCACTGAACAAGAGTCTGCAACGTTTCGTTGGTCAGGTACCACTTGTCCAGGCATAGGCAAACTCGGCCCTCCAGATGTTTTGGGACTACAACTCTAATCATCCTTAGCTAACAGGACCAGTGGTCAGAGATGATAGGAGTTGTAGTCCCAAAACATCTCGAGGGCCGAGTTTGCCTATGCCTGCACTTGTCTGTTACAAACAGACACACCCGAAACAGGGCATGAAGGCAACAGCCCTTCTCTGTTGCTTGTCCATAGGTCCTGATGTTCTTGGACAGGGGTCAGCAAACTTTTTCAGCAGGGGCCCGATCCACCATCCCTCAGACCTTGTAGGGGGCAGGACTATATGGGGAGGGGGGGTGAATGAACGAATTCCTATGCCCCAGAAATAACCTAGAGATGCATTTTAAATAAAAGGGCACATGCTACCCATGTAAAAATACGCTGATTCCAGGACCAGACTGAGAAGGCGATTGGGCCACATCCGGCCCCCGGGCCTTAGTTTGCCTACCCATGTTCTTGGAGATATACTGAACATGAAGGTTCCATTTAGGTAGTGTGGACAAATATATAACCCCTGAAAGTGTTGTTCACCTTGATTGTCTAATTCTTAAAAATAAAATCATGTAAGCCACTTGCCATTGCTACATCTTGTAGTAGTGAACCCCCTATATTCAGGGCCTAAGTATGCACACTGGACTTCTCCCTTTTGCAAACCACTTTCAGACATCAAAAACCAGCAAGGGAGTTGTTGGATGATTTCTACTTGATGCGTTATCTGCAAAGAAAGACATGAGATACAAAGGAGTATTAATCTCAAAAGGGCAATTCACTGGGCAGTCTTTCCCTTCCATCAGCAGAGGTTGGGCAGTGTGACTCTTCTCCCCCACTGCTTAAAACTGCCTGGGCTTCCTGCATTTGATAGACTGCTCTGTTCCCTTTCCAAGAGCATGAGTGCGGATAAAAGTATGTTAGAAAACAAACGATGAGATCGATCAGATTCCTTTTGCAATTTTCTATCTGAGCTGTGGTGATCGGTGAACCAAAGAGGACGGCCATTTGGGAAGAAATTCTCTCCTTGTGGCCACATTTTAGGGAAGCATAATGTGGGCTCCCCTTTAGCCGGGCTCCAAAACCAGCATTAAACCTTCAGGTACTGGTTAAAAGGTACCCTAGTTAGCCTACACTGTGATTAATGTTGGTGCCAACATAATTTTTATGCATTCATTTATTTTGGTATCTGTCGCACAATTACAGCCCAAAGGCATACTCAAGGCAGCTTTCAGATTAAACACAGTATAATAACAAAAACATCCCCCTCCCAAGCTGAAATACAGCTCTGACAACAGCCGCAAGAAATCCACTGCAGCAATAAAACAGTGTAATGAAACTCATGGGGAACAGTGAATAAAATCTTATTGTCTTAAGAGCTCTAATTGAAAAAATGCTGATGGGCGTGGTAGGGGAGAGTCTTAAAAGTTTGGTTCTAATACATACTCCCTGGCTCATGGTTCAATAAAGGAAGGCACAGTGTAGAAAGCATAGCTGGATAATTTCTAAGCTTCGGCTAAGTGGGAAAGAGGGTTAAACTTGCTGTAGAACTCAGGATGCTTCCAGTTTTTGTGTCTCTGGTTTTTCTTGTTGTATTCATTCCGATCTTCCCCCCTCTCTTTCTGTCCCTGTTCTGCAGGTTCATCAAGGTCAGCACTATGACTGATGGGGACTATGACTATCTGATCAAACTCCTTGCCCTCGGGGATTCTGGGGTTGGGAAGACCACATTCCTGTACAGATACACTGACAACAAGTTCAACCCCAAATTCATCACCACAGTAGGAATTGACTTCCGGGAAAAGCGGGTGGTGAGTCTCTTTTCTATATAAGGTTAAAAAGATAAGTTTTCTTCTTCTGGAAGTCCCATTAAGATACAAAACATTCCCAATATTTAAACACAACCTGGCTATCCTTAGCATTGCAACAATTCTTCTCCTCCAGGCACTGTCATCAGCCTTTGTAGCGCTTATCTGAATGTCGTGCAACTTTGTCCAAACCTATCATCCACTCAAAGGGACGCAGGTGGCGCTGTGGGTTAAAGCCTCAGCGCCTAGGACTTGCCGATCGAAAGGTTGGCGGTTCGAATCCCTGCGGCGGGGTGCGCTCCCGCTGCTCGGTCCCAGCGCCTGCCAACCTAGCAGTTCGAAAGCACCTCCGGGTGCAAGTAGATAAATAGGGACCGCTTACCAGCGGGAAGGTAAACGGCGTTTCCGTGTGCGGCTCTGGCTCGCCAGAGCAGCGATGTCACGTTGGCCACGTGACCCGGAAGTGTCTCTGGACAGCGCTGGCCCCTGGCCTCTTAAGTGAGATGGGCGCACAACCCCAGAGTCTGTCAAGACTGGCCCGTACGGGCAGGGGTACCTTTACCTTTACCTTTATCATCCACTCAAAGTCTGCATTCGTGTATTGTTTCATTTTAACTTTATCCTATACATACTTTTGACTACTGTTCTGCCAGAACTGTGTGTACAGTCATACCTCAGCTCCCAAACTCTTTGTAAGTCAAACGTTCCGGCTCCCGAACGATCGAAAACTGGAAGTGAGTGTTCCGGTTTTTGAATGTTCTTTTGGAAGCCGAACATCTGACGGGGCTTCCATGGCATCCAATTGGCTGCAGACAATCAGAAGCCGTGCTTTGGTTTCCAAACATTTCAGAAGTTGAACGGACTTCCAGAACAGACTCCTTTCGACTTCTGAATTACGACTGTACTTCGATCTTTGAAGCAACCAGATGTTTTCAATGCAGACTTGCCAACAGCCATAAGAGCGAAATGTGAACTAGATTTGCGTTACAAAACTTTTTAACGGTATAGGAACTTTGGTTGGCATATGGAAACCCTACGCAGCTCCAGAAACCCTTCTGCCATTCTTCTGCTGGTTTGTTGAGCTGTCAGAGGTGGTACTTTGGGGTCAGAATGGAGAGAAACTTCTTTTGACTGTGTGGGATTTCATAGCAAAAACCCCACACAAGATTGCTATTCTAGGAAGCGTCCATGTGCTTACCACCATTCCACTGCCTTATCCAAACAGATTTTCCCAGTGTATGAACAGTGCAATTCAACTCAGAAGTAAGGCCCATTGGGTTCAATGCAACATACTCACAGGTAGGGATGGGGACAGAATTCAGTGCAATGCACATATCAAATTTGCATTTTCTGAAACATTACAAGAACTGAAACAACTGTCCTTCAAATTTTGTAGTTACCCAGTTTTGTGATCCAGTTCTCCATTCAAACAATGCTTACAAAAAATTATTTATTAGGTAAAAGTGTGCATGAAAATGAAGTACAGAAGTACACTGTATTAGTGTGTACATTAGTCAAAAAATGCATACATGAATGTGTAATAAGCTTACAGTAAAATGCTGAAGAATTTTGGCGAGGTTTAGTTTTTTAAAAGTTTACAAATTGCTGCAGCAATGTGGAGAACTGAATACAGTGGTGCCTCGCAAGACGAAATTAATCCGTTCCGCGAGTCTCTTTGTCTTGCGGTTTTCTCGTCTTGCGAAACACGGCTATTAGCGGCTTAGCAGCTATTAGCGGCTTAGCGGCTATTAACGGCTTAGCGGCTTTAAGAAAAAGGAAACAAACTCGCAAGAACTCGCAAGACGTTTCGTCTTGCGAAGCAAGCCCATAGGGAAATTCGTCTTGCGGAACGACTCAAAAAACGGAAAACTCTTTCATCTTGCGCATTTTTCGTCTTGCGAGGCATTCGTCTTGCGAGGTACCACTTTATAGGATTGGCCAATTAAGAAACCAAGAGGACCAAAATTAAAAGATCTTCCATCCCTCTTTACAGGTTATAGGACTGCAGTCTAAATATCTAATCCTGCCTTTCCCAACCTGGTGCCCTACAGATGTTACAGAACACAACTAGTCAGCTTCTCTGTAGGGCCCATGGTTGATAAAGGCTGGTTTAATCGACAAAAGCCAGCATCCTTGCTTACAAGCTGTAATAAGAAAAAAGCCTTTGCCACGGAGTATATTTTTTTTGTCGTCCACAAATAAGAGGCATTTTTGTGAATGTTTTCTTTTATATGTGCAATTTTGCACAGATACATACTTTTTTTTGTAATATATCAGTGTAACCATTTTCAAGGTCAAGGCAATATATTGCTGACTCGCCGTGCATTAAGTCTTTTCTTGCCTCATTATATCCTGTTAGTTTTGTGGGAAACTGAGGCTGGGTACACACTCTTATTTACTCTGCATCCAGTGTGTTCCTTAAGCCACAATCCATTTGTAGCCTGCATCTATCCGTCATTTCTTATGAAATATTGTGTTTTGATACATTTGCCCCCAAAGCAGCTTTCATCTGAGTTGTGGAAAAAGATGACCTTGCTGCATTTTAACCTGGTAATGTGCGCACAGCCTCATTTATAACTTCTAGTTACTGTGGCACATAACATTCCTTTTTCTAAACAACCACTTCATGTTCTCTGGTATCCAAACAGCTGTTCAGCTACACTTCCACATCTGTGTTGGGGCTTCCAACTTCATGCCCCTGGACTGCTAGTCCCTATCCTGTGCCAGAAGATGCTCCTGAATTTCTCCCAGGATTCAGGAGCAGCTTGTTCAGCACGTGATGGATTTACTCTGAGAAGGCAGCGACACTCAGAGCCCCTGCTATAGATATGGAGCTCAGAACACAACTCTTTGGATCTGGCCTGGGGGTTGGTAGATTTTTTGAAAGGATATGGGACAGTACACCATTCTACCTCCATCTCTGAGCTCCAAGATGAATGAAATTGGTGTTCAGATATTGATGGAAAGCAAAGGACAAAGGAAGATCAATGCACCTCATTGATGGTGTGCCCATTCCTAGCAATTAGGCACAAGTCAGTCCCCGAGCAGTTCATTCACACTTTTACTTTGATAGTGCAGCCTTTGCTTGAGTTGTTATGAACAAAATTGTCATCCATCCTCAGATCCCCTGGTCAGACTACTATTTTAGTTCGTTCAGTAGCAACAGACTGTTGTACGCCACCCAGACCTCATAGGATTTCCTCATATCCTCATCACCTCAACTCTGAAAATAAGCAGAGAAAGAGTAATTGGGCCAAGGCCACCACGTAAGCTTTGTGCCCAAGTTGGGTTTGATTCTAGGTTTCTCCAGCCCAAGTCTAATACTGTATCCATTCTACACCAGCCCTCTCTCTGCCATCTTGCACACATGGCATTGGTAACATCCAGGATGCTCTTGTTCTTGTTTGCATCCATCTATCTCAAGAGACAATAGAAGGGTGCACCTCTGGGGGTGAAGTCAAACTTGAAGGTTATAGTGCCTGCTATGGCTATAGAAGGGACGTAGGTGGCGCTGTGGGTTAAACCACAGAGCCTAGGACTTGCCGATCAGAAGGTCGGCGGTTCGAATCTCCCCGATGGCGTGAGCTCCTGTTGCTCAGTCCCTGCTCCTGCCAACCTAGCAGTTTGAAAGCACGTCAAAATGCAAGTAGACAAATAGGTACCACTTCAGCGGGAAGGTAAACGGCGTTTCTGTGTGCTGCTCTGGTTCGCCAGAAGCAACTTAGTCATGCTGGCCACATGACCCGGAAGCTGTACGCCAGCTCCCTCGGCCAATAAAGTGAGATGAGTGCCGCAACCCCAGAGCGGGTCACGACTGGACCTAATGGTCAGGGGTCCCTTTACCTTTTATGGCTATAGAGACTGATGCAGAAAAGACATGTTTTGCTGCAGCTGGGGCAGATGAAGGTGTCTGGTTGTGCTGCTGCAGGTGCACCATGGCGTTTCTTCTCTGCACTGCTCCCAGTGGTCATTCCTCTTCTGGTCACTACAACCAATACACAACCCAACTGTATCTGCAAGGGATTCCCACACGTTGAGGTTGATGTTGGTAGCTTTCTTGTCGCATTTGTAGAAGTGGTGTGCCAACTGGTCTGGTGCCTGAAGCCAGCTCCCTATAGAAGCACATCCTTTGGCATCCTCTCATCTTCCATTCTGTGGGCATCTGTTGGTGACAAAAACAGCCACTACGTGACCACTCCAGTGTTTGATGACTTCTCCCTTATCCATCTGTATCTCCATCCTGCCATTCAGCCATGTTGTTCTCAGCCTTAATGGAAGGCGTATCAAGTCACCACTCTGCCTCAATAAACAGCTAAGCTTTGTTTGGTGTGTTTCAGGTATACAACAGCCGGGGGTCAAATGGCTCTCCTGGGAAAGCCTTTAAGGTCCATCTTCAGCTCTGGGACACAGCCGGGCAAGAAAGGTAACGCATAAGAACATCGCCTCTGAAGATCATTGGAAGAGCAAATGAAAGGTTCTCCATTCGATCCTGCTAGGCCATTTCAGGCAGGTTAGGTGTTATTAGGGAGACTGGAGAAAGAGCAAATTGTTCACCTGATGGAGCACATGTGGGTGTGTTACTTTCACCAAGAGGACTGGTGTGGATTTCTGTGGATCTGTGGATTTCTGAGGTCCTCTGTGGATTTCCCCCTCCTGACCATACCATGACGCACAACTCAGCGTACAGCAGCCCCTACTCCATTTCTTTTTGCTGAGGAAATTGAATTGCAAATGGGAGATACACTGAGCTTTTCCAGGCACAGAATCCTCACTCCCTGACAGACTTATGCACTCCTTTCTTGATATTTACCGTATTTTTCGTTCTATAAGACGCACCAGACCACAAGACGCACCTAGTTTTTGGAGGAGGAAAACAAGAAAAAAAATATTCTGAATCTCAGAGGGCAGAACAGCAAGAGGGATCGCTGCGCAGTGAAAGCAGCAATCCCTCTTGCTGTTCTGGCTTCTGGGATAGCTGCGCAGCCTGCATTCGCTCCATAAGACACACTCACATTTTCCCTTACTTTTTAGGAGGGAAAAGGTGAGTCTTATAGAGCAAAAAATATGGTAATTACACGCACGCTTACAAGTCCCCCCTCCTTTTTTAAGCGGCCACTGCCTTGTTCCTATATTAAAGTTAAGCACATTGTGCCATTGATTCCAGTCAGAACTTTGCCCAGGAAATGTGCTTGAGGCCATGGCACATGTGACTCCAGCAAGGGTTTTGCTGCAGCCACTGTTGCATCCTCATGTGTTGCTTTTCTAGCACACCTCAGTCAGCAGTGATCTGGCAAGTTGTCCTTGCGTGTGCAACATCTAAAGTGCAAGGGCTGCTTTACATCTGAGATATCCTCTTATCAAGGAGAAATTGCAACATGGGGGCATTTTTGCCATGGTTACATGGGCTGAGAGCTGCTGTGCCCATCTGGGAAGCATCTTCATGAATGTGCCCAATAGGTTCACAGTCACAAATCAAAATGTGAATTACCGTATTTTTCCTTCTATAACACGCAGATTTTTTCTTCTAAAAAGGAAGGGGAAATGTCTGTGCGTGTTATAGAGCGAATGTGTGGTCCCTGGAGCCGAAAAATCATGCAAAAATCAAATCGCGGCGCTGCACGGAGAAGCGAAACCTGAAAAGAGGAAGCGGCTGCTTTCCTGCATTCTGCCTCAGGGTCTTACTGCCCACCCCCCTCTGTTTCGTTGCTGTGTTTGCTGAAACTGAACAAAGAGCAGGGAAAGCCCCTCCCCTCCAGGCAAGCTCCGGTGCTGCTGGGGGAGAGGGAGAGAGAGGGGGGAAGGGAGAGAGAGGGGGGAGGGGGAGAGAGAGGGGGGGAGGGAGAGGGAGAGGGAGAGGGAGAGAGAGAGAGAGAGAGAGAGAGAGAGAGAGAGAGAGAGAGATGGCTGGCTTGGGTGGGGGGAAACTTTTGCCTTTCTTTCCTCCCTCCCGTTAAATCCCTCTCCTGCATTCTTAGCCAGCTGCTTCTCTGCACACCCCTCTAATGTCCCTTCTTTGTTTTTCCTTCGCTCCCCACTTAAAATGTGGTTACAAAGCATGGATCCTCAGGATCTTTGCATTGGGTCACCCCAAATTCACCATCAGATCACATAGCATGTCCATGGCTACAGCCTGCACCAAAAAAATCACGCACCCACTGTTGCCTGGGGCTGCAATGGTGCAAAAATGTGGTTAAAAAGCATGGATCCACAGGGATTCTCAGGATCCTTGCATTGGGTCACCCCAAATTCACCATCAGATCACATAGCATGTCCATGGCTACAGCCTGCACCAAAAAAATCACGCACCCACTGTTGCCTGGGGCTGCAATGGTGCAAAAATGTGGTTACAAAGCATGGATCCACAGGGATTCTCAGGATCTTTGCATTGGGTCACCCCAAATTCACCATCAGATCACATAGCATGTCCATGGCTACAGCCTGCCCCCCCCAAAATCACGCACCCACTGTTGCCTGGGGCTGCAATGGTGCAAAAATGTGGTTAAAAAGCATGGATCCACAGGGATTCTCAGGATCTTTGCATTGGGTCACCCCAAATTCACCATCAGATCACATAGCATGTCCATGGCTACAACCTGCCCCCCAAAAATCACGCACCCACTGTTGCCTGGGGCTGCAATGGTGCAAAAATGTGGTTAAAAAGCATGGATCCACAGGAATTCTCAGGATTTTGGCATTGGGTCACCCCAAATTCACCATCAGATCACATAGCATGTCCATGGCTACAGCCTGCCCCCCCAAAATCACGCACCCACTGTTGCCTGGGGCTGCAATGGTGCAAAAACGTGGTTACAAACCATGGATCCACATGGATCCTCAGGATCTTTGCATTGGGTCAGCCCAAATTCACCATCAGAGCACATAGCATGTCCATGGCTACAGCCTGCCCCCCAAAAATCACGCACCCACTGTTGCCTGGGGCTGCAATGGTGCAAAAACGTGGTTACAAACCATGGATGCACAGGGATTCTCAGGATTTTTGCATTGGCCCAAATTCACCATCAGATCACATGTCTGTGGCCACAGCATGAAGCACAAAAATGATACATCCACAGTTTCATTCAGAATGTTTTTTTCCTTGTTTTCCTCCTCTAAAAACGATGTGCGTGTTATGGTCAGGTGCGTGTTATAGAGCGAAAAATACGGTATATAAGACTGCCACTGTTTTGTGTAGCCTCTTGCAGAGGAGTGTAAGCAACAAAGGCCAGGAGGCAAGGGTAACTGTTAAAGAGGTGGGAGGAAAGAAGGATGCAGCAAGCATACAATGTGTGGATTTATATGAATAGCTATGCATGATTAGTGGGACGCGGGTGGCACTGTGGGTTAAACCACAGAGCCTAGGACTTTCTGATCAGAAGGTTGGCAGTTCGAATCCCCGCAACGGGGTGAGCTCCCATTGCTTGGTCCCTGCTCCTGCCAACCTAGCAGTTTGAAAGCACATCAAAGTGCAAGTAGATAAATAGGTACTGCTCCAGCAGGAAGGTAAACGGCGTTTTCGTGCACTGCTCTGGTTCACCAGAAGCGGCTTTGTCATGCTGGCCACATGACCCGGAAGCTGTACGCCGGCTCCCTTGGCCAATAAAGCGAGATAAGCGCCACAACCCCAGAGTCGGTCATGACTGGACCTAATGGTCAGGGGGCCCTTTACCTTTACCTTTATGCATGTTTATGTATAGAATTTGTTTTTTAAAAAATAACTCTCAGCTTAACATGTGGCTTTCCATATTCACCCAAGCTCCAAAATGCCAGGAAATTGCAACTGTTAAAGGCCAAATCCTTAACAGATCCATTATTTAGACAATGTGGTATCCTACCCTGTGGGTACCTTGGGGCTGTATCACTGCCCCTCTTTTGTAAACCGCACTGAGGTTTTATTAGCAATCCTGTGGTATGTAAATCTCCCAAGTCTGAGATTCGTCTGCTCTCTGTCAGAGTCTGTGCAACTGATGCCGTCATGCAGCTGAAGCTACCGTTCCACATTACGTGTCTGTAACTGACAACCAATAAAATGTACATAGAACGACAGAGTTGGAAGGGACCTTTTAAGATGGTGGCCATTTGCGTCATCTTGCAAGCAACAGTAATGTTTTCCTTCAGAGCCTATTATTTTATTCATATGCTTATTTTAATCCAATTAAGAAGAAGAAGAGTTTGGATTTGATATCCCGCCTTTCACTCCCTTTAAGGAGTCTCAAAGCAGCTAACATTCTCCTTTCCCTTCATCCCCCACACAAACACTCTGTGAGGTGAGTGGGGCTGAGAGACTTCAAAGAAGCATGACTGGCCCAAGGTCACCCAGCAGCTGCATGTGGAGGAGTGGGGAAGTGAACCCGGTTCCCCAGATTACGAGACTACCGCTCTTAACCACTACACCACACTGGCTCTCAATTAACTGACTAAATGACTGAAGATATAGCCAATGCCTTAAGTCCCACAAGATGCAATGATGGCTCAACTTGGATGGCAGGTGGGAATAGCAATAGATATGAGCTGGAGGTGGTGTGTTTTCAATTCCAGTTGCTGGAATTGCAAGTGGGGAGAGGGCTGTTGCACCCGGGTCCTGTTTTCAGGCTTCCCATAGGTGCCTGGTTGGCCCATATGAGAAGAGGACGCTGGACGAGATGGGCCTTTGGATCAGAATCCCGCAGAGCATTTCTCATATGTTATTATAAACTGGGTGACAGTCCCATTAACAATAAATGTGGGGAACTGGATACAGTGGTCCCTTGGTTCTCGAACTTAATCCATTCCGGGAGTCCGTTTGACTCCGAAACCATTTGCAAACCAAGGTGCAGTTTCCGATTGGCTGCAGGAGCTTCCTGCACTCAAGCGGAAGCCTCGTTGGATGTTCGGCTTCTGAAAAGCGTTTGCAAACCGAACACGTACTTCCGGGTTTGCGGCATTCGGGAGCCTATTTGTTCGGCAACTAAGCTGCTGTTCGAGAACCAAGGTACGGCTGTATTACCAGGGATGTGGGGATTCTGATGCGCTGTGGAGTCTTGCATCATTCTCAGCTCTCGCTTAAAGGAACTAACATCCTGCGTAGCTAATCATTATGGCTAGAGTTGTGCTTGAAGGGTGTGTGAGTAATACCATCTGAAATCTCAGAAGCCAGGGTGGGCTCATTTGCCCATCCCCTTGATAGCAAAAATTGGACTCACTTGTACAAAACAAGCAAATGTGCAAAAATTGTCGTTATTTTGCATGAGGCGTACAGGTTTGTTGCAGAGTTTTTGACATTTTTACACTCACGTCCATAACTGAAAAAATCGTAAACCACAAGAGGGCTTCTCGGCTTTTATGGTACTATTGGAATAACAGTGAATTGGTGCATATATTTCCTGTAAAAAGGAGAATGTTAAAAGTTTTCCACTGTGATTTATCTTTGGTTTCAACATCATTAAACCATGCAGCAGAAAAATGTTTACCTACTGTGGGGTTTTTTCTTTCTTCCTGAGCTAAGTCTGCATGTTGATCCTTTCCCTTTCTTTCTTTTGGCAGATTCAGAAGTCTCACGACAGCATTTTTCAGAGATGCCATGGGCTTCTTGTTAATGTTTGATCTCACCAGTCAACAGAGCTTCTTAAATGTCAGAAATTGGATGAGTAAGTGGCGGGAGCATCTGCCTTTCGTGCCCTCAAGTGCTTTTGGATTAGGCTATATTGCATCTGTCATTCTTCATACAGGGACTACTGCTGTATAAGACAGAATCTCTGTCCATGCTTGGGATTTTTTATTTTTTTTAAAGTGCACTCGGAAAACCCATACTCCACCCTAACTTTTAAAAAGTGAGGAGAGCAAGAGAGCAGGGAGCAACCTTCTCCAATCTGCTGGCCCATAGGTATTTGGACTACAACTCCCATCAGCACCAATGCTTACGGTTGATGGGAATAATAGTCCAGCAACACCTGAAAGGCAACATGTTGAGGAAGGTTGGCATATTGTGAGTTGCATGTATTGGACCCCCAGGCCCCTTGAAAGCAATGTTGGGCCCGCATTGAAACCAGGAAACATGGTTATGGCCCAGGGATCGGGGCCACAGACCCAGTGCCAGTAGAGGAAGGACCAGGGGCTGTTTTTGTCTTGGTTGGAGTCTCCTGGAATCAGCAAAGTGACGCAGCGGAAGCGTGCTGGGCCCATAACCATGTTAGGATTGTCCTAATCTCGTGTAGGATCCTGGTAGAGACACATGCCCGACTGGCATGTTCTCTCCCTCCTGGTCGATTGTTTGGGAGCTTTAAAAGCTTTCTTCTGCCCAAACACCACAGCGACTGATACCAAGAAGCATCAGCACACTTAGGGATCCGCAGAGTATTCGCAGTTTGCGTAACAGAACTCAGTAGCACAGCATTTTGGCTAGTCTACTTTTATTTACATATAATACAATCAGAGCATTCTGCCTTGGCTCCTTCCCCTTTCTCTTCAGGCAGCAAAGAGAGAGAGAAAACAAAGGACAATAGTCCCACTTCACGGGACACAGTAACACAAAACCTCCTGTCTCTGTCACTTCCCACACTGTGGAATGAAAACATACACCGTCATGTGATAGACAACAATCCCACGACTGCAAACACGGAGCAGGAATCCTAACAATCTGAGCCAGGAGGTCTCTGGTTCAAATCTTGCCTTAGCTTCAGACTCACAAGATAACACTGTAACATACCCTCTCTGGGTAAAGCTTGGCTGAGATCTTCCACATAAAGCTACAACAAGATGGGATGGGGTGAATGAACCAGTTGGGTTTTATAGATAAAAAACTGACAGGCAGACTTGAAGACTGGGGGTTTTTTTGCCAATATAACTAAGCATTTGTTCCTTTCTCCTTCATATGTTCATATATGTGTGAATTGCATGTGTGTGGGGGGGTGAATCTACTCTTCACTCCCAGCATACGCCAATAGTCGATCGTCTTCTGTTTGAGGGTGGGTGGGAAAGATGGAACTATGAGATAGGACTAATGCGAAGTTGGCTAACCTTTATCACGGCAACCTCATTCACCTTCATGCCTAGCTTGTTGGTTTTCTGTAGACATCTGGTTGGCCGTTATGGGAAACAGCATGCTGGTTAGATAAGGCAGTCTTCGGTCTGATCCAGAAGGGCTGCTATGTTATTATGAACCCCTATTCTCTAAGCCTCAGCAATCACCATGTCTGTACAGTATCTGCCATAATGGGATAATAATATTTGCCTACCTTACGGGACTTTTGGAGGGATTACTGAGATAGTGGGAAGTGCTTTCAACACTTCAAATGCACTACATACGTGCAGGTTATTAATATTCTGTTGCCATTGTAGTGAGGGAAATGAATTCTCTGCTACTTGGCCTTAGTAGACAAGTTTTTGTTGTTCCAATTTTATTATTTATTCCTTGGAAGGGCTGTTGTACCCTAGGGCAACAAAAATTCCTAAGCCTCCAATTTCTGTTGTGCGTAATTCTTACCTTGACATGAAAACAAGTCCTCTTGGTACTCATATTGAAACAGTTGTTTTTACGCTTATCTTTTTTCCAGATAGCTTTTTCAACATCCCTTACCCAAGCTTTTTTGTTTTGTTTAGGCCAACTGCAAGCAAACGCGTATTGTGAGAACCCGGACATTGTATTAATTGGGAATAAAGCTGACCTGTCAGATCAGAGAGAGGTCAATGAGAGACAAGCGAAAGATCTAGCAGACAAATACGGGTAAGCCCAGTCAGTTATGGGAATCTTAACATGAATGAAAGGCTTTAAGCCTCCTTAAAGCTCTCCTATGAAAGGCAATTAAGTGTATACTTCAACTTTCTAACTAGCATCCATGGTCATGCCCTAAGGCTTCACATAAGTTTTTCTCTCCTGGGATGCACAGTACTTCTAATCTGTACTTTTTTAAAAAATAAAATAATAAGTTGGTTAGTATTTGGAATTTTAATGAAGGTGCAACATGTTATCTCTTTTATACCTTGCGTTCCTGCATAATCTGGTGGGACTGAGTCTTTGTTTTATCTGGTACAAAAGTCTCCAATGATAGTTTTTAAAAAAGTTTCAATTTCCACTCCTATTATGTAGGGGGAAGAGCAGGACAAAGTCAAAGCAAGCCTTTTTAGGCATGTCTAGGGAATGATCTGAAGGTCTATGATGTGGTTCTGTTGATGTAAAAGCAATTTTGTATTGAGGGAAGACCACCTGGGATCTGTGGATAAGTTGTCCCTCGAAGGAAGAGCTGGGTAGGCATTTTCGTTAATGACCCCATTTTTAAAATGTCCCATCTGACAAAAAATGTTTGGTGTTTTCCTCTGTTAGCATCCCATACTTTGAAACGAGTGCAGCTACTGGCCAAAATGTGGAAAAAGCTGTGGAAACGCTCTTGGACTTGATAATGAAACGTATGGAACAGTGTGTTGACAAGAGTCAAGTCTCAGACACAGCCAACGGAGGAAGTTCAGGGAAGCTGGCATCAGCAAAATCAGAAGAGAAGAAATGTGCATGTTGATTTAGCTCCTCAGACAGAGGGGAATGAACAAGAAATTGTCCTATCCGAAAATAACAGACCCGACCAACCACCAAATTCAACCCTGGAAGCCCTTGTGGTCCATATGGGGCAGCTGTTGTTGTCTTAAGCAAGGCTGATTATTTCTGATGCTGAGAGAGTCATGCTTCCATGCTTCCCACAGATGTTATCTGTACAATGTCATCTTCATAGAAAACCCAAAGGCCCTCATTCTTCTCAATGCAACCAGGCCAGTAAATAGAGGAAAGCCTTGCTTATATTGGGGAGAGAGTTGTTGAAATGATATATGATAAGACAATGAATCACCCTTGTAGGCCCATGCAATCACTTCTAGTCCTGTTGCCTTCTATTACAATATACATTATGCATTTGCTACAGATGGTTTATAAAAAGCAAATGGATATTAATGTAGCTTATTATAAATGTCTTTGTATTTTTATTTTTTTGTTAATACCAAGCAGTCATTGCTGTTACATTCAGCTGACTGATGTCCCTGATGAGCTCAGAATATTGCATCCTCTTCCAGGATAAAACTGAGGACCTGTGTAACATTGGAACTGATGGCCAAGTGGAATTGGAGGGGTGTGGGCTAAAAGAGGAAGGGGATGTCCAGGAATTCTAGCACAGTGGTGGGAAGGAGCAGGTGCGTACTGCAGTGAAGCTTTTTTCTCTAAACCAAAAGGTATTGTCCATGCTTCAGACACCAAGGCCAGAATTGTCTCCCAAGAACATGGGCAGCAGAATGACAAAACGCTTTCTCTGGTGACTTTGTAATTGCTTTAAAGGAGTCTCTTTCCTCAGGTAAAGAGAAGACAGGTCCATATGAATGCAGTTAGCCTTTCTAATTAATCCTCTTCCCTCAATGCATTATTTTTTTATTTTTGTTTTACAAGTGGGCCACCTAATAAATGTAAAACTGTTGAATGTTGATTTGAAGAATGGAGCATCACAAAAGCAAAGCCTTGATTAAATATATGATATATGGATGGCACTTGGAAGCATTTTAAAATTGGCAAGTAGGCTTAGGAACAGAGCAACAAAGGGTGATTCTGTTACTGTAGCTATGCTGCCAACTGTTGAGTGGTGCCAAATTGTTCTTTAAAGCCAAATGTTGTGGTGGGGCTGTGATGTATTAACACGTATCTTTTGAAATAATAATTTTAAAAAAAATCAGCTGTGTACCATTCCTACATAGTGCCATGTTAGAACAAAGTATATATTGGTAAAGTCCTAGAGCAATATGGCTGCTCCTGCTTTGGCCCTGAAGCCAGCAAGATCCCACGGGGAAAACTGGAGAAGAGACTTTAAGCACCACGTGGTCTTTGCTTTATGGGCCAAACTATTGTCCTATAGTTTTATTTGGGATTCATGCAGAGGTGATCTTGTGCAAGAGGATATCTGGGCAGCCCAGTTAATGTATAAAGCTGAAACTGTAACAACATGGAGAGTTGGAAGATGACGTTAAGAAGAAATGATACAGAGGAGTTAGGCTTGCTTGCCGAAAATGATACTACATAGATGGAGAATTCTGAGGTGCCTGTTCTGAGATCTTCCCCCTCCATCCCTTGCTTATTAAGATGGCTCAGTTGATGAACTCTTGCTGCAGAGCCCCCAAATCCTGAAGCCAGCCCTAGAGGGCAATATGAGTATATGGTAGTCTGTAAGAAAGAGCTATTGCACTAACAAGTTCCTCAAGGAAGGAGGAAAAGGTGTGTGCTTGGAAAACTACAGCTGCTAGAATGCTGCACGTGGGAGATTCTACCTGACCTGCAGCAAGCAATTGACAGGATGTGTCTTTCAGAAAGAAAGAAAAACCCCAGTGGTATTTTTAACAGTTCATAAAACCTTGGTAGCTATGCTTTTGGAATTTTATATTTTTGCATGCTATTTTTTGGTGAAACAATATACCACATGTCTGGTGCGTGGGCTGTTAACGGTTCAGTGCAAGAGCAGCTTTTCCTTCCTTTCCATCTCATAACCAACTTTTTTTTTCTTCTGAGGACCATTAGCAAGACTTCTCAAGCACCCTCTCTTAGGAAGCCCAGCTTTCCTCCTTTTTTTCCATGCTGCATTTACTGTAAAGTCCCTGCAAAATTTCGAGATGTCTTATTCAAGAGAACCCCTCTGTACTTTTAATAGCTGCATGTTGGGGGGATTTTGGCAAGCATGGTTTCCTATTAAGGACTAGGGTCCAGGGTTCCTATTTTTCCTCTTATAGTGGAGTGGAGAACCTGTAGACCTCCACATATGATAGCTGGAGATCCATGGGTTCCCCATTTCTGGACATCAGGGTGCTAAAAGCTGCCGAATCCCAAGTGAAGTCTGTTGTGTTTGGCATAATAAGAGTCTATATGAGGTTTTCAGCAGCATCTGTGCAGATTTCATTCCATAGCACATCACTCCTCTTTGGTGGCACCTTCCTGGTGATCCCACCTCCACCTCCACCTCTCATCAGAGCTGGAAATGAGGAGGAGCAGAAAGTGTCAGAATGACACCAGGTACCTTTATGAAGGAAACTTATCTTGCCCTCACAGTTCTTCCATTGGCTGCTTGACAATATGAGCCTACGTACAACAGAATACTTAGAACAGGCCATCTGTGGTTCATTGATCAACAATTGCCAGGGGCATAGAAAAGTTGGTATGAAAATAAAGAGGTAATTCCAGGCTTCCTTCTCCCCTTTTTAAAAATGTTGAATAAAACGATGGAGTCTCTTGGAATGAGTGCAGTGAAATGTAGCTTCATTTGGTGTGTGCTGGCGTGGGAGACATCACTTTTCACTGTCCCCTGTAGCATCCAACAGGAATGCTACAACTCCTCAGGCGCTTTTGAGGTGCTTTCTTTTAATGCTTTCAAATAATCGGCCAAAGCATTCCCCAATCACCTCTGCAATATGGCTCCACAAGCTTGATGAGTTGTTCATACTTAATAGATGAGGAGAGAATTAACTCTGCCCTGGTGTCCCGGGAATATCCATTTGCCAACTGCAACAGCATGGAGGAGTTTATCAATGTGGCTCTGCATGGCGGTCCTTTAAGGATAAGTCCTTGGAGGAGGGGAAGTGCATCCAATTGGATTCATTTGAGAAAATGGAGTGTTGCAGAGTGGTAACAGGCATGTGGTGCACCTAAAAATGGGTATTCGATCAATACTTTCTGGGGAAAACCCATTCTCTCCAAAAGTGTGCTTGTAAATTTGCCTTAAGGCCCTTGTCTTAGATCTACCAACGCACTGACAGCTAAATTCACACCAACACTTAAAGCTGGTGTGGTATTGCTAAAGAAGGCATAAGGAACCTCTGGATGTTGTGGGTATATACCTCTCCCCCACTGCCACCAGCATGACCATTAGTCTGGGATAATGGGAGTTGGACTCTCAACAACATCTGGAGGGGGGACAGGTTCCCTGCATCTGTGCCAGAGCTGTAATCTGAAGTCTCCTTTTCCTAGAAAGCAAATGGTAGTCTACTGTGAAACTGAATGAAAAGAAGAACCCAGTTTTTTTCTTGGTAATCTCCTTGCAGCTCCGCATTAGGATCAGGTACTTTTGTGGGCCAGATGTGGAACCTTCTGGAGCTTTTTTCAGGAGCATGAGTCTTGCATGGTTCTGTCTGCCTCCCCTTAGACATTTTTTTTTTCTTTATCTCATTCCATCACTTACGTTGGGAAATGTCAAGCCAGGTAAAACATAATATTGAGTCAAGCTATGTGTACAACAGTTATAGAAGTGAAATAAGAAAAGCCAGGGACAAAAATGAGTGGGAGTTGGGTAGGGCCCTGCTATCATGTTGCAAGCGAGAGTGTGTGTGTTCTGCAAGAAACACATTTTTATTTTGACTCTGCTGTAGTACGACCTGCCTTCTCATTTCATATCATCTATATAAGACAAGGCCTGTACTTGGGTGGGGAGATTAGGTAGTCCCAAATAGTACAGAATTCTTGCACTTTAAAAACAAAATAAAACCGAAACATTCCTCTCTCCACTCGTTCAGAGAAAGGCAAGTTGCATCACTTATGTTCTACCCTTATTTTCATAACACCAATTTACATAGATTCTTTATGTATTTACAATTTACATAGATTCTTTATCTCCTTTAACTGCCTGTCCTCCCGGCACAATAGGGCTTTCAGTGTAAATAATTCAAGGTACTTTGCCTGAGCATATTTATTGAAATGATCCTTTTCAGATTTTGTATCCTTTGCCTTCCTGACTTAACACTAGCAACCTTCTAATTGATCAATTGCTTTTTTTTAAAAAAAAAATGTTTTCTCTGTTAGATTATTCTGAGCATGTTTTACGTTGATCTATGCGGCAGGTCTGTACATGTTAAAAGATTTACATTCTTGAACGTGGACGTTTTGTATTGTATGTCTCTCAGTAGACTGCGATGCCAGCATAACAATGTCAGTCATTACTTTGTTGTACCAAAGTACCTGTGGCTTTAAAACTAAATATCTATAAATATATATATATTATATACATACACATTGTCAACTTTTATTAACTAGTGTCTGGGTTTGTACAATATGGTCAAGGAATGTAATCTTGTGGTTTCATATCTGCACTGTCCTTTTGAAAATTAAAATAATATGTTTTTAATCAGTGTTGGGCTGTTGGAGCGCAAAATCAGGAAAGAGTGTGTGTGTGTGTGTGTGTGTGTGTGAGAGAGAGAGAGAGAGAGAGAGAGAGAGAGTGTTTATTATGTTTTACAACAGTGTTGGGGAACCGCAGACCTAGCGCCCAGTTTTGGCCCAGCAGGCCTTTGTATCTGGCCCTCAGAACTCTCTTAAGGCCACACCCCTTCTCCCTAGGCCACACCTCTCACTATCCCTGCCTTACACCTCAAATTATTCTTTTCATGACTGGACTGTGTCCTTGAAATCTAATATGCCTCTTGCTTGGCTGGATGAAGAACAGAGAGAGATGTGTGAGAGTGTTTAGAAACTAGCCTACTATATGTGCAAAGGTAAAAAATGCATTTGATCCACTAGCATTTGACACCTGGCAGGCTGGGCAGAAGGCACTGTGACAGTCAGACTGAAAAAGATTAAGACTTCAGGGATGCATTCCAGTCCAGCAAGTGTGTGGCTGGGGAGAGAGCGTGGTCTGCAGAGAAGAGCCAGATAGAGAGGTCTGGAAGATGGCTTTTGGCCCCCTAGGCCTGAGGCTCCCCAATATTTACTTAGGGATTATTTGCAATTTAAGGCCCCCCGACTAACATCAGTTCTCTGGGCAGCTTGCGGATCAAAGAATAAAATGCAGTGCTCATCATCAGTTTCCACTGGCATAATAGGACTTGGGTTTCCTCTCTTTCCCCGGTGTGCCTCCCAATCAATCAATAGATCAGTGTTTATTACAGCAAACAGCCAGCATACTAAAACCAGAATTTCTGCATAGTTTGCCTCCCAGTCGTCTCCAGAAGGTCCCCCAACCTCCCAGATATGATTTCAAGGGCACACAGGAGGATGGAGGGGACAAGAGGAAGAGGATATGTCGTTACATGCATCCAAGTCCCTCACATCAGCAGGTCTGCAGCACTGGGTATGGCCCAGTATGTACACATGCAAAACTCAACAGCAGTAGCTGTCATATGGTAAGCCTATGTTGGCTGTACCACTTCAGGTGGAGTCTAATCTAATGGTCCATTAAAAAAATTCCCTGCTGGTAGAAAATTGGCATATCTTCCATTCTCCTCCTCCCCTCCATTTTGCATTTTACCCATATCTCTATCCCTATCTAATGGAATGAAATTGCCAAGGGTGGGATCTTCCATAAGACACAGAGTTCCCTTACATCCTCAGGTTGCTGTCTTGAGCATATTTATACTACCTAGATTCGGCCAAATAGAGCAGGATTTGAGGGCATGAATAGCTCATCTCTCATCTTTCAAGACTTTTGCAAATTTCCAAAATTAGTTTCCAAGCCCTGAGCCTGGAGGATTTCCTTGGCATCTTCAGTTCCAGGAGATTTCCCCCCCCCCTCCCTGCAAACACTTCAAACAAAGCTTAGCCTCTTTAGTGTATGTGGTTTTAGGGATTTTAAATTGCTGGACTTTGCAGCAAGATTGCTTTAGAGGCAGCTGTTCTAAACTTGGCTCGTAATGAAGGGTTTTTTGGTGGGGGGGGGGGCAGAGGAGTTTCAGTGGAAGAACGTGGATGTTTGCCTTCCATACATTTTCCAAATTCAGCTGTGTTGAATGGCAGGCTACCAGTACTATCTGATGTTCTAATTTGCCAGATTTCTGATTCCTGGGGGCAGCTCAGCAAGCTTCACGCTGGGATTACTCAATAAGTCATGAGCAAGTGTGTAGGAGAGCTGCTTGTAAATCTTTAATAGCAGTAGCGATTCCAAAGTTTCAAATGATTGAAATGCATTTAAAACGGGGAGCATCCAATGTTTCTATTTGCCTCTGAAAAACAGATGGACGTATTTGAAAGTAGGAAGTCAATAATATGGGCCATATGTTGGATTCAGGTAAGGAAACTTCCCTGTTGGGAAAGGGTTAAATGTCTCCCTCCTTGAGCACAATTGTCGTCCCTGAGTAGATGCTTTAGAATAAAAATGGAAACACCACACCATCTGATTTTGGGATGTCCCCATGTAAATTTGGCCCTAAACCTGGAATGCCATCCAAATTACTCAAATCCATGACTCAGAAAGTGCAAACTTCTATACTTGCTTCAATGCTGCTGTTAAATCATATACCTGGACCAAAAAAAGGGGGGGTCAGGTTAAAGCAGAACAGCTCATCAGACACAGCATGAAGGATGTTTTTGAGAAGATGCACTCCAGTAGGTTTTGCAGTTTGTAATTTCAAATGGAGTCTAATTAAATAAATCACTTCCTCTTGACAAGAGTGCAACACAGCTGGTAAGGAACCAGTTGATGCAATGGAGAAGCATAACCTGGGCAGACCTTCACAACTTGTGATGGTCCCCACTGGCTCTCTAAGACACAAAGAATTTGGGTTGCGTGGTTAATTTGTACATCCCTACCTGTAAGTCTGTGTGTACTTAGAAATCAGTCCCACCAAACTTGTTAGGGCTTTGTTCTCAGTAAAGGAGTGTATAGCACTGAGCTACAATGATTTCTGCACCAGAACTGTATCATAAAGAATAAGGTTCATAGCTCCATCATAGAGTGGCCTTGCATGCAAAAAATAAAATTAAAAAATCCCAGGTCCAATCCCTGGTGTCCCAAGGTAGGGCTGGCTGGGAAAAGCTCCATCTTAAATTCCTACAGAGACACTATTGAAGGAGCCAGGCAAGTTTCTTGTTAATGCCCTAAGTACGGGTGGTGCTGTGGTCTAAACTACTGAGCCTTGGGCTTGCCGATCAAAAGGTTGGCAGTTCGAATCCCTGAGATGGGGGTGAGCTCCTGTTGCTCGGTCCCAGCTCCTGCCAACCTAGCAGTTCGAAAGCACGTCAAAGTGCAAGTAGATAAATAGGTACTGCTCCGGCGGGAAGGTAAATGGCATTTCCATGCGCTGCTCTGGTTTTGCAGCTTAGTCATGCTGGCCACATGACCTGGAAAAACTGTCTGCGGACAAACGCCAGCTCCGTCGGCCTGTAAAGTGAGATGAGCGCTGCAACCCCAGAGTCGTCTGCGACTGGACTTAACTTTCAGGGCTCCTTTACCTTTACCTTTACTAGTCATTAGTATAAGAAGGGAAGTTGCTTTGTGCCAGAGGGCAAATGGGTAGGACCCCTCCCTCATTGGGCTGGTAGTGAGAAGGACAAAGGCCAGAGTTGTGTGTGAAGTGAGCAAAAAGCAGGCTGCAGGCAGAAGCTGGGAGTCAGAGCCATGCTTGATTCCAACAAGGCTGTGACTATGGGAGAAGCAAGGCCTTACAATTTAAAACCCCTTTAAAAAATAAAATGAAAGCTACAGTGGTTGCCAGTTAGTTTTGGGGTTCAAGATGCTCACCTACGTTTAAAGCTCTAAACAACTTAGAGTCCAAATATCTGAAACATCTTCTTTCCAATGGACCCTCTTGTGTTAAGATCAGCAGACGAGGTTCTCTTCATAGTTCCACCTCCCTCAGAAATTCAGAGTATCTGTGGTCCAGGAGAGGACATTCTCTGCAGCAGCCCCTAAGTTGTGGAAGTCCCTCCTTGCAGAATGGCATCTGGCACCTGCACTGAATGCTGAAGATGCACCTTTTTCTCCTGGCACTTGACACTCGGGATGCTTAATTTTAGGATCCACCCTATTTTTGGGATGGCAAGTTGTTTTAAACCGTTTTTGTGGTGCATGTTAAATTGTAACCCGCCCTGGTACTTCAAGGTGAAGGGCATGCAATAACCTTCTTCCTCTTCCTAGTGAGGATCAGCTTCATCAGACCTCCATGCAGCATGAATAATGTTCTGAAATTTATTCTGCATGAGTTAATGAGTCAAGGCAGTGAACATTCATCACTGGTGGGGAATAGCCACAGAGCTACAGTCAATAAATAAATAAATAAGAAGCTGCCCAGTCTCCCCTGAAGCTCCCCCTCCACATCTGACTCCACTTCTTTCATTGGACAGCCATCCTGTGGTTCCATCTGCATTGACATAAGACCAAACATGATGTGATGGATGGAGGGCGGAGGTTGGGTAGACTTCTCTCTCTCTCTCCTATGCATCATATTTTGAAGAGTAATCCATGAAATGAAGTCAACAAACTGGGATCCTTCTGGTGGATCTGCAAAAAAAATGGCCTGTGTTTCCTGGAGATGCTTCACTTATGGCGTCTGGAAATCATGGTGTATGGTGTACTTCCGTCAAGCCTGGTGAAGAAGAAGATTACAGGTGAGCCAGCTACGGGTAAAACATAACTTTGTGCAAATGAATCCTGTGCCAGTACTCTGCAGTGAGTCAATAGCTTAAGAATAGCCTTAAGAACTGCCGTCATCATGCTGTATAGAATAGATCAATGGTCCATCTAATTCAATCGACTGCTTACCAAGATGGTCCAGCTTCATCCCCCAGGGAGATTTGCTAGTACAACCCAATTGAACTATCTACCTGCTCCAGCATCTTGTAATAATTTGATAGCTCAGTTGGTTAGAGTGTGGTCCTGATTAACACCAAGGTTGCAGGTCTGATCCCCGTAGCAGAGGGTTGGACTAGATGAGCCTCGGGGTCCCTTCCAACTCCGATTCTGTGATCAGTTGTGAATACTCTCTTTGAAAATGGAAGCTGAATCTAGTTTTTGTGGACAGTAGTTATTAGAACTATCTGGAGAGAGAACTTGCCCAACTACATTCATTTTTCAAGGCAAGCCAACCATACCTGAACGTGACATTCTGAAGGTGAATTTCTGGGCCAGTATTATGGGGAACATGTGGCCTTCCAAATGTTGGACTCCAACTCCCAGCATCTCCAGACAGCCTGGTCAATGGTCAAGAATGATGGGAGCTGTAGCCCACCAACATCTGGAGGGTCACAGCTTCCCCACTCCTGCATTGTAGCTTTGAGGAACCTTTAGACGTATGCAAGTGACTGGAGACCAAAGGCACGCTCAATAATGCCTTCCACCATTTCTAGCACAGGAGTTAAGAGACTGAAGAGCAAGCAAGGAAGATCTGATTCAGATCTCACATCTGCTATAAGCTCAATGGGTGGCTTTATGGAACCCGCTCTTATCTTAGCCTTTGGGCATCTTCTGCAATATGCAGGCATCAGAGGATTGTTGTAACCATTACTGAGATAAAGACATGCCTTGAATATTTGCAAACTGTCCATAAATGTGAAATGCTACTAGGTAGTAGGTCTGCCCTGGAACCATCGAAAACTGTTGCACATGTTGTGAAATATTCTGTTCTCTGCAGCTACATTAAGATGTAACACCAGATTGTGGCTGGGCATTGAATCTGAATCAAGTTCAATCTAACACCTCAGTTGGAGCTGGGAGAGGCCCCAGGTCTGAAATTCTGGAGAGCTGCCGACAGTCAATGCAGACCAGGGATGGGGAACCTGTAGCCCCCTCAGATGCTGTTGGACTCTATCTCCCATGATTCCCAGCCAGCACGGGCAATGACCAGGGATGATGGGAGTTGTGGTCCAGCAACTTCCAGAGGGTCTCAGATTCTCCATTCTTGGTACTGAGCTAGTTTGACTCAGTAGAAGGCAAGTTCCTATATCCCTGCTGGTGCTTAGAATTTGAAGTAGAGTACAGGCAGCCAAGGACAGAAATCTCATGCCAGCATTCCCCATTATTCTCTTTAGCCTTGTTCTTAGAAGCCAATCTCTCTCCCTGCCTTCCAGAAAGCAGAGCAGATGGACTGCTTATTAATAACCGAGGAGAGCAAACCAAGTGGCTGGCCTGTAATAGACACCCACATGCTCTGCATCAGTCAGAACAGAAGGATGGGCAAGAGAAGTCCTTTCGATGGACCTCAGATGAACTAACAACAGATCGCAAGGCAAGAGCTGGCATCTTCTTCAGCAGAGAAAGCCACACTTGAGAACCAATCAGCAACTGAAAAGCTGTGGTGAATTTGCATGCAACATCCATCAGCATGGCGGGCCTCTCACACACATTCATTTCTACCTGCCCTTTTGAAATTGAATCAAGAGTTCATGCGGCTTCAATGGCAGCCTGCAGGCAATTTCACATGTGTTTCATTCGGATGGCTTGACCGAAGAACACATCATGCCAAAATGGCACTGAGGAAAACACCCTTCAATAGCTGGCCGAGGCCAATAAGCAGTGGGGTTTGCAGAGTTCCTAACAGACTGTCTGAGTTTGGACTGTGACAGCAAACAAATGTTATCAGCTGCCTTTTAAAGATCTTGCCACTTTGTGAAGAAAAACGTCCCTTGGTATCTAGGCTATGAATTGCTTCCTCACTTAATAGGTTGCCAGCCGGAATAGAGCGCAAAACACCAGATAGTTTCAATTTTGCATTGTGCCCGAGCAGCTAGCTCCGTCGCTGCTCACAATGAATTTGATCCCTGGTACATCTAGCTTGAGGGACGCTGGTGGCGCTGTGGGTTAAACCACAGAGCCTAGGACTTGCTGATCAGAAGGTCGGCGGTTTGAATCCCTGCGACAGGGTGAGCTCCCGTTGCTCGGTCCCTACTCCTGCCAACCTAGCAGTTCAAAAGCACATCAAGTGCAAGTAGATAAATAGGTACCGCTCTGGCAGGAAGGTAAACAGTGTTTCCGTGTGCTGCTCTCATTCGCCACATGACCCGGAAGCTGTACGCTGGCTCCCTCGGCCAGTAAAGTGAGATGAACGCCGCAACCCCAGTCGGCCACGACTGGATCTAATGGTCAGGGGTCCCTTTACCTTTTAGAAGGATATAATCCATTCAGTGATGGCAGTGAATGTCTTGTGTGAATGTCTGGAGGTGGTTGGAGGGTGGATGGCGGTTAATGGATTGAGGTTGGATCCAGACAAGACAGAAGTACCACTTCTGGGGGATAAGGTTGTGGGCGGGTGTGGGGAATTCCCTGGTCCTGAATGGGGTAAATGGGTGGCCCTACAGGACTAGGTGCGCAGCCTGGGGCTAGCTGTGTTTTTTGCTATGGGTGAAGCCTCAAGAGCGGTGTCATTGAGGCCCACAGCCTGTATGTGTACATAAATCCACCAGGGTGAGGGTGTGCCAAACTGCATACAGTGGTACCTCGGGTTACATACGCTCGCCAGAGCAGCTTCGTCACGCTGGCCACGTGACCTGGAAGTGTCTCCGGACAGCGCTGGCCCCCGGCCTCTTAAGTGAGATGAGCGCACAACCCTAGAGTCGGACATGACTGGCCCGTATGAGCAGGGGTACCTTTACCTTTACTATGCCGAGAACAGAGAATATGTGGCCCTCCAGATGTCATTGGACTGGAATATCCATCATTCTTGACCATTGACCATATTGGCTGGCACTGATTTTCTGTAGTGAGGGGCCTTTGCAGTGCCAGAAACAAAACATGGTGTAGGGGATGCTTGATGCCACATGTTTTCTTTTACTCTATTTTTTCCATGCTTTCTAAAAGCTCAGAAATTCACAACCAGGAGAGAGATGCGGGGAGGGGAAGTGAGGTGATCCCAATACACTGCTGCTTAAATATCCAAACAAAAAGCAATTGCATAACAAGAAAACTACTGGATTGCTTTTTTTAAAAAAAAAAAGTCTTACTTTGCTGAAACAGCTTTAGAGGCCTTTGGTCTTGACTGGCTGGAATAGAATTCCACTTTGTACTTTAGTTCTTTGTTCTGGAAGTGGGAGGTAAGAATACACATAATTTATTTCATCCGAACGCAAAATATTAAGCTAAGTCAGGTAGAGCACATGTCAACCTCATTTATCTAAATGGTAGTGAAAACTTTCAACTAGACAATAAGCTTGGTTAAATGATAATACAGTGGTACCTCGCAAGACGAATGCCTTGGAAGACGAAAAACTCGCAAAACAAAAGGGTTTTTCGTTTTTTGAGTTGCTTCGCAAGACGGATTTCCCTATGGGCTTGCTTCGCAAGATGAAAACATCTTGCAAGTTTGTTTCCTTTGTCTTGCGAGTTTGTTTCCTTTTTCTTAAAACCGTGCATTCACTTTGAGGAGCAACTCATAGCATGCAGTGTGGTAGCCTTTTTAAGGTTTTTGAAGATGTTGGTGCTTTTTGAAGCTTTTCCAAAGTCCGTGCTTCACAAGACAAAAAAATCGCAAGACGAAAAACCTCGCGGAATGAATTAATTTCGTCTTGCGAGGCACCACTGTAATAATTTTATTTATTAAATTTACGTGTTGCGTAACCTCCAGGTTATAGAATCTTCGGGTTACGGCCGCAGCAAACCTGGAAGTGTATATTTCCAGGTTTTCCTGCGCATGCATGCGCAGAAGTGCTCTGCACATCACATGCGTGCGCAGAAGGGTGCCTCCGGTTATGAAGTTTTTGGGATACGGCCGGGCCTCCAGGACGGATCCCGTTCGTAACCAGAGGTACCACTGTACTGCCCTACATCTGAGGATCACAGGGAAGTTTACAATATAAAAATACAGAAATCCATAGCATGGCAACAAATGAAAACAACACCCTCCACAGTTTGAAAGGCCATACATTGTTTAATAAGCCAAAAGCCTGGGAGAAGGGGAATGCTTTCGCCTAGCGCCTAAAAGATGTGCAACAAAGGCATCAGGCAAGCATTTCAGGGAAGAGCATTTTGCATAGTGTTAACAACGAAGCTGGGTGCTACCAGGAAGGAGGAAATTCTGATTGTAGGAACTGTTAAGTTAGTAACGCTCCAGGACTCCTGCAATATTTGAGATGCTACAAACCCAGTTAGAGGAACAAAGAGCTGGACCGTCTAATTGCCTATAGCAAAACTCTTAAAACTCCACTGGTTCAGAATTTCATGTACAGTGGTACCTCGGGTTACATATGCTTCAGGTTACATACGCTTCAGGTTACAGACTCCGCTAACCCAGAAATAGTGCTTCAGGTTAAGAACTTTGCTTCAGGATGAGAACAGAAATCGTGCTCTGGTGGCGCGGCGGCAGCAGGAGACCCCATTAGCTAAAGTGGTGCTTCAGGTTAACAACAGTTTCAGGTTAAGTACGGACCTCCGGAACAAATTAAGTACTTAACCCAAGGTACCACTGTACTATAGAAACCCAGGAAAGTTTAACACAGCTTTTGCACCAATGTGCTAATTTACCAGTTGCTCTGAACTTTCTCTACGAGGGAGCATCAAAAATACAGTTCCACTGCAATGGTTTGAAGTTCCACTGTTCAAAATTACTTAGCCTGCTTAATGAGGAGAACCGCTCTCAGTTGTGCAAGAAAAAGCAACTGTAGATTTGTAGAATAGGACCACAACATTACCATAAACACTCACACACAGTAATTTCTTTACCTTTGCTTGGAGTATCTCAATCTTTTCTTTCAGCCCTTCTATTCTTTCATCTTGATGCTTCAGTTCGTTGTTCAGTTCTTCAATCTAAAAAGAAAATAAAATTGGAGAAATACAATTAGTAACAAAACATACCGGATGCAGTTTTGTTATATCACATCCACAGAGCTATGAGAGTAGCTTGGTTTGCACGTCACTTTAAACCACATATATACTAGTTTAACCATAGTTAAACTTGGTTCAAGGAAAGGCTCTGTCAAACCATGGCTTAGTTCCCAGCAGCATAGCAGCAGGAGCAGAGAAGGACCAAAGTGCCCAGGATTTTAGCAAGTGTGCATCAGCACACTACACACCATCGCCTTAAATCCATAGTTAATATTAACTATGGTTTAAAGTGATGTGCGAATGAAGCACTGTTTTGTGGTTCCTCACTTCTATGAGTATATGACTGGGGTAGATTTCTACATTGTCAGCTTTCTTAAGAGTAGAGAGTACATGACATGAGTACTTGTAGGGTCGCGTTCTCTTTGCATGTGCAATATTTGAATGTAGATTTAAATCCATTTGGCTGAGTTTCCACCAGTGTAATCCAATGACCCCTTACTTTTCCTCTGCTCCAAATACAGCTAAACTAAATGTGGACTCTGTATGGCAATTAGCACCACAAGCTAGCCGTTCCGTGCTTTTAGATGTGTCGTTGTAACATTAAAATATATAGGCTGTCAGAAACTGTGTTTGTGGAAGGGGGTGTTATTGGTCTGCTTTTGATTTTGTTCTTGCTTTTATTATGTATTTTATGTTTTCATTTTGTATTGTTATGTTGCGAACCACTCTGTATTATTCAGATGGAGGGCAGCATACAAATTTAATAAATATATTAATTACCGTATTTTTCGCCCTATAGGACGCACTTTTTCCCACCCAAAAATGAAGGGGAAATGCGTGTGCGTCCTATGGGGCGAATGCAGGCTTTCGCTGAAGCCTGGAGAGCGAGAGGGGTCGGTGCGCACCGACCCCTCTCGCTCTCCAGGCTTCAGAAAGCTATCCGCAAGCCTTGCAAGCCTGGCGGGAGGTCCCGCGGGCTCGCAAGGCTTGCGGGCAGCAGCCTGCAGCCCACAAGCTCGGGGGACAGCGGGGAGGCGGAGCACCGCCACCCCGCTATTCCCCGACCTGGTCTGGAGGCTGGCGGGGGGGGGGTAGAAGCAAGCTTGCTTCTCCCCCCCGCCAGCCCCACAAGCTCGGGGGATAGCGGGGAGGCGGAGCGCCACCACCCCGCTATTCCCCGACCTGATCTGGGGGCTGGCGGGGGGGGGAGAAGCAAGCTTACTTCTCCCCATCGCCAGCCCCACAAGCTCGGGGGATAGCGGGGAGGCGGAGCACCGCCACCCCGCTATTCCCCGACCTCATCTGGAGGCTGGCTGGGGGGCAAAGCAAGCTTGCTTCTTCCCCCCCCCCCGCCAGCCCCACAAGCTTGGGGGATAGCGGGGAGGCAGAGCGCCGCCACCCCGCTATTCCCCGACCTGGTCTGGAGGCTGGCTGGGGGGCAAAGCAAGCTTGCTTCTCCCCCCCCCCCGCCAGCCCCACAAGCTTGGGGGATAGCGGGGAGGCAGAGCGCCGCCACCCCGCTATTCCCCGACCTCATCTGGAGGCTGGCGATGGGGAAAAGCAAGCTTGCTTCTCCCCCCCCCGCCAGCCCCACAAGCTTGGGGGATAGCGGGGAGGCAGAGCGCCGCCACCCCGCTATTCCCCGACCTCATCTGGAGGCTGGCTGGGGGGAGAAGCAAGGTTGCTTCTCCCCCCCCGCCAGCCCCACAAGCTTGGGGGATAGCGGGGAGGCAGAGCGCCACCACCCCGCTATTCCCCGACCTGATCTGGAGGCTGGCGATGGGGAGAAGCAAGCTTGCTTCTCCCCCCCCCCCGCCAGCCCCACAAGCTCGGGGGATAGCAGGGAGGCGGAGCGCTGCCACCCCGCTATTCCCGGACCTGGTCTGGAGGCTGGCGGGCGGGGGGGGGGAGAAGCAAGCTTCTCCCCATCACCAGCCCCACCAGCTCGGGGGACAGCAGGGCAAGCCGCTGCCCCACGGAGGCTAGAGAAGCTGTCCCTGAAGGCAGAAGAGGGAGACGGAGCGCTCCGTCTCCCTCTTCTAGCTTGGGGATGGCTGCGCAAACCTGGGCGGGGAAAAAAAATTTCCCTTGATTTCCCCCCAAAAAAACTAGGTGCGTCCTATGGGCCGGTGCGTCCTATAGGGCGAAAAATACGGTAAGAAGAAGATGGCGGTGACGACCTAGGGTATTTTGAGCAACGGGGATTGGGCCAGTGCCATCAATTGTCTCCACAGCAAATAGATCCTTGCTTGCCAGCCAGCTGAAAAACTCAGACTTCACTGGCTATAATCAAAGTGACAAAATGTTCCTCTCCAGACCTCATCTAAACAGATAGAGTACATTCAAGTAGCCACCAGCTATCAAAACCAATCAAACTCCATTTAAGCAAGCCTTTCTTAGCGCTGAGATAAATGCAGTCTTCGTGGCCATGGTGACCTATTGGCCAAACTAAGTTAAATAAAAATCCGGAATGAACTGTTTCTGCAAGTCTTCCCAAGTAAACAGGAAGTGATATTGTTCTTTGACAAATCAAAGATGTGGGATCCTCCGCAACAAAATGTACATACCCTTCAAAAGGATACTCCATTCCTTCGCCCCTCTGTTGTGGTTTTCTATTGTCCCCCAACAGTCAGCCAGCATTCCATGGCCAGCGAGAATCCTCATTTCTCACTGGGGGGGTTTTCCCCTATGAGAAAGGTCCCCCCCCAAAAAATATTTTTTGTTCACCTGCAAACCTTGAGGATTTTCCAGATCCACCAATATTTCCCACTTTTGTGTGTGTATTTTGTTGTGTTGGTTTAGCTGCCTAGAGATCCACGCCCGGAGGACCAGTTTGCTACCAGGGTATGATTAGAAGGCTCTAACCTGTTGAATCACACCGTGTAAGCTTTGGTGCTGCGAATAGATCATGTGCTCCAAGTGGCTAATTTGCTCCTGAAGTGTCGAGATCTCTGTCTGAACTTTCACACAGCTGGTAGAGAGAAGAAGGGAAAGTAAGGGCGGTTTGCATGTTGGAAAATCACTACAGGGTAGAAAACTGAAGGTTAACAAAATCTTCATGAACATTATGGCTAGGAATCACAAAGTGAGATGGGTGCTGTTACGTTCAGGTCTTGCTTGTGAGCTTCCCATAAGCAGGGCTTTTTTTCAGCTGGAACTTGCTAGAACTCAGTTCCGGCATCTCTCCAGTGGGCACCATTGCCATTATAAGAGATGGAGGTATTCATGGCGAGTTCCAGCACCTCCGTTTTTTAGAAAAATAGCACTACCCTTAATCATCTTCTTGGCCACTCTGAGCCCAGGATCCTGGACTGTGACGAGCCTTTGGCCTCATCCAGCAGGTCTCTCCTTGTGTTTTTATAGATGCCTGGCCTATTTTTAGGCAAGGGCCCAACACGCACAAAATATAATGTTTCACTACTATTGCAAAGTTTGTACTGTCTTTGCTATTCAAAAGCTAAAGAAATGCTCATAGAAGGGTGTGTTTTTTTAAGTCATGTGCAAACCTTGAGGTATCTTCAGCATTCGACATCATCTCATGTAGTTTCTTCTTTAAACAACGTTTCTTTTCTTTCAGTGTTTTCTTCTCCTAGGAAACAGCAAAGTCACAAGGCTCTCACACTCGAGGCAATATTGTGTGTTTTTTATGAATAAAGAAGTTTCAGGGTTTCTAAGAACGGAAGGTTGCCAAAGCTTTAATCACTTTGCATTTCCTATTTCTGCTTTCATTTTATGTAATGGTCGGAATTCAACTGCAGCATAATGCAGCAAGCCCCCTCCCCCAAAATGCTGAGAATCATTGCAGAAGATCTGCCCAGGGCTACACATAGGAACTGAGTCAGCAACTAAAGGCATAATGTCTCTGTACATATGCCTCTAGCTAGATCCGAATAAACCACCTGCTTAGCACATAACACCAACCCAAGGTTTATTAAATGATGGCTTGGATATATGTTCGAACCCAGCCCAGCAAGTCAACTATGGTTAAGAGTCACTTGCATGCACACAAAAGCTTATACCAAGAAAAAACTTAGTTGATTTCTAAGGTGCTACTGGACATTTTATTATTTTTTATATATTTCGACTGTGTCAGACCAACACGGCTGCCTACCTGAATCTAGAGCCATGGAAGGCACCTTGTTGAGCCGCATGAAATGGAAGTCCATCAACCTCACAAAGAAACTTACACAGGTACAGACTGATATCTCTTTCTGACTAAATGCAAGAACCTGGACATTATACCTAAGGGTCTTAGAATTATGAACCCTCTACAATCCACCTAGCCTACTGAATATGCAATGAAACTATGCCATACTTTCTCCAGGTATCTGAAGAAGTGTGCATGCACACGAAAGCTTATACCAAGAACAAACTAAGCTGGTCTCTAAGGTGCTACTGGACATTTATATATATATATGGTAAAGGAGCCATCATCCCAAACATTCAGCGGAAAAATAGAGTGTCTTGCAGGGAGAGTTCTATTGTAAAAAGTTGGGGTGTAAATGAAATAAATACGCAATAAATATGAAGAAAGAAATATATGCTGGGCTGTTACCTCGCTCAGAAAATCTCTCCTAGCAGTTGCAAAGCAGGGAAGATTAGCTGAATGAGATTATTACCAGCAGAAAGACCACCTGACGACTTCATAATAGGCTTGCCAGTTTTCCTCTACTATTTTCCATTGGGAAGAAGCCTTCAGAACTGTAGCAAAGCACTACACATTTAATTATTTCACATTTAAAAGTCGTCTCAATCTGACTCCTTGGCTGAGACTCTATTAATGGAATGTGATCCCATTGACTTCCAAGTTAATAACAGAACAGATGGCGATGCTTGGATTTTAAGTAATATGTTCATTGCAATCACTTCTCATTGCTAATCACTATTTACTATGAAGGAGGTGGTGATTGTTCGCTGGCAGTGCTGGAAGGATTCTGCAAAAGGGTTTTGCCAGCGTGCTTGAACGATGACAAAGAATGAGAATGGTAGGCGTTTGTAAGTTCCAAAGCTCTCTCATAAATGGGCTTCTTTCTACTAATTACCAATGGAGCAGCAAGATTTTTCAAAAAGCAAATTAAAGGCTCCTATTTGCACCCTTGTTAGAAAACAGATTCTCAGCCCTCACACAGCATTCCCCATCGTTAGAGCACCTGCAGACACAAGCTGAGGGCTGTGCAAGAATTCTCCCACAACCAGGAAACTTGCAAATATTTGTAGTTTTCCATTTCCGTTGCGAAAATTGCATATTCACTGGTGCAGAGAAATATATTTAACAGGCAGAGAACAATAATCAGATTCTTAGAGGGGGAAATACACACACAACCCCTTTCCCCAGCAATAGCTTGTCCAACCTGCTGTGCTCAATTAAAAGTATTAATAATACAGATGTAATGCTCAAGCAACAATCTACAGCTTTACTGGTTAAAAGGCAAACAGCTGCACATGCACCTTTAGTTAAAAGGAAAATGTACATCCAGAACAGAGGTGGGGAACCTGAAGCTTAACTCTGGCTCCTATCATTCCTGATATACTTTTTAGACATTTTTAACTCTAACACTTGTTGTTGTTGTTTTCATTATTTACATTTACATACCACCTTAATCTTCCAAGGATCTCAAGGTGATGCAAATTGTTCTCCTCCTCTTTCATCCTTACAAAAAACCCCGTGAGGTAGATTAGGCTAAGAGATGGTGACTGGCCCATGGTCACCCAATGAGCTTTGGGGTTTAAATTGTTTTAGAATGCTTAAAAAAATTAAAAGTAGGTGCGTTTGCCTCCTGAGGATCACCTTGCAGAGGAAGGTTGGGATATGAATTCAATCAATGAAATTATTTATCCTGTTTCTATGTTGTCCTCTGTTCTTGTCACAGTAGCAACTAGTCACGCTGGGAGAGGGAAGGGCCATTCATAGCTACTTTTCTGCCTTGCATGATTTCATCAAGCACTACTCACATGCTTTCAGTCCAAAAAAGTTGGGAGGGGGGTTGTATGTTTGTTTTTTTGGAATCTAGGACTCCTAAGAAACTTCTAATACCAGTTACATGTTTGGAAGGGATTGTGGTGGTGGTATGATTTGTCTGTGCTCTTGCAGAATGAGCAGCCTGCACACATAACTGATGAAACAGAATCTCACCTCTTCCATCCTTTGCACCCGTTTCTCCAGTTCTTCAATCTGGACGTACTTCTCATGCAGTTGCACGTTCAGCTGACTGAGGTGGTCCGTGCTTTGCTGCAGCTTTTGTTCTTGCTCAAGCTTGCGGGCCTGCGGTACGAGAGGAGGAAGCGATGCTCAGAGGTCCACAGGCAACCGACTTCAGTTCGTTTCACACATTACAATCAACCACAGCTAATGGTTTGCTTTGAAAGCAACCATCTGTGCAGTTTTGCTCATCTCCAGGGCAAACGAACCGCAATATCTGGCTTAGTGTTATGTCCGAATTGGGAATCCTGGTATGTTTTGCTTGAACAAAGCGCGATAGGTAAGCCAAGAGCAAACTTTGGTTACAAATCGCAGTTGGTTGGGCATTAAACAACTATGATCCCTGGTTCTGAACAACACCCAGGCCTCGCCCACATTTCCACTTGTCTGGAATTTTCTAGGCATGGATATGAGCAGTTTTGCCTTTGACCTGCTGCTTTCTCCAGAAAACCTGCTCTTTAGTGCGAAATCTGAACTCATGGGTGCTGTGCTACCAACTCCTTTCTCACTACCTATTCAAAGCAGCCGGCAGTCACTGCTGACCATTGCAAGATCATACCTTCATTACGTGAATGGCCCCTTCGTGCCTTTTCTTGAGCTCTTCCGAGCGCTTGTTGTAGTCCTCCTGGAGTTTATGCGACATGTTCTTCATACACTCCACACCTGCTGCTCTCAAAGCGTCAAGCTGGAGACGACCAATATACACAAATTATTCATCTAGGATGTTGTTGACCATCCAGTTCCAACAAGTCGGGGTGGATGGCAGTAGTGTAAAATAGATGCATGTGTAAAATGGGTATATTAAGATGAAACAACAGCAAGCAAAACCCCTGTAATATTCCAAACCATTGCTAGACAGCATACCAGGTTAAAACACTGCCTTAAAAATCAAAGGAAAGGGGGATTTGAAACTTGCTTTCTGTGGTTATGTGATCAAGAGCCCCATGAGGAACATGGTCACCCAGCTGATTCTGTCATGTTGTTACCTGCCTCAAACCTCCTGCCACAAGTTGGGTATCTGGACACGTCTTGGGAAAATGGCCTCACAGGCCGAATTTGGTACATGGGCTGGAGCTTCTCCACCTCTGCTGTGTCTCATCTGTGAGGGATTCTAGATTATCTCTGTTCCCCAAGGCAGCTAAGTCCTTTGCATGGGCATGGAACAGATGGAAAACTGTATTTCTGTTCTGTATTTGCCTGGAAACATGCTGAGGGAAGAGTATTGGAGCAGGAACACTGTGAACGCAAAAGGCCTGCCTCAGTGCCAGGTGATTCCCCACCCCTCTGGCAGGACATCCCACTTCTGTTCAGGAGGCCACCCTCAAATTTTGGAAAAGGTCTTTTGAGGATACTGGGGGTGGGGAGAGAAAGATTAGTTGCATGAGCTGCCTTAACCTCATGCAACCATTGGATACAACTTAGTATCTTAGGAAAGTGTTTATACTAGAGGACAGCATCAGATCCTTTGCCATCTCTGCTTAGCACCCGGAAGCTTAAAGGTATTCTTAGCTGCAATAGTTGGCTACCACCATCAGGTGGCAGCCAAAGTGGGAGAGAGACAATAGGAAGAGAGTCTACACTCCTATATTCATCTAGACTAGAGTTGTCATATTTCAAAAAGTAAAAACCGGGACACCCCAATTTTTATTTTTTTATTTTTTTAAGGAAACCACCTTTTGGAAATTCCCCCCAAATGTCAAATCCGACTTTGAAATTCTGGTAATGTCAGGGAAAGTCTGGAAATATGCCAGCCCTAATCTAGACAACTGAAACTTCTTGTTAACATTCTCTCTGGGTGTGTGGATGGGTGTGTGCACACATGCACACTCATGCACACCCACAGACTGTTGTGCACACATCCATCTCTGCATATATGCGTATGCAGGCTGCTCTTGAAGAGCAGTTGACTAAAAATGTGGCAAGCATACTTTAAATTGCAACAAAATGGATAAAATACCCAAGTATGTATTATTAGTTGCCTCTGCAGGCAGCTATGGAGTATGGAGACTAACTGAGAGGGAGAGGCCGGGCAGGAGAGGTTCATTGTTGTCACGGTGGGAAATTTAAACTGCCTTGGTTTTTGGTTTTTTTTAACCTTCCTCCCACGTAATACTCTCTTGGTTGTACAGCAGCTTTGACTCCCTGCCCTCCCCTTTCACCTTAAATTCATCTGTTCTGCTCTGCAGAAAGCCCAGGCTGTCCAGTAAACACAGGAAAGACTTGTTCAATTGCATCTGGTGGTTGCCAAGCAACTAGGAAGAGTGTGCCCACCTTCCCCCCAGACCTGCTATCAAAAAACAGCTGGGGCTTTAAGTTAAAAGGGTGGCAACACTAGCATTGGTTTGGGGGTGGGGGTGCCAAGCAAGCACGCTTTCAAAAGCCCAGTCCCTACCGTGTGTTTACTTCTAATATTTTGCAGGCATGTCCATTATGCTCCACAGCAATCTTGAGTTTCAACACAGAGCCTCACACTTGGCTCCAGACACCACCAAGCTAATGCAAAGCACACCATTCCTTGCACATTCAAGGCCAGGGGCCAGTAGCTTATGCAAACTCTTGATGGGGTCGCTTCCACTGCCGTCCATGAGAACATGAGACAAGCCCATTCTGGCCCATCAAAGGCTCATCTCGTCCAACATTTTGTTCTCACAATGGCCAACAAGTGGGCAGATGTTCCTGGATCGTACCATTACAAACTGCCGTGGGGGTGAGGAAAAATCGCATGATTAAATGCTCGCCCACAAGAAAAAAATGTAAATGTACCAGCATGTGCAAAACCAGCACACAAGAAAGGAGATTACGTATCTCGGTTTTGGTCTGCAAGTGCCACTCCCCCATATTGTCCTCTTGGCAATGCTATCACTGAGTGAAGTCAGAGCATTTATGACCCTGCAGAAACCACTCTCGCCTTCTCACCCCATCCCCCAGATGTAGAAAGTGCCAACGATCTCTATCTGTTCTTTCATTTCTTTCTAACATTAATAAAATAATAAAATAATAATAATAATAATAATAATAATAATAATAATAATAATAATAATAATAATAATTTTTGTACCCTGCACATCTTACTTTGGTGGAATCTACACATATATTTAAAAACACTGTGAAAATGCTTTTTTTAAAGAATATATATTGAATTTGCCATTAGCTCACCATCACCATCTGGTGTCACATTTATATAATGCACTTAAAACATTATATTTGCAGCTGTATAGATGAGTCCTAGGTTGCCCCAGCCACTCTGGCTGGCATCCAACCAATATAAAAGCACAATAAAACATCAAACATTAAAAGCTTCCTGATACAGGGCTTCCTTCCGATGTCTTCTAAAAGTCAGGTAGGTGTTTATTTCCTTGACATCTGATGGGAGGGCATTCTACAGGGCGGGAGCCACTACCAAGAAGGCCCTCTGCCTGGTTCCCTGTAACCTCACTTCTCGCAGTGAGGGAACCACCAAAAGGCCCTTGAAGCTGGACCTCAGTTTATGTTGCGGGTGGAGAAGCTTCTTCAGGTACACAGGGTCAAGGCCATTTAAGGCTTTAAAGGTCAGCACCAACACTTTGAATTGTGCTCAGAAATGTACTGGGAGCCAGAGTAGATCCTTTAGGACTGGTGTTATATGGTCCCATCGGCGGCTCCCAGTCACTAGACTAACTGCTACATTCTGGATTACTTATAGTTTCTGAGTCACCTTCAAAGGTAGCCCCACATAGAGCACATTGCAGTAGTTCAAGCGGGACCCAGTATTATTATACATCTATATGAACTACACTCTGGCAAATGAGCTATTTTGACTGCTTTGTTTATCCACCCCTTCTCTCTATTGTATTTTAAATTGTCCTTACACACCCTGAGATCATCCATGATGAAATGTGGGATACAGATTCTAAGCAAACAAGTGAAGCATTGGCCTTGAATGTTTCTTCCCACGGTCTAGCTTTTCATATGCAAGATGTATTTTACACCGCGAAGCATTCAAACGTGCAATCTCCCTGCCACAGTCTGAAGTGCTGTGCTCCAGAAACAGGTTTGACACTTCAGCTGTCGGTATATTCTAGTCCTCTCAATTTCAAAACCAACAAGGAACCAAAAATGTTTTGCAGAACTAATCCGAAACATAAATGAGATTGTAGGCAAGGACACAGAAGTACTTATTTTACATGGACACACCTTGATCTTTAAAATTTCGTTTTCTTTATTCACGTGTGACAGTTCCTGTTCTGCTTTGTTTGTCTTTTCCACTGTCTCCTTGTAGCTGGAGGAGAGGGCGTCGTGATCAGGTCGCAATTCAGATCCTTCAGAATATGGCTAATATGAAATCGTGTTAATGATGGTCAAATTTCATTATTTCATTTCATTATCATTCTGCAGACTCATACTGCTTCAGATTAATTGGATTCAGAATTAACATATGCTGTCGTTTTCACTTCGCATCTGCTTTGCTTCTACTGGTTATGGGTGTGCATAAGCTCATATGTTTATTAAAGCACAACAACAGCAAAGGGAACCTTAATGTGATTGCACTAGCACTTCGCGATTGTTTTCCAAACTGAGATTTAACCAAGGAACATATAAAGCCTGAGTGCTCCACTAACTATAGATGTGTGTTTTGGAAAGTTGTTTGTTTGCCCACTATGCATTTGGGCACCTGGTAAGCTATCAAGACCAAATAATGGTTCCTGAAATCAACGAGCAAGTTTCTGTCTATCGTTGGATACAACTGGGCACCATTTTGAATAAAGATGGCAGGCTGCATCTTTCAAAACTGCACAGCTGTTTACCACTGATTTCAAAGCCGCACTGATTTTTCTGCTTTCTTAGAGTTCCTGAACTGTGTCAGGTACAAGGCAGCTAGTAACCTATAAAGGGGGTGGAAGGAACTAAAAACTGTAGGGAAACTGCTCACATTCTGTGGTTTGAACAAAGTTGTGTTCATGCTCCTTTTTTCCTTTTTTCTTGGCTGTGTAAGTATGTTTGTGATATGTATGATATGTATGTTAAAAAGCAATAAAAAATATTTTTTTAAAAAAAGAACAAAGTTGTGTTCATGCTCAATGCATCGTGTCACTCTGGACACAAAATGTCCAGAACACAAAAGGTCCAGAACCAAAATGTATCAGAACCCCAAAATCCAAGGGGGTTGTTAGAATGTTTGTAAAGCCACTTCCGCCCTGCAGAGGAGGTAGGATTGTGGGCGTCATGGCCCCCACGCGATTGGGGGAATCCCCAGCCACGTCACCCCCTGGCCAGCCAATCGGCTGGCTCTGGGGGTGTGGCCTGCCCTATTTAACGCAGGCGCAGCCAGGGATCTCCCTCTTTTCCCGCCTACCAGCATACCGCTCATCACCTGTAACCAATAAAGTTGTGGCCTTATTTAGCCCATTAACCTTAATAATTGTGTCATGTGTCTTTATTTCCACTGGGGGGGGGCAGGAACTCGCCACGCAAGTCACCCTAATTAACACAGAGAGGGTCACAACTCAGTAGGAGCATGTGCTTTGCAGGCAGAAGGTTCTAGACTCTATTTTTGTTGGCATCCCTAGTTAAAAAGAAAGGATAGCAGTGTCTTCTGCTTGAGACCGAGGGGGAGTGGCTGCAAGTCGGAGTAAGCAATACTGGACCAGATGGAAAAGCCATCTGACCTTGTATACATCAGCTTCCTGTGATATTAACACGGAGGCAATTCGACAAGTAGCTTCTGGCAGACAGGCATCATTGGCATTTCTGCAAGCCGAAGGTTCTTGCCCTGTCCTCATCTCCACATTGAAGTGAGACCCAAGAGTGTTTATATTACACACACACACACAAACACACACCATAACAATAAAAAATCATGTTCTATTTGCTCAGCTCCCTGGGGTTTCATATTTGAAAGCATTAGCACAACAGACCTGATAAATAACAGCTTTTGATTCCCCCAGGAAGATATTCTCTGCCTGCAAGATTAATTAGCGCTTGGAACTCTGCGTCAGGCAGCAAAGCCATTCTGCCTAGGCTTGCAGATCAGCGGCAGTAGACAGCGAAAAGCCACACGCAATTCCCTAACATTCTTGGTGAACATTCATCTTGCCTTGTGCTCAGAGAGGCCCGCGACCTCCTGGTTAACAAGCAGCCTGATCCTCTAGCATCAGCTTCTCAGGAAAATTGGTGAGTCCTGCCATTTCAGAAACCTGCAGGGAAGATTCCTGAAAACACAGGAAGTTGTGTTTATACTGAGTCGGACCATCGGTCCATCCAGCTCAGCCTTGTCTACACTGGTTGGCTGTGACTCTCCAGGGTTTCAGGCAGGGAGTCTCTCCTAGAACTAACAGAAGATGCTGGGGATGGACCTTGGGAGCTTCTGCATGCAAGTCAGATGCTCTGCCAATGGCCCTTCCCATAGTGGCAGGCTTCGGTCATTAAAATTTCAGAGGTGTCCTGTGCAAGGTCAAAATTTGGCACCCCTGCCTGTCAATTTCCATTCTGCTCATTTCACTATGTTGCGATGCCCCCCAGTGCCCAGTGTGGCAGAACCAGCCGCGTTGCTCAAAATCTGCACAAGTTCTTGTGGGAGCCAAGAGTGGACATCATTCAGCAAGCACCTACAACAGGGGTGAGGATCTGATTCAGCCCTCTGGGCCAACCCTCCCAGGGCCACATGCCAGTGGCAGGCAGGGCTAGAGGCAAAAGTTAGTGGAGCAACAGGTGTGTCTCCCTTGTAAGAGGCATGTGTATAAAGGAGCTGCTTGTCAGTGGAACAGACTCCTTTGAAAGGTGGTGGACTCTTCTTCCTTGGAGAAGGAGAAGAAGAGTTTGGATTTGATATCCTGCTTTATCACTACCCGAAGGAGTCTCAAAGCGGCTAACATTCTCTTTTCCCTTCCTACCCCACAACAAACACTCTGTGAGGTGAGTGGGGCTGAGAGACTTCAGAGAAGTGTGACTGGCCTAAGGTCACCCAGCAGCTGCATGTGGAGGAGCGGAGATGCAAACTCGGTTCCCCAGATTATGAGTCTACCGCTCTTAACCACTACACCACACTGGCTCTTAGTGAAGGTTTGTAAGCAGAGGTTGGATGGTCATCTATCATGTATGATCTAGTTGAAATCCCTGTAATGGAGAGGGCTGAACAGGATGACCCTTGGAGTCCCTTCCAATTCCTACAATCCTACGATTCTCTGTGTGTGTCCTTCAAGAGGTATTACCAGAATTCAAGAGCACATTCCAGCCAAGCAGAAGCATTCAAGGATGGCCAGTGATCAATGTGGCCTGCAGTGGGAGGATAAACACAAGGGCCAGACAAAAAAGCCTGGAGGGACACATTTGGACCCCAGGCCTGAGGTTCACCACCACTGCTCTACAGACTGTCATGCACACTGCAAGGTAACCAAACACAACGTAGCCCTTGTATTATTATACATTTTAAGCACAAAACGTCTTCCAAACCTTTGAATCCAGCATGATGTTTCCAACCCCATGACATGAGTCATTTCTACACAGCAGAGGCTGAACTTTTGCTAGCGTCGATCTAATCTGCAGGAGGAAAGCAAAAGGAGTCACATCCTTGATGTTCTGTTCTTAGAAATCAAAGGCAGCAATCCTTTCTACGTGCTTATAAAGGTAAAGGGACCCCTGACCATTTGGTCCAGTTGTGGCCGACTCTAGGGTTTCAGCGCTCATCTCGCTTTATTGGCCGAGGGAGCCGGCATACAGCTTCCGGATCATGTGGCCAGCATGACTAAGCTGCTTCTGGCGAACCAGAGCAGCGCACAGAAACACCATTTACTTTCCCGCTGGAGTGGTACCTATTTATCTACTTGCACTTTGACGTGCTTTCGAACTGCTAGGTTGGCAGGAGCAGGGAATGAGCAATGGGAGCTCACCCCGTTGCGGGGATTCGAACCGCAGACCTTCTGATTGGCAAGTCCTAGGCTCTGTGGTTTAACCCACAGTAAAACCCTATTTGGCATAATGGGGCTTACCTCTACTGTACCTAGACATGCATAGGATTCCACCGTAGACCAAATACAAATGCAGTTCAAATGTTTCACCAAACCTCATGTACCGTATCAAAAAGTAGCCTTAATATCATTTTTTTTAAAAGCTTCAGTTTTCTTTTTTGGATAGGGTTGCCATATTTCAAGAGGTAAAAATCTGGACACAAAAAGCTGTTGAGCTTTTTAAGGGTAATGGCATGATAGCCCCTCAGCTGCCACCAAGCCTGAGATACCCACACCAGAGCCAGAGCGAAAACGCAAAATTCAAGACATTTGTTTTAAAATGTCAATTCATTTATAGCTATATCCAAATGGCAGAGCTCAGTGGTAGAGCTCAATGCCCAGCATCTACAATGAAATTCAAACACGGATGAGAGAGATCCATTCTCAGAGATCATGGACAGTCTTGCCCAGTCAAAGCGGTCCAGAATTCTGCTGCATTTGTGGCATGCTTGTGAGATATTCATGGGCATCTCATTGTCCACTGTGAGAACAGAATGCTGGACTAGAAAGGCCTCTGGCATGATGATTCAATAGGTTGTCCTTAAGTTCTTTATGTCCGCAGACAGGCATTGTAGTCCAGCAAGATCTGAGAAGCACCATGTTGGCTGCCCTTGAGCTAGCTTATCAGCTCTTGTCAGTCTGGTAAAAGGTCAGGGATAATGGACATGGTAGCTCAAAAATATCTGGAGAGAGCACCACATTGGCTACTCCAGGGCTAGATGGAAGAGCGCTGTGGCTCTGCATAAGGTAGCGTTAATACACTCATGTGAAACATCATACCTGTTTGATATATTCAGTTTCTTCAGTCACCTCAGATGCAGTGGATCCATACAGGAGAAAATTCCCCTCTGTGCCCCTGTCCTCTCTCAAAACACGGCGTGTCACCACTAGAGTGGTAGTCATTATCCGGGCTTTTGGGTGACCTGTATCCAAAGATCGCAAGCGTTGATTAGAAAGACTTATTAAACATGGCAATGGTTCAAACCAGTGGACTTAATAGGGACATGATGAAAAAATGGACATTGCAACAGGTAACCCTGGAAATCTGGGTACTTCAAAGTGAATCATGACGACAGTGGGTCACTGGGAGCTTATCATGCACCAATATAAGACATTAACCATGTTGACTCCCAAACTTCATGGGGGCTTTGACTTAAAAAAGTTTAATAGTTTAGGCTCAACATAGTCCAACAATACTCCTGGATCTTCCAAAGTAACTTGGGCTGGTTAACTGTATTCCAAGTTAGAAATGCAAAGATTCAGGCTGGAGCGTTTTCATCAGGCTTCCCCAGCCTGGTATCCTCTAGATCAGTGTTTCTCAACCTTTTTCTGACCATGGCCCCCTTCTGACCTTGTTTCCTTCCTGGGGCCCCCCTACCCTACCAGTAGAAAGGTAGCTATATTGTTTGTAAATAGAACATGTTTTATTTATATTTTTTATAACTATATACATTATATAATTTCACCTGTAGCCACCCTTGAAATATCCTGGGGGGGGGGGGGCCTGGTTAAGAAACACTGCTCTAGATCAGGCTCTCCAGCTGTTTTGGGAATACAGTTTCCATCATCCCTGACCACTGGTCCTGCTAGCTCAGGATGATGGGAAGTCCAACAACAGACCCAAGTTTGGGAAACCCTGCTCTAGATTATAGATCCTCTAGATTAGATTTTTTTTTTTAATCATATGAACTGCCCTGAGATCTACAGCTAAAGGGCCGTACACAAATTTAATAAACAACAGCAGATTATCTGAACCTCCCTGGCCAGGCTGGCTGGAGTTTATTGATCTTAGAGTGGGAAGTTCATTGCGATCTTGCAGGTTTTCCGTTTATGCTATAGAACTGCTCAGTTATGTTACCTAGCTAACCTAGATTACACGCAAATCAGCCATGAACTCACTCCTTTTTATAACACTAGACTTGAGTCACAGAAACCAGTGGAGCCAAGTGCTATTGCTTTATGCTGCCATGGTGGCCAGTGCCGGATTTACGTATAAGCTAAACAAGCTATCGTTTAGGGCACCACTCTCTTGGGGCCCCCCAAAAAAATTAAAGGAAAAAATAACTGGATGTATTTTGATAAAATACATATTTTGCTATGTGCAAATGGCTTTAGATACCCATTAGGTCCATAAATTACCATATAGCATATATTCAACACAAAAAACAGCAACGATTTGTTGTTGACAAAGGACAGCTGGACATCTAAAGGGCCCCATTACCTTCAGAAGCTTAGCACCTCATGAGTCCTAAATCTGGCCCCGCATGTGGCCTGCTGTTACGCCCCCTGCCCTCCTGGTTTTGGAGGTCTTTGAAACTATGCAAAGAAAACCAACACCATGCAAAGCTGTCTGCCAGAAGCAAAAGTGAAGGCTGTGCAGTGTGCAAAGATCAAGATCAGCAAACTTTTTTGAATTGCCATCAGCTCTCTGAAAAGGCTATCATCTCTTTTCAGGCTTTTGTGTTCATTCCATTTTTTATGTACATCCAGAAAACACATTAGAAAGCAACATGAATATGAAACGAGAAACAAAGACATCCTTTACCCTGACAGTGTGGATATGCACATTTTAAAGGACAACATCAAACATTTATATTTTGCAGGACAAGAATGCAATACATTTTTACAACACCATCTAACAGCAGGAGCATCTCCCAAGTTCGCCTCCTTACAAAAAAAAAAGATTACAGATCCCTAACAATATACACTTGCACACACAAACAAATTCCCTGGCCACTGGTATTATATATAACATCTCTGCCAGGTGATGCTTAACTGGTGATGCCAGATAATGTCATGATGGGACATCAGAGGTGATGATATCATGTACACCCACAAGCAAGGTTACATGGGTCACCTTGAATGTCAGTGAAGGCAAATGAATGGGAGGAAAGTGAGGGCAGAGAAGGTTGCTACAGAGAAGACTGAACTCACACAAATGTTCAAGTAAAGGTAAAGGGACCCCTGACCATTAGGTCCAGTCGCAGACAACTCTGGGGTTGTAGCGCTCATCTAACTTTATTGGCCAAAGGAGCCAGCATAAAGCTTCCGGGTCATGTGGCCAGCATGACTAAGCCGCTTCTGGCAAACCAGAGCAGTGCACGGAAACACCGTTTACCTTCCTGCCAGAGCAGTACCTATTTATCTACTTGCACTTTGACGGGCTTTCAAACTGCTAGGTTGGCAGGAGCAGGGACTGAGTAATGGGAGCTAACCCCGCCGCGGGGATTTGAACCGCTGACCTTCTGATCGGCAAGTCCTAGGCTCTGTGGTTTAACCCTAATGTTAGCGCCCTAATGTTCAAGTAAGCCTAGTTTTTTCTGATAATTTGTTTGATTGCATTGATTATCCCTATTTTAAAATGAATTTGAAATTAACGAACATCTGATGCAGCCCCAGTTTCTGCAGATGGCAGACTCTGTATCCAATCTGACCCGTGGTAGCAGCTTTGAAATCAAGTCTGCTCACAGAAGAGCATTAATATTAAGTTCAGATTTCTATGCATAGTGGACGGGGGGACCAATATTATCTTGGCTGGAAGGAAGAGAAAGAGGCAGAATTCTATTCCACATGCAGAATACTGGCTTGAACCGAATGGGAGCTGTCCCATCCCTTAACTCTTGATATCAGTGATGTTTGTGTGGTACAATGGTGACATCCAGTGTTTGATGAACAAATCTCATGCCTACATGTCTATCTCTCAAATCCATCAGCATTGTAACCCTGACATGCTTGCCTGCTTTAAAATTTAAAATGGAATGTAATAGAGGACGAGGAAGGAAGAGAGGGTCACATCACAGGGTTATGTGCATATTTACTAGACCATTGTGCAAATACAAGGTCTAAGGTCTGGCATGGATTTTGCCATCCTGAGAATTTGTAAAGCAATTTGCGAGCTGTGATGGAAGATGAGGAAAGCTGGAAAATATGTGGGCTAAGGGCTCTGCAACAGAAAGAGTGTGCAAAACACAGCAGGTGTTTGCAAAAGATGGTTTCGCATAAATCTCAGTTCCTCACCGAATCCTTTGCTGGGCACTCAGTGCTATGGCAGTTATGGCATGCAGCAGGTTGGGCCAGGCAGAGCAAGGGGTAGTAATTGGGTGAACAGATGTGGGTGGCAGGCAGTATGAGAGAGCGAGAAAAGCAGATGTAGGACAGCCAAATTTCCAGCTTTAAAGGGACAGTGCTCTGTTTGAAGGGTTGTCCATCTCATGACCAGTTTGAGGATAAAGAACCATGAAAAGGGAGAACAGCTGAGAGCAGCAGAAGTAACTGTATACAGTGGTACCTCGGGTTAAGAACTTAATTCGTTCTGGAGGTCTGTTCTTAACCTGGAACTGGTCTTAATCTGAAGCACCACTTTAGCTAATGGGGCCTCCTGCTGCTGCCATGCTGCCAGAGCACGATTTCTGTTCTCATCCTGAAGCAAAGTTCTTAACCCGAGGTAATATTTCTGGGTTAGCGGAGTCTGTAACCTGAAGCGTATGTAACCCAAGGTACCACTGTATTGGCTTCATGACAGACCAGCTATTGTGACCTGGCAGACAAGAAGCAGGTGTGCATAACTATCTGCGTGAAAATCTGAAGTCTCTGATCCAATGGGCAGACCAACTTTGGTGATATGGAAGGTCATGTGACAGAAAGGTACCAGTGCTGGGCCAGTTATATAGGACGAGGACCCACATTTTTTGACCTCTAATGAGGTAGGTTTTCAAGTGTCTTCAAATTAGGCCATTTCTCCCTACCCAAATTCCTCCCACTTTGCTTGAAGCCTAACGAGTTTTCATCCCCCCCAAAGTTAGTGTCATTACATACTTGTATTTGCACAGGTCATGTTGAAAGAGACGCTACAATTTCCTGAAGTGCTATTTGATTGTAGTTATCCTGTGAGCAAGAGTTCCAATAAATGTTGAGAGATGGAAGGAACTGAAAGGTAAAAAAGAGAGAGAGATGTGAGAAAAGGATGATAGTTAGACAACAGGGCCTCCTAGCTTGGGCCTCAATGCCACACAATTGCCCACCTCTGCACCAGATCTCTCATCTCTTTGGGATCATGATAAAACTACCTTAAACTATTTGTCTAACACATGATGGTCTATACAGCCTGTGTACTCCCCAGAAGTTGCTGGATTATCACTCCCATTTTTAACCTCCCAACATCTCTTTGAGATAGGTTTGCCTGAGAGATCTAGCAACTGACCCATGGTTGCCCTAGGAGCATCACAGCTGAGTGCAGATTTGCACCTGGATCTCTCACCAGAACTTCTCCAGCACCAAAATCACTGCACCACACTGGCCTGAGTGAATTTGTGGCAGAAGATTTAAACCCTGGGCTTTCCCATTCATAGAGCAGATAGTTTTTTAGCCACTATGCTACCCTAGCTTCCTATTAGAGGAAACAGCTCTACACATTGCAGATTCTCTTCCCGGAATGAGGCTTTGCCTGTGAGAGTGGTGACATGGCAATATCCAAGAACCATTGCAGTGACTCAAGCCCAAGGGTAAAGGCTGAAACATGGTCCATTCATCCTATGGATGCACTGGCTTCGCCAGTAACCATTTTCTTTTATAGGACAGAAGAGGGTAGGGTGGGGGGAAAGATCCCAAAACCCGAGTCAGCTGCTATTTAAAAGACTAGTCCAAGCCCAAATACTGTCACCTACAAGCTCCAGGTATGTTTTCTCATTCCAGGATATTACTGTCGCCACCTGGGCACACCCTCCAGTTATCACACTTAATCAACAATTTTTTGTCCTCTTTAATAACGAACAAGAAGGCAACAGTCATAGAAGGTGTCATCAGAGTGGATGAGACCTGTCTTGTGTCTCTGGAACAATGAGTCACACGGCTGACACAAGATAGTATTTTGGAGGAATTCTGAATATTTGCTCAACAACAAAACAGAACAGAAAGTGTATCTATGTGATAAGAGCCACAGGTGAGCCTTGGGACTAGATGACCCTTGGGGTCCCTTCCAATGAATCTGTGGTTTTAGAAGGAGGACAGACAACTTTAAAGGACACAATTCCTAACTGAGCTTTTATTTGGCAAGGCAGCATTTCTGAACTGATATACCTCTGAATGGAGGAATGGCTGTTACCTTGACTTGCCAGGAAGAACTGATCAAAGTTGTAAGGAAAATGCTGGACCAACAACCAATCAAAGAAGCTCACTCCAAGGTAAATAACAACTGCAGCTATAATGAATCTTCACTATTTTTATATCATCCCTCACCAACAAAACAAATGGAAAAAAGAAAAAATGGAAAGATAACAATAGCAAGAGACAGGAAGGCATGCTGATAGGTGGCCACAATGCATCTTCATCAACAACAAAAAGAGCACAAAAAGGATAACTTTTTTTAAAAAAAGATGCACTTGTCATTTCACATGCATATAGTGAAATAATAATGTTAAATGCACATAATATGCAGCCATGCTGCTGCATTCTGTAATACCTGCAGCTTTTGAACCAGCCTTAAGGGCAGCACCATATAGACTGCACTGCAATAAACTCATCTTGAGGTTATTGATGTATGAGTCGTCTTCTCTGGCAATCACTCATAGCTGAGTAAAATTGTATTCCATAAACACGGTTTTAAGAATGAGTCCGTAAGTGACTGTGGAGGCCAATTCTGGATCCACACGTCCTTCCACAGTGGGGACATTGGTTTCCAGGCGGAGTTGATCACGGTGTGGGTTTGCCAAGTGTGCCTTCCTCTTAGCACGTTTCCTCCCTTGCGTCCTGAGTTCGAGTGTCTTCAAAACCCAGGACACCTTTGGTAAAGGCTGTTCTCCAAGTGTAGTGCTCACAGGCCAGTGTTTCCCAGTTGTCAGTGTTATACTACATTATGAGTTAAAGGAGCATCTAGTCACCTGCTGGCAATGTGCAAGTTTACCATCTCAGTGGAAACTAAGCTGCAGTTTATGCAGAGCAATGACATTCCAAGTGAACAAGCAGAATAATGCCCACATACTTGTCTAACCAAAAAAACCCAAACAAAAACCCCACCAACTCTTCATCTGAGTATTACAGATTGCTGGGCAAATGATACCAAGATTATTAAGATAGACAAATTCATAAGCATAGAACTCATGGACAGCCAATGAAGCTGCATGTTAGAAGATTCAGGAAAGCGATAAGGAAGTTCTTCTAATGCATAATTATAAACTACAGAACTCACTCCACCGGACTACATCCCTTTGAACTTCTCCCCTTC